>NW_011495072.1:14151321-14151478 GCF_000754665.1 Bison bison bison | reverse complement strand
ATGAAATAAAAAGATGTTTACTCCTTGGCAGAATATTCATGATCAAACTAGAAAGCATATTAAAAAGCAGAGACATTACATTGCCAAAAAAGGTCTGTCTAGTCAAGACTATGGTTTTTCCAGTAGTCATGTATGGATGTGAGAGTTGGACTATAAA
>NW_011495072.1:14148147-14150678 GCF_000754665.1 Bison bison bison | reverse complement strand
TAAAGATTTACTGAGCAATGTCCCATCCATCATAACAAGACCCAATCAGTCTTTCCCATCAGGAAGCTTCCATAAGCCTCTTATCCTTATCCATCAGAAGACAGAAAGAATGAAAATCACAATCATAGAAAATTAAACAAACTGATCACATGGACCACAGCCATGTCTAACTCAATGAAACTATGAGCCATGCCTTGTAGGGCCACCCAAGACAGACAGGTCATGGTGGAGCATTCTGACAAAACATGGTCCACTGGAGAAGGGAATGGCAAACCACTTCAGTATTCCTGCCTTGAGAACCCCATGAACAGTATGAAAAGGCAAAATATATGACACTGAAAGATGACTCCCCAGGTAGGTAGATGCCCAATATGCTACTGGAGATCAATGGAGAAATAACTCCAGAAAGAATGAGGAGACAGAGCCAGAGTGAAAACAACACCCAACTGTGGATGTGATTGGTGATGGAAGTAAAGTAGAATGCTGTGAAGAACAATATTGTATAGGAACCTGGAATGTTATGTCCATGAATCAAGGCAAATTGGAAGTGGTCAAACAGGAGATGGCAAGAGTGAACATTGACATTTTAGGGATCACTGAACTAAAATGGACTGAAATGGGTGAATTTAACTCAAATGACCATTATATCTACTACTGTGGGCAAGAATCCCTTAGAAGAAATGGAGTAGCCATCATAGTCAACAAAAGAGTCTGAAGTGCAGTACTTGGGTACAGTCTCAAAAAGGACACAATGATCTCTGTTTGTTTACAAAGCAAACCATTCACTATTACACTAATCCACATCTATGCCCAAACCACTAATGCCAAAGAAGCTAAATGATTCTATGAAGACCTACAAGGCCTTCTAGAACTAACACCTAAAATAAATGTCCTTTTCTTATAGGGGACTGGAATGCAAAAGTAGGTCAAGGGATTCCTGGAGTAAGAGGCAGGTTTGGCCTTGGAGTACAAAAGGAAGCTGGTCAAAGACTAACAGAGTTTTGCCAAAAGAATGCTGTGGTCATAGCAAATACCCTCTTCCAACAACACAAGAGATGACTTTGTACATGGACATCACCAGATGGTCAATACCAAAATCAGATTGATTATATTCTCTGCAGCCAAAGATGGAGAAGCTCTATATAGTCAGCAAAACCAAGACTGGAATTGACTGTAGTTCAGATCATGAACTCCTTATTGCCAAATTCAAACTTCAAGAAAGTAGGGAAAACCACTAGACCATTCAGGTATGACCTAAATCAAATACCTTAAAATTATACAGTGGAAGTGACAAATAGACTCAAGGGATTAGATCTGATAGACCGAGTGCCTGAAGAACTATGGACAGAGGTTCTTGGCATTGTACAGGAGGTAGTGATCAAGACCATCCACAAGAAAAAGAAATGCAGAGAGCCAAAATAGTTGTCTGAGGAAGCCTTAAAAATAGCGGAGAAAAGAAGAGAAGTGAAAGGCAAACGAAAAAAGGAAAAATATACCCATTTGAATGCAGAGTTTCAAAGAATAGCAAGGAGAGATAAGAAAGTCTTTCTAAATGATCAGTGCAAAGAAATAGAGGAAAACAATACTGAAAGACTAGTGATCTCTTCAAGAAAATTAGAGATATCAAGGGAACATTTTGTGCAAAGATGGACACAATAAAGGACAGAATTGTTATGGACCTAAGAGAAGCAGAAGACATTAAGAAGAGGTGACAAGAATGCACAGAAAAACTATACAAAAAAGATCTTCATGAACCAGATAACCATGATGGTGTGATCACTCACCTAGAGACAGATATCCTGGAATGTGAAGTCAAGTGGGCCCTAGGCAGCATCACGATGAACAAAGTTAGTGGCTGCTGCTACTGCTGCTAAGTTGCTTCAGTCGTGCCCAACTCTGTGTGACCCCATAGACAGCAGCCCACCAGACTTCCCCACCCCTGGGATTCTCCAGGTAAGAACACTGGAGTGGGTTGCCATTTCCTTCTCCAATGCATGAAAGTGAAAAGTGAAAGTGAAGTCACTCAGTCATGCCCCACTCTTAGCGACCCCATGGACTTCAGCCTACCAGGCTCCTCTGTCCATGGATTTTCCAGGCAAGAGTACTGGAGTGGGGTGCCATTGCCTTCTCCACATTTCCTCTCTAACACTCCTCAACTCTTAAGAACTTGGCCACCACAATGTTCCTTCAATTTTTTTTTTATCTTACAATTATTTTTAATAAAAGCATGTATTATTTATATAATGGGTGGGGACCCCTAAAATATTTTCAAGGGAGAGAGAAAATCACCTGGATTGCTAAAAGAGAAACTCTGCACTCAAGATCTATTCCAGGTTTAGAAAACCAATGGAGATTGGCTGACATCCTGAAAGACTAGTGGAGGTGATGGAATTCCAGTTGAGCTATTTCAAATCCTAAAAGACGAAAGTGCTGCAGTCAATATTCCAGCAAATTTGGAAAACTCAGCATTGGCCACAGGACTGGAAAAGGTCAGTTTTCATTCCAATCCCAAAGAAAGGCAAGGCCAAAGA
>NW_011495072.1:14147848-14148047 GCF_000754665.1 Bison bison bison | reverse complement strand
GGGATGACCCAGAGGGATGGTATGGAGAGGGAGGAGGGAGGAGGGTTCAGGATGGGGAACACATGTATACCTGTGGTGGATTCATTTTGATATCTGGCAAAACTAATACAATATTGTAGGGTTTAAAAATAAAATAAAAGTAAAAGTAAAAAAAAAAAAATTTTTTTAATTAAAAAAAAGAAAGGCAAAAAAAAAAAAA
>NW_011495072.1:14145074-14146484 GCF_000754665.1 Bison bison bison | reverse complement strand
TAGACACATTTCTTTGCCAACAAAGGTTCATCTAGTCAAGGCTATGGTTTTTCCAGTTATCATGTATGGATGTGAGAGTTGGACTATAAAGAAAGCTGAGCATAGAAAAATTGATGCTTTTGAACTGTGGTGTTGGAGAAGACTCTCGAGAATCCCTTGGCCTGCAAGGAAATCCAACCAGTCAATCCTAAAGGAAATCAGTCCTGAATATTCATTGGAGGGACTGATATCGAAGCTGAAACTCCAATACTCTGGCCACCTGATGCAAAGAACCAACTCCTTGGAGAAGACCCTAATGCTGGGAAAGGTAGAAGAGAGGAGAAGAAGGGCACAACAGAGGATGACATGGTTGGATGGCATCACCAATTCCATGGACATGAGTTTGAGCAAGCTCCAGGAGTTAGTGATGGACAGGGAAGCCTAGCATGCTGCAGTCCATGGCAACTCAAAGAGTCGGTCATGACTGAGCGAAATGAACTTAACTGAACTGAATAACCTCAATGGGTCTGGAAAAACAAAGCAGTAATTCCTATATATTAAGCCTGTGAACCAATATATTAATTAGATTCAGTATGGAAACTAATCTACAAAACCCTGCCTTAACTCAACTGACATAATTGACATTTAAGCAGAGTAAATGAAATGATGAGTTGACCAAATAATTATTTTTTTTTCCTCCTGCAGGCCACCTGATACTCAACAGTTGTTCTTTATATTGAATCACACAATACTTTACCCTAAACTTGGGAAGATGTTTAGACTTTTGCTTAACGTAGGGTGGTGATCTTCATTCATCTGAAAGGAAATATGTTCCAAATTTAACACAATTGTTTTATCTAATAACCCTTATCCATCCAGTTAGGGCCAAGACAACAGGACTTGTGAGAAAGTGTTGCTGGGTATTTTTGTCAAGCCAAAACATTGGGAACTGCAAGGAAAAATGGGGAATTTCCCTGGTGGCTCAGATGGTAAAGCGTCTGCCTACAATGTAGGGGATCTGGGTTTTTTCCCTGGTTGGCGAACGTTCCTTGGAGAAAGAAATGGCAACACACTCCAATATTCTTGCCTGCTGCTGCTACTGCTGCTAAGTCGCTTCAGTTGTGTCTGACTCTGTGTGACCCCATAGACAGCAGCCCACCAAGCTCCCCCGTCCCTGGGATTTTCCAGGCAAGAACACTGGAGTGGGTTGCCATTTCCTTCCCCAATGCATGAAAGTGAAAAGTGAAAAGTGAAGTTGCTCAGTTGTGTCCGACCTCAGCGACCCCATGGACTGCAGACTTCCAGGCTTCTCCATCCATGGGATTTTCCAGGCAAGAGTACTGGAGTGGGGTGCCATATTCTTGCCTGGAGAATCCCAAAGACAGAGGACCCTGGAAGGCTTCTGGGGTCCATGGGGTCACAAACAGTCAG
>NW_011495072.1:14142925-14144859 GCF_000754665.1 Bison bison bison | reverse complement strand
CAATTAGCACTAGAGCTTAAAAGCCTCACTCAGTCCCTCATGCATAATGTGCAAATGTCCTTTATAGCTGGCAAGTGTCATCCAGCCAAGGAAGGAAGGGCTAGGAGCAGCAGCAGAAGCCTCTTACTGCAGAATGAAAAAATAGAACAAACTTCTCAGATAATTAAAATAATATATTCATCATGTGGCTCCATTATTTGATATGAAATTTTCTCAGCTATCTTATTGTAATGAGTGGTTTCAAAAAACTGGGATATCTGGAATATCATCTGACAAAAGTTAAAAACAAAATTAGGATTGCCATTAATGATTCAAGAAACATGGCTACCATTCTACACTCACCAAGATGAATATATACTCACAACATTATACTGATGATATCTAATATTTATTGAGCATTTACTATGTGCCTACCACAGTGCTGAGATCTTTCATTCATTATAATATGCAATATTCTGTAGTAACCTGATGGATATGTATTATTATTATTACTATTTTGCATATAATAACCTTTATTACAATTCCATTAGGTAAGTAAATGAAGCTCTGAACCCATAATTACCGAAAGTCACATGGCTCCTAAGGGAAGTACTAGAAATTAAAATCAGAATTGCTCTCATCTGATGTTCTGCCATATTCAGACCACTAAAATCCCATCAAATATGCATATATTGGACTGGGCATGTACATTTAATATACTCAGGTCATTCTCCATGGAATGTCTGGAGTCTGACCTTCTTTGGTTTAAATCACCTTATTTCATAATCCCTCAGCTCTGATATAAGCTTTGTACTTTGTCCTATGTACTCCCACTTGCTTATAGATTTGTAGGTTCCTAAGGTTTCCAGTCTGTGAGTCTTGTCTTTTCAACTGGATATCAGGCATCTTGAGAGTAATCACAGCAGCATCCTTGACATTTCCCAAAGATTCACAGACATTAGTTGATAATACTTATATTATGAAATTACACAAAATATTTTATAAATGTCAATAACATGTCTAATGCGCAGAATGATTAACCATACTTACAAATACAATGTCTATTATGTTTCAATTCTGTTAAATTATTTAATAATTTGGGGATTGGGGAGAGAAAGAGGAAAAAGAACTAACTATAGTCTGAAGGCAGACAATGTGCCAGCCATTTCATATACTTTATTTCATTTAATTCTATCAAGTTCCCTTTAATGTAAGTATTACTGCACCTCTTACAAATCAGGAAACTAAGGCTCAGAGGTAAAACAACTGAATAAATATTGCCAGTGCATTCATAAAACTGAAATTTGAAGGTAGATTTATATGACTGTGAAACCTGTAAATTTCTCACTTCATCCCTGCTCCTTTCAGTTATCCAGTGATCACAGCAACTTTTTGTGTGACAAGTGGGCATCACTAGACAACAGAACAAACTCAACAACTAATTAGCATGCATTTCTACATTAATTTACTTAAACTGAAAGGTTTCATTCTTTATTTCTCCATGAGTATTCAACTGTCTACTGATAAGCAGACAGTAAAAAGATATGCAAATAAGATTAAACAATGCCACCTTTTCATTTTGTTTTGGAAAATGTAATTATTGTTCATAAAAATATAGTATTTCCATTAATATGTAATGGACTTATTTCAGTTTTTTTAATGAGTTAATATTTCAGTTCAGTTTTAATTTCTAGCAGAGAAAATGTCTATAAATATAACATGTATAGCAAAAACACTTTTGATATTCTCAAGAATTTTTAAGAATGTAAAGCAATCTTGAGTCTGAAAATTCAAAAGATGTTCTTTTAAACCAGTATCAATGTCTTTTTATTGTCTTCTTCTTTTTTCAATGCCATTCTCCCAAATCTCCCCACCCTCTCCCTCTCCCACAAAGTCCATAAGACTGATCTATACATCAGTGTCTCTTTTGCTGTCTCGTACACAGGGTTATTGTT
>NW_011495072.1:14140758-14141605 GCF_000754665.1 Bison bison bison | reverse complement strand
ACAGGTTTTATAGTTTCTGGTCTTACGTTGAGATCTTTAATCCATTTTGAGTTTATTTTTGTGTATGATGTTAGAAAGTGTTCTAGTTTCATTCTTTTACAAGTGGTTGACCAGTTTTCCCAGCACCACTTGTTAAAGAGATTGTCTTTAATCCATTGTATATTCTTGCCTCCTTTGTCAAAGATAAGGTGTCCGTATGTGCGTGGATTTATCTCTGGGCTTTCTATTTTGTTCCATTGATCTATATTTCTGTCTTTGTGCCAGTACCATACTGTCTTGATAACTGTGGCTTTGTAGTAGAGCCTGAAGTCAGGTAGGCTGATTCCTCCAGTTCCATTCTTCTTTCTCAAGATCGCTTTGGCTATTCGAGGTTTTTTGTATTTCCATACAAATTGTGAAATTATTTGTTCTAGCTCTGTGAAGAATACCGTTGGTAGCTTGATAGGGATTGCATTGAATCTATAAATTGCTTTGGGTAGTATACTCATTTTCACTATATTGATTCTTCCAATCCATGAACATGGTATATTTCTCCATCTATTAGTGTCCTCTTTGAATTCTTTCACCAGTGTTTTATAGTTTTCTATATATAGGTCTTTAGTTTCTTTAGGTAGATATATTCCTAAGTATTTTAAAAAGATCATACACCATGACCAAGTGGGCTTTACCCCAGGGATGCAAGGATTCTTCAATATCCGCAAATCAATCAATGTAATACACCACATTAACAAATTGAAAAATAAAAACCATATAATTATCTCAATAGATGCAGAGAAAGCCTTTGACAAAATTCAACATCCATTTATGATAAAAACTCTCCAGAAAGCAGGAATAGAAGGAACATACC
>NW_011495072.1:14138155-14140404 GCF_000754665.1 Bison bison bison | reverse complement strand
TATGTTTTGGGGAGAGAGAGCCATTACTCAACTAACTGCACAATTAGTGTCTGAATTATTTTTGTAGTAAGTGTTAAAAAAAGAGACCTATAAGATGGTACAATGTCTTAAAAAAGCCAAAAAAAAAAAAAAGGGTTTAGGCTAGTTTTTTCCTGTTTAGAATGAGGAGCAAAGTAGTCCTGGAGGGGTGTGGCTTAGTCCCTAAAACACTTGCTAAATTTGTATTCAAATAATTATTAGTTCAATGATTTGGCCAATATTTATTTTCTCCACTAGTCTGTAAGCTCCATGAAACAAATGGCTATTTATGATTTTCTTCACAGCAGAACTCCATGAATCTAGCAAAGCACACGATAGTACATTTGTTAAGTAGATGGATGAATGCCACATCTATCCAGAAGGTTTAGTAAAGTGTCCTAATAGATCCCTACCACATATTGAGTTTTTTTAATGCATAAAACTTATATGAGAAAGGAAAAGAGACTAATGATTTTTAAACTGTGATTCAATTTGTTAAGTAAGAGTCTGTCTCAATACATTAATGTGTCAAGATATTTTCCTCGAAAAAATAAGAAACTAGTAAATACCAAATGCAGAATTTCCTTTTGGAACAAATAACCAGAGCAGAAATAACTAAAGAAGAAAAGAAAACTGAGGAAGTAAAGAGAAATAACTGAGGACATAATTCAATACAGTGATGACATAAATGGGACAAATGCAAATAGAAGAATCCAATAAATGAAATAAAAGTTTGAACAAAAAAGAAACTGGAGAAACAAAATTTATTAAAATGGTAATACAATTTATGGGATAAAACCAAAGGTTGATGATCATATTGTGAGATATAGGTGATGAGCAGAGAAAAGAAGGGTGGGGAACAATAGAGAAGAAAAGAGAATAAAGTAGACCCAGCGACCATCTAAATCACCTATGTTCATATATTTTGACTTACTCCTTGGAAAAGAAAGAATTAACAACCTGAACAAATTCTGCTCATAAAGGCTTTCACACATCTAATTTTTCATGCTGCGTACAAATGATTGGTACATTTATTTTATAAGTCTACACACAGTGATAATAATACATTACCACATAAATACTCCAATAAAAAACTAATGGCAGGTAGAGGGTTAGTCCAAAAATACCTATCAAAATTTGATCATTAAAGTGGTGCCTGGGAAGACTCTTGCTCTTCTAAGGCTGAATTACTTAGTGGTACTTGTTCTGTTGCTTGTACTTTATGCTTTAGTATCTTCGCTAGAGCTACTGATTTGTGTGTATGTGTGTGTGCCATTGTAATTTACGGTAAAAAATATATATCTGGTTTGTGTCCCCATGTCTGGAATGGAGCTCCTGAAGACATTGGAATTTCTAAAATGATGAAAGAGATGAAGATGTCTTTTGCTCTTCATACTAAGCCACTTTCAACCATACCTGAATTTATGTTAATAAGGTGACTTTTGGAAAGCCCTTAGGCTAGTTAAGGATGGGGGCTGGTTGCTAGAGGAACCAATCAAAATTAGAGTATTGTGATTTTCAGCTTTATCCCCTGATTTCCAAGGGAGGAGAGAGAAGCTAGAGATTGCATTAAATCACCTATGGTCAATAATTTAATCAAATTACCTGTGTAATGAGCCCTTCATAAAAACTAAATGGTCAGGGTTCAGAGATATTCTGGGTTGGTGAACACATAGGGTTTTGGGGAGAGTGGTTCCCAGAGACTGTGGAAACCCTAGCCCTGTGCCCTTTCCTCCATACCTTGCTCCATGCATCTCTTCCATCTGGATGTTCCTGAGTTATAGCCTTTTTAAATAAACGAGTAATGTAGGAAATAGTTTTCCTGAGCGCTGTGAGCTGCCCTAGCAAATTAATGGAAGCTGTGGAAGGAGTCATGGAAACCTGTGGTTCCTAATGCACAAGTGACAACCTGGACTTGGAATTAGCATCTGAAGAGAAGGGGTAGTCTTGGGGAACTGAGCCCTTACCCTGTGGGATCTGATTCTATATCTAGGCAGATAGCCTTGGAATTAAGTTAAATTTTAGGACACTCAGCTGGTGTCCTAAGAATCTGAGAATTGTTTGTGTAGGAAAAAACATCACATATTTGGTGATCAGTAGTGCTAGAATTGGAGCACAGAATTAAGAGGAGACTAGACACACAGGAATTTTTTTTTCCATAGTTCAGTTCAGTTCAGTCACTCAGTTGTGTCCGACTCTTTGTGACCCCATGAACCACAGCACGCCAGGCC
>NW_011495072.1:14137227-14137523 GCF_000754665.1 Bison bison bison | reverse complement strand
TTAGGATGGACTGGTTGGATCTCCTTGCAGTCCAAGGGACTCTCAAGAGTCTTCTCCAACACCACAGTTTAAAAGCATCAATTCCTCAGTGCTCAGCTTTCTTTATAGTCCAACTCTCACATCCATACATGATAACTGGAAAAACCATACATAGCCTTGACTAAACAGATATATGTTGACAAAGTAATGTCTCTGCTTTTTAATATGCTGTCTAGGTTGGTCATAACTTTCCTTCCAAGGAGTAAACGTCTTTTAATTTCATGGCTACAATCACCATCTGCAGTGATTTTGGAGCC
>NW_011495072.1:14134277-14137099 GCF_000754665.1 Bison bison bison | reverse complement strand
TCCAGCAGATGTTGGTAATTTGATCTCTGGTTCCTCTGCCTTTTCTAAAACAAGCTTGAACATCTGGAAGTTCACAGTTAATGTATTGTTGAAGCCTGGCTTGGAGAATTTTGAGCATTACTTTGCTACCATGTGAGATGAGTGCAGTTGTGCAGTAGTTTGAGCATTCTTTGGCAATGCCTTTCTTTGGGATTGGAGTGAAAACTGACCTTTTCCTCCATCCTGGAGCATGAAG
The DNA here is from genome assembly GCF_000754665.1 of Bison bison bison. Taxonomy (NCBI): domain Eukaryota; kingdom Metazoa; phylum Chordata; class Mammalia; order Artiodactyla; family Bovidae; genus Bison; species Bison bison. Next base: position 14,136,864 of record NW_011495072.1, on the reverse strand, counting down.
TCAAATGGGCCTTAGGAAGCATCACTATGAACAAAGCTAGTGGATGTGATAGAATTCCAATTGAGCTATTTCAAATCCTAAAAGATGATGCTATGAAAGTGCTGCACTCAATATGTCAGCAAATTTTTTTCCATAAAGAGATGCTGCATCATTTATAATGGCATTGGTTTATGAAAGTATATTTATATGAAAAATCATGTCAATTTTAACATAAACATAAGGCCTCAAAGAAATTCATGCTTAAGCAGACATTAATCACTAGATCAAACATGCCCCTTCCAAGTTGCACATTAGAAGAAAATGTGTAAATTCCTACACTGTAACTGCTTCCTGAATTGGAAATGGGAGTACTGCAATACCACAGAATTTGTACAAAACAATTAATATTCCCTTCATTTAAATTTTATAATGTGAACAGACAATAGATAACTAAAAGTTGAAGATAAAAATCAAATTCCTCTTTAGGATTATCTTTATCCTTATCTAGCCATTGATTGTTACTGATAATTGGTAGCAAAATTAACTGGCTTTAGTTTCACCTTCTTTTATCCACATTTTCATCCCCAGGAGGATCCTCCTACAGAGATCAAAATATCTGTACTACCTGACCCAAGAACAAGAAAACTGTTGTGGTCTAAATGTTTGTAATCCCTTCAAATTCATATACTAAAAACCTAAAGCTCAATTAGCAGATGAGGTCTTTGGAAGGGGATTAGATCATGAACGGAATTGGTGCCCTTATAAGAGAGACCCAAGGAAGCTCTCCCACTTCCTTGTGAAGTTCTAGTAGGAGACAGCCTTCTATGAGCATGTGGGTCCTCGTAAGACTGGTGGTGAGTCTGGTAGTGTCTTGATATAAGATCCTTAGTCTCCAGAAGTGTGATAAATCAATTTATGTTGTTTAAAACAACATAAATTTATGTTGTTTTATGGTATTTATGATTTATGGTATTTTGGGTAAGGCAGCCTGAACAGTCTAAGACAGAAAATATCAAGAGTGGAAAGAACAATCATTGCTCCTAATCAAAAAAAAAAAAAAAAAAAGATGGAGGTCTTCTGTGTGTGTCATTACTGCTTTTCGGCCATTTTTGATGTTTCAGCATGAAACACACGGCTCGGACAGTTCTTGTCGCATCTAGGTTTCACCTGTCTCAGTTAGAAAGAAAACTTACTCTGAAGACAAGTTCTCTCTTTTAACACTAATTTTGAGATTCTCATTTGATTGGGATATAAGTAAATTTTGTGAAGATTGGTGGTTTAACCAACGATAGATAATACTTAGGAAAGAAATTAGGAGTATAAATTGTGGACTAAAAATAACTACCTCATAAGGACCCAATCCCACAGTGAGGAGGAACTAGTAAAGCAGGGCTCCTCCTGGGAATAAAGAACCTTTTGAGATGAATTACAAGTAATAAAAGAAGAAAGCCACATTCTTAACTGATGAATGGCAATCCCTGAGGAGAAAAACTCTCATTTGTACTTTTCTCCTTTTGTGTGAGGCTGATTTCTAAAACGTTAATTTTATTGTGTGAGCCACTACTTTTCTGCTCTCAGATTTGGCTGGACTGAGAAGACTGTCATATAACTACTCTAATTATTTTAACTCAGCTTTACTTAGTGCTACAATATTTAATCAGTTCTGTACATCCTTTAATTGACATATCATTCATGTTAGAAGCTATTACAAAGATTCATAAAATATACACTCACCAAAATAACCAAGAGAACTCTTCCTCCTCAGCCCACTCTCATTCACATGGTAATACCTGCTCCCCACACATCAGCTTGACAGATCTTGTCTCACTCATTTTATTTTTCTCCATAACATTTATCACCAAATGACATGACATGTAGTGGGTAGTATGAAAGTGAAAGTTGCCCCATCATGTCCGACCCTTTCGACCCCATGGACTATACAGTCCATGGAATTCTCCAGGCCAGAATACTAGAATTGGTATCCTTTCCTTTCTCCAGGGGATCTTCCCAACCCAGGTATCGAACCCAGGTCTCCTGCATTGCATTCTTTACCAGCTTAGCCACAAGGGAAGCCCTTGTAGTGGGTAAGCATAGTTCTAAGATGACCCCCAGTGAATCACATCCAAGTATACATTCCTGCCCTTTATAAAAAGTGCTATTTGTTTATTTTCTTGTTTTATTGAGACATAATTAACATAACATCACTGTATGGTTTGATTTACATATATTGTAAAATTATTACCACAGTAAGTTAGCTAATACCCATCACCTCATTTGGATACAGTAAAAAGAAAAAAAAAATTCTCACGTGATGAGAACTCTTAGGATTTACTCTCTTAACAACTTTTTGATATATTATACAGCAGTATTAACTCTAGATATCATGTAGTGCATTACATCCTCCTCCAGGGTATCTTCCTGACCTAGGGATCAAACACACATCTCTTATGTCTCCTGCATTGGCAGGCAGGTTTTTTTAAATCACTAGTGCTAGGTCAGGAAGCAACAATTAGAACTGGACATGGAACAACAGACTGGTCCCAAATAGGAAAAGGAGTATGTCAAGGCTGTATATTGTCACCCTGCTTATTTAACTTATATGCAGAGT
>NW_011495072.1:14119707-14134042 GCF_000754665.1 Bison bison bison | reverse complement strand
TGGGAAAACAGTGGAAACAGTGTCAGACTTTATTTTTTGGGGCTCCAAAATCACTGCAGATGGTGATTGTAGCCATGAAATTAAAAGACACTTACTCCTTGGAAGGAAAGTTATGACCAACCTAGATAGCATATTGAAAAGCAGAGACATTACTTTGCCAACAAAGATCCATCTAGTCAAGGCTATGGTTTTTCCAATGGTCATGTATGGATGTGAGAGTTGGACTGTGAAGAAAGCTGAGCACCGAAGAATTGATGCTTTTGAACTGTGGTATTGGAGAAGACTCCTGAGAGTCCCTTGGACAGCAAGGAGATCCAGCCAGTCCATTCTAAAGGAGATTAGTCCTGGGTGTTCATTGGAAGGACTGATGTTAAAGCTGAAATTCCAATACTTTGGCCACCTCATGCAAAGAGTTGACTCATTGGAAAAGTCTCTGATGCTGGGAGGGATTGGGGGCAGGGAGAGAAGGCAATGACAGAGGATGAGATGGCTAGATGGCATCACCAACTGGATGGACATGAGTTTGGGTGAACTCCAGAAGTTGGTGATGGACAGGGAGGCTTGGCGTGCTGCAATTCATGGAGTTGCAAAGAGTCAGACACAACTGAGTGACTGAACTGAACTGAATCTGGGATTCCCAGAGTAAATCCCTACTCTTTTTCTTTACATTTCTTTTTTTCTTTTTGAATTTTGTTATTTACTTGTTTTTGGCTGCACTTGGTCCTCGTTGCTCCTTGCCAGCTTTCTCATATGTGACAAGTGTGGTGTACTCTCTGGTTGTGGTGCTTAGGCTTCTCACTGTGGTGGCTTCTGTTGTGGCAGAGCACAGGCTTTAGACACACGGGCTCAGAACTTGTGGCACAGGACCCTAGCTGCCCTGTGGCATGTGGGATCTTGCTGGAACAGGAATTGAAGCTGTGTCCCTATATTAGCAAGCAGATTCTTAACCACTAGACCACCAGGGAATTCCCTAAACCCCTTGAATCCAGGCAGGACCTGTGACTTGCTTCTAGAGGATAGAAAATACACAGGTGAAGGAATGTTACTTCCTTGAGTAGGTTATGTTATTTAGGACTCCTCAGCAGACAGGAACAAGGAATTCTCCTGATGGCCTTGAAGAAGGAAGCTACCAGTTTATGAGAGGCTGTTTATGAAAGGACCACACGTTAAGGAATGATAGGAGCCTCTAGGAGCATAGAATGATCTCTTGTTGACAGGTAACAAGGATATAGGGACCTCAGGCCTACAGCTTCAAGCAATAGTCTTCTGCCAACAACCACGTGGACCTGGAAGAGAATCCCAAGCTCTAAACAGGAATGATATATAGCCAACACCTTGACTGTAATCCTACAAAGGACCCAGCTAAGCGAGGCCCAGACTCCTGCCCATGGACACTACAAGATAATAAGTAAATGTTGTGGCTAACTAAATTTGTAGTAATTTGTTACATACCAATTGAAAACTAACACACTATGTGATTTATTCATCTATATATTTTTACAGATATTGTCTGCCCCCTTTCTCCCTCCCAACACTTTTATCAGCCTATTAGCATTATAAGAACAGGATTTTTTTTTGCATATTTTTAAAACTACTGTATCTTCATCGCCAAAAAGATTACTCAGCACCTAGTAGGCTTTCCTTAAATATGTGTTAAGTTAACAAATATTTTCATAGAGTTCTAAGTTTTCATCAGTGAATATATCTTGTATCAAAGCTGCCATAAAATTAAATATAACATGTTTTAAAATGCATGGCCTATTAATTTGTAGAGAATTGGGTACCTTCTGTCCCATGGTTATATTTTAAATTTTGATTAGAAAGTTATTTTGTTTCTAAACAGAAGTAGGACATTCAAAAATTACTTACTCATGCACTGAAATAACATATTAAACTTCCAGCGAGTGGATTACTGCACTGGGTATTGGGGAATACAGAGAGAAAGGAGGTTCACTTCTCTCTTCTCTTCAGTCCAAATGTGGGAGACACACAAGTTCCGTGATATTGCATAAAAGTACAAAGAATTCCATCATAGACGGACTAGCAAAATGAACAACGAACCACAAGAGTAGCAACAAGCTAGTGTTACTGAAGTGTGCTGGGTACCACAACCTCTTGCAAAGCACTTTGCATGCATTTTGTCACTTTGCTCTCCACTGTTCCCAGCTCTGTTTTAGAGCTGAACAAATTTGGCTTACAGAGTTTAGATAACAAATGCCTGGTCTTGCAGTAAGTGACCAAACTGAGGGTTGGACTTACATATGCCTAATTCTAGAGCCAAATATACAATCACTACTAATAGTTCTCACAAACATTAATGTGAATAAGCATCAGCTGGAGAGTTTGTTTAAAATGAGGATTCTAGAGATTTTCCTCTAGGGATCTAGGAGAAGCTCGGAAATACACTTTTAAAGAAAGCAATTATCTGATTGAGTCTGATTTGGGGCATTTAGGACTTTAAGTAACATCGCACATTACTATAAATTCAATTTTAGGGAGATGTAAAAATGAAGACTTTCAAAGAAGTAACACTTCATAAGATATAATCAGATAGAAAAGGGAAAGGGAAGAAGAGAGCCTAGGGCAATATCACAATTTACATGAAAACATGTACCTTAGGCACACACTGTATGCCCCAGGAATTATAGTGAATGCCGAGGGGATTTAGGGTGGGTATGGACATGTGCGGAGCTTCCGAGGTGGCACAAGTGGTAAAGAATGTGACTGCCAGTGTAGGAGACATAAGAGACACCAGTTGATCCCTGGGTTGGGAAGATCCCCTGGAGGAGGGCATGACAACCCACTCCAGTATTCCTGCCTGGAGAATCCCATTCACAGAGCATGGTGGGCTACAGTTCATGGGGTCACAAAGAGTCCAACACGAAGTCACTTAGCACGCATACATGGAGATATGCAGGCATTTAATAGGAGAGGCAGACAGAGGCCTGATCATGAGAGGCCTATTTGCTGTCCTTGACAGGACTGTCACATAGTGTGTAGAAACAGGGTATCTGGAGACAAACTACCTGTAGTCAATTCCAAGCACTTCTTTTAAGAGATTTGAGATTATGGATAATTTACCTAATTGCTCTGTGACTCATTTTCCTTATCTATAATTGGAGATAGTAATCCTACCTTATAGACTCATTATTTGCCTGGAACATAAGCACATACTAAACATTAGCCATTAATTTTATGCTGAAGTCAATGTGTTACCCCTGAGTAATTTTTAAGCTAAATCCATCTGGTGTCCTTTTAGTGGTTAGATACAATGGGGAAAATGTTGAAAACAAAATGACCAGTTAGAAGACCACTTCATGTATGCCAAGAGCACACATTTGGAGGAGGAATGGAGGAGGGTCAGATCTGAAAAATATTGAAAGCAAAAAGTTACAGAGTGTAGTAATGACTGGATGTTGGGAGGGAGAGAAGGAGGCTGGCTCCTGGATTTCTCACTTGGGCCACTAAGGGTTTCACTAGTGAATTCCCCTCACTATGTCCCGGATGTCTGCTTTGTTAGGTGATGATAGCAGATGCTGGATTTCCCCCTTTTCATTAGCTGACTGTCTAAGGGGGTTGGAAATTTTCTCTGTGCTGAAAGCAACATCATTGCTTCCTCTGCCCCAGGGACACCAATATAGCCTATTTTAGTTTTCTCAGTCTGCCCTGGCCTTGTTTCTGGCTATATCTTGATTTATATTAACATACTTAAAGCCTTGTTAATGTCACCCAGGGTAGACTGTCAACTGAAATAAGTTTTCTAGCAAGTTTTCTCCCATCTCCTCTTACTTTCAGGTTCATCAAACAAGGTCTATGTTTCTGTTATTGCCAAATTACTGACACACACACCCAAAAGTGCATTCCCATTCATTACAAGGCTGTGTTAGAAACACCTTGATACTGAAGCCAGCGAAGGTACCCATTATACATGCACTAATGGTACACCTTGTACCTATCCCCCAAAGCCCAGCTACAAATGCCAAGCATTTGTCATCATGAAGTGAAATCATTAGAGAATATGGGTGACTTTTGACAAGTTCTACACTTGAAGAACTTCTAGCGAATAGCAAATCAGGGTAGCATGTTTTTGGAGAGAATGAACCTTACAAATAAATATCCACTTTCATATAAATTAGTAAGTAAAAAAGAAGTCCGTCTCTTTATATGAAGGTCTAGTCTTTATCCCATGTTAACAACTTCTCTCCGTATATCCTATTATTTACCTGTAGAGAATCAGAGGCAATGGACTACAGGTTTATATGTAAAGATGTGTAATGTTAGTAGGGCAAAAAGTCAATGATACAGGAACCAATGTTTATTTTATAACATCAATATGTGGAAAGATGAAGGATGGATTTGAAGAATAAAAATTGGAGACACGGTGATCAGTTGTGAGATTACAGCTGATAAGAAAGGATGAGGGCCTGAACTGGACCAGCAGTGGTGGAGATTAATTTGGATGTCACAGAGGGAATACAAACACAGTTTATTCCTTAGCCAGAATCCACAGGTATCATTCAGCAACTTAAAATAATCCTTAATGGTTCTGCTCTCTAAAGAATTAAGTTCTGCCTTATTTTTGCTATTCTAAACCTCCCATTCTCAGAGTGATCTCCAGCACACTTATTCTATTTTTTGACACACAGGATTAATCTTATCAGGACATTGTCACTAACTCATTTAAAGATCCTAGTCAACAACTATTGATTGAGTGCCTACTATGTGCCATGTCTGTTCCTATTTCCTCTATTCTAGTGATATACCCACTCAATAGGAATTTGAAATATGAAACTTATTTAGTTATGTAACTGATAAATATACTGAGCACCTACTCTGTTTCTGGCAATATTTTAAGTGCTGGGAATGTGTTAATGAACACAATAGATTAAAGTACCTTTGCAGGGGACTTTCAGTCTAGGTAGGGGGACCAAAATCAAGAAGAAAAATAAGCCAAATATTTGTTGTGCCAGATGACTCTAAGCTCTTTGGAGAACAATGAAGTGGGGGAGGGAATGGGGTGGATTAAGAGTGTCTGGAAATGAAATTTTAAATACAATTGTCAGGTAAGACCTTACTGCCAAGCTGTATTTAAGCAAGACCATAAAGAAGCTGGTTTTAGAAAAGGCAGAGGAACCAGAGATCAAATTGCCAACATCTACTGGATCATCGAAAAAGCAAGAGAGTTCCAGAAAAATATCTATTTCTGCTTCATTGACTATGCCAATGCCTTTGACTGTGTGGATCACAATAAACTGTGGAAAATTCTGAAAGAGATGGGAATACCAGACCACCTGACCTGCCTCTTGAGAAACTTGTAAGTAGGTCAGGAAGCAACAGTTAGAACTGGACATGGAACAACAGACTGGTTCCAAATAGGAAAAGGAGTACGTCAAGGCAGTATATTGTCACCCTGCTTATTTAACTTATATGCAGAGTACATCATGAGAAATGCTGCTGGAAGAAGCACAAGCTGGTATCAAGATTGCTGGGAGAAATATCAATAACCTCAGATATGCAGATGACACCACCCTTATGGCAGAAAGTGAAGAATTAAAGAGGCTCTTGATGAAAGTGAAAGAGGAGAATGAAAAAGTTGGCTTAAAGCTCAACATTAAGAAAATGAAGATCATGGCATCCAGTCCCATCACTTCATGGCAAACAGATGGGGAAACAGTGGAAATAAGTGGCTGACTTTATTTTTCTGGGCTCCAAAAATCACTGCAGATGGTGATTGCAGCCATGAAATTAAAAGACACTTACTCCTTGGAAGGAAAGTTATGACCAACCTAGACAGCATATTGAAAAGCAGAGACATTACTTTGCCAACAAAGGTCCATCTCATCAAGGCTATAGTTTTTCCAATGGTCATGTATGGATGTGAGAGTTGGACTGTGAAGAAAGCTGAGTGCCAAAGAATTGATGCTTTTGAACTGTGGTATTGGAGAAGACTCTTAAGAGTCCCTTGGACTGCAAGGAGATCCAACCAGTCCATCCTAAAGGAGAGCAGTCCTGGGTGTTCATTGCAAGGACTAATATTGAAGCTGAAACTCCAATACCTTGGCCACCTGATGTGAAGAGCTGACTCATTGGAAAAGACTCTGATGCTGGGAAAGATTGAGGGCAGGAGGAGAAGGGGACGATAGAGGATGAGATGGTTGATGGCATCACTGACTCAATGAACATGGGTTTGGGTGAACTCCAGGAGTTGGTGATGGACAGGGAGGCCTGGCATGCTGCGGTTCATGGGGTCGCAAAGAGTCGGACACTACTGAGCGACTGAACTGAACTGATGAAGACGATGAAGAAGCAAGCCATGCAGATATCCTAGAAAGGAGCATCCCAGACTCAGAGAGTGTAGGTTCAAAGCTCAGCAGTGGGAACATGTTCAGAATCTGGGGTATCCTAGGAACAGCAAGGAAACACAGTGAGACCAGAGCAGAGTGAGCATAGTGGTGGTGGGGAGAAGCAGAAGATGAAGTGACAGAAAATGTAGGACCAGACTTCGTGGCCATTAAAGCAAGAATTCTGAGTAAAAGAATAAAACAATATGAGCCATACTTCCACAAAGCGCAAAGATCAAAGGCTAGTCAAGAGGCTATTGCAATAACCTGACAAGAGTCATTATTATTGTGGACTAAGTGATAGTCATGCAGATGGGAAGAATCAGTTAGATTCTGGATGAAGTTTTGATTGGTTCATTGATAAAATGTGGGGTATTAGAGTATGAAAGAACCCAAGGAGAACTCAAAAATCAAGTTGTCATTTATTGATATTGACAAGATGTTAGGAGAAGCAGGATTCAGGGGAAATTCCTGCTTTCCCCTGATTTTATTTTATTTAGTTTTATTTTATTTTATTTAGTTTTTTTTTTTTTTAGTATAATTGCTTTACAACGTTGTGTCAGTTTCTGCTGATAAACAACATGAATCAGATATATGTATACATATATCCACTCCCTCCTGGACCTCCCTCCACTTTCCTCCTATCTCACCCCTCTAGGTCTTCACAAAACACAGAGCTGAGCTCTCTTTGCACTTGCTTATATATTATCTATTTTATAATTGGTTGTGTATATATGTCAGTCTTACTGTCCCAATTCGTTTCACCTTCCCCTCCCCACCCCAAGTCCACATGTCCATTCTCTGTGCAGAAGTTGGATTTTAAACGGCTAACTAATGTCCATTAGAAATCTAAGTGGGGATACTGAGTAGATAGTTGGAAATTGCCTTGTGTTAAAAGGAAATATCTAAGCTAGAGACAGAAATTTAAGAATTGTCATTTTTGCTGCCCAATATGATAATCACTAGGCACATATGGCTATTTCTTAATAAATTTAAATGAATTATAAAAAAATAAATTCAATGAGTCCCAGTAACCACATGTCAAGTGTTTGTGGGCTGTTGGCACATGTGCCTAGTGGCTATTATATTAGACATCTGTGTAGAAAATTTTCATCAGCTCAGAAAGTTCTATTGGACAGCACCAGATTGGTAGTATTTAAAGACAAGAGATATGAGACTGGATGAAATCAACCCAGAAGAGGAAAGATGTTTGTGGGGAGGGGCTCTTTTTCTCACAATCCCACAAGCAGTTGGTTGAAAAAAAATCTCCTGATTTTATTCTTGAACATTTATCTAATTAAACTACCCCTCCTCCCCCTTCTTCCTCCACCTAATATTTGCAGCCTTCCTTACCTCTTAATGGGCTTCCCTGGTAGCTCAGCTGGTAAAGAATCTGCCTACAATGCAGAAGACCCTGGTTCTATTCCTGGGTCAGGAAGATCCACTGGAGAAGGGATAGGCTGCCTACTCCAGTATTCATGGGCTTCCCCGGTGGTTCAGTTGGTAAAGAATTCAACTGCAATGTGGGAGACCTGGGTTCCATCCCTGGGTTGGGAAGATTTCCTGGAGAAGGGAACGTCTAGCCACCCCAGTATTCTGGCCTGGAAAATTCCATGGACTGTATAATCCATGGGGTCACAAAGTGTCGGACACAACTGAGAGACTTTCACTTTCCCTCTTGTTGATTACAGCAGCCATCTAACTGAACTTTCCACCCCAGGTCTGAGCCCTTCATAGTCATCTTCAACACCCCTAAGATAAAGAGCCTACTAAGCCATTCTCCAGTTTAAAGTCTCCCAATAGCTTCATTACAACCTACAGTGTAAAGTCCATATGTGATCTTATTGCATGTGAGGCTTCTCTTTGTCTTCAGACTCATGTCTCATACGCTCTATCTTTAAGTTCGTGATCCAACAATAATGAATTCCTGACAGTCCTCTTCCTAATTGCTATTCCTTATTTAGTTTCTTCTAGTCCCATTTTCCTGAGATAAATGTCCCACCCTTGAAAGGCTAATTTTTACCTGTCCTAAAAGGCAGAGCTCAAATGTTGTCTCCTCTAGATTTGGGTAAAATGTTCCGTATCTGTGCCCTTATAACATCTCACACTCTTCTCTATCATAGTAGTCAGTGCCTGTCACTGAAATGATCTGTTTAGACATCTCCCCAGTGGCTACAGCTCCAAGAGGTATATTTTTCTGTTTTCAAGGCTGAGTGTATTCTTGGCACATGCAGGGCAAGCCATGGCTGCTCTTTGAACGAAATGAAAGTCATAGGAGACTTTGTGGTTTCCTGGCACATGCCTGAACTATTCTCATGTGTTTGCTCCTGCTACTCTCACACTCTTCTTAGTCCCTGAATTGTCCAACCCCTTCTCATCCCTCCAGATGCACCTTAAATGTCATTTCCTCTGTGGCGCTTATGTGTCTTCACCTGAGACAATCTCATCCTTACTTCAAAAAGAAACCCTTAGCACTATTCACGTCTCCAAGATAGTACTTTCTCAGAAATACATGTCTATTTGGCTTTTTAAGTAAATTTTATGGACCAACAGGTGTGATTCATTTATTACACCTTATATCTTCTGTACTGCTCAGCACATAGTAAGCATTCAATGAGTGCTTGTTGAATAAGTCTCTTAATTAGTTATCATGTTGATTTACTAAGAGCTCCTGAAGTGGACGATTGGATTACAAATAAAAAGCTATGATTAGAAGCACATATGAATGTTAATGATTTAAAAAAATAATTAAATCTGGAATGAACTTTGAAATTAATCTAATTTTACAGGTGAAGAAACTAATGTCAAGAGAGTTAAAATTATTTTTTGAGCCAACAGAAGACTATAAGTACCCTAGCCAGCACCCAGAATCCTGCCTTGCCCACTCTCTGTTTTCTCGCATTGCTTCTCTCTGATTCTTCCATACCTAGCTTCTCTTTTCAGCCTCTCCACAATGCAGTGCTTGCACAGACATTTGATATGACGGACAAAGATAAAAATATCTATTTCCCCAGCTATGTATGATAGTGACATTTTGATTACCAGGGTAAGATTTCTGCCTGAGTAGAAACAAAAGCTAATACAATATTTAATTTAGAAATAATATGAATCACAAGCCCAATTCCTTTCTCCTCATAGGAGTCTAAAACCATCCTGTACTTATTCAATAAAAAGAAATGGAATGATCAGGTTTCTTGCAATAAATTGTTTCAGCCAGAGCAATGTTTAGTGTGAGCTGGAAATACTTTTGTCTCCTGAATGTGCAGTGAGATTAACAACTGCCACACAAAGAGCTGAGCTTAATACCCTTCTCACAAACAGGCTAATTTGATGAGAGTTGAGTTTTCAAAGACAAAAACCATCTGTATATATAATCTCCATTATTTTATCACAGACACACAGTGGGCATTATTCAGAAATAACTATAGTAATTACTCTCCAAGAAGCTATGAGTTATATATGTGATCATACCAAAGAACATTTAGAGATCTAACATTGAACATTTACCATGAGTAAAGGTAAGCTAATTACTACTTTCCAATTAAAAACATTTGAACAAATAGCAAAATTACTCATAAATGTGATTGATCCAGAACCTTAACCTACGTTTGTCCTTTTCTTGAAAAGCAAGGGGGCATATGTTAAGAAATAGTCTCTAAAAACATTAAGGAAATGACATGGCCATAATTCTAAATTAAAATTATTACGACTGTCTTTGGTTTCCAAATGAACTTAATTATAGTATGCCTGAATTGCTGCAGTATGCGTGTTGCAGTCCATAGGGTCACAAAGAGTCAGACACGACTGATCAAGTGAACTGAACTGAACTGAACTGAACTGAATTTTTTGTTTGTTTGTTTTATGATAACTTTGTTCCAAGGTTTTTGTCTTGAATAGCCTTTTTTTAATATATATCTCTTTTATGGAAAAAGAGTCAAATTAATTTTCTATTTTTGTGTGTATGTACAATTAGCATAAAAGGGAAACTTTTGTGAGAAACTCCCAGGATCTCTTTTCCTCTGGGATTTGGTCGTGTATAGTGGAAAAGGATCTGAAATAATAGGTTTTATAACTAGAATAATGTATCAGTATTTAGTCTTTATATCTTATTCTCCAAATACTGCAGATTTGGTTACTCTTGATTGATTAATCAAAAACACCAGTTCAAAGGATAGTCCCAGTTCAAGGTTGCATTTACTATGGTTTACTCCCAGAGCAATTAATACTTTTTACAATAAATCTAAACTAGAAATGAAGCAGAGGGTGGACATAGCTTGCCATTGCCTCTTCCATTCCTTTTAAGCATGTCTTCAAGTTAAGAGCTCTCAAAAACCTCAAGGAGGGACAAACCCTCAGGGTCAAAGGCTCATAGAATGGTGGGGTCCCTGACTTATATTCAGAATCACATCAGCACATAACATCTGCTCATATTTTTATATAAGAAACCACATCACAAAGCCTGCTTTAAAAGATCTACAATTCTCATTGTATTAGCATAGAGATAATGACTTCTCTCTGTGTACAGACTGTGTACAATTCACAGACCTTGCATATCTTGCTTTTGGTTTTGTTTTAATTCACACAGGGGACTTCCTGAAGAAGACTAATCATAGACCATGATACTGTTCAAGGGAGAAAGACTAATCATAGACTATGATACTGTTCAAGGGAGAAATTTTTAATGCACTTTAATCATCCTTATAGCATGGTTCATCCTTATCATTATAGGAAAATAAATAAGAGCAGAAGATTATTGGTGGTCACAAGACCCTTCATTGCCCCAGCTCTTCTCCTATGAAGAGATAACACTAGGCTAAACTTTTTTAAAAAGGAGTGCTGTCTCCATGTTCTCAACGTGAATTATATAGAGCAGCTATCTCCAACATTTTTAGCTTCAGGGTCAGTTTCCTGGAGGACGATTTTTCCATGCACGGGGGGATGGGGAGAGGAAGGATGGTTTGGGGATGATTCGAGCACATCACATTTATTGTGCACTTTATTTCTACTTTGTGGCAACCTCAGAGTATTCCACCTTGACTTAAGGGTTAGGGTTCAAGCTCCTATGAGAATCTAGTGCTGCCACTGATCTGAGAGGAGATGGAGATCAGGTAGTAATGGGAGCAACGGGGAGCAGCTTTAATACAGTTTGCCTGCTGCCCACCTCCTGCTGTGAAGTCCTGTTCCTAACTATCATGTACCCTGTAGCAGTCTATGCCCTGGGGGTTCAGGACCTCTGACACAGAAGGACCTTTAGATGAAGTTCTGAAGTTTTTTTTTTTTTAATTTAAGCCAGTCTTTAGAGACTGTCAAAAGTCCCAATTAGTACCAAATAGTACAACATTTTTATTTTAAAGCAAAATCAATTTTACAATAAACCAATGTATGTTAAGTGCTTTATATTATTCAGTTGAAAGAAAACTACAAAAAAAAGAAAGCAGATTAATATTCTGGCAAACAATTTTGAAGTCTACCACCATGAATTATTTAAAAACTTGTAAGAGGCTGTTATATATTTCCAAGAGATATTTTAAATTAAAAAATTAAATATTCTTAGTCCAGATGCCATATTGTAAATAATATGACAGTCACTTCAACATATTTTTCCCTTGTCAAAAGAAAAGAAAGAATTGTATATAATTCTCTAATATCCTCTATCTTGTGTAATGATCTTCTGAGTGGCTAGGGACTCAATTTATTTGAAAGGAGTATTATCAATATTAATGAACCGGGGAATCTGCCCCAGATTCTCCAAAACTGACAGATTGACTCTCTCATATACAAAAGGGCTTCCCTGGTGGCTCAGTCAGTAAAGAATCTGCCTGCAATACAGGAGACACGGGTTCAACCTCTTGGTGGGGAAGATCTCCTGGAGAAGGAAATGGCAACCCACGCCAGTATTCTTGCCTGGAGAATCCCATGGATAGAGGAGCCTGGCAGGCCACAGACTATGTTCTCAGTTCAGATGGTTAGAGAGACATTGAGGGGGAGAACAGTATTTAGCCAGGCAAAGATTAATTGACATTTTAGAAAGAAGAAGAATTATGTCAAAAAGAATAAAGAACTGGCATTTTACTGGAGAGAAGGTAGGAAACATTGGTTAGGATTAGGTTCTGGAGGATCTTATCTGATATATCAAGCTGGGACTCTATCCAGAACATTGGAATGAGTCATAAAATAATTTACCTAGAGCAGAGAAAGTGAATTCAATGGTATTTTAGAAAGAGAACTCTGCAAGCAATGTGGAGAATAGATTCAATCAAATTAAGACTAAAGACTTAGTTTAGAAGTAAACTAAAATACATTTCTTCCCCAGGGAGAAATGACAACTGATTGTGTCAAGGCAATGGCTATGAGAATGGATACAGGATGGATTCCAGAAATGTCAGCAAGATTAGTATTCAGCAAGATGGAGAAGGTAATGGAGAAGGAGAAATTCAGAATGATTCCCTAGTCATTGACTTGAAAAACTATATAGGCTGCCTACTTCAATATTCTTGGACAGAGGAAAACTTTTTCATGGAGAGAGGACCCTGGTCAGCAATAGTCCTTGGGGTTGCAAAGAGTCAGACACAACTGTGTGACTAACACTTTCACCACTTTTTCCACTATTTACAGAGATATAGACTCAGAGAAACAGAAGGTAGATTTAGGAAGTGGGTGGGGTAGGATGGAAAAGATGAATTTAATTAAACTCTGGGTTGTAAAATAATAATAAAATTAATAATACAGGCTAACAAGCACTATCCTAATCTACTTGTATCTTTACCTCATTTTCTCTGTGAGGTTATTATTATTGTTACTCCGTGTTACAAATAAGGAAAATTAAAGAAGCTAAGTAATCTTTTCAAGTATACCCGAATACTTAAATTCCATGCCCAGTACTGTTGTGAATACATAGTTAAATTTAAGAAGAGAATATGCTCAGTTCAGTTCAGTTCAGTCTGAGTTGTGTCCAACTCTTTGCGACCCTATGAACCACAGCAAGCCAGGCTTCCCTGTCCATCACCAACTCCCAGAATCCACCCAAACTCATGTCCATTAAGTCAGTGATGCCATCCAATCATCTCATCCTCTGTCGTCCCCTTCTCCTCCTTCCCTCAATCTTTCCCAGCATCAGGGTCTTTTCAAATGAGTCAGCTCTTCGCAACAGGTGGCCAAAGTAATGGAGTGTCAGCCACAACATCAGTCCTTCCAATGAACACCCAGGATGGACAGGTTGGATTTCCTTGCAGTCCAAGGGACTCTTAACAGTCTTATCCAACACCACAGTTCAAAAGCACTAATTCTTCAGTGCTCAGTTTTCTTTATAGTCCAACTCTCACGTCCATACATGACCATTGGAAAAACCATAGCCTTCACTAGACGGAACTTTGCTGATAAAGTAATGTCTCTGCTTCTTAATATGCTGTCTAGATTGGTCATAACTTTCCTTCCAAGGAGTAAGAGTCTTTTAATTGCATGGCTGCAATCACCATCTGCAGTGACTTTGGAGCCCAGAAAAATAAAGTCTGACACTGTTTCCACTGTTTCCCCATCTATTTGCCATGAAGTGATGGGATCAGATGCCATATTCTTAGCTTTCTGAATGTTGAGCTTTAAGCCAACTTTTTCACTCTCCTCTTTCACTCTCATCAAGAGGCTTTTGAGTTCCTCTTCACTTTCTGTCATAAGGGTGGCGTCATCTGCATATCTGAGGTTATTGATTTTTCTCCAGGCAGTCTTGATTCCACCTTGTGCTTCTTCCAGCCCAGTGTTTCTCATTTTGTACTCTGCATATAAGTTCAATAAGCAGAATGACAATATATAGCCTTGACGTACTCCTTTTCCTATTTGGAACCAGTCTGTTCCATGTCCAGTTCTAACTGTTGCTTCCTGACCTGCATATAGGTTTCTCAAGAGGCAGGTCAGGTGGTCTGGTATTCCCATCTCTTGAAGAATTTTCCACAGTTTATTGTGATCCACACAGTCAAAGGCTTTGGCATAGTCCTTTTCCT
>NW_011495072.1:14110527-14119512 GCF_000754665.1 Bison bison bison | reverse complement strand
CAGCACTTTCACAGCATCATCTTTCAGGGTTTGGAATAGCTCCACTGGAATTCCATCACCTCTACTAGCTTTGTTCGTAGTGATGCTTCCTAAGGCCCACTTGACTTCACATTTCAGGATGTCTGGCTCTAGGTGAGTGATCATACCATCATGATTATCTGGGTCGTGAAGATCTTTTTGGTACAGTTCTTCTGTGTATTCTTGCCAACTTGTCTTAATATCTTCTGCTTCTGTTAGGTCCATACCATTTCTGTCCTTTATTGAGCCCATCTTTACATGAAATGTTCCCTTGGTATCTCTGATTTTCTTGAAGATATCCCTAGTCTTTCCCATTCTGTTGTTTTCCTCTATTTCATTGCATTGATCACTGAGGAAGGCTTTCTTATCTCTTCTTGCTATTCTTTGGAATTCTGCATTCAAATGGGTATATCTTGCCTTTTTTCCTTTGCTTTTCACTTCCCTTTTTTCACAGCTATTTGTAAGGCCTCCTCAGAAAACCATTTTGCTTTTTTGCATTTCTTTTTTCTTGGGGATGGTCTTGATCCCTGTCTCCTGTACAATGTCATGAACCTCCGTCCATAGTTCATCAGGCACTCTGTCTTTCAGATCTAGTCCCTTAAATCTATTTCTCACTTCCACTGTATAGTCATAAGGGATTTGATTTAGGTCATACCTGAATAGTCTAGTGGTTTTCTTCACTTTCTTCAATTTCAGTCTGAATTTGGCAATAAGGATTTCATGATCTGAGCCATAGTTTTTTGGTCTTGTTTGGTCTTGTTTTTGCTGACTGTATAGAGCTTCTCCATCTTTGACTACAATGAATATAATCAATCTGATTTTGGTGTTGATCATCTGGTGATGTCCATGTGTAGAGTCTTCTCTTATGTTGTTGGAAGAAGGTGTTTGCTATGACCATTGCGTTCTCTTGTCAGAACTCTATTAGCCTTTGCCCTGCTTCATTCTGTATTGCAAGGCCAAATTTGCCTGTTACTCCAGGTGTTTCTTGACTTCCTATTTTTGTATTCCAGTCCCCTATAATGAAAAAGACATCTTTTTTGGGTGTTAGTTCTAGAACGTCTTGTAGGTCTTCATAGAACCGTTCAACGTCAGCTTCTTCAGCATTACTGGTTGAGGCATAGACTTGGATTACCATAATATTGAATGGTTTGCCTTGGAAACAAACAGAGATCATTCTGTCGTTTTTGAGACTGCATCCAAGTATTGCATTTTGGACTCTTTTGTTGACTATGAAGGCTACTCCATTTCTTCTAAGGTTTCCTGCCCACAGTAGTAGATACAATGGTCATCTGAGTTAAATTCACCCATTCCAGTCCATCTAAGTCCACTGATTCCTAGAATGTTTCCCTCTTGCCATCTCTTGTTTGAGCACTTCCAATTTGCCTTGATTCATGGACCTAACTTTCCCAGTTCCTATTTACTAGCTTTGTCATTGGTGTCATGAAAGTAGACACGTCCACCCAGATATAATGTATAGAATGAGAAGGGAAATCAAAAGGCAACCTCTGGGAAATAACAGTCTCCCAGGAACAGAGTGAAAAGGCAAGATGTATAAGGGCAGGAAGTCTGTGTAGGAAACATTATTAAGGATGAAATTCTTTAAAGTTGAGAATCTGTGCCTTGATCAGGTACTATAGCACGGAGTACATCATCTGGATTGAGCATGTAGTATGTTAGCTATGCTAGTATGTTAGCTATAGTTTTCCCAGTAGTCATGTATAGATGTGAGAGTTGGACTATAAGGAAAGCTCAGCACCGAAGAATTGATGTTTTTGAACTGTGGTGTTGGAGAAGACTCTTGAGAGTCCCTTGGACTGACTGCAAGGAGATCCAACCAGTCCATCCTTAAGGAAATCAGTCCTGAATATTCATTGGAAAGACTGCTGCTGAAGCTGAAACTCCAATACTTTGCCCATCTGATGCAAAGAACTGACTCATTGGAAAAGACCCTGCCTGATGCTGGGAAGATTCACGGCAGGAGGAGAAGGGGACGACAAAGTATAAGATGGTTGGATGGCATCACTGATGCAATAGACATGAGTTTGAGTAAGCTCTGGGAGTTGGTGATGGACAGGGAAGCCTGGCATGCTGCAGTCATGAAGTCGCAAAGAGTCGGACACAACTGAGCGACTGAACTGAACTGAACTGAACTGATTTTAAGAGTAGCTTGGTGCAAAGAAAAGGTATTGGATTTTTCAAGTCCAAAGTCAGATAACGGTGTGTGTGGGCATCATTAGGAGGAGAGAGAGTGGAGAGAGAAAATTAAAAATGAAGTTTTAAAGTGGCTTTGCTACAGATGCAGAGGAAAGACTAGCAAAATCTGATGAATAGGTTGGCTTATTGTGGCATTGTTTTTAGACAGGTGAAATTTGAAGAGAAAATATCAGGGTATAAAGTTAGGGATAAAATGAGAGGACAACTACTTGAATGATGTTCTTTAGGAGACACAATTTTAGTAAAAATGAACTGATAAACCTCAAACAAAAGCAAGCATTCCTATTGCTCTAAACAGAAGGAAAGTTCTTTTCTGTCAAGATCTGCATTCATTTAAGCTTTCCAAACAAGGCAGAGGGCTATATAAATGAAGTTATTTATTTTTGTCTCAAAATATTTTAAGTAATTTCAAGAATTTAAAATCCCTTTTCCCAACAATAGTATCTAGCTAATGGCTGAATTTTCTAAACCAGATTCCTTCCTTTTTGCTTATCACTGACTATATATCTTTTATTTCTAAAATAGTTGTGGAAAACATAACATAGTCAACCTTTTAGTGCAACTGTGCTTTTTTTTTTTTTCAAAATACATTCTTCCATTGGAAGCTTAATAGCGATTGTAGGCAAAGGATGACTTACCTCAGAAAAGGATGGGGGATGTGTATTAGAAAGTTTTGTTCACTTTACAGTCCCCGCTTCCTCACAATTATAGATAATATTTATTTTTCACTCTTTGTGACTGACTCTGTGCCTCCAAACTGCATTTCTAATCCTTAGTTGCCTTAGTCTCCCCAGACTGTGACAACATAATACTATAGGCTGGGTAGTCTAAACAAGAGAAACTCGTTTCCTCACAGGCTAGAGGCTGGAAATCCAAGATAAAGGTTTCAGCATGGTTGATTCTGATGAGGACTCTCTTCCTGGTTTGCAGATGGCCACCTTCTGTCTCTGTCCTCAAATGGTGGAGAGATCTCTCTTTCTCTCCTTATATGCCCACACTCCTACTGAATGAGAGCCCCACCCTTATGACCTCATTTAACTTTAATTATATTTCAAGGAGTCTGAATGAACTCCGGGAGTTGGTGATGGACAGGGAGGCCTGGCGTGCTGCAATTCAAGGGGTAGCAAAGAGTCGGACACGACTGAGCGACTGAACTGAACTGAACTGAACTGACTGATATTTCAAAGACCTTTTCACCAGATACAGTCATATTGGGGGTAGGGCTTCAACATACAAATTTTGGGGGGACACAATTCTGTCCATGTTATTGGTATTAATGTTTTTTTTTTTTAATCTACCACCACCATTAATTTTATTTTATTTATTTTTAATTGGAGGATAAGTGCTTTACAATGTTGTGTTGGTTTCTGTCATACATCATGAGTCAACCATAGGTATGCATATGTTCCCTTCCTCTTGAACCTCCCCTCCACCTCCCACTGGTTAATGGTTAATGTTAATGTCCAAGTTAACATCTGTCATTAAATGACCAACCTGCCATTCTAGCTTCATCAGCTATTGATGAGGGTAATATGCAGATAGTATATTGATCTCACCTGGAAGAGTGTTCACTGGGGAGAACTTAGTAATGAGTTTACATTCCTCCCATTGTCCATAGCTCTGAGGAAGCACAAAGGGACTTAGCAGGACTTGTTGACAAGTAGAGGGGTCCTGGCCCTTGTACTGTGGGACGTACTATTTTAAGTTAAAGGAAACACTAGTGCTTCCTCTTGCAGAAGACAGTGGCACCCCACTCCAGTACTCTTGCCTGGAAAAGCCCATGGACGGAGGAGCCTGGTGCGTTGTTGTCCATGGGATTGCTAAGAGTCAGACACGACTGAGCGACTTCACTTTCACTTTTCGCTTTCATGCTTTGGAGAAGGAAATGGCAACCCACTCCAGTGTTCTTGCCTGGAGAACCCCAGGGACGAGGGAGCCTGGTGGGCTGCTGTCTCTGGGGTCGCACAGAGTTGGACACGAGTAAAGTGACTTACCAGCAGCAGCAGCAGCAACAGCTGTGCTTCCTCTAGAAAGAGTCAGCACCTGGCCAAGGCTTACACTTAAGAGTAGAAAGAGGTATTTAAATCTTGTTCTGTCTACTAGGTAGTCTACTAGAGTACACACACCTTATGTCTTTTTCCATTTATTGACATTCCCTTTCCAAGCAGTCCTTCTATGCTTAAGACTCCTGTTTCCTCTGGGCTGCAGCCGTAGGAGACCAATTTCACATCTGGTTAACCTTAACCTCTCATTTTCCTACTCTACTCACATACCAATCACTCAGAGCTGATTATCGTGAAGTAGTTACACTCATCACAATTCCTAGTTTTTGAGTTCTTTCTCTTTGTGTCAGATTTCTCTTTTTTTTTCTTCTACTTGGGGAACGTCTTCTGATCACCTAAAGCATTCTGTATCCACCACAACAGAGCCAAGAGAAATCTCTCCAACTATGTTCCCATATTGTTTGGAGTATTCTTCTATGATGGCACTTACCAAAGTATTTATTTATTAAATATGAATTTATGAAAGACAGAAATCACGTCTCATTCTTCTTGTATTCCAAGGTTTTATTACTATGCTTGATCTTTAGCAAATGCTTGATAAATCTATGTTAAGTAAATCATTAAGTGAAATAATTTCTCCAGTCTTGGAATTCTTAAAACATTTGTAACTGGTACTTCACATTGTATTCATCCATTCATTCATTCTTCTACCAAAAAGCTTTTTGATACTCTGTGTTCTAAGCATCATGCTAGGTCCCCTGTGTACAATCAGGGACAGCAAAGTGGATTCTGGTGTCAGAACTGAGCTCACTTCTGTTTTTTTCCACAGTGCATGACGGTGAGATATTTTACCCCTTCAAGTTTCAGTTTCTCTATATATAAAATGGGAGAAATCAGAGTGCTTTCTTATGCAGTGTGCTATCAGTGGTCAATCAATTTTAAAAGCTTAGCACTTTTTTGCCACATGAAGTGAAGTGAAGTGAAGTCGCTTAGTCATGTCCGGCTCTTTGCGACCCCATGGACTATAACCTGCCAGCCTTCTCCATCCATGGGATTTTCCAGGCAAGAGTCTTGGAGTGGGTTGCCGTTTTCTTCTCCAGGAGATCTTCCCAACCCAGGGATTGAACCCAGGTCTCCTGCATTGTAGGCAGATGCTTTCTTGTCTGAGCCACCAGGGAAGTAAGGTGTTTTGTTGTTGTTGTTGTTTTGCCACATAGGACTTCCCTTTTAGCTCAGTAGGACTGCCCTAGTGGCTCAGAAGTATAGAATCCGCCTGCAAGGCAGGAGCTGCAGTAGACATGGGTTTGATCCCTGAGTTGGAAAGATCCCCTGGAGGAGGACATGGCAACCCACTCCAGTATTCCTGCCTGGAGAATTCCATGGATAGAGGAGCCTGGTAGGCTACAATCCAGGGGATTGGAAAGAGTCAGACATGACTGAAGGGACTTGGCATGCATGCATGCAAATGCTCAGTAAAGGATATTCTTTTTCTTCTTCTCTTGCTACTTCTTAACATTGTTACTTGAAAAAAAAATTCACTATTCTCATGTATTCCATCCGTGGTAAGTACATAGAAGCCCTTTGTGTTGACATAAAGCTGTTGCACATGTGTAAATATTACTTGTATGATTGGATTACAGATTCCTTGGAGGCAGGGATTCTGTGTAAACAGAAACTCTGTGAAGAGCAATGTCTCCTTCATTATGACACTGCAGTATCATTTCTTATGGTCACAATATTAACAAGGATAAAAGTTAGTTGTTCGATGTATGCGTTAAAAAGGGTGAAGAATCAGGGAAGAATCCCATCAAATGGATGAGCGTTAAGTACAATAATAAAAACATACATTGACAGAATGATTCCTAGAGATCAGACAGTGTTCCACGTGCTTGAGTTCAGTCATAGATCATGTTATTTTATTCTCATAGCAACATCTTCATATACATATACTATGTCCTTGTGGAAACTGAGTCAGAAGTATTAAGTAAGCTGTCCACAGTCACTTCTTATTCCACCCATTCTTTTCCAGGCTAGTGATTCCCAGATTTTAACATAGCTAACAACATCTTAGCACTTTATATTTTATTTTGTGTTTGTCTTTCTGTCTTTCTGCTTCCATCTTTCTGTCCATTCCTAGACTATAAAGCAATATTTAACACATGATAGTTTTTCTTTAGATGCACAAAGTATTTTTGGTTTGTGGTTTTTCTTTTTAAAAAGTGTGGTGCTCTAAAGAATAAGAGGAGTTCTCTAGGAAATAGAAAAATCTAGGTGAGTAAACATGATAAATCAATTAAAACATGTTTAGCACATTTTTGACAATGATAATTTTTTTGATATTAGAGAGAAATAGAGCCCTTTGTATTGACTTTAAGTTGTTTCACATGTGTAAAAATTACTTATATGATTGGATTGCAAATTCCTTGGAGGCTGGGATGCCATGTAAACAGATATAACATTGCACATGTTGGATATGGAGAGTATCAAATATGGACTGGAGCTATCTGTCCCTGCGTGCACCAGTGCTAAGTCACTTCAGTCATGTCTGACTCGTTGCGACCTTATGAACCATAGCCCCCAGGCTCCTCTGTCCATGGGATTCTCCAGGCAAGAATATTGGAGTAGGTCACCATGTGCTCCTCCAGGGGATCTTCCTGACCCAGTGACTGACCCAGAGTCTCTTATTTGTTCTTAAATATGGGCCAGAGGAAACAAAAGTAATCAATGGATGTAATGAGCAATCCCATTAGTTTGGTCATTTTATCTTATCTTAAAGTGCTTTAGGGTCTCTGTTGATGATTATTATTATTTAGATTTGAAATTTTTTGTATCCTCCATTTTTGTTATGTAGCATAGGTGTATTTATAGTGAATGACTAATTGGATACAGTAATCATATGCCCTTATTTAGCAACTGCTCTGTATTTATCATTTTTTTAATAAACCGTTATTGTTAATATTTACAATAAAATGACCCAGCATAGATCTGGAAGACCCCTGCTTTATTCTTCCCACTGCTAGCATGACCACATCTGCTGGTTGTGAAGCTTATATGCAGTGAAGAGAAAACACTAACACACGGTTAAACCAGAGATGAGCAATTTTTCTTTCTCAGCTGTTTTTGTGTGCTTATTTGCCAAGTCATGTCTTCCTCTTTGTGACCCCATGGACTGTAGCCTTCCAGGCTTCTCTGCCCAGCTCTGCTTTGGGGGCAATGTCACCAACACCACCCTTTCAAGGGAAACATGCAAAGTATTTTCTGATAAAAAGAGTGATTTTGGACACAATGGCTAAGAGCAGCAAATTCCTTTTAGTCTTTAATGTAGAGAAGTAGTCACCACTGCTCCCACTATGAGACATTTGGTGAGCCAGCTATTGTACTGGGGCACATGCAGTGAGCTAAGAGATAAGGTGAAGCTGCAGATTATCAGTTGGCCTGTAATATGCTGGACAGGCAAGAAAATAATAATCATTAAAGTGTACATCATAGAACAATGGTCCCCTTAGGTCCCAGTGTGTACATGCTAAGTCACTTCAGTGGTGTCTGACTCTTTGATACCCCATGGACTGTAGCCTGCAAGGCTCCTCTGTCCATGGAATCCTCCAGACAAGAATACTGGAGTAGGTAGACATGCTCTCTTACTTAGGTCTCTTAGTAATCATTATTCTGGTGTTGAGAGGTCAGGATCACTGAGTGGAAATCTCTAGTATTATTAACAATATAAATCAACCCATTCTCTCAGATAATGCTTGTCACTCTTGGTAATCCACCATTTATTATGTCCATTGGTAACAAAAGAGGTTGAATTCAATTTCAGTCTCCATTGTAAATGCCCCTGTTTGACATCTCTTAGACGGTGTAACCATGACATTCTTGCAGTTGTTCTTCTCAGTAGATGAAGATCTGGGCTTCTATTATTCATAATCATTCCTCCTGAATATAAAGGCACACTCATGTTGACTACTGAGTATCAGCTCATACCTGTATTTCTACTCAGATGCTCTGATGTCCTGGAGAGAACTTCTGCTTATTTTAAAGCCCCTGTTATTTGTTTATCTGTCTTAACTTTGAGTAAAGTTTGCTGCAAACTTTGGGTTGTGTGCTTTGGCCTACAGAAACTAAATGTTGCTAAATTTAAAAGATTCTCAAGTACTTGGTTTGCTCTATCAGACAAATCTGTGTCCAATAAAGACAAAATCTGTGGGGGAAAAGTAAAGTAGAGAAGAGAAACACAAAGTTCCTTGGACTTCAGTTTTAAATGAAGTAGTCACAGAAGTTTTCACTGAAAAGATAGTATTAAAGAAAAGATATAGAGGAAATGAGGAAGATATGAAATGTTAAGAAAAGAATGTTTTAGACTGAAGGAAAACTAAAGGACCAAGGCTTTGTATCAAGAGCTTGTGAGATGAGTTCAGAGACAAGCAAGGAAGACAGTTTGGTAAGAAAGGTAAAGAAGTAGCAGGTCAGAAAGATAATGAAGCATAGATTATTTTGAGCAGCACTGTCTAATGGATATCATAAGTCACAGATCAGATCAGATCAGATCAGTCACTCAGTCATGTCCGACTCTTTGAGACCCCATGAATCGCAGTACGCCAGGCCTCCCTGTCCACCACCAACTCCTGGAGTTCACTCAGACTCACGTCCATCGAGTCAGTGATGCCATCCAGCCATCTCATCCTCTGTTGTCCCCTTCTCCTCCTGCCCCCAATCCCTCCCAGCATCAGAGTCTTTTCTAATAAGTCAACTC
>NW_011495072.1:14107121-14110355 GCF_000754665.1 Bison bison bison | reverse complement strand
TGACAAAGTAATGTCTCTGCTTTTGAATATGCTATCTAGATTGGTCATAACTTTCCTTCCAAGGAGTAAGCATCTTTTAATTTCATGGCTGCAGTCACCATCTGTAGTGATTTTGGAGCCCCAAAAAATAAAGTCTGATACTGTTTCCACTGTTTTCCCATCTATTTGCCATTAAGTGATGGGACCACATGCCATGATCTTCGTTTTCTGAATGTTGAGCTTTAAGCCAACTTTTTCACTCTCCTCTTTCACTTTCATCAAGAGGCTTTTGAGTTCCTCTTCACTTTCTGCCATAAGGGTGGTGTC
This sequence comes from Bison bison bison, assembly GCF_000754665.1. Lineage (NCBI taxonomy): Eukaryota > Metazoa > Chordata > Mammalia > Artiodactyla > Bovidae > Bison > Bison bison. The sequence continues at coordinate 14,110,049 of NW_011495072.1, read as the reverse complement.
ATCTGCATATCTGAGGTTATTGATAGTTCTCCCAGCAATCTTGATTCCAGCTTGTGTTTCTTCCAGTCCAGCATTTCTCATGATGTACTCTGCATAGAAGTTAAATAAACAGGGTGACAATATACAGCCTTGACGAACTCGTTTTCCTATTTGGAACCAGTCTGTTGTTCCATGTCCAGTTCTAACTGTTGCTTCCAGACCTGCATACAAATTTCTCAAGAGGCAGATCAGGTGGTCTGGTATTCCCATCTCTTTCAGAATTTTCCACAGTTTATTGTTATCCACACAGTCAAAGGCTAAGTAACTAAAAAATTTTCAGTAAAAATGGAATATGTGAAATTAATATTTTAATAAAATGTTACTTAATACAATATATGAAAATTGTTATCATTTTAACTTCAATCAATTACAAATATTGACGTATTTTACATTTTTTTGTACCAGGTAGGTCTTTGGAATCTGGCATATATTTTTTACTTATAACACATCTCAATTTAGACTCCACATCTGGAGTGTTCAGTAGCCACATGTGGAGGTGGCTATGCTGGACATTGCAGATTAGTGACTTGAGAGCTATTTTAAGGGCCTTGGATTTTACTATGAGATGAAAGCTACTGGAGTATTTTTAGAACAAAAATGAGGTGAGATTTGACTCACACATTTTTAAGGATCACTCTGACTATGGTGTTAAAAGACTGAAGAGTGGAGACTACTGCAGTATCCCATGTGAGGTATGATAGTAGCTGAGGTGACAACTGTAGAGACTTGGGGGGTGCTTGTATTCTGGATCTATTTTGAAAGTAGAGCTCGACATAATTTTCTGGCATATGGGCTGTCAGATGTGGAAGAAAGCACTCAAAAATATAAATTGGGCCAGATATGTTTGTGTATGTATATATATATTACATATACACACATACATATATACATATTCACACACATAAGTATCTCTGATTATTCCAAAGTGCATTATTGGTCTTGTGGCAGTTCCTGTTTATCTATCCTGATGCAATCCCCATTGCTCTGCTTTTATGATGAACTTCTAGACCTAGAAGATTTCTATTTTGGACAGAGATGTAGTGGGATTTGGAACTGAAGTATTCACTTTTATTACTCTAAGGGCTTCCTAGAGCCTTAGAAATTAGGCAATTGGGAAGCACAGTTTCTTTAAGCAGATAAATTCCTTGATTATAGTTTAGAAAGCAGCAAGGAAGAGAAATGAAAATTACTTTGAGGTCTATTTCAATGACCCAGGTAAGCAGTCCATAGCCTTACTTGGGCTAGGTGGGGCTTAGGGTGCTAACCACTTCTTTTTCTCCATCAGAATTCTGGTTAGTGGTTATTGTCAGTGTCTAAACTCATGGAGTTTATGTAGATATATTAAAACTCATAATTTTACATAGATATATTATTCCAATAAAAACAAAATGACCAATTTTACTGAAAAGTATCAACATTCACCAAGCTTATAATATAAAGCCAGAAGGCCAATGTTTTAATTTATAGTGAAAAATGCAAGTATTATTTAGACTGAAAAATTGTCTTAACTGGCAGGTAAAACTACATAAGAACCCAAAATACAATCAGAAGTCGGCTGGCTGAAAATGGCATCAGAACAAATAACGTTATTAAAATGAAATTGATTACTGGTGTAATTGAGCCCTGAGAGCATAATTCACCCATTCTCACTAGAGACATAGGTCTTAAATATTCAGGTTCGGAGCTGGGCACTATTTTCAATGAAGGGTGCTGAAAACTGTTATGTCTCACTCTTCTGCCTTCATTGTTGAGCCATCTACCAAGACTGACATAATGTTTTGTTATTGTTTCCTTGAAATAGTTTAGTCCCTTAATAAAACCTGGAAATAAAGGTTATTTTAAGATTACTTTCTAGATCTTATTCTAGAATATCTGTATTATGATTCGACTGAGGAAAAAAAATTTTTTTTCAAACTTTTTAAAGAAAGTCACATTGTTTTCCTCACATAAAACACATAGCATCTTGGTGAGATGCTAGACATAGCACTTAGGACACACTGAAAAGGCAAAAATGACCTGGAAGATCTTTGCCTTGGAGCACATTATGTCCTTTCATTCAGTTCAGTTCAGTCGCTCAGTCGTGTCTGATTCTTTGCGGCCCCATGAATCGCAGCACGCCAGGCCTCCCTGTCCATCACCACCTCCCGGAGTTCACCCAGATTCACGTCCATCGAGTCAGTGATGCCATCCAGCCATCTCATCCTCTGTCGTCCCCTTCTCCTCCTGCCCTCAATCCCTCCCAGCATCAGAGTCTTTTCCAATAAATCAACTCTTCGCATGAGGTGGCCAAAGTACTGGAGTTTCAGCTATAGCATCATTTCTTCCAAAGAAATCCCAGGGCTGATCTCCTTCATGATGGACTGGTAGGATCTCCTTGCAGTCCAAGGGACTCTCAAGAGTCTTCTCCAACACCACAGTTCAAAAGTATCAATTTTTCGGCTCTCAGCCTTCTTCACAGTCCAACTCTCACATCAATACATGACCACTGGAAAAACCATAGCCTTCACTAGATGGACCTTTGTTAGCAAAGTAATGTCTCTGCTTTTCAATATGCTATCTAAGTTGGTCATAACTTTTCTTCCAAGGAGTAAACATCTTTTAATTTCATGGCTGCAATCACCATCTGCAGTGATTTTGGAGCCCCAAAAAATAAAGTCTGACACTGTTTCCACTGTTTCCCCATCTATTTCCCATGAAGTGATGGGACCGGATGCCATGATCTTAGTTTTCTGAATGTTGAGCTTTAAGCCAACTTTTTCACTCTCCTCTTTCACCTTCATCAAGATGCTTTTGAGTTCCTCTTCACTTTCTGCCATAAGGGTGGTGTCATCTGCATATCTGAGGTTATTGATATTTCTCCTGGCAGTTTGATTCCAGCTTGTGTTTCTC
>NW_011495072.1:14106394-14106532 GCF_000754665.1 Bison bison bison | reverse complement strand
GTATGGCTCTAGGTCAGTGATCACACCATTGTGATTATCTGGGTCGTGAAGATCTTTTTTGTACAGTTCTTCTGTGTATTCTTGCCACCTCTTCTTGATATCTTCTGCTTATGTTAGGTCCATACCATTTCTGTCCTT
>NW_011495072.1:14104738-14105972 GCF_000754665.1 Bison bison bison | reverse complement strand
TTTAGGTCATACCTGAATGGTCTAGTGGTTTTCCCTACTTTCTTCAATTTCAGTCTGAATTTGGCAATAAGGAGTTCATGATCTGAGCCACAGTTTTTTGGTCTTGTTTGGTCTTTTTTTTTGTTGACTGTATAGAGCTTATCCATCTTTGGCTGCAAAGAATATAATCAATCTGATTTGGTGTTGACCATCTGGTGATGTCCATGTGCAGAGTCTTCTCTTGTGTTGTTGGAAGAGGATGTTTGCTATGACCAGTGCATTTTCTTGGCAAAACTCTATTAGTCTTTGCCCTGCTGCATTCCATACTCCAAGGCCAAACTTGCCTGTTACTCCAGGTGTTTCTTGACTTCCTACTTTTGCATTCCAGTCCCCTATAATGAAAAGGACATCTTTTTTGGGTGTTAGTTCTAAAAGGTCTTGTAGGTCTTCATAGAACCGTTCAACTTCAGCTTCTTCAGCATTACTGGTTGGGGCATAGACTTGGATTACTGTGATATTGAATGGTTTGCCTTGGAAACGAACAGAGATCATTCTGTCGTTTTTGAGATTGCATCCAAGTACTGCATTTCGAACTCTTTTGTTGACCATAATGGCTACTCCATTTCTTCTGAGGGATTCCTGCCTGCAGTAGGTGAGGTAAATAAGGCAGGAGAAGGAGCAGGGTTGGGGAGGATGGTGATAGAGGCACTTAAAAACTGTAAATTTTGGGACTTCCCTGGCAGTCTAGGGGGTCACTCTTCACCTTCCAATGCAGGGAGTGCAGGTTTGATCCCTAGTTGGGGAACTTTAAGATTCCACATGCCTTGCAATCAAAAAAATGAAACATAAAACAGAGGCAATATTCTAACAAATTTGATAAAAACTTTAGAAGTGGGAGTATGTCAAAGCTGTATATTGTCACCCTGCTTATTTAACTTATATGCAAAGTACATCATGAGAAACGCTAGGCTGGAAGAAGCACAAGCTGGAATCAAGATTGCTGGGAGAACTATCAATAACTTCAGCTATGCAGATGATACCACCCTTATGGCAGAAAGTGAAGAGGAACTAAAAAGCATCTTGATGAAAGTGAAAGAGGAGAGTGAAAAATTTGGCTTAAAGCTCAACATTCAGAAAACGAAGATCATGGCATCCGGTCCCATCACTTCATGGGAAATAGATGGGGAAACAGTGGAAACAGTGTCAGACTTTATTTTTTGGGGCTCCAAAATCACTGCAGATGGTGATTGCAGCC
>NW_011495072.1:14093993-14104337 GCF_000754665.1 Bison bison bison | reverse complement strand
GATGGTGATGGACAGGGAAAACTGGCGTGCTGTGATTCATGCAGTCACAAAGAGTCGGACATGACTGAGCAACTGAACTGAACTGATATCAAATATATATATATATATATATATATATATATATATATATAATGTAAAGTTTCATGTGATCTATCCAACTGAGTTTACTCTGGATCTCAGACATCCTAGAGGACAAGACAGTTTGAGATATAAATATGTTGATGATTTTGTTCTGAGGGAGAATTATTGAGATCACTAAGGGAAAGATTGGACTTCTCTAGTGCCTCAGCAGTAAAGAATCCACCTGCTAATGCAGGAGATGCAGGTTTGATCCCTGGGTCAGGAAGATTCCCTGGAGGAGGAAATGGCAACTCACTCCAATATTCTTGCCAGGGAAACCCCATGGACGTAGGAACCTGGTAGGCTACAGTCCATGGGGTTTCAAAGAGTCAAACACAACTTAGCAACTAAAGAACAAGAAGGGAAAGAGGAAGAAGAAAGAAGCATGGAAAGATGAAGAAAAGCGAGGTTTGAGGAAACATTGCCAGCTGGTCTTAAGACTTTCAGTGACTCAATACACAATGTTTTCTATGGATTAATGAAATAGTTTAGGATCTTGAGATAATTTGGAGAAAAAAAAAAAAACTGTAACAGACTGTTAAGAGGCTATAGGTGTGTGCACACAGGAATTTCTGAGCCATTTTTAAAGAGCTTGTATAAGGTTAGACCATATAAAGTCATCCTTATTTTTTTAGGGAAGTTTTCATAGGGTTCATAGCAAAGTTGAGTGGATGATACAGAGATTTCTATTATTCCCTTTTCCCATAGTGAAGTCTTTTAACATATTTAAATCAGTTTTTTTATAGCATTACTCAACAGCTACGACTGTACAATATTTTACAAATAAAGGGAAATAGGGAATATGAAGGGCAAGTATTAATATAATCACCATGTTGAATTCCTTAGAAAGAAAACTCAGGGTTCAAGTCTTGAAAGTGGTAGGGTTTGGTTTGGGTTTTCTTTGTTTTGATTTGTTGTTTGACAATGAGCTGAAAGATAGTGGGTTGCAGATATGAAATGCTGAAAAATTTCATTAGAGTTTAGGAGATAAAGTACATGAGAGGTGAAAACCTTTGAATAGTCAGTAATGTGGATTTTTGGAGTCACCAAAAATAACCACATAGAAGATGGATATATGGGCATGATATGTGCTTCAAGTGTTCTGGGGATGAGTGATAAAAATAGAAGGAAAGATTGGGGAAGGCTGTACAACAAAGAATTAAAAGAGTGAGAGATGATAACAAAACAAAACACCTCACTAGGAAATAAGAATTCCACATACTTCTTGTGATCAGGATTTTGCAGGTATAGTATACCTATCCTTACTTGAATAGTTTCAAAGAAAAATGTGTCAGCTGGTTTGTTTATTTTAATAAAGACTGTAATGGTTAAAGTTGTATTTAGAGAATTCTGCTGCTGTCTCATTAGACATTTTTTCTGAACTGTCTATTTGTAGGTTTCAAAGGTGAGTGTTAATGATTTTTTACATTCCACATTCAATTTAGACAGGAAAGTTGTATGTTGATAAACTTACTGACATGCAATCTGCTTATCATTGCTTCCCTTCAAACCCCAAATTGCATATAAACAGAAAAACTAATCAACTGAAGCAGAAACACAGTATCAATTATGTTGATGCTTGGGAACTGAAAAAAGAGCAAACAAAATTAATTCCAATAAGTTTGGTAATAAAAAAATAAAAAATGTGTAGTAACTCAGGATGACTATGCCAGAAAGTAGTTGTATTTTAGCAATGAATTTTTATATAAATGCTTAGAATCCTTCAAAACTGTGTTCATATATGTATCTTACTGTTTCTCGTTATTGTTTTTAAATTATTTTCAGAATCACTTTTAAGATGGTTAGGCTGTATGAAACAGAAAACTGAGCTTTTCAAACATCTATTTCTTATTTGGTGGCTTTATTTTTTGGTGTTTTATTTCAAAGTGAAAATAATAACTAAACATTTATTGAGCATTTGTTATGTACTTTATGAACTTCACACACTTTAAAAAATCATTGTGGTACTCATTCAAAGCATGATGGACATTACTTTTTCATGCCTTGGACAATTTTTCTATAACTATCAAGTTACTGGTAAACACTCATTTGTCAAGACTCACCCCAGTTGCCATCTCCTATATGAAAATGTTTTCAATGCCTCCATGAAAACTGTCTGAGATCTCTATGTTACATCATCTACATCATACTTTAGATCAAGAGGATAGAAGTTCTGTATGTCTTGTCCTTCTCTTCCATGACTAATAGTATTCTCAACATGCAGAACCATAGATACCACTATGAACTAAATGTCACAAAACTAAATATCACTCAGTGCAACCAAGTTGCACTATAATTAGAAGGTTTGAAGCCTGGCTCCATCAGTTAGTAGCTATATAACTTTAGGCAAATTATCTACTAGTCGGAGTTTTATTGATCTCATCTTCTAAATGAGAATAATGTCTAGCACAAATTTTACTATGAGGATTAAATAAGGAAAAAATAAATAATAGTCAAAATGGTAGTAATATCAAGAACATAGAAAATGTTGAAGGAAGTGAAATTTAGGTGTAAAAGATTAAATTCATTAGCTCTGAGAATTTTTCAGAATGTGTATATATGTATGACTTGGTATATTTCACTAGACCATGGAAAGATTCTTAAATGAGAGTCAAAAATGTCAGTATCAAGTCCTACTGAAAGCAGATGGTGAAAAAGTACAAATCTTTTACTTTATGAAATTATGTTAACCAGAGTAATTCACAAAGCAATTTAAGTTACTTTAAAAATTTAGCTCCAAAAGAATTTTATATGTTTCTTTCTTTGTTCTTTTAGTTTATAAACTACATTAAATGCATTTTTTGGAATTGTGTAATCTTCAGACCCTCTTACCCAGATATTATTAACATTTTTCCAAAGGAAAAAACCATCAAAATATGATAGTTATTTTTAAGAAAATATGATTTAATCAGTGAGAACTTTTTATATTAATGATTATATAAAAAACACAAGGAATGATGCAAGAAAAATTAAGAGACATTGTACTACCCAGCTGGTTACCTACACACATCTGAGTGTTCACACTGAAAGAAATATAGCACTTTGATTCAGAAAACCTGCCCTGTTAATTTTCTTCCAAACCATCAGCCTTCTCATTTTAAAGGAAGAATGAACAAAAAGTTAATTCTGTTTTAAAAACAGACAAAATGTGAGTCAGAAACATGACAATAAACCACTTGAATTCTTCATGGAGGTTTGTCCACAACTTGGTACAACTATCACCATCAAAACAAGAGAAAAAAGTAATATCAACATATTCTCAAAGGAGGTGTACCACTTCCACACAACAGTTTAATTCCATAAATGTTTTCTTCTAAGTTGGGGTTTTGTAAATTGAGTCATATGTTAAAATCGTGGGAAGGACTAATGATTCAAAGGAATCCTTAGTTCAACCTGTCTTCATAATGCCAAAATTCAGTGGCTTTTCCCTTTTCCCTATTTCATGAACTTGTATCTCCTCAGAAGAGAATCAGGAGTTAGCTAATTAGGGTTTTTGTTCTGAATATTCAGGAAATTAAGACCATGGCATCCAGGCCCAACACTTCATGGCAAACAGAGGGGGAAACAATGTAAACAGTGACGGACTTCATTTTCTTGGGCTCCAAAATCACTGCAGATGGTGACTGAAGCCATGAAGTTAAAAGACTCTTGCTCCTTGGAAGAAGAGCTATGACCAGCCTAGACAGCATATTAAAAAGCAGACGTTTTTAAAGGTCCATCTAGTCAAGCTATGGTTTTTCCAGTTGTCATGTATGGATGTGAGAGTTAGACTATAAAGAAAGGTGATTGCCGAAGAATTGATGCTTTTGAACTGTGGTGTTGGAGAAGACTCTTGAGAGTCCCTTGAACTTCAAAGAGATCCAACCAGTCCTTCCTAAAGGAAACCAGTCCTGAGTGTTCATTGGAAGGACTGATGTTGAAGCTGAAATTCCAATACTTTGGCCACCTGATGCAAAGAACTGACTCATTGGAGAAGACCCTGATGCTGGGAAAGATTGAGGGCAGGAGGAGAAGGGGATGACAGAGGATGAGATGGTTGGATGACATCACCTACTCAATGGACATGAGTTTGAGTAAGCTCTGGGAGTTGGTGATGGACAGGGAAGCCTGGCGTGCTGCAGTCCACGGAGTCATAAAGAGCTGGACACTACTGAGTGACTGAACTGAACTGATTGTACATTCTGATACCAGATATGTAATGGCAGTGTATGACCATGAATTGTGATATCATGAATAATAAATATATCTAATATACTGAGTGCTTGCTTTTTGCCAGTGTGCCAGGTGCTTTATATGGACTATATCATTTGATCCTCACAATACACAAATGAGGTACATTATTTTTTAACAGAAAGGATCATAAATGAGGGAGTTTGCCCAAATTGAATGATGGAGCCTGGATCAGGCAAAGTTTAATGCCAAAGCCAAAGTCCTTAACAGCTCTACCATCCAGCTTTCCATCTTAAGAGAGGCTTAGAGAATAGTCACATGAAAAAAATAATTTGATCATTAGCCCTCCAAAGATAAAATCCCTCACTTTCAGTGCCCCAATATAAATGAGCTTAAGTAAAAAGATTTGTTTCTCCTCTAATCTTACATGCCCTTTTTTTGGAAGTGTGGAGGAAGTAATGCTTCCTTTATTTTTAGTTTTTCTTGAAAGGATTTGGGTTGCTTTGACTCAATTTGTATAAATGCAAACTGATTTAGAAATTTGTTAAATCTGTTAAATTCACCTGCTACTGGTGGATCTAATTTTGTGGTACAATGAAACATCCTAAAGAGTAAATAAGGAGCTAAATGTGTACTTTCTCAAATACATCGAATAGGGCTGATAAAGGGGTCAACCTGGTAGAACTGTAGGAAGCCTCATCAGGATGGCCATGGTTTCTATCTCATATATTTCTCTCATCAGAAATACTGCATAATTATACTTTATCTATTCAGAAGAGTACACTAGAAATCCTAAGGGGAACAGACTTCTTCTTTAAAAATAATGACTAATTAACATAATAATCACCTCAGTGTTTCTATTAATAAGAAATTTTGTTGAAACCCAAGGGGTTACAAAAATGAAGTCAGACACCAAAAGAGATGTGAGTGAATAGGTAGCTTTTCTGCAAATTATAGTCAGTTCTTCCCAGCTATTTAATTTTTCCCTTTCCTGGTCCTTCTATGAAATAGTGAGCTGGGGGTATATGACTGTTGACATTGCTTTGACAACAGGAATGTAATCTAAAAGAAAACAAAACAGTGAGAAATTGTCCAAAGATGAGGTGCAGTTATAGGAAGAATCAATTTTTTTCTTAAAGAAAATCACTGAACTTTAATCCTCCAGAAGCTAAATTTTAGATGTCTTTTTAGAGCTAAAGAGCCTCTTGATGAAAGTGAAAGAGGAGAGTGAAAAAGTTGGCTTAAAGCTCAACATTCAGAAAACTAAGATCATGGCATCCAATCCCATCACTTCATGGCAGATAGATGGGGAAACCATGGAAACAGTGGCTGACTTTATCTTGGGAGGCTCCAAAATCACTGCAGATGGCGACTGCAGCAATGAAATTTAAAGATGCTTACTCCTTGGAAGGAAAGTTATGACTAACCTAGACAGCATATTAAAAAGCAGAGACATTACTTTGCCAACAAAGGTCTGCCTAGTCAAGGCTTTGGTTTTTCCAGTAGTCATGTATGTATGTATGTGAAAGTTGAACTGTAAAGAAAGCTGAGCCCTGAAGAATTGATACTTTTAAACTGTGGTGTTGGAGAAGACTCTTGAGAGTCCCTAGGACTGCAAGGAAATCCAACCAGTCCATCCTAAAAGAGATCATCAGTCCTGGGTGTTCATTGGAAGGACTGATGTTGAGGTTGAAATTCCAATACTTTGGCCACTTGAGGTGAAGAGCTGACTCATTGGAAAAAACCCTGATGCTGGAAAAGATTGAGGGCAGGAGGAGAAGGGGATGACAGAGGATGAGATGGTTGGATGGCATCATCGACCCAATGGACATGGGTTTGGGTGGACTCTGGGAGTTGGTGATGGACAGGGAGGCCTAGCGTGCTGAGGTTCATGGGGTCACAAAGAGTTGGACGTGACTGAGCCACCGAACTGAAATGAACTGAACTTAAAGCTTTATGGTGAAAAGACTCACTTGCAAATGACTCACTTTGGGGTCCTAAGTGTATAACTTATAACTGCTGATATTTTAAACTTTGCAAAAAAAGTGAAAAGGAAAATGGAGCTAATAATAAGACTCATTAATAGAACTGAAAAATGAATAATATAAAAAATTTTAAAGCTTTCTAAAATAACAGTGATTGATGGCATTAGGACCTGAGTCTATCATGTATAATGATCAAAACATTTTAAATTTTGGAGGATTAACATATTAAAATAAGAGCTAATCCAGCTGTTTTAATTGCCTTGCCAATTATCAATTATTTAAACTCGATAATTTATAAACCAGATTTGTATATAAACCTTTTTTTCAGAGTTAGGCCAGGGATCTAGAATTAGTGGCTTAAATCTAACAGTTCTATTTGGCTGCTCTTGTAAGTGTGAAATCTTCTAAACCACAAAGGTGCTTTTGGTATCTAGTAATTCCACAGGTAAAAGGATTGGGGATATGTAACTATGTGAGAAACCATTCAACTCCTCAATTCTCCAAAAGAGATGTGTGCGTGTGTGTGTGTGTGTGTGTGTGTGTGTGTCGAGTTTCTCAGCCATATCCAACTCTTTGTGATCCCATGGACTGTAGCCCACCAGGCTCCTCTGTCCATGGGATTTCCCAGGCAAGAATACTAGAGCATGTTGCCATGCCCTCCTCTAGAGAATCTTCCCAACCCAGAGATCGAACTCAGGTCTCCTGCACTGGAAGGCAGATTCTTTACTGATGATCCACCAGGGGAGCCCCACAAAGGAGATGAAACCTAAACAATCCCACATCTCTTTTTTTGTCATCTTAATTTACTCACTGACAAGTACATTTTCTGCCTTCTTGCTAAATGTAATTCTCAAGCCTTGGAAACAAACTTCCTTTTTCATGTGACAAAAGGTCATGTCATTTAGAAACAAGTCACTAAGAGCAGAGTGGATGTTGCCCCCCCCCCCCCGCCGCCCCCGTCAAGAATAATGAATCACAGTGAAGATGGCTTCACTGTGATCCATTATCTCCAACATAGCTTATAACATAACAAAAGCAAAAAGGAAAAACTAATGTCCTTCTCATGGACAAAATATTAGTAGATGCATCATTTTCTTTCTTGTATTACGTATGCCAAAGATAAAGGTGAAATTGAAGTGGCATTGTATTCTAAAGTAACGAGACTATCTGCAATCAAAACAGAAAAAAAGACAAGGTTTTTTAAAATTACAATTACAACCAATGTAGGTTGAGATTCTCAAGCTGGAATGTGTCTTGCAGAATAATAAAAAGTATTTCCTTTCATTACCATCAAAGTACTCACAGCTAAGAAATCTGCCATTAGATAAAAGATTAGCAGTGAGACTTATTTCACTGTTTACATGATTAAGTGCCCAGTGTGGTCTAATGTATACTGGGAGATGCCTGAGTCTCTGAAGGTCAGAGGTTGAAAATACAAAGTAACAGTGAGGAAGAAGATAAAAGCTTGCTTGCAGCAAAAAATTTCAAAGGAAAAAAAAATCTGGTAGTGACTATCATATTTATGGGACTAGAATCTATCTTTACGAACCTTACCAAAACTCATAGGAAAAATGAGAATATATTATTCACATGATATGAAACGTTGTGCGTGCGTGCTTAGTCATGCAGTCACGTCTGACTCTTTGTGACCCTTTGGAGAGTAGCCCACCTGGCTACTCAATCCATGGGATTCTCCAGGGAGGAATACTGAAGCGGTTGCCATGCCCTCCTCCAGGGATCTTCCCACCCAGGAATCTAACCTGTGTTTCCTGCATTGCAGGTAGATTCTTTACCTCCTGAGCCATCAGGGAAGCCCAAACAATTGTTAGTTAATTCAGTAAACTAGAAGTATATATGTTATTGATCAGAAACAACAGGAGAAATATAACAGTGTATTGGTCTCTCCTTGCTTCTGTAATGAATCAGCACAAACCACAGTGGCATAAAACAATAGAAATTTATTCTTTTACAGTTCTAGAAGGTCCAAAGTCTAAAATCAATGAGTCATCTGGGGCTATGTTTCTATGTTTCTCCCAAAGTCTTCAGAGAGAAATCTTTTCCTTTGTTTGTTTTAGTTTTTAGAGGTTGCCTGCATTTCTTGGGTTGTGGCTCCTTCCTCATGTTACTCCAACTTCTTCCTTCTGTCATTACTTCTCCTACTTACCATCATCTCCTTTTTAAAGGACCATTGTGGTTATATTTAGGACCCACCCAGATCATCCAGGATCATCTTCCCATCTCGGAATCCTTAGTCATATCTCCAAAGGCATTTTTGCCATACTAGGTAACATATTTGCAGATTCTAGAGATTAGGCAGTAGCTACCTTTGGGGGGATGTTATTTAGCCTACCATTAAACCACCAATGATAAATATTAAGTGGTAAAATTATTTATGATTTATATTCATTCATTCATTCATAAGTTATTGCTGTTCAGTCACTAAGTTATGTCTGACTCTTTGCAACCCCATTAGCTGCAGCAAGCCAGGCTTCCCTGTCCTTCACTATCTCCAGAGTTTATTCAAACTCAGGTCCATTGAGTCAGTGATGCTATCTAACCATCTTCAACCTCTCCCACTCCTTTTTCCTCCTGCCCTCAATCTTTCCCGGAATCAGGGTCTTTTCCAAATTATTCATTCATTATTCTTCATTTCTTCTACATGGAAAATCCTGTATTAGATTGTAGAGATACAGAGGGAAAAAGTACAATTCCTATACTAAGGAATTTAGTGTCTTATTTGAAGAAAGACAAAAAAGTGAAATGTGATGGGTGAATGAGAAAACATGTAACTCATGATTGAGGAGAAGGAAGATGTCAAGGATATTTCCTAGGAGAGATCAGGATTGACATGTGAAGACAAACTGGCATCAGTCAGCAAAGGGATAGAGCACAGGATGAGTTAAGGCAAAGATGACAGCATGAGAAAAAAAGTATTCTTTATATTTTTAGTCACATGTTTTAATATTTCAGAGAAAACTGTGAATGCAAGTTATAATAAATGTTAAGCAGCCATTTCCTTTTCCTCTACTGATCTCAGCATTCAGTCTTACACAAAAATGTGAATCAGCTTCTGTCACCACCCATTGCTAATTAGACCATGATTGAACTTGAGAACAAGCAAACCTTTACCACTAATAATTACTCGAATTTTCACTCCTGTATGTTGAAACCAAAAGAAACACAGGCTGAGGTTAGTTGATGGTGGGTGCTAGGCTCCAGTGTTCTTGCCTGGAGAATCCCAGGGACTGGGGAGCCTGGTGGGCTGCTGTCTATGGGATCGCACAGAGTTGGACACGACTGAAGCGACTTAGCAGCAGCAGTAGCAGCAGCAGCTAGGCTAAAATACTCTAATGTGAAGTAGTGGTATACAAGAATCACCTGCAGAACTCTTTACAAAGGTAAATTTAGAATATCATGCATAGTTTTGTATCTTGAATTCCCACACACAAAAGGACAAACTAAATGCAAAATCAAAGCCACACAGAGAACTTATAAGACAAAACTATTTTACTAGTTATCCCTAGAAACCCCAATATATTCTTTACCAGCTGAGCCACAAGGGAAGCCCAAGAATACTGGAGTGGGTAGCCCATCCCTTCTCCAGCGGATCTTCGCGACCCAGGAATCGAACCGGAGTTTACCGCATTGCAGGCAGATTCTTTACCAACTAAGCTATGAGGAAAGCCCTATATATTCACAGGGGAACACAAATTGCCAACAACTACAGAAACATATATTACAGACGCGAGATCTGATAGAAGCAAAGGGGTGTTTGACCTGAAAATGAGAGAACACCAAATGGCCAAAAGATATTCTTTGGAACATGCAGCAGGACAATTTGAGAACAACAGCTAAAAATGAGGCAGCTTCCTCCACAATAGCAGGTGAGTGAACTCCAGGGGTACCTGGTGAGATCATTGGAGGGGCTGAAACAGCTTGTCCCCTATGAACTCTCAACCTAACCCATGAGAGCTCCCTTCTACAATACAAATCCATATTAAGGAGAAGTAAGAAAGGGAAAGCATCCGGGGGAAAGCTGAAGGAGCCAAAGCATCCAAGAAAACAAGCT
>NW_011495072.1:14089607-14093893 GCF_000754665.1 Bison bison bison | reverse complement strand
ATATATAATTTTTTTAATACTAGATATAAACACACAGGTAGAAGAAAAAGCTCTGTGACATTAGCTATCTAGTTCTGTGAAGACAAGTTTCCTAAACCAAGACATTTTCTAGAGATTCAAGAAAACAATAAAAAAATAAGCAAAATATAAATATCAGACTCTAATTCCATATAAAATTAAATTTACTAAAGAATTGCATGAGGAGTTTGTTAAAAATACATATATCTGACTCCTTTCCCAGGGGGTCTTGGCTATCAATTATTCACTGTAATATCTCCACTCCCAACACATATCCAAATTATTTCCTTATTCATGCAAATATTCAAGTATTCTCCATCTTAATATCAGCAATAAGCCTCTGACTACACTCTATATGTGTATCTTACTAGTTTAATTCTCAAAAGGCAACATTTTTCCTACTTTTGTCTATAAATTCATTGCATCCTACTACATTTATAGGATTATATTTACCCTCTTAAAATATGGTTTACTTCTCCAAATATACCTTGATCAGCCTTAATGAAAAAATGTGAAGACAAAGGCATTCAAGGTTAAATCTAACTCACTAGATTATATAGTACATGAAATGTTTTTAAACATATTGGAAAAAGTTAACAGTGACTCTAAATACATGTTTACTAGCAGAGATGGAGTGAAAATATTTAAGTAACATATATAAAAAAACACATAACAAAAATAATTAACTTGACATTTTGACTGTAAAGAACATAATCAAACGTAAATTGAATAAAGTACCTATGCTTTCAAACTTTCTATGATAAATGGCCTGTCAAACCAACCCCCTAGGTGACAACTAAAAGCATATCATCACTTTAAAATATTGTATTAAATTTTATAGCTTGTATTTTGGAATTCTATAGTTCAGTATGGCTTAGGTAGAGTGATATGACTTGTATATTGTATATAATCTGAACATATTAAAGCACTGGAGGAATGGCAGGTCAATATGCAATTAGGCAAAAAAATGTATATATGACAGTGTCAAATATATTTGTTACCTGGGAAATACTTAGGATAGATGTTAAAACCAAATGATGATATGAAGTGATGCTTCCAATACCTAAATTATGCTCTGAACTTGATGAAACTGAGCATGACAATCATTCAAAAAAATTAATTAAGAACTTGATGCATAAAATGAATTTCTTACTATTGCATTTCCTATATTATTATATTCATTTTCATGAATATTCCTAGAATTTCTGCAATTGCCACAAACTAAGGAAAACACAGCTTTCAGAAGACTCTACTTCGTGTTGGATTTCTTAAGTTCAAAATATATTTGTAAAATTAATATAATAATATAAAATGTTTAGAATCTTGCTAGTATAAACCTTATGCTGGTAATCTCCATTCATAGCAACTATGAGCATCACCAGTCTTCTCTGAAAACATTATCTACTACATTAATAAGTTTAAACACTCAACATTATAAGAAAATCAGTACCTTTGACTCATGCCATACATTTAACGTACTGTGCCACTAAAATCTCCTGAGTTACCACCTCAATAAGTATTCTGGAAGTCTACATAAGAATGAACACTGACATTGTCCAATGTTATCACAGCTGTACTCTACAAAGTGATGTAAAGGCAATTTGTCAGGTAATATGATAAAAATTTACATGCAAATTTGTCCACTTTGACTAATATCCTGAAAATAGTGGTTGACAACTTGCTTCCTTTTATGTTTATCCTTACTTTTCTATGATTTTCAGTGAAGCATTCAGTTTTTCTCTTATTTCTTTCACTCTTAATTTTATGAACTCAAGGTGGAAAGTTGTGTTTAGTTTAATATTCCCTAAATTTAAGTTGAGCTATAACCCAGATCAAAAGTTATTTTATTTTCCTCCAATCTGAAAAATGTTGATTCAATCTCTGTGTTTGAGGAAAAAAAAAGATTAAGAAGTTAAAGATATCAATTCTGAGTACTTTTTTTTACCTGTATGCCATAGGTTTATTTTTTTCCCAGATTTAAAATGATTCTTTATTCATTAAGATTTTCAAACACTTTATTAAATATCTTTCCTCCACAACTAAAATTAACACTAGGATTTCTCATAAAAGCTAAATGAGTTAAATGTGTAGTAAATCCACTGTGTTTGAAATCTGGTCATCGTAAAATCTGAGTCTGCTACATAACTCCTTTCTGCCATCAGTTACTTCTGTGCAACCTTCCTTTAGGACTCTAGAACACAGACCATGAATTGGCTAATGCACCACAGCAATCACTGTAATCCTCCAAAAGTAGAGTAATTGATTTGATGACATACTTATTTGGATGATTACTTACTGGTAATTAGCATGTCAACCTTATTTACAAGGCATTCATTTTAAGTGCCAATAAATACTAGGCTAGTGGAAAAAAGTTGAAACAAAGCCCTGTCTTTTGATCCCACAAAGTCACATCCAATAAAGACAAGAGAAGGCACATCTGATTTGTCCCAATCAGTCTTCTTAGAATTATCAAAACTTTTCTTCTGGTAAAGATGAATTTGACTTATTATAGAAAGAAAGTTCTTTGAAATCTGCTGCTTAACTCATTTTCTTTTGAAAAAAGTAAACTTCAAGGCACCATAGTGCAAGAGGTAAGTTTTTCATTTATGATTATAGAACATTTATAGACTTCTTGTGCTTCCTCTCTAATTCCCAATTTATTTTAAAGAACAAAAACTACGTTTATCATTTACTTTGCTTAAAGTTAACCACATATCCTGGAATCACATCAGAATTAGACAATTTGATACATGGTTGTGCCTTGACATCTGCACACTGGGATGAAAGGTGAGGACCCACACACATGAAGTTCCATCAAGTTCTGAGCATAAGGACTCTCCTCTTGGGAGCGTTCAGGGCTCCGAGAAAGCAATTCTGCCCCGCTCCCCAGGATATGTTTTAAAATATTGTCTGAATAAGTAATTAAAAACAAACAGTGCTGAGTGAAGAGTTTCTCTTCTTTAGTTGAATCTGGGAGGTCTGAGTGTTCCCGGAGCCCCCATGGGTACATGTCAGTATTGGCGAATTCCTCGAAGTTGAGTATTCCCTTATGTGTGTGTGGGAGCCAGTGGGAGTTAATCAAAGTTTCATCCTGCTCCACTTCCAGGATACTTCAGTCTGGCATTAGTGAAAGCATAATTGGCAGGGCCCACGGCTTGAGATCAAGGCATAAATACACTTTCCCTGGGAGAAGGGTTGGACGTGGCTTGACTGAATGTGTGAAAATCAAAGTAAGAGGGAGGAGGATCACAAGCCTCTGTATCTGCTAGTGTACATCTGCCTTCAGCTACAAATTCTGGGCATCTGAGGACCAAACATGGTTTCCAAACTTTCAGATGGCATCTGTCTCCTTAGCATCACCTGCTGCAATCTTCTTTCTTGTGCTTTTCTTTGTATTTCATCTGAGTGATTTGTTGTCTTAATTTGTTCGCTTCTGCCTGATAAGATTCAACAACTCACTCACTCTTCTCCACATCTACACACACTGCCTGTGTGAAGGGTGATATAAACCTATGATAACCCTGATGTCTTTCATTACTCCATCATTGTTAAAATAGTCAAAGTCAGTGCCATGTTCTTTAGCAACTGGCATGACTTAATATTTGTCACTGAAGACACTTTGTACTCATTCTGGCTAATGTTGCCTAGATTGGCAATAGCAAAGGATTTCCTTTGATTATATTTTTCCTTAATCTTTGAAGAAACTGTTCTAAGGCATAAGGGGAATTGATGGCTGTGGAGATGAAACTGAAGAGACTGAAAAGAAGATTGGTTCTTGGGGAGAAACCTGGGGAGCTGCTTGTGGAAAAACTCTCTGAGTGTTTCTGCTGCATGTTTTGCCAGAATCTGTACCCATCAGTAAATTTCTTCATCTGATATTTAAGGATATCATGCAAACTGTCTTCATTAACTTTTCTCTTGCCTAGTGATAAATACCAAAAAGTTTTGAAGCAGGCTAATAGTTTCAATTACTTGCAGAAATTCTGTGTTGTTGGTTTGTAAGTTACCAATGCTAAAGCTTTCATCTTGTCTTACCTTTTCCAGCAAAAATCCTTCCTTGAATCAGTTCAGTTCAGTCCCTCAGTTGTCTCTGACTCTTTGTGACCCCCATGGACTGCAGCACGCCAGACTTCCATGCCCATCACCAACTCCCAGAGTTTGCTCAAACTCATGTCCATTGAGTCGGTGATGCCATCCAACCATCTCATCCTCTGTCATCCCCTTCTCCTTCCACCTTCAATCTTTCCCAGCATCAGGGTCTTTTCCAA
>NW_011495072.1:14046906-14089413 GCF_000754665.1 Bison bison bison | reverse complement strand
GCTTTTTTAATATGCTGTCTAGGTTGGTCATAGCTTTTCTTCCAAGGAGCAAGCATCTTTTAATTTCATGGCTGCAGTCACCATCTACAGTGATTTTGGAGGCCAAAAAAATGAAGTCTGTCACTGTTTCCATTGTTTCCCCATCTATTTGCCATGAAGTGGTGGGACAGGGATCCATGATCTTAGCTTTTGAATGTTGAGTTTTAAGCCAACTTTTTCACTCTCCTCTTTCACTTTTCATCAAGAGGTTCTTTAGTTCTTCTTCACTTTCTGCCATAAGGGTGGTATTATCTGCATATCTGAGGTTATTGATATTTCTCCCAGCAATCTTGATTCCAGCTTTTGCTTCATGCAGCCCAGCATTTTGCATGATGTACTCTGCATATAAGTTAAATAAG
The DNA here is from genome assembly GCF_000754665.1 of Bison bison bison. NCBI lineage: Eukaryota > Metazoa > Chordata > Mammalia > Artiodactyla > Bovidae > Bison > Bison bison. The sequence continues at coordinate 14,089,015 of NW_011495072.1, read as the reverse complement.
CAGTGTGACAATATACAGCCTTGACGTACTCTTTTTCCTGTTTGGAATCAATCTGTTGTTCCATGTCCTCAGTTCTAACTGTTGCTTCTTGACCTGCATACAGATTTCTCAGGAGGCAGGTAAGATGGTCTGGTGTTCCCATCTCTTAAAGAATTTTCAACAGTTTGTTGTGATTCAAACAATCAAAGGCTTTGGCGTAGTCAATAAAGCAGAAGTAGATGCTTTTCTGGAACTCTCCTGCTTTTTCGATGATCCAACGGATGTTAGCAATTTGATCTCTGTTTCCTCTGCCTTTTCTAAATCCAGCTTGAACATTTGGAATTTCACAGTTCACATACTGTTGAAGCCTGGCTTGGAGAATTCTGAGCATTAGTTTGCTGGCATGTGAGATGAGTGTAATTGTGCAGTAGTTTGAATTGTGAAGTAGTTTGGCATTTCTTTTCTTTGGGATTAGAATGAAAACTGATCTTTTCTAGTTCTGTGGCCACTGCTGAGTTTTCTGAATTTGCTGACATACTGAGTGCAGCACTTTCACAGCAACATCTTTTAGGATTTGAAATAGCTCAACTGGAATTCCATCACCTCCACTAGCTTTGTTCATAGTGATACTTCCTAAGGCCCACTTAACTTCACATTCCAGGATGTCTGGCTATAGGTGAGTGATTTATACCTTCCTTGAATAGTCCATTTCAAGAAATAGTGACCTTCCTTTAACGGTTCCTAACAAATCCTACTTAGGCTGGCATGTCCATGATGGAGATCAAATTGACTCTGGAAAGAAAGGACAATGGAAAGCAAATAAGAGTCTGCCTAGCCTAGGCTGGTGCTTGGGTCCCCAGCTTATGATAAAGGCAGACCTCAGAGAAGGCACTGACCTAGGGACCTCAGCGTGGGGCTTGAAGCAGTCCCCATGGGTGTTTATATGTAGAGTTCAGAAAAAAATCCGTTTTATATTTTCAGTATATGTTATCAACCCAATTTAAGATCCTTCAGATTTTTATAGAGGTTTTAAACCATTCAAATTTATTATTCTAATTGTTATTTAGATGTCATCTGCTATAATCCTATTTTATGCTCTTACTTTACTGTTTTCTTAATTACCTAATTACTTATTTTGTAATGTATTAAAAGTTTTGAAATATAGGATATTCCATGCTGCCTTCAAAAAAAGAGTTGAACATTTTTATAGCTTCTTGCTTCTCCCTTACCTTCTGACTCTTCCCACACATCTGTATTTCATCTTGAAGTCAGAGTCCATTAATTGTCACTTGTTTTTCTTTTGTATCCTACTCTGATCCAGCAGTTATACCAGTTAAGATTTCAGTACTAGTTCTCCTTTAATTTTGATGTTCTGTATTCTAATTTATTCTTATTAGTCTTTCTCCTATCTTAATGATGTGGTTTGCTGCTGCTGCTGCTAAGTCACTTCAGTCGTGTCCGACTCTGTGTGACCCCATAGATGGCAGCCCACCAGGCTCTCCCGTCCCTGAGATTCTCCAGGCAAGAACACTGGAGTGGGTTGCCATTTCCTCCTCCAATGCATGAAAGTGAAAAGTGAAAGGAAGTCGCTCAGTCGTGTCCGACTCTAGCGACCCCATGGATTGCAGCGCACCAGGCTCCGCCGTCCATGGGATTAATTAAGCCTAATTGTTTCTTCTCAAAAACAATAGCCACACTTAGTGGATATTCCATTATTGGTACAAAACAGTACCTATAACTTTGAAAAATCAATCAATTAACTCTTCATGTTCATCAGTGATTCCATGAGTCTTTTTGAATTTCTGAGACATATTTAGGTATACCCTATACAGTATGTTTTTATATATAAGACTAAAGGATGATCAATTTAGATAAAACAGGAATTTGTTTTAAGTGAACAAAATGCTAAAAAAATACAAAAAGAAAAAAAACATTGTTGTTGAGCTCAAAGTGCAGAATTCCACATTTAAGATTGTAGATTACATCTCCCAGTGTTTTATTAAGGAGAGGATATTTAAATAAATTGTGCAATCCATATTTGTTTGTTATGTTATTTCATTGTGTTTAGTATTGAAAATTAAAGTTAAAATTGTTAATGTCTTTCAGTAGTAGCTTATATTTGTACATTTTACTTTGAACATACTAGGTCTTTTTTTAATTTCTCTTAGTTCCCAATATTGAAAATTTATTTCCTCTAGCTCTAGGTTTTTTATTTTATTTATTATATCTTTGCTTATTTATTCATCCTTCTTTGTTCTGTGTTTTTCTCTGCGGACTTCTCTTACTTACACAGTATATTTTTATTCTCCATTTCCTAGTGGAATAAAATTGTTCCAATCTGTTTTCTATTTCACTTACTTGATTTTTTCAAGGCTAATTCAATGACACCATGTTAAATGTTTTCAATGCTTATTTTATTTTTTATACAGAAATTATTTCCATCTTTCTTGGATCATTGTTAAGATCCAGCTTCAGTTTACTAGCCATTGATATGAGTTGTTTTTATAAAACTTTCTAGGAATTCATATGAAAGTCCCTCTTTAAGAATTCATATTACCTTTAAATTTTGTGATTTTTCTTTTTCTTTGATGTTATAGAATATTTTGTTTGCTTATTTGTTTTAAAGTAGAACTGAATTTTAAAAATTAATACTATCTGTTAATTATTAATACTCTCTATTATTAATCTTCTGGGATACAGAACTTGAAACAGACATAAATGTCCCAATGTTTGTAACTGGAAAGTGGACTAGCTTAAGAAGTTCCCTTTACTTGCCTTCAAAACTCAAGTATTTTCAGAAACACATTTCTCTTAAAAAAACAACAACAACAACACAACTCTCGATTTCATGTTGGCAATTTAACATCCCAAGGGAGGGATAAATGAATGAACAAAAATGTACTTATATAAATGGTTACTGCAAGCCATATATTAGAATATAGACAGCAGCACTCTTTCTAACAGCTCAAGCTAGCAAACCAAACAAGTAGCAAAAGCAAATTTTCAAGAACAGCAGAATGAATAAATTATAGTATATCCACAAAACGTGATATTAAACAACAGTACTAATGAATAAACTACTAACAATGCCAGTACTCACGCACATAATATTGAGTGAAAGAATCCAGCCACAAAACCAAAACTCATCTATGGTGAAGAGAAGTGGGCTAGTGTTAACTTCGGTGAGGGCACTTGTGACTGGGAGGGAGCAAAAGGCCCCACTTGGGGACTGGGAAGGTTTTTTTTTGTTGCTCTGGAAAGGTGTTATATGAACATGTTCACTGTGTGAAAATTTATTGAGAAATGTAATTTATGCAACTGCATATGTGATTTATGCAGTTGTTTGTGTGCTTGTTATACTCAATAGCTTATCTTAAAAATGTGTGGAATGTAGGGGTAACCACACTACATCGGTATCTGCCATACATGAGTAATTAATCACCTGCATTATCAGTAACAGATACGCTGTCTAACGATAACAGGTATCATATGCCATTACACAAGAATAAGTGTTATGCCATAAATGAATGAAAAGAGGCTGAAATAATTTTGATGAGAAAACAGAAATGGCTTTGTACAGGAATTGTCAACGTAGAGGATTGATTAGGTGCATAGAGAGACAAAATGAAAGAAAATCAGTTAAGGAACTACTGTAAAACTACAAGGATCATATCTTAAGAGTTAAGGGTATTGTGCTTTGAGCAGTTAGGTGATTTCTAAATATTTGCTAAATGTGAACAACATTAGACTGAATGCTATCTTTGACAATAAACTGAATTACCATATGGAGGAAAGAAAGCACAAGCTTTTCTCATTAATCATATGAATTACCTTTTGGGAAAATTCTGGCCATGAGCATGGGTTTTTGAAATTTTGATTCTCATTAAACAAAAACACATTGAACAAACTTTTGTTTATATGGTCATTAGTGTGTTGGAAATATGGAAATTAGTAAACATTAAAAAGTGACAAAGTAATTGCAAATTACACATTATAAAGATTTCCAACTCAGTGAACTCATTGATTTATCTTTGCACTTGTTCTTTTTCTTTATCTAAAAATTGAAAAACAATATTCTGGAAATGCAGATGTAAGAAAATATAAGAAAAAAAATTGCATATACCCAAGCAGAGACATTACTTTGTCAACAAAGGTCCGTCTAGTCAAAGCTATGGTTTTTCCAGTGGTCATGTATGGATGTGGGAGTTGGACTGTAAGCAAGCTAAGTACCGAAGCATTGATGCTTTTGTTCTGTGATGTTGGAGAAGACTCTTGAGAGTCCCTTGGACTGCAAGGAGATCCAACCAGTCTATCCTAAAGGAGATCAGTCCTGAGTATTCACTGGAATGACTGATGCTGAAGCTGAAACTCTAATGCTTTGGACACCTGATGCGAAGAGCTGACTCATTTGAAAAGACCCTGATGCTGGGAAAGATTGAGGGCAGGAGGAGAAGGGGATGACAGAGGATGAGATGGCTGGATGGCATCACCAACTCAATGGACATGAGCTTGGGTAAACTCCAGGCATTGGTGATGGACAGGGAGGCCTGGCATGCTACGGTTCATGGGGTTGCAAAGAGTCAGACACAACTGAGTGACTGAACTGAACTGAATTGAAGGTGTTTTCCCTACCGTGGATTAAATGTACCCACTCATCCACTGAGACAGTATCTGTTGTAGAGGGTCTAATTTAACTTTCAGCAGCATTATTCAAAGAACAAACAGAAAAACCCAGCAAGTCTACTAAATGTGAACTTCATCAATCAGCTAGCAAACACAACCAAGTCTAAAACAAGCCAATAATTATTTCTATTGGGTCAGAAAGCAGAAAATCAGATATGTAGCAGCTCTGTATTTCTTCAAGAATGGCAAATTGTCTGAGGTCAACAAAACTTTCTGCAAATGTTGCTTCTCCCTACAAAAGATCTTATCAGTATCACAACTGCAGACATCCCTGTCATTTTTAATGAATTTGGAAAATGATGTCACTTACAACACTGAACTGTGAAATATAAATGAGAAAGGAAGCAGATGTAGACTCAAAAGAAGAAAAATAACAACAAAAAAAAACCCTCCAAATTTATTCTTAGCTCATGTAGAGGTGATGGTGACAAATAAGAAACCATAGAAGGGAAATAGAGGAGACCAGTGGGGGTAAGACTGAATGAAGAGAGACAGGAACAGCATCAGAAAGCCATGCCACCTCCTCTCCCACCCCATTCCCACTCTTGCCTCATACTTTCCTGGCTTGGCACTTTATACAAATATGTAACTGCTTGCAGAACTCCTTGAAGAGGAATTGTTGGGGGGAAAAAACCTCTATTCACTTTCCCTCAGTGGACAACCTGGTTAAATATGCTTGCTTTACTGTAATCTCCAATTGAAAGTAAGTAAAATCAAATGAGCATATGAAAAAATAAGATGTATAAATGTGGGAAGGAAGGATCAGTACATGCATATTTAGTAAAAGAAATTTCTAAAGCCTCATCATATGTGCAGACTATAACAAAGCTGATCATTTGTAGATATTTTAAGTCAAGACAGTACCAAATCACTGGCATTCCATAAACCAGAACAGAACTCTGACATGGCATCAATCATCCAGCTAGGTCATGCAGAGCAGCTTAAAGACCACACTTCAGTTTGTAGCTCATAGTATAATTCTCACTGTAGCCTTTCTGCCCAAAGATTTTAGAGCAGAAAACCTTCATGTCAATAAAGTAACTTTTTGGGGGGGATTGGTTCATTCTTAGGGTCCTGTACTGAGCTAGATTAATAAAAAAGCCTCATGAGCAGAACTGAGACAAAAATGCCCAGATTTTTGTGTTTTATGCTTTGTTTTGTTTTTGGGTTGGGGAATCTATCTTGTCTCAACTCCTAGTACCCAGTATAGGCAAAGGGGGCAAGTCTTCAGGATAAAGGATATGGGAGGCAATGCCTTGTTTATGCACTTACTCTGTGACCTTAGGCAAGTCATTCCCCCTCCTAGCAACTTTATTGCACCCTTGTAGAGTGTGGTTCGTAATAATACCTCTTTCTGGGATTGTTTCAAAAATGTAATTAGATAATGCCTACGAAAGCACTTTGAGAACTCTAAAGTGCTCTGCAAATATAAAGGATAAAAGATTGGAAAGCAGCCTCTGGGTGGCTCCTTCTCAAATATGCCCAGATATTAACATTTTAGTGGTGAAAAAGAAGTGCTAAGATTTCTCTTTGGCACTTTTGTACTGCAGAAGTAAGGAATCTAAGTAGAAGGAATATATTTTTCCTTGAGACTCAATAAAGCTATTTTCATTTTAATTGGGAATTTGTGACACATAAACATTTTTATTTTCCCTGAATTGACCTTGTTGGAAAAAAAAAATTCAAACATTGCTCACCACTTGTCTAATGGAAAAATCCAAAAGTCAAAGGAACCCTGTCCTCATCTTGCCATCAAAACCTTGAGTGTGACCTTGGACAAGTTACTATTCTTCACATCAATCAGTTCTGTGCAACAAATATTTATACAGCCCCAAATGTATGCCAAGTTCTGGGCTAAGCTTGGCCTGAAGAACAAAGAAAAGAGCAGAAGACATCATCCTTTACATCTAAGAAGTTTACAATTTAATAATTTTTTTCATCTTCCAAACAAAGAAGGGGTCTCTCAGATGTGTTATGAGGATAAGGGATTGCGTGAGAGTGCTTGGCAAAATTGGAAAATGATACATATGTAAAGTGGTATTATCACTATATGAAACCATCAGTGGCATGAAAATGGTTAAAGAATACTTAAAGATAAGGGATTAATATTTATAGATTTCTGCTCCACATAAAGAGATCTACCTATATTATTTCATCCACACAACAAACGGGTTAGATAAACAGAAATGGCTGCTTTTGACTAGTGGAAAAATTGAGACTCATTGGTTAAAATGACTTAGCTAATGAATTAGAGCTACTATGCAAACCAAGGTCAGTCTCATGCAAAAACTTACAAAAACAGTTGATGCAGATTGTGCATTGCTTCAGAAATCGACACACATTTTCACTGGAAAAGGAGTTGCCCAAACTTAACAAGCAGCAATAATCAGTTGTAGAAATGGCTAAGAAGATATTTTTTCAACTTATTTTTTTTAATGTATTTGAAGAAAAGGAACAAACTGTAAGTTAATTTCACTAATTTAATATATCAATGTAAAGGAATCCAAAAATAGTATCACCGTTTTCTTAACTCCCTAGACACAAGTCATGCCTAGAATAATTTTTGTCTAAAAGCAAAACTAATGTTGTTTTCTGAATCTTTAAGTAGCTAGAATGGCTGGCAAGACTGCACATTTCAGCATTCATAAGGTTAAAAGAATTATTTAGAGAGGACTTCGTGAAATAATTTCTGTAATGCTTTCTGTGTGGATTAGCATACCAAGCAAAATACAAAAGGTAGCTTAATGCTTAGATATATTAAAATCAAGAGCTTAACGTCTAATATCCTTTCTCCAATCAGGTATGGATTTACAAAACATTTTACTATGGTTGTTATTTTTCCTGGCTAAAACTCACAACTAAATCCACTAGCCTGAAAGATTGCTGAGTTATACTGGTATGATTTCAAAATTTATCTTCAACCTATATAGCAGAATGAGATAAACTCTGAGGGTATGCAAAAGCTTGAAACTGCTTAGAAACAGCTAAGAGGGGAACATGTAAATCAAGCAGTCTGGAATTGTAAATATGTAATTACTATTTAGGGATAAAAAAAAAAAAAAACTTAAGTGATTGACTCCCTTGCTGACCTAAATGGCTATGAATTAACATGGTTCCCTCACAGCAGGAAGAGAGCTACTAATATTTATCTAGCATCTACTAAATGCTAGACTCTGTGGTACATGCTTTTTATACATTATTTCATTTACCTCCCATAAAAACCCTATGAAGCAAGTAATGCTGTCTTTATGTTCAGGCCAGATGATGGAAAACCCTGATGATAGGAATGGGATTTATAATTCAAATAATGATCCAAAACACACAACTAATAAATAGCAGAGTCAAGATTCATCACCTAGTCCGTCTAGCCGCTTCAATATCCTGCATCCCTTTTCATATCAGCTGCCTTAGAAGCTGCCATCTCTTCTCTGTTTGCTGTGTGCAAATACAAAGTCCTTGAAAGGCAATGAAAAGGCAGTGAAAAGAATTCCCATTATAGGTTCATTCATTCACTTAACAAATAATTATTAAGTACCTGCTCTTTGTTGAGCTCGGTGATGGGCAACACAGTAGTGAAGAAAACATATATGGGCTTTGTTCGTATGGGGTTTTGCAGTTTAGTCACTAAGTCGTGTCCTACTCTTGTGACCCCATAGACTGTAGCCTGCCGGGCTCCTCTGTCCCTGGAATTCTCCAGGCAAGAATACTTGAGTGGGTTGCCATTCTCTTCTCCAGGTGATCTTCCCGACCCAAGTATCGAACTTGTGTCCCCTGCATTGGCAGGCAGATTCTTTACCACTGAGCTATCAGGGAAGCCCTCATATGAGGTTTACAGTATGAATTGTTTTACATTTTGAACTCAAGGAGTCTCAAAATAACTCAGAATTGAAAATAAACTAGACTCCATTTTGTGAACCAGATGTTTCTATTCTGTCACTCACTGTCTGGTGACTCAGGCTAAACATTAAGTACATTGAGTGCTGTTGTGTCAGCTAATAAAAGAGAGATAATAAAAGTTGTAGTATTTACCTCAAGGTGGTATTATGAGGAATATATAACACAACGCATATGAAATTACCATCAACACAGATAGATAGATGCATATACCCATATAAGAATTATCATTCAGCTTATTAAGGAAAAGATACACTTTTAGCTTATGAAAAAGTAATTATGTGACATGATGGCAACAGTTTCTACCAGATTGCATAGTTTTGCAGCTCCTGCTCATGTAGACATATAGATGATAAATTGGAAAATGAACTGCAGAAAAAATTGATTTTTTAAATTATTCTAATGATTTGATATACAGTACCAAGGCAATCTGGAACCTCATAGAGTATAACTTTGGAATTTTTATCTTGTGGATTTAATTTAACTGATCAACCCAAATGCTTTACCAAACTGGGTGGTGAGAGCGTACCAGGTTAACAGAAATATTTAACACAAAGAGATGCTCATTGTCCAAGGTGCCAGGCACTGTGATGGGCACAAGAGATGGCCATATTCTCAGGGAACTTGCGATCTACTGAGGGAGACAGAAAATAGCCAGATGCTATTCATCATTGCTGAATATTAAACGAGGAAGGTTTAGGGCATTACCAAAACACAGTCTGAAGTCATTTAAATCCATTCTGTTGTTGTTGTTGTTACTTAGCCACTCAGTTATGTCCAACTCCTCATGATCCTATGGACTGTAGCCTGCCAGGTACCTCTGTTCATTGGATTTCTCAAGCAATAAATAATACTAGAGTGGGTTGCCATTTCCTTTCCAGTGGATCTTCCCAACCCAAGGATTGAACATGTGCCTCCTGTATTGGCAGGTGAATTCTTTACCACTGAGACACCTGGGAAGCCCTAAGAAAGAGGTACCCTGGGCATAAAGACTTCTGAGGATGTGCTGAGCACTGTGAAATTTCTCCTCACAGTAAATATTAGGAGACTTTGATTCTGAGTTGAATTTTGACTTGAGGACAAGCAATAAGATCACAATCAGACTTGCTCTTATGAGCCATCCCACTGGTATCTGGGTGAAGAATGACTTGGTAAAGTTAAGCCAGGAGGCTGATTAGGAGCATGCTGAAATCTCTCAGCTGGAATTTCTGCTGAGTTACCATGACCCAAGACTGATAATAAGTGACTACCATAAAAGTAAATCATAAGCATAGTGAATTATTTGCCAGAGAAATGAAACGCTAATTGCAATGCAGGAGACTAGGGACATGTAGGAAGATCAACTGGAGGAGAAGGACATGGGTTCACAAAACAGCAAAAGTATAGTGAATCATTTGCCAAAGAAATGAAATACTAATTGAAAAGCCAGAAGTGTACTGAGTAAGGTGAGGAAGATCATAGAGGTGATTAAAGTGACTTCCTTTGGCTTAGATTAACTGGACTTCTAGGATTGACTGGAACAATCTTCCTTGCCCTCACCCCTCCAGGCCTCGCAATTATCTTTTTTGTCAGGGGGAGAAGTGCGATTGCTCCCCTTTCAGTAAGTGAAATGCAGGCCCCATCTGTGGGATGCTGAAGGCCAGGCTGATACAGCATTTACTTAGTTGGGGGCAAGGGTCTTCTCTGGCTGAGAATTCATTTGTAGCTTTCAGCCCTTTGTCATCACATTCATAGCACTCAGACTATTTCTTCTCTGCACACATCACTGCTGTAGAGCAAGGTATTTTTTGTCTCCCTCAGGAGGATGGATTTATTCATTTCAGTGGTATCATAATATTGAACAGCTGGTCATTGTATCTCACTGTCTCCCTTCTCACACACTTCTGCTTTGTCAGCCACAGTCCCATGGTCAAAGGCTGTGAAAACCAAAGAAAATGTGTTATAAAAGCAACTATGCTGATGAACAAAACACACAGAGCCTCTGGATATAAGTGAAAAATCCAACAATTCATTTATCTGTCCTTTTCCTAATGGACTCTTAAAAAAAAGTTTATGTTGATATAAAGCCTCACATTTGAATGATCTATCTCATATTTTTATAGTTATAATAATTACTGACCTAACTTAATTTGTGACTTTAAAAGGAGTATATTATTAGATAGATCAGTTATGCAACCAGAACATGGAAATTAAATAAACTATTCAGAACTCACAGATAAATTTAATAACTGCTGATACATAACAGCAGGACACATGACTCTAGGATGAACTGCCAACTCCCACACCAGGTCTAACCCTGGAGAAGGGAATGGCAACTCACTCCAGTGTTCTTGCCTAGAGAATCCCAAGGACAGAGAAGCCTGGCAGGCTACAGTTCATGGTGTTGCATAGAGCTGGACACAACTGAAGCAATTTAGCATATATTCACACCAGGTCTACATGCTCTGGTTAGCTGAACTGGCCCTTTGATCAAACTGTAAAGCAGACTCAAAGATAATCTTTGTTCAAAGTCAAAACTCCATGTGTAAGTCTTCCCATTACTATTTTGTATTATCTGTGGACTTTTGATTGATATTGGAATGATAATAATAATAATATAGTAGTAATAACAAAAATAATGATAATTGAGCAGTTGTCGCATAATGGTTAATATTGAAACAACAGCAACAATAAGGAAATAACAACCCACTCCAGTATTCTTGCCTGGGAAATCCCATGGACAGAAGAGTCTGGGGGACTACAGTCACAAAGATTCAGGCACAACTTAGTGACTAAACAAGAGCAGCAGCAAGATGATTAAATAGGCAGGTTCTGGTTCACATTTCTAGGTTTAGTGTACTGGCTCCAACACTCTAACACAACGTGTGAGCTCAGGCAAGTTACTCATCCTCTCTGATTTTTCTGTCTGTCTGTTTCTCTTTTTCTAAATAACTGTCATTCATGTGTAAGAAAAAAAGTTCTGTTATGGTTATTGAGGGGAAAGATGGGGGAAAAGAATAGTTATGAATTTTGGAATGGGCATGTACACACTTCTGTATTTAAAATGGATAACCAACAAGGACCTGTTGTGTAGCACATGGAACTCTGCTCCATATTATGTGAGCCTGGATCGGGGCGGGGAGTTTGGGGGAGAATGGATACGTGTATATGTGTGACTGAGTCACTTCACTGTTCACCTGAAACTATCACAACATTGTTAATTGGCCATACACCAATCCAAATGAAAAGCTGAAAAAAAAAAAGAAGAAAGAAAGAAAAAAATGTTGGTAAATTATAATAATACCATCTAACTGATGTATTTTAAGGATTAAAAAATATAATACCTATTAAGTGCTTAGAAAATTATCTGGCACATAGTAAATATTCAAAAAATGTTGCATACAACCATTATTTTTAAAATATGTATATTATCTATAGTATTATATTATTAAAGTATTATTCATATTATTGTCATCATAATTGTTACTTCTAGAAGAGCTGACTCATTTGAAAAGGCCCTGATGCTGGAAAAGATTAAAGGTGGGAGGAGAAGGGGACAACAGAGGATGAGATGGTTGGATGGCATCACCGACTCAACGGACATGAGTTTGAGTAAACTCCAGGAGTTGGTGATGGACTGCGAGGCCTGAAGTGCTGGAGTCCATGGAGTCACAAAGAGTCAGACACGACTGAGTGACTGAACTGAACTTAATCATTATCTGACCTACCTTCTGGCTCACAACAACCTCATGAAGTAGGTGGTAAACACAGCCCTGCAGTTACTCAGCTTATTAAGGGATTGAGTGAGGGTTTGAATCAGATATGCCCAATATAAAAGTCTATAAGGCCTTGCTTATTAATTTCTTATTGCTTCTATAACAAATTACCAAAAACTTATTGTCTAGCATGGGTCTCACTGGGCTAAAATTAAAGTTTGGCAAGTCTGTGTTCATCTGTGTTTAGGGGAGAACCCATTTCCTTGCTCATTCATGTTGCTGGCAGAACTCAGTTCCTTGTGGTTGCCAGACTGAGGTCTCCATTTCCTTGCTGGCTGTCAGCTAACTATTCCCAGCTTCGGAAGATCAACAAGTCTCTGTCTCATGACATCCTTCCTTCAATGTCAAATTGAACTTCACAGAGCAAAGTCCCTCTCATACCTCAAATGTCTCCTGCCTATTCTTCCAATCACATTTCTCTGACCCCTTTGCTTTCCTCTTCCACTTTTAAGGGCCCATGTAATCAGACCCACACAGATAATTCAAAGTAGTCTCGTTATCTTAAGGCCATGAGCTTAATTCCATCTTCCAAGTCCTTTTTGCCAAGTAAGTGTAACCTATTCATGTTTCGGAGCCTAGGGCATGAGCATCTTCTGTGGGCCACCATTCTGTATATTACACTGTGGCACCTCTGATTTGTGTGGGGGACCAGCTGGAGTCAGAGCAGTAAAGCTGCAAGTGATAGAGGAAGAGGAAAATGAGCATTATAAGCAAGAGGATAGGTTAATCAAGCTTTCTAAAAGATAACTCTAATTGCATACTAAGTAAGAAACCAATGGTGAAAGCAAGAGTGTGGGTACAATAGATCAATTTCTTGAGAAACAAATTAGAAATGTATTAAAGTAGTAAATAGGGAAAAGCAAAAAAAACTAAAAGAAATTATGGATACATATTAATTTGACAATACTAATTAATTAATTGGTTGAAAAGAAATGAATTACAAAGAAAGATTATTAGAGTTAAGCAAATAAGATATGTATACAAGAATAATTCAAGGGACTAATACCACAAATTTATTAATATCTCTTACCAATCAATAATATGAAAATTCCAATTGACATATAGGCCAAGGAAATGAATAAACAGGCAATTCATAATTGAAGAAACATCAGTGTTCAATCAATATATGGAAACATACACACACACACACACACATATACACATATATAGAATTACACATCACATTTAGGCAAAGATAAAAATTTGCCCAAGTAAGAATATTTCCCTGGTGATATAGCTTCTAAATATTTACCTCATGTAAATAAGCAGAAATATACTCCAAAATATGTATAAGGATACATATCAGAGCATTATTTACTTATAATAGAAAAAAAATCAAGAAAAAGGGTACGTGCAACTAAAATGTTCCCTTGTGTTTGCAATGAATGTCTTATGTAACCACTGTTTAATGTTTTTGGCCAAACATGTGAACATGATTTGGTATAGGAAACAAAATAAAAATCTATTAAAGGTGTTTTAAGAAGAAAATAAAAATCAAGGTATTGGGTTTTCCTAAGAATAAAGATTTGAAAAGTAATCAGAGCTATCCAAGCCATAATGAACCCAATAGGAAGCTGCTTTAAAACCTTTTGGAAGATTTCAAGGTACAAACACAGAACTATTAGGGAAAAATAAGCCAGGATAAAAGCTAAAACACAAATATGAAGCAAGTGTATAAATACATCTGGTTTAAAGCAGACTGGAGCAAACATGGAATTTAGAAAGATACTATCATAAGTTGAGTTAAGAATTAGTCATCAGTTTTCATTTAATGATTCAGAATTAACCATGATTTTCACTTAACGAGTAAGATTTATGGTACTCTACAGAACTGAAAATATTAGTAATTAATACAAAAGGCTTGGTAAAGAAATATGATCACTCACTCAAAGACAATTCAATATTGGAAATGAAGCATGATTACTTTATATCCGGCAGAAATTTATAATACTAAATTGACAGAAACATTTAACTATAGGAAGAGAATTTAAATTTCACTCAAATTTCTCACTATGAGTAATGAATAATCAACTCGGGAATAATTGCAGTCATAAAACATCATTATTCATATACTTCACCTCCCAGGGCATCTCTGCACAATATTGATTATGAAAACCCTGAATCAAAAAATGGAGAAATGGTCATTCCCATTGGCATCTGAAAAGGTTTTAATAGTCAATACCAAAAATACACATGATCATAAATGATCAGTCAATAAAGGACAAGAGATATTAACCAAAAACATGTTTCCCTTACTTCAGGATATTTACCTGGAAAGAATGGAGCTATACTTTTCAGAAAGATTAAATATGAAGACACTTCCATGTACAAAAACACTAATAATTTGATTACCACCATCTTCCTTTGAAGAGCATTTCATTTCCCCCATTATTCCTCTTCTTAAAATCCATTCTTTAGAAAATGTTTCAATTCTGTCCAAAAAATTATTTCCAATAATCTTGCCACTTTAATATTGTTCACAAGCTACAATTTTATACACGGTGTATAAATCCCTGTATCCTGTGTTAAATTTACATTTTCAAAAGTAAATGAGTTCTACTGTCCTATGGAAATAGTATATTACTAAGAAGAAGAAAAATTCAATAGAAAACCTTTTTAATTCCTTGCTTCCCTTTTTGTTTAAGTAGTATTCAAGAGAGGTCAAGCTCCCTACCAGGTCTGCCCTAAATCAAGTACTATGTGAAGCTTCCTAGGAAAGTCCAGTGAATGGAAAATACGGGTTATTCCCAAAGTCAAAGAATACAAACTTCTGAACTTAGAATCTTCCAAAGAGACATGATAACCTTTTTTAATCAGTATTTAATTATAAGCTGGAGAGTTCATGTGAGTCACCTAACAGGGATCATTTTGATAAAAGATTCAAGAGCCTCTTCAATTAAAGTCTTACAGTAAAACTGAGCCTGCATCCACAGTCATCATGGAATAACTACACTACCAAAATGCCAGAGGACTAAAACGAAGAATTGAGAATCCAGAAACACATAAATATACATTTGTAAACCCCATTTAAGCCGCAGGGATGAAGAGAAGGAAGAGATGACTGTTTCAATGACTAAGAAAGTTCATACATTTCTATTTGCTCTTTAGCTCCATAAGTTAAAGTGTTAGCACCCATGCTGTCTATGAGCTGCAATGTAGCCATTCATCCTCACCCTGTAAAGACCTCAGGGCAATACTGGGAGTTTGTCATGTTTTCTGCATATTCCAAAGGGTTAGGTACTGCTAGGAGATTGCACTAATAATAAAGCATGCTCTCATGAATTCACACTAATAACTACAAAACCAACACAAATTGCAGAATTGGAGAGATTAATGGGAATGCAGAGACATACAATAAGCAAATCAGCCCTACTTCATCAAGCAAATGTACTTTGCTGTACAATAACAAAGATAATTGAAGACTGTGCTGGAAGGGAGCCTAACAGTCTAATAAATACTTGGCTGTGATTTGCTTGCCAATCAGAAACTGAGACATGACAAGTTCTGAAACAGGTAATGCCTGATTTGAGCAGAGGCCTTATTGTTTATTATTTCAAATCTGATTTAGAGGGTTATATTATAGATTAAAAAAAAAAAGATTTTGGAGGAGAGACCAATTGATCAACGTGAATTTAACTTAAAGTTCTATCATATCTTAAATCCACTTTTTTGGTCTCCCAGTAATCAAGATATTACTTTTTTATATATGTAAAAGAGGAATGCAAATCAAAGTAATCAAACTGCTGCAGTTTCCCACTCATGGAATAGGCTGCCAACATTTTCGAGTAATGAAATCTTGCTAGTTGTATACCCTTGAGCTAGTTTTCTTTAAAGTTTAGTACACTCTGCTGTAAAACATAAATAATAGTGCCCACCCTGTAGGGTTGCTGTGAGAGTTAATTAAGATGCACCATGGATTTGGTTGGTAGCAAATAAAGGTGGGATGTGTAGGACCAATGAGAGCTCCCAGCATTTCTTTGCATAAATCTATATGAATGACAAATTTTATTTTGAGGTCACAAGAGGAAGAAAGAGGGTGACCAGAGGCAGAGGACACCAAGTTGAAAAAATAGAAAATGAAGTCAATTATCCAGCCACCTCAAGGTCTAAAAAAATAGGTGGGAGGCAGAAGACAAGGGGTTATTTTGACAGAGAGTAGCGTGCCACTAGTGGTAAAGAACCTGCCTGACAATGCAGGAGATGTAAGAAAAGCAGGTTCGATCCTTGGGTTGGGAAAATCCCCTGGAGGAGGGCATAGGAACCCATTCCAGTATTCTTGCCTGGAGAACCGCATGGACAAAGGAACCTGGGGAGCTACAGTCCATGGGGTTGCAAAGAGTCAGACACGACTGAGAGACTAAACAACCAAAACGGCCTCTCCTCCCTGTAGCTGCATACCTATGGTCCACAGAGTCACAAAGAGCTGGACACGGCTGAGCAACAGCACAACAGTGAAAAACTAGATGTTCAATCAGCCATACACCAGGGCTTAGGGAATAGAGATTTAGAAAGAGCAAAATCCTTCCCATTTTTCTACCAAAGTGGCAGCATCAAGCCAGAGTGTAGAGCAGACAAGAAGTATCAGTAGTGTCAGCTATGCCTGACAGAGAGGCAAAAATTTCAATACCACTAACAGCAGTGGCCATGGTTAAATCTCTTTCAGAACATTTTTGGGTGATAAATACTCAAGAGAATTCTAACAGAAAAGAAAATGAGTAGACTTTTCTTAAGAAAAGTTTCAGAAACTCCAGAGCAATGGAAGAGCTTGGAAGAGAACTGAAGAGGGCCACTAGAAGGAACTGCTGCTACTGCTGCTGCTAAGTCACTTCAGTCATGTCCGACTCTGTGCGACCCCGTAGATGGCAGCCCACCAGGCTCCCCCATCCCTGGGATTCTCCAGCCAAGAACACTGGAGTGGGTTGCCATTTCCTTCTCCAACGCATGAAAGTGAAAACTGAAGTGAAGTCACTCAGCCATGTCCGACTCTTAGCCACCCCGTGGACTGCAGCCCACCAGGCTCCTCCATCCATGGGATTTTCCAGGCAAGAGTACTGGAGTGGGGTGCCATCACCTTCTCCATAGAAGGAACTAGACAGACATTAAAGTCTGGAGCTTAATGTATTTGGTACCTGCAACTAATAGCGCCTGGGTCATCTGAGTTGCACATTCTCCATTGTGTTGTTGTGGTGGTGGGTTTTGCTTTTTGTTAATACCCCAGCAAAAGACAAGCTCCTAAAGATAGGAGCACACCTCAGAGGTTTTGTATTGCTCAAATGTTTTGTATTTCTCACATTGCCCAGCACTGTGCTGGGCACAGGTTAGTTGTTTTACATTCATATTGACTTTCATAGTGCATAGGCCAGAGGAATGGATCAATAAGTAAATAAGTCGAGAGGATGCTTTAGAAAAAAATTGACAAGACATAAATAAATCACCAAGAACAGATGGCATCCAACCAAATGTTTTTAAAGCAGTCAGAGGACACTGGAATTGCTGGCTGAAATGTTTAATCTTTCATTAGGATTGGACAGTGTACCAATCCATTGGCACATCGCCATCTCCGGTTTTGAAAAGACTTGGAAAGTGACCTTGGAACTGGTTTGCTGCTACAGAGTTGAAAATTAGTAAATTATGTGGTAAATATCCGTCATGAAATAAGCAGTTTTTAGTTGTTTTATAGAAAGGTAAAATAGGCCAAAAATGGAATTAAATTTAACTAAGTGGTGTGTGTATTTTGACGAATAAGAGGACAGAGGGGGAACCAATGGGAATCATTTATTTCAACCTTTAGAAAGTCTTGGGATGTTTCCAGACCAACAAATTCAGTAGAAAATTAGGGGAAATGCTTACTCATGAAGAGAAACCTGACTTCAATAGAGGAAACAAAGGTAAGACTAAACTGTTTTTCTTTATCTGTATAAATGGTGACATTGAAGTATGTGAGGAATAGTGACAGGACAGATATATACATATATGTGTACATATAACATATATATATATATATATATATATATCTTCAAAACTGATTTCAAAGAGGATGCAAACAACTTTAAAGAATGAGTGAGCTTTTGCCAAATAGAGAAGAGAGAGGACAGTTCAGGTGCAAGATACAAGATGTTTCAAGGATACAGAGATTTAATGCTTGTATTGTATCAGGGAACAGCCTCAGCCCAATAAGGAAGGAATGGCAATGGTGGAGTTTGGTCGGGACCAAATAATCCCCCACTTAGAAACTGGCTCTATCCTTTAGGCAACAGGGAAGGACAGTATTTCTAAGTACAGAATAGAGGTGATGCTATTAGACTTTCTTTATGAAAATAATTTTGGAAATAGAATTTGACTGGAAGTCAGAAGAGATGAAGAGTTGACAGAGATTAGCAGCAATTAGGGTAAAAGGGACAGGTTTTTATTTATTTTTAATTGGAGGATAATTGCTTTACAATATTGTGTTGGTTTCTGCCATACATCAACATGAATCAGCCATAGGTAGACATATGTCTCCTCCTTCTTGAAACTTCCTTTCACCTCCCACTCCATCCCACCCCTCTAGGTTGTCACAGAAGACCAGTTTGAGTTCCCTGCATCATACAACAAATTCCCACTAGCTATCTATTTTACATATGGGGATGTATATGTTTCCATGCTACTCTCTATATTCTTTCCCTCTCTTTCCCTAAAGGACAGGTTTTTGGTGTATTTTCAGGTGGTGAAAAGGAGAATTCAAAAATGAAGCTGATATGTTAGAACTTGAGAGATTGAGGCATGAGATAGATAAATCATATAGTCAGAGAGTAGGCAGAGCAAGCTATAATCCATTCAGTACATACCACTTTAATTACAGGTAGAAATGTTCAATTGGAAGAAATATTGGTTAATAAAAAATAAGAATGTAGACATGTAGACTTGTATCAAGATAAGGATAATTGATATCTGAACAATGTCTATTTTATACCAACTTTTTGGAACACTTCTTACAGACCACAGCATTGAAGATTTCTTTCCTAATCTATCACTCTCCCGAGTTTAAGGCACGGTATGATCATCTCCCCCCTGGACTATCTGAATAACCCATGTACCAATCCCTCTGCTTCCAGTCTGTTTACCTTCAAAATCATTTGCATTCTGTAGTGTGTTTTCACATCTCTGATTCTTCAAGTCAAAGAAACGCTGTCTACCTCCTTGTCTGGGATATTTATGTGGAATATCAACTGTCTCTGAAGGCCCTGGAAGCCCTGTAGCTTAGATATATTCTTCTCTTCATTTAACTCAGCATTTCCCAAATTTATGTGACTACAGAAATGCTGTATTATTTATTCTCACTTTTTGAAGTAAGCTTTTCAATACCCTAGAAACTAACTTTGGACTTCAATCCACTAAATACAGCAATTAAAATGCCACCTTATTCTTATCACTCTTGAATTGAAAGGAAATTTTTCTAGTTTCCTATGCTTTACTAAATCAAGGCCAAATGCACAAATTTTCCATTCAACCCTCCAGAGTCTAACACAAATATATCTTTTAGGTCTAATCCTGATTCTTTATTACCCTTTCCCAGCCCTTCCCCTGGGAACACGGTATTTTTGAGAGACTACTATGTTACAGCTATTTATTCATATCAAAGTTTTCCCAACAAGACCATTTTAACTGAGTGTCTTGATGGGAGTTATTTTGAGATAAATAAGTGAAAATACCAACATTCAACTATTTGATTCTGGAAAACATTTATTTTTTACCTTATCCTTCAGCCTCAGCCCATCTCACCACTTGATGATCAACTCAAGCTTTGAGTATGAGAATGGAATAACGCAGAGGCCAGGGTGGGTGTGGGAGGAAATGGGCTGAAGAATGAAATGGTTTGTGAGAAACACCTAGCAGACAAACCACATAGTCAGGAGTCATGTCACTATATTTTTCCCCCCTCAGGAAAACCATAAATCAAAATAAACTGCTTATTCTCTCCATAGTAACATATACCTTATATGAACTATCTCTTAGCCTTTGATTTCTCACTTCAAAACAACACTTCATAATGGAAATAGAATAAATAGCCAGTTTAATAATGATACTTTTCCTATATATACAGGAAATTGTTTTTGGTAAGCTTCCTGATTTGGCCTATCAATGAAAACTATTGCCTGCCATATGAGTAAACAATGATGCTGCAACCATCAAGCCATCACATTATAGCTGCCCAGTGAGGGACCTAGTGAGCCCTGAGGGACCACAGGATGGAGGCAGGGTATTCCCTGCATCTAGCAGTCAGCTGCTGCCGTCACCCTGAGGGTGTACCCTTAAGGAGACTCAAGATGAGAAAACACAGGATACTGGCCCCAGATAGATGAGGTGCATATCAAAGGAATGATTTCAGTGAGCCCAGACTCTTGTATCTTCCAATACATAGCAAAACACTACATTCACTAAGTTGAGATATCTGGTTTTCCATAAGTGAGAATAATCACTGTTCCGACTACCTGGTTTTTGTTGCAAATCTCCTATACATCTTGGGTCTCCCACTTGCCTCCTTGAAGCAGCCCCTCAGAATTATCTGAGATGCTGTGTACCAGGTGTAAGTCCTCAGTTTTGTCCCCCAAATAAAACGTAACTCTCAACTCTTAGGTTGTGCATTTTTTTCAGTCAACAGGCCAATGCTATTTCATTGAAAATATTTATTTGAGAAAGGTGATTTATGGGGAAATAGGACAGAGAGTTGGGTCATAATATGATCACTTATCTCTGCATCAAACTGCACAGAAAATTCTCAGTGATGTTTCTATTATTTCTCTTAGTAATAATGGCCTTCATATATTGCATTTTGTTAAATGTTTTTATAATAACAAAAATATCAGGTGTTAAACTCCTAAACTACTTTCCTTGTATTGGTTGTTTTCTTGTTGTAAAAAAGTAATGCTCACTGAGCGTCAGAAATGGAGGCTAAAAAAGAAGTCAGGATCAGAGGTATGTGTTGCAGCTTGATGAACAAATAAAAACAAACAACCTATGTAGCCCAAATGAGTCTGTGTTTTAAAACAGATTAGAGGCTCATCTTGGCCTTGTCACATCTAAAGAAACAAATCTAACTCCAATAGCCTTGAAAAAAAATCATACAATTCTCTACAGAAGTACCTTGAAGAGGCAGTGAAGGAGGTGAGGAATATCACACAAAGCCCTCCAAATCCTAATCAGTACTGTTTACCCATCTGATGCCCCCCAAATCCTCTTTGTCAGACAGCTGCTACTCCTTAAACCTCCTTTCTGTCTCAGATCACCAGCCCCCTTTCTCTGACTCCTTGCCCTCGGAATAAATATTCTTGTTTTTTACATAAATCAGTCACACCTCTCCTGTCCTCCAATTCCTCTCTACTGGAAATAGAAATGTTGGCAATATGTCTCTAATGAGAAGTAATTATCATTATCTGATCACCACAACAAAATGGAGGAAGGAAAAAGAGAAAATCCAAGCACTTTTCTTGCAGCCGAAACAGAAGAAAAGCCTCTGAATATTTGTCATTTGATGTAGTTGTCATTGTTCCATCTATTTTGCCAGAACCATTTTGATGCAAATACATTAAAAAAAAAAAAAAAAAACTAGAGTATCAAAATGGCCCTATCAAAATATCCTGCTTTACATCCTGCTATCGTTAATGCATTTTGAACTCTAGCCAACCACCTTCAAATATTTATTCTGTTACATTTGAGCTTAAGTTCAATTATTGCCAGCCCTGCCAATCCACAGTCACTTCAAGCTACTTGCTGTGCTCTTATTCATTCATTCAAAAGTTATCTACTGAAAGCTTGTGATTACAAGAGATCTGGGGAGGGAAGAGGTAACCAACAACAAGACAAACTTCAGTTTAGCTTTTAGGATATTTTACTTTCTATCAAAATGGAGTGGGTAAATAAATGATAAACACATTCAAGTAAACAAACTAACAAGAAAATGTCAAGTAGCATGAAGTCTTAAAATTTAAAATTACAACAGCTTTATATTATAGAAGTGAACAGGAAGCTGCTTTTGATGTGTGGTCTGTCTGAAATCAGAATTACAGAAAGGAACCAGTCATGAGAAGATCAGGACAGTGTATCAGGGAAAGATAAACTAGTGTGAGTAGGTAAGAGTGAGTTGAAAGGAGGTAGAAAATAGAAAGGAGGCTCTATAACAGCTGAAGATGCAGTCTGAGAAAAGCCCAGATTAGGATACAAATGACAGATTATGAAGGGCTTTTTAAGACAGAGTCTTGGCAGGTGGATTCTTAACAGCTAAGCCACCGGGGAAGTGCCCACCTCCCACCACCACCCACCCCACTACCTTCCAACAAATGGGTAACTAACAACAAATAACAAGTAACTGGTTCACATGAATAGATTTAAGGATATTGTTTTGAATCCAGAGTCTTAGAGCTCTCAACACCTACACATCATAGTCAATTAAAAAAAAAACAAAGTACAGCTTGGCCACAGGGTTTAAAACTCAAAAGCTAAATAGCATCTTATATTTTTCATGTGGTCTAATTCCTCAGTGAGGTAGCTACCCAGGTAGTTCAGTGGTAAAGAAACCACCGGCAATACAGGAGACTCTGGTTCAATCCCTGGGTCAGGAAGAATCCCTGGAAAAGGAAATGGCAGCCCAACTCCAGTATTCTTGCCTGGGAAATCCCATGGACACAAGAGCCTGGTAAGCTACAGTCCGTGGGATTGCAAAGAGTCCAACATGACTTAGCGACTAAACAACGATACATGGCCTCTCCTCCCTGTGGCTACATACCTATGTTATGTTCTTTCCCCTAGAGATCAGGTTCTGTTGGAAGGTAGGATATTTGCACAGTTGACCTGCCTCTCAAAATTTTTATTTCCTTTTGCATATCCCACAATGTAAAAGTTACCACTTGCCCATCAAAAAAGAGGGCTCTGGTGAATTTTTCTGCTTAACAACCCACTAAAGCTCTGTCTGATTTAGAAATAGTTTTACATATGTGGATTTTTTTCTGTTTCTCCTTTTTTTTTCCCACACATCATGTTCTTGCTAACTTCAAAGCATGGAGGTCGCTTTAAATTCTCTTTTAGGTTGAGGTTGCACCCATTCTTCACCAGTCACTGTTTATTTCTTGCATTCTTTTTTTTTTTTTTTTTTTGCTTCTTTTCAGTACAGAAAATGCTGAAAACACATGTATTATTAAACTCCTCCTTACACTTAAAACTGTGCTGAGTCCTGGATTAACCAAAAACACAGCATTGCTGCCCTATAAGAAATGTAAATATATGTGAGAATCACATCTGATTCTATAATCTAAAAGATATACCTATCTAAACAAAAGCAAACAGATTCATCTATGCACTAAAATGTCAAATGGGCAGTCTATCAAAACTATTGCATTGTTAGTGGAGTCACTGCTTTCCATTTTAAATGGAAGCTAAACTCTATTGGTTCATTTGTTGTTTTGAAATGAGAATGTGCCCTTTCCTGTTTATTCCAGAGGCAGCAGTTTTATGAGTTCGGCTGTAGCACTATATTTTTGCAAGGGACAATTATGACCATAAAGGGAATTGTGTGGTAAAAACTACAGAATCTGCTGTTAGGCAAGAAGATGACCTTTTTACTCAGCTGGCTGGCCAAATTTGAACAGGTTCTTAGCATTTGGGAGAGATTTATGACCACTAAAGGAAGCCTGTTACCAACCATAAGACTGAAAGTCCTTTCTTAAAAAAAAAATCTATGAGCAAACAGTAACAACTCCTTGATTCATATTGGTTCAAGAATGCTCTATTCACTAACACTTTTCTCCTGAGCATTGAGACTTGGAGTTTCTTCTGCTCTGTACTTCATGCCCTGCCCCTCTGCTCAAGGCTATTTCCTCCCCTAAATCCCTCAAGAGTGAATCTATTTAGTGACTGTCTCCATACACACTTGGAAAAGTTAAATTTGCAAGAGTTGAATCTCCCAGGAGAAGCCTCTGATTCAGACTGGAAGGAATAAGCTAGAAATTTCCCAGTCTACTTATTCAGAAGCTCTTGAGAATATATCATAAATAACTTAGCTTTTCCTGATAACCAGAAAGAAAGAATATTAGGGGCCCACAGCAGGTGATGAAAGGGCCTGATTCTGCATCTTTCTGGCCTGAAGCAGGCATTGATTATTGGGTAGAAAACGCAAGTTGATTTCTTTGCTAATAAAGGGCATGAAGGAAGACAATGTAATTAAGATCCCAATCAAATTCTGAAATAATAACAAATCAATTCTTTAAATATTAAAAAAAAGATGATCGATTAAAATGGTGGATTGAAAGATAATCTTGGAATGATAAACATTTTTATAAGTAACTGCTATAAATTTTAAAAAGAAAGACCATTACTTATTAAAAATTAATGATTTCCAGTGGCTACTTTTTTTAAGTAGGGTATAAAGACTACTTTAAAAAACATTTGTAGCATATGTACATTTTTAAAGAATATATAAAACAATAATAATAAAGATAATTAGTCCAGTAAAAAGAATAAAGAATATAATGAAGAAGTATATGTTGACTTGGGGCCTAATCCATTATCTAGTGTTTTCAGAAGACAAGGAACCATGGGACTCACAGATGCACAGATGAGAAGGGCATTAAAGAAGGAGGAGAGATTATAATTAATAGTGTGACCAACCATTCCAGAGATAACAGAAGCTGGAAGAGACAGGAAAGGATGCAGCCGTAGAGGTTGCAGAGGGAGCATGACTCTGCCAGCATTTTATTTCAGGTTTCTGGTCTCCAGAACTGTGTGAGAATAAATTTGTTGTTTTAAGCTACTTGGAGTTGGTAATTTGTTACAGCAACCCTAGGAAAGTAACACACCAAGCAAATAGCATCAAAAAAAAAAACAACAGCACAAGCAGTCAATAAAAATGAAAAGTCAGTTTGAGCATCTTTTTTATGAAATATTGGCCATTTGTAATTTTGCCTCCATCTTGGCCATCATGTATTCATTCCATTCTCCACTGAGCAAAAGAATGTACTTTTAAAAAGTATATTGGATTAAATCAAACTCCTGCTTAAAAAAAAAAAAAAAAAAACAACCAATAGGTGCCATATTAGGATCAGATTGCTTACAATAAACAAAAAATCCAAATATCAGAGGCTTAAACAAATAATGTCACTTCAAATGGGGACTAGAGGCACATAGGTCAGCAACTCAATAGTGACTGGCTGCTTTAAATCCATGAATCTACTCCTCTATTTTCAGATTAATACAACACTATTTCCTATTGCCTGGAAAATCCCATGGACGGGGAAGCCTGGTAGGCTACAGTCCGTAGGGTCTCAAAGAGTTGGACATGACTTAGCGACTTCACTTTCACTTTTCATTTCCTACCCCTTCTCTACTTATCCTTGCACTCTGCTTTCTGCATTTCAAAATCATCAAATCATTATCATCAAAATCCTTAAATTACTTTAACTTCCTAAAACGTTTCCTTCCTTTGGTTGTTTGAATCTTTATCTGCTCTCCTTGGAAGACTGCTTTCTTTGTACTCACTTGTTAGTACTGACTCCATTTCTCCCATGCTCCTCACACTTTGAACCTATGAGTGTCAGATGCCCTCCCTGCTGTTCATTAGTGAATCATGACCATTGCCTTCCTTCTTCTTTAAATTCCCCAGCTTTAAAGTATATGCCATTAAACTACACCACTAGCATCCTCTCCAGATTTCCATCATCCACAGGTCCTGAATCATGATCACTCTCTCCAATGTCATTCATCATGCTGTTGTTGTTCACTTGCTGAGTCCTGTCCAGCTTTTTGAGACTCCATGGACTGTGGCATGCGAGGCTCCTCTGTTCTCCACTATCTCTTTGAGCTTGCTCAAATTCATGTTCATTGAGTCAGTGATGCTATGCAACCATTTCATCCTCTGCCACCTCCTTCTCCTCTTGCCTTCAGTCTTTCTCAGCATCAGGGTCTTTTCCAATGAGTCGGCTCTTCCCATCAGGTGGCCAAAGTATTGGAGGTTCAGCTTCAGCAACAATCCTTCCAAAGAATATTAAGGGTTGATTTCCTTTAGGATTGACTAGTTTTATCTCCATGCAGTCCAAGGGACTCTCAAGAGTCTTCTCCAACACCACAGTTTGAAATCATCAATTCTTTGGCACTCAGCTTTCTTTAAGGTCCAGCTCTCAATCTGTACATGCCTACTGGAAAAAAGCATAGCTTTGACTATGGATCTTTGTTGGTAAAGTGATGTCTCTGCTTTCTGATATGCTGTCTAGGTTTGTCACAACTTCCTTCCAAGGAGCAAAGTGAAAGTGATGTCACTCAGTCATGTCCAACTCTTTGTGACCCCATGGACTATAGCCTATCAGGTTCCCCTGTCCATGGGATTTTCCAGAATACTGGAGTGAGTTGCCATTTCCTTCTCCAGGAGATCTTCCCAACACAGGAAGCATGAGTTGGATTGTGTAAAATGTCAAAAAGAGTCATGTGAAATATTACTCAGCCATTAAAAAGAATGAAACAATGACATTTGCAGCTACATGGATGGACTTAGAGCTTATTATACTAAATGGAGAAAGTGAGAAAGAGAGAGAGAAATATATGATATCATTAATATGTGTAAACTAAAATATAACACAAATGAACCTATGTATGAAACAGAAATAGATCACAGATATAGACAACAGGCTTGTTGTTGCCAAGCAGGGGTGGGGCAGGGAAGGAGTCAGAGTTTGAGATTAGCAGATGCAAACTGTTATGTATAGGATGGACAAACAGCAAGCTCCCACTGTATAAAACAGGGAACTACATTTGATATCTTGTGATAAACCATAATGGAAAAGAAAATGAAAAAGAATATATAGGCGTAATTGAGTTTCTCTGCTATACAGCAGAAGTTAGCAAATTAACACAGCATTGTAAATCAACTCTATTCCAATAAAATCTTTAAAAAGGAATTGTGCACTTTTTCAAGTTAAAGCAATGCTAAGTAATATTGCTCAAGAAATAAAAATTCAGATCCTCTCATATAGAACATGAAAACTCATGTTTGCACCAATAAATGAAAGAAAGAACATAATGACTGAGAGAGAGATAAAATGCTGCTATTTAGAGCTGCTGGCATAAGCAAAAGGTACATATGCTTCCTGGAATGTGAAACTGAACTGTGTCTGAGACTTTTAAGATTCAACAATGTAGAAGCCACTAAAAAAATGGCTTTACTTCTATGCCACATTTGCCAACAACGTCATGGATCCTAAATGAGATGGAATGCATTTGATGAATTTTCAATGACCAATCAAAAAATTTAATTGAAATTCAAAGGGAAGAAGAAAAGCATCCATTTTTCACCTTTCATCATTTTAAAGCAAATTAAATTTAAATAAGAAAACTGATGAGACAGAGAATCAAAATAAAGAATGTTTCCAACATTCTTAGGATTTAAAAAAATGTAGAGATGATCTAAGCCAAATTGGAATTACTTAACTCCATTTTTTCCCACTTGCCTGTAGTTCCATAAGAGCAGAAAATACGGCTATCATTATTGTCTTATCTTCATCACCTAGCACAATGCCTGGCACAGAGTTCTGACTCAATAAGGTGACTCTAACTAAGCCTAAACTATATTTATGTCATTGCACAAAGAGTAAGTAAAAATTCGGGGGCTTAACTTTTTAACACAAGTATGCAAATATAGTTTTTACATGATAACGTAGTTTGGTGCTATGGAGTTGACAACAAACATGTTACTAGAAGGAGATGCTTCAAGCAATATGTTTTATAGAAAGGAGAATGGCAATACTTAAGAAGTTTGTGTGTGTTCATTTGTGTATCACAAATCTAAGGTTAAATCCTTGTGGTTAGAGGATTGTTAGGGTAGTACATTGATGATTTCTTAAAGAGAAGTCAGAGAGAGGCCACATTTTTTTAATCTATACTAGGAAAGGAGCAAAAAGAAAGAAACTGAGTATTTATGGAGGAAAAAATGACTTCTCAAAGACTCATTTGACTGAAAGCAGAATATCAGAAAAAGTCTTGATGTATCTCTGACAATATCTGTACTCATAAGAACAATTCCAATTCTACACAAATTCTTTTAGAAAACAGAAGAGGGAAGAATACTTTCCAACTCATTTTGTGAGTTTCAACTCA
The DNA here is from genome assembly GCF_000754665.1 of Bison bison bison. Classification (NCBI taxonomy): domain Eukaryota; kingdom Metazoa; phylum Chordata; class Mammalia; order Artiodactyla; family Bovidae; genus Bison; species Bison bison. Next base: position 14,060,591 of record NW_011495072.1, on the reverse strand, counting down.
TCAATTTAAACTAATACGAAAAATGGACAAAAAATATTACAAGAAAACTATAGATCAGTATCCTTCATAAACATAGATTCAAAAGTACCCCCCGAATTATTAGCAAACTGAATCCATCAAATCCACCATGACCATGTGGGGCTCATTCCAAGAACACAATTTTGGGTCAGCATTTGAAAATCAATGTAAATCACCATAGTATTAATAGCAGACTAAAGAAGAAAAATCATATGATAATTTCAAAATTTGCAGAAAAACAATGACATTCAGCATTCATTAATGATATGGAAAAGATTTCAGCTGTCTAAAAATTAAAGGGGACTTCCTTAACCTGATTAATAGCATGTACAAAAGAAACTTAACAGCTATTGTCATAATTATCATTAAAGTAAACATGTTTCTCACTAAGACCAGGACAAGTGAAGGATATTTTCTTTGATCTCTCATTTCAACTTATAAAAATTGAGAAAATCATTCATAAAAATACTTCACCAAAGAGGACATATGGATGAAAAATTAACCCATGAAAAACTCTCAATATCATAAATCATTTGAATGAAAATTAAAATCACAATGAAATACCTCTACAAATATAATAAAATGGCAAAAACAAAAAATAAAACTGCTAACGATGAGTCTCGGTTGAAGCTGCAAATCAGCTGAAACTCTTAACACATTAATGATAGGAACAAAAAATGCAGCCACTTTTCACAACAGTTTGCTAGTTTCTTATACAGTTAAACCTATACTTACCATCAGTTCAGTTCTGTTCAGCCGCTCAGTCGTGTTCGATGCTTTGCGACCCCATGAATCGCAGCACGCCAGGCCTCCCTGTCCATCACCAATTCCCAGAGTTCACCCAAAGTCACGTCCATCGAGTCAGTGATGCCATCCAGCCATCTCATCCTCTGCCATCCCCTTTTCCTCCTGCCCCCAATCCCTCCCAGCATGAGTCTTTTCCAGTGAGTCAATACTTCACATGAGGAAACCATATAAATTCCACCTTTGGTGTTTAACCAAATAGGAAAAGTATATGCCCACCCAAAAAAATGTTTATAAACATTTAGAGTGGCTTTATTATAATCACCCAAGTATCCCAAATACTCATCTTCTGATAATAGATAAATAACAACACCTGTCAACAGAGGAGACGTGGGTTCAATCCCTGGGTCAAGAAGATCTGGAGAAGGGAATACCAACCCAACTCTTGCCTGGGAAATCCCATGGAAAGAGGAGCCTGGTGGGCCAAGTCCATGAAGTCACAAAGAGTGGGGCAAGACAGCATGCACACTTTTACGGCATATACATAGAATGGAATGTGTGCGTGCATGCTATCACTTCAGCTGTGTCCAACTCTTTGCAACCCTGTGGACTGTAGCCCACCAGGTTTCTCTGTCCATGAGATTCTCCAGGCAAGAATACTGGAGTTAGTTGCCATTCCCTTCTCCAGGAGATCTTCCTGACCCAGGGATCAAACCTGTGTCTCCTGCAGCTCCTGCATTGTAGATGGATTCTTTACCTGGGGAAGCCCTAAAATGGAATAATGCTCAATGATTAAAAGGAATTTACTGCTGCATTCAACAACTTGGATGAATCTCAAATACATTATATATGAAGTGTAAGAAAGCAGATACAAAAGGCTACATGCTACATGATTCCATTTATATGACATTCTGGAAAAGGCAAAATCAGAGGGACAGGAAACAGATCTGTGTCTGCCAGTGGTGAGGAAAGGGCAGGGAGGGATCGATTAGAAAGTATCAAGAGAGAACTATTCAGGGTGAGGTTGATGGAAATGTTCTGTATCTTGATTGTGCTGGGGGCACAAAGCTGTACACATTTGCCAAAACTCAAGGAACTGCATACCTAAAAAGGTGAATGAACTATACTGTAAAAAACTGTACCAGTCATCTATTACTCTCTAACAAAGCATCCCAAAACGTAGTGGCTTAAAACAATAAACACTATCTTACAATTTCTGTGGGTCAGAAATGCAAACTCAGGTAACTCCGGCTCAGAGTCTCTCTCACAAGGTTGCATGATAACTTCTGAGCTGGTACGGTCATCTCAAGGTTCTCAAGGTAGCGATAGGATCCACTTCCAAGCCCACTCAGATGGCTGTTGGCAGTATCCCATTCCTCACTGCTTATTGACTAGACACCTCCCTCAGTTCCTTGTAAGGGGGTTTCTCCATAGAGTAGCTCACAGCATGAAAGCTGGTTCCATAAAGTGAGTAAACAAGGGACAGAGAGATCAGCTCAAGACAGAAGCCACAGTGTTCTTCAGTCTAACCTTGGTAATGACTTCCTGTTGAAGTGAAAGTGTTAGTCACTCAGTAGTGTCTGACTCTTTGTGACCCCAAGGACTGTAGCCTCTGTCCATGAAATTCTCCAAGCAAGAATACTGGAGTGGGTTACCCTTCCCTTCTCCAGGGGATCTTCCTGAAACAGGATTCAAACCTGGGTCTCCTGCAGTGCAAGCAGATTCCTTCCCGTCTGAGCCACCTACTTTTACCGTATTCTGTTCATTAGAAGCAAGTTGCTACCTCCAGCTCACAAGTGAGGGAAGCAGATTACACAAAGACATGAATACCTGGAAGTAGATCACTGAGTACCAAGTTACAGCCTGTCCACTGCACAAATTATACCCTAAAAAGCTTACCCTTTGAAAAAAAAAGAAGCATTAGAAATAGGATTAAAGTGAAATGTATACTTAAAGGCAACTAAGGTAAGGAGACCAAAGTAAACCTGAATGTGTTAACATGTCTGAGATGTATGCTTACATGTCAAGATTGATATCTCTATGGAGAAGATCGGACAGCTGAGGATGTGGAGGGAAGAATGGTTAGAAACAGGACTTTATTGATTAGACACAAATGGGGTTTTAAGAGCAAGACCTGAGACAAGGAATGAAGACAGAGGTCTCAGGACTTGCAGTGACAAGAGATGATGCCAGCTGTTAATATTAATCCCTCTGGGACAAACTTTAAAGAGCAAAGCAAAACAATCAAGCAACAACAACAAAAAAACTAGTGACAATATTGGTCAACAAAACCATGGATTAATAAATGCTAAATTGCCAAGCCCCAATTATAGCATTCTTAAAGTTTACTAGTGGCTCTCACTCAGGTCCTCAGGAGTGGCATATGATGGGGACAAGAGCCAGGTAGATCAATACAGAGACTTGACTTGATAGCAACACATGTGAAGAAACTCTGAAAGGCTTTAACTTACAACAAGTTCAATATGTGCCAATAGTGAAATTAATTTGCTTGAAAGGTCAATTCAATATTAGGCTGTACTCAAAGACTACCATGTCCATGCACCTTTATGGTAAGATCACACTAGAATTAAATGACTTGGCAGATGTTTTCTCTCACTGAGATCAATCTTTGAGCTTTAAATGATATGACAAAAATTTTAATAGGGAGTTGAGACCTAAAATGTAAGTGGGTTATATAGCATGATCACAGAGCATGGAAACATACAAATTTATTTTTATATATTAATATATAATATTCATTATACTTAATATATAAAATTTTATTTATATATAAATATGAAACATTTCAAATATTCTGCTCCATTGCCAAAACACAGTGATTTTCCCCTGTGATAATATTCAGGGAGAAGTAAGAATTCTATTTCAGTCATTTTGCAGATTGAGGAATGCTAAAGACTTCAGTAGAAAGCAATACAGTAGCAGTGCTGTTCTAATAAAGCCTGTTCCTTTAAGCACTGAAATATATATTAATATATAAAGAAGGAGAAGCTTGTGGTTTATTTCTCACATGTAGATAATGGGCAAGAATATTTACTACCAGGTTTCCCTTTGTAAGTGTTTAAACATGCCATTAATTTGATTGCCTTCTAAGTGATGAGTTGTTGTTCAGTTGGTAAATTGTGTCTGACTTTATTGAAACTCCATCGACTGTAGTTTTCCAGGCTACTCTGTCCATAGGACAGCAAGAATACTGGAGTGGGTTGCCATTTCCTTTTTCAGGGAATCTTTCCAACCTGGGAATCACACCCGAGTCTCCTTCATTGGCAGGCAGATTCTTTACCACTGAGCCACCTAGGAAGCCAATTGATGAGTAGAATTTAATTTTCACATATGACTTCAATAAGAAATGGAGTCATTTGGGTCTGGAAAGTTTTTCGGTTATTCTTGTTATCCCTTTTCTTATATGTAAGATCCAGAAGATTAGGGACTGGATGTTTACCAGCCCCTAGAGTAAACCTTGCTATATGGTAGGTAGTCAATGTTTGCCTCAGAACTAGGTGATAGCCTCATTACTTTTTCTATTCTGTCACTATAATAATATGAATTCTTGTTGGTATAAATGCACTTGTTCATCTCAAGTGTTACCGTGCGTTAATGTTTTTTTCCAAAAAAGAAGTGCATTTTTTTCACATAATCATCCATAAAATGCATAATTACCTACAAAGTTAACCTCACCCTCTTAAACAATCTGGAGAAGCCTGGAACAGTGGAGAAACAATTACAATAATTTTTCTGAAGATACAAAATTTCCATTGAAAAAATGCTGAGCAAACATGCACAAGGTTAGTTACCATAAAAAAAGATTGTTCTTAAAAAATTAAAGATAAAGTTCAATCAAGTTATAAATTAATTTATAAATTAATTTGAACTATAGCTTAAAGAAGACTGAGATAATTGACTGGATGTTTTAATTCAGATACCATTAAAAATAATTTTAAAAACCTTTGGTATCCATAATGACAGTATATCAGTAAAAAGAGCAAGCATTTATTTTTGGCCAGAGTTCACATATATGACAACATAGGTGTGTACTATACAACCTCAGTGTGCAGTTTGTATACCTGAATATGAATGATGAATCACTATTTGCCAAGCACAGAGTGATTTGCATACAACATTTTGTTTAACAGCAATCTCATGAGCAAGACATTACAACCTCCATTTTACACAAATGGTAATTGAGGTACACATAGTTTAGACGGGATCCCCAAGTTCACACAACTAGTAAAGAGGGGAGCTGAAATTAAAACTGCATCTGTAAACTCCTAGATGCTTCTTAGAGTTGACTCAATTCCTTTTATTTAGCATCTCTATCTGAAATACTACTGCCCAATTAATTTAGTTATTTAAACCAATATTTATTTGATATATAGAATTTCGTGTTCTGATTTCATTTCTTCAAGATTATACTAAGGTATTAGCCTTATATGTAAATAAAGTTTTAGTTAAAATGATATTTATTATAATATTGTTTAAAAATAAAACAACAATTAACAGAAATATAAACACTAAAATTCAAAAATGGGCAAGCAGTTTAAAATATTATGAAATACAGGGTATTCTCAAATATTAATGGTGTGTAAAGTGTTCACCAAGTATATAATCTTAAGTGTTTATAAGTACTAAGAAGCTTACAAAGTAGTCTCACAGTAACTTATAACTTTACTGTCTTTTTCCTTGAATACCGCATTCATGAAATTCCATTCAGCATTTTACTTTTTTTAAAATGTCACCGTCTGACTCTTAAATTCTCCTGATCCTAGTTCCATATAGGAAATAGAGCCCTCTTCTCTACAAAAATATTAATTTTAATAATAGAAAAAATATAAGTATTAAATAATCCATAAATCCAGTGGAAAACAAAGGAGCCTTTTTCTAAGCAGCTCTGAGAAAAACTGTGAAAATTTTAGGATACTGCATTGGGTTAATAACAAAACCTTAGAGCACCAAAAAAAAGAAAGAAAGAAAGAAAAATTTCATCAAGCAAATAGAAAAAATAAAATTGCCTTTAGAAAACCTGAACTCAAGGTCTAGATCCACCACCACAGGATGGAGTGAGAGTAAGTCAGCAGGTTGCTCATTCAAGTCAAGCGCCATCTTCCATATGCTTGGCTGTGATGTTTGTTCTCAGCGAATGCTGTGAAATTAACTCTTGAAATAATGTAGAACATGTTTCTTGATTAAGTTCAAGGATAGGTTTTGCAGCCAGAGAATTAGTGGGGTTCCTTGGGTAATTTTACCATGGAATAAGCAAAGGTTACAAAAAAGCTCTTTTTACTTTCACAGAGCTGATCATTAAACATTTAACAGAACATCACATAGCTGCAAGGGAGACTGGAAAATAAAAACTTTTCTTTTTTATTATTGATCTAAGCTGACCATATTTCCATCCCATATTTTGTTGGCAGAGAGGATGGAATGGCAGAAAACTAACAGTAACTGATACATGGAGAGATGTGATTTTAGTTTTTGAAAGTTAAAAACTTGATTACTAAAATAATTTCAAATCTCTGCATAAAGAATAACTTCTTGAAGAACAAATAATACTTAAAATGGAATTAGTAATCTAGAAGAAATATTTATTTTTTTCCACATGCGTGCTGAGTCACTCAGTTGTGTCAGATTCTTTGAGACCCTATGGACTATAGCCTGCCATGCTCCTCTGTCCGTGGGATTTTTCTGGGGAAGAATACTGGAGTGGACTGTCATTTCTTCCTCTAGAGGATCTTTCTGACCCAGGGTTTGAACCCCCATTTCCTGTGTCTACTACATAGGCAGACGGATTCTTTACCACTGAGCCAACTGGGAAGCCCATTTGTTTCCATAGTATAGTACAAAATAAAATTAACATAAAACTGTACAGAAAATTTAAACACATAGAGGGTAGATCTGAAAGGTTCAATATCTGTAATAATAGAAATTTCACAAGCAATGTAAGTATTCTACAAACAAAGAATAGAAATAATGGATGAAGAGAAAACATCAAATAGTTAACATAGAAAACTTTCCCTTAGAGACACGTATCTAGGACAAACTTTCAAGTAATCTGGGATGCCAAAGGATAAAGAGAAATTTCTATCATATTCAAAATAAGAAAAATAAGTTACCTATGTTAGATTGAAAATCAAACCATAAATAACTAACATTTACTTAAGAGTGAAAAATGAACTGGATTTTAACTATGGATAGAGTGTAAATTGGGGGCAATTTGACACATTTTACAAAACTGTTAAAAGTGCATATCCTTAGAGTGATGAGATGATTATTCTGGCAGCTATCTTCTGTGAATATTGGCACACATGTTCAAGGACATATGTAAAAAATTGTGGCACTGTGTAGCAAAAACTAGAGTCCACCTAGAGTCTTCTTGCCCAAGAATAGTTAAATACACTTTAATATTTTCATATTATAGAAATCTATATAAGCAGTTAAAAGAAAAAGTGATATCTCAATGTGGTATGAGGAAGGATTCTATACATTAAGTAAGGAGCAAGTTGCAGAACAATGGATATAATTTGCATATGCAGATAAGTGCAAAGGATACACAAAAAGTCATTAATAGTAATTAATCTTAGAACTGGTAAAGGGAGATAACTTCCACTCTTTCTTTCACACATTTGTTTAATCCTTAATTTTTTCACAAATAGCAAACACTTCTCTAGTATTATTTTTTAAAGTTATACTGGAATATATTTATGAGCAAAGGCTAGATTTCCAAGAAATATGGATAGTCCAAAAATAGTGGGGAAAATACAATAATAAAAAGCTGATATCCTTATGAGTTACAATTGACTAAGTTACACTTAGTCAGAAATCATGACATTTGATAAATGTGGTCATTATAAAAACTAAAATACAAAACAGCTCCCACCACTAAAGAAAAAGAAAAGAAAAAGTATATGGAAAACAAATATCACAAGAAATTGAAGAAACAACAGCATGTAACATGCATAATAAAGTACTAGATATATGCATACATATATACATATATATAATATTTAAAAGTTCTAAGTAGAATAAAGAGAGTTTAAATAGCTTGTCCAAAATTATATAGCTACGAAAGCAAAGATATGATAAGATTGGAATTTTACTCAGGCAGCATCAGTGAAGGGCTCAAGGCCTGACCACCCTGCCGCTCACTTATAACTAGCAAGTGCTGGCCATAGAGGCAAGTCAGAGCCAAAAGTCAGGGCACAACAAGCTCTCTCAGGCCCTACTGGTAAATGTTTAAGTAAGTTCAGAATTTCTGGACATAAATCTATAAAATAATTAAAATACCTTTAAAACATGTCTACCCTTTAATTCAGCGATCTCACATGTAGAAATTAACCCTAAGAAAATAATCAGATGAGCATTTAAAACAGTTTTGTGAAATTGTGAAGACCACTTGAATATCTAACAGTAATGGACTGGTTAAAGTAATTGTGATGTATAGATAGATAAAGATCTAGATACACAGAGAGATATTCACACATAGGCATAGAAATTTGTTAACTTTTACATATTTTAAGAGGTGAGAATGTAAGATATTTCATGTGCTCCCATTAATGAAACTATATGTCTATAGAAGTGTGTCTGGAAATATATTAAATTTCCTCCAGACATATTTATTGAGCATCTAATAGAGAAGCCAGCACTATATAGTGGGTATAAGTACCCTCCCTGCAGCCAAGTAGCCTAAATGAATCCCAAATCTGCTGCTTGCCTGCCCTACAGACTTTGGCAAATCATGCGTGATCTCTCAGTGGAAAAGAATGCTGTGAAGAAAACTGCATCAGGAAAGAGGAATAGAGAATGATGGTAGGTCAGTTAGAGTGGCTATAGTCTCAAGAGAAAAATTGTGAGGAGTTGGGGAGCAGAGCACAAGCTCCCCAGATTTGCAGGGAATAGAAGCCTACACAGAAGGAATTTCAAATGAAAAAGCCTGAGGTTTGGGAGTTTGTGGAGGGTTCTGGGAGGAGCAGGAGGTCAAGGTGGCCACAGTAGAGTAAATCATTTCCAAATGTTCATAGTTGAATGCCTGGAGCTAGCTTTCTTTTCATACGTGTTTGGATTTTTGCAATTAGCATGAAGTACCTCTACAATGGAAAACAACAAAAATATTCACATTGGGAAAAAGAAAATAGCAAGTTACTCTATTTCTGATTACTCTCTGCAATCAGCATTATCAGTGTTCCATTTCTTAAAAATACATACTCAAATTTTCTAAGTAAAATTCAAAGCCATCTGCTTATTCAGGCTCTCATGGGAGGACTTAGCAGTGAAAAGTTTTGCTCATGAGTCTGCTCAGGATAGGGCTGTTTTAATGCTTTGCTCTTTACCATGCCTCCACCCTCCAACCATATTTGATTACAAACCATTTTTAACTTTAAATGACTTTTTTAAAATTGGCATTTCCCTCATGTGCCAAAAGTAATAAGCATATATTTTAAAAGAAGAAAATGAATTTGATAAAATATTTTGCTTGGCTAGAAATGTTTTCAGTAGTTTATTAACTGCAAAGTAATTCCCTACTGAATGCCAGAGATCCTGTGCAAGATGTTGCCTGGGGCTAAATAATATGTGTTCACCTTTTAATCACACTGACAGAAGGGAAATGGAAAGCAAGTCTCCCAGTACTCAACATGCAGTCTTTATTTTAGTGGAGAGGAACATTAAGCATGAATAGCACCAAATATCATATAATTCAAAAAAAGTTTATTCTTTTGTTTGGTAGTATAGTATATAGGTATTTCCAATAATCTTGGAATTCACTCCCATTCAAATAATGAAACCATATTGTCAATTGAAACTCCCTGTCTTATTCATCTTGTCTATTTCTGCCTGATCTTCAAGCTAGTGATGGACAGCATCCTTTCCTTCCCAGAATATATATTCATCATTTTCAAGAGCCATGGCTTGAAAAAAAAAGTATAGGTTACTTTGGCTCATTTTTGCAGTCAGGTTCACAATATTACCAATGTGACAGGGACCCTAGACCTTATTTACTGAGCTGTTGTACAGGTGCTTAACTTTACAGCTCTATTATAAGCAGATTGAGGGCAGGAAATAGTGCCGTATTTACATTTTAACCCTGAGCAACTAACACATTGCTTGGCAGGTAATAAATGTACAATATTTATTTGTCAAAAGACAATTAAAAGATAATTCTGGACTACGGTAACTTTACACTTCATGTTGTTATAACAGAAATTTGCAGTTTTATTTCAATAGCAATTTTCTTCTACTCTACGTCTAATTCTCCAAGTCCAGTAAGAAGGTCAGCAAGGACACAGTCTAATGGAAGAAATTTGTTAATTAGTGAGAACCATTCCAGTCTGAATTTATATTTCCAGTTTTATATCCTTAATGTTTAAAAAAAAAATTATTTTCTAGAGGAAGCCAAAAGTAGTTATCATGAAAACTCAACTCATTAACTATTCTGAACTAAAATAAGTCTTGTTCATTGTTTGGCTTTGGACACTATTATGCAAACTTGAAATATTTGGTTTTTCTTTCGTTTATTTTTATTTACTTATTTTTCCTCTCTATAAATTGTTACACAATTTTTAAGGGTTTGCTCCCTTTACAGTTATTATAAAATACTGATTATATACCCCATTTGTACCACACATCCTGTAGCCTTATACCCAATAGTTTGTACCTCTTACTCCTGCACCTCTACATTGCTCCTCCTCCCCCACTGATAACCCCCAATTTGCTCTGAATATCTGTGAGTCTGTTTCATTTTTGTTATATTTACTAGTTTGTTGTATTTCTTAGATTCCACTTATAACAGATAGCATAGAGTATTTGTCTTTCTCTGACTTGTTTCACTTAGAATAATCCCCTCCAAGAGCATCCATGTTGCTGCAAATGGCAAAATATAACTATTTTTTATGATTCAGTAGTATCCCATTGGGAGAAGGCAATGGCACCCCACTCCAGTACTTTTGCCTAGAAAATCCCATGGACGGAGGAGCCTGGTAGGCTGAAGTCCATGGGGTTGCTAGAGTCGGACATGACTGAGCGAATTCACTTTCACTTTTCACTTTTCACTTTCATGCATTGGTGAAGGAAATGGCAACCCACTCCAGTGTTCTTGCCTGGAGAATCCCAGGGACGGGAAGCCTGGTGGGCTGCCGTCTATGGGTCGCACAGAGTCGGACACGACTGAAGCCACTTAGCAGCAGCAGCAGCAGCAGTATCCCATTGTGTATATGCATATCATATCTTCTTTATCCTGGAGAATTTGGTTTTGTTTTGCTTGGGGAAAAAACAAAACACAGAGTATAAGAGATTTAATAGAATTAAGTAGATTATCCATTTTATAGGCACCTTCCATCCTCAAACTCACCCCTTATTCTATGGTGATAATTAATCTTCCTATGAAAGCAACAAAGAACAGGGAGGGGACCATTTAAAGACAATCATCAGCCCTGTCATTAACAAAGCACAGGCAAGATGCTTCTATTCAACATTCTCTTCTTACCAATAGGCCATTGAAATACCTTAGTGCAGCCTTCAGGTGCACTCCAGTGGCTACCGTCAGAATTATCTCTATATATTTCTGTTTTTTAACTATATTTTCTTTTCTTCTATTTATTTATTTATTTGACTGCATTCAGTCTCAGTTGCAGCACTTGGAATCTTTGTTGAATCATGCAGGATCTTTCATTGTGGCACACGACTCTCCAGTGGTGCCATGCAGGCTTAGATGCTCCACGGTGAATGGACTCCTAGCTTGCTGACCAGGAATTGAACCCTCATCAATTGCAAGGCCAACCCTTAACCACTGGACAACCAGGAAAGTCCCAACCCCTATACATTTCTTTTTATTCCTTGAAATCCCCACTTCCGTAAAAAATTTAGAAGATAGAGGTAGAGACAATAATCAGCGACCTTTGACTGCATTATGAAGATTTTTCTTCTTCTAATACATTCTGCCAAACTCTAGCTACTAGTAGCTATTAGTAAGTGACATCTCTCTCTTTCACACAGTGGTATACTTCTCTGCCTTTCCTTAATGGGTCTTTGATTTTAACATATCTCAAACAGCAACTTCTGAGTTTCACTGTAGTGATTAGATTTTATAGGTCCTGTCCTTTTATCAGAAACTTCCATTTTGTGTATAAATGAAATTCACCTCCCTGCATGCAGCAAGTTATGAGTCTCCTACCACCTCCCATCTTATTCTCACTGCTGAAGGCAGCAGCTCTGGACTTCTGAAACACCACATTCTCTATCAGACAATCTACACATTGAAATCCAAGAAAACAGCAGCTAAAGTCTTTTTTTTTAGATCTAGAACCTCATTCATCATCTGCTAGCAATTTAAAGTCTTAAAATTATACTGTATCATAGTCTTTAGGAACGTTCTATTTATGACACATTGCTCTCATTTCAATATAGTTTTGTGGGTGGGTGTGTCATTGTAGGAGCTGAAGCAGAAGAGAAAGTTCATTAAATAATCATTTCACACTTTATAATATATGCACCTAATAAACACACTGAAAGATTTAAAATATTCCAGGGAGGCTGTATTCATAGAGGCAGTTTTAAATATGATTTGAGCAATTATAAAAATATATTTATCAAATGCAGACAACCAATCTGTGTATTTCATGGAAAAATATTTAAATTCTGACTTCACTTCCTATCCATCATTATATCCATCATATATAGTCAGTGTTCTAATGTTCTAGCATTTTTATTTCTAACACAAATTCACCACCATTTACTTTGTCTTTATCATATCCTGCTTAAGGAAAATAATATATATTTAATATAGGCATGTATATATGCATATATTAATATAATCAAGATATACAGAGAGTTTGTAACAAACATGGGGTGAAAATGAAACTGAAAATATATTAAATAATGAAAAAACTAAATGAAACAAGTTATTAGCATGGATTATCTTTTTGAATGGATTAATCTGACAGCACAACAAATAATGATTAATCTACCTTTGAACACGTATCTATTTTGTCTGTCCTTTCTCACTGATAAAAGTTAATACATGTGTTAAAGAATGTCTGCTTAGGTGGTCATCTAACATTTTGTTAGTGCTGTTAGCAAAAGTCTGCTATTTAAAGAGATCAAACCCTCTAGACCTAACACAGACATAAGTCTCCTCAATATTACCATTTTTGCTTTGGGAAGAATAATTCATGTGACTTCTTGAATAACAGATACAAGACAGTGAGTCCCCATGGCTTTGGAGAAAGCTTTTGCATGTTTTATTCATTTTTGTCTTTGTTTTTAACAGAGGTTAATTAACCCCAAATTTCTTGGAATATAGAATTTAATTTTCTGGGTATAATGTAAGAAAATTAGCATAAGACATGAAGACCCATCTGAGAAGAAAATGATTCAGTTCTATTTCCAGTTTTTTAAGGAATCTCCACACTGTTCTCCATAGTGGCTGTACTAGTTTGCATTCCCACCAACAGTGTAAGAGGGTTCCCTTTTCTCCACACCCTCTCCAGCATTTATTACTTGTAGACTTTTGGATCGCAGCCATTCTGACTGGTGTGAAATGGTACCTCATAGTGGTTTTGATTTGCATTTCTCTGATAATGAGTGATGTTGAGCATCTTTTCATGTGTTTGTTAGCCATCTGTATGTCTTCTTTGGAGAAATGTCTATTTAGTTCTTTGGCCCATTTTTTGATTGGGTCGTTTATTTTTCTGGAGTTGAGCTGTAGGAGTTGTTTGTATATTTTTGAGATTAGTTGTTTGTCGGTTGCTTCATTTGCTATTATTTTCTCCCATTCTGAAGGCTGTCTTTTCACCTTGCTAATAGTTTCCTTTGATGTGCAGAAGCTTTTAAGGTTAATTAGGTCCCATTTGTTTATTTTTGCTTTTATTTCCAATATTCTGGGAGGTGGGTCATAGAGGATCCTGCTGTGATGTATG
>NW_011495072.1:14031519-14046806 GCF_000754665.1 Bison bison bison | reverse complement strand
GCTTTTCACCTTGCTAATAGTTTCCTTTGATGTGCAGAAGCTTTTAAGGTTAATTAGGTCCCATTTGTTTATTTTTGCTTTTATTTCCAATATTCTGGGTGGTGTTCATAGAGGATCCTGCTGTGATGTATGTCGGAGAGTGTTTTGCCTATGTTCTCCTCTAGGAGTTTTATAGTTTCTGGTCTTATGTTGAGATCTTTAATCCATTTTGAGTTTATTTTTGTGTATGGTGTTAGAAAGTGGTCTAGTTTCATTCTTTTACAAGTGGTTGAACAGATTTCCCAGCACGACTTGTTAAAGAGATTGTCTTTAATCCATTGTATATTCTTGCCTCCTTTGTCAAAGATAAGGTGTCCATATGTGCGTGGATTTATCTCTGGGCTTTCTATTTTATTCCATTGATCAATATTTCTGTCTTTGTGCCAGTACCATACTGTCTTGATAACTGTGGCTTTGTAGTAGAGCCTGAAGTCAGGTCCAGCAATCCCACTGCTGGGCATACACACTGAGGAAACCAGAAGGGAAAGAGACACGTGTACCCCAATGTTCATTGCAGCACTGTTTATAATAGCCAGGACATGGAAGCAACCTAGATGTCCATCAGCAGATGAATGGATAAGAAAGCTGTGGTACATATACACAATGGAGTATTACTCAGCCATTAAAAAGAATACATTTGAATCAGTTCTAATGAGGTGGATGAAACTGGAGCCTATTATACAGAGTGAAGTAAGCCAGAAGGAAAAACATAAATACAGTATACTAGCGCATATATATGGAATTTAGAAAGATGGTAACAATAACCCGGTGTACGAGACAGCAAAAGAGACACTGATGTATAGAACAGTCTTATGGACTCTGTGGGAGAGGGAGAGGGTGGGAGGATTTGGGAGAATGGCATTGAAACATGTAAAATATCATGTAAGAAACGAGTTGCCAGTCCAGGTTCAATGCACAATACTGGATGCTTGGGGCTAGTGCACTGGGACGACCCAGAGGGAGGGTATGGGGAGGGAGGAGGGAGGAGGGTTCAGGATGGGAAACACATGTATACCTGTGGCGGATTCATTTTGATATTTGGCAAAACTAATACAATTATGTAAAGTTTAAAAATAAAATAAAATTAGAAAAAAAAAAAAAAGAAAATGATTCAGATACCAACCTCTAATCTTTAAGAGGAAGTACGCGGGGCAGATGATCTGGTCCAGTTCCAAACCCACCAGAGGCCCTCAGACAATTCCATGGAGACCTCAGGAGCTGAAGTGGCACTTCAGTTTTCCCACATTGAAGCACAGGGTCCAGGACTTGTTGTCCCCACAACAAACAGACACTGGATGCAGGCTGCTTCACAGGAAGGGGGGCACAGCTTTAATTGGGGAAATTGAAGGGATGCATCTGCAAGCAGTTTGGCAGCCTTAGCTGTAAGTTCCTTCACTCCGGAGAGAATATTCTAGGTGAAATTAGCAGGTGTTACACAAGGTTCTTTCAACCATCAAAATAAAAATGGAAAGATGAAGAAAATATCCAGATAAAATTCTGGAACAAATATCACATCGTGTGTTTTCTGAATAAAAGAAGAGAAGAGGGCAAAAGAGAGAGAGAAGGAGAAGGATGAGGTAACATCTTTATATACTTCTTCTCACAAAACATCATGCCTTATATATAATAGATATGCTGAGTCAATAAATGAATGAAAAAAGCTACTCTTTTCATTCTATAAAAATACCACATGCATTTCATGTTTAGATTATAAACATCTTCAGTCAAGAAACTCTGCCTCACTCACTGTCATTCTGAAGATAGAATTTTGGTTCCTTGTAAACTTTTCTGAATATTATCTTATAGGAAGAGTTAATTTATATAAACATATTTAACATTTGACAGGAAATTTACTGTCCTTAATCAATACAAAGCAGACAACTGGGTTTTACTTTTTGAAAAGAAAACTGAAGCAAATGAAACATATTTAATAAACCGTTTTGTAGTCTTCATTGGTCTATATCTAGCCATGTTAGTGGTATCTTAAAATCAGTAATTAAATGTGCTTTGAAATAACTCTTTAAATATTCAACCATTACCATAATTTATATAAATAATATCTCCTCACTTCTAACCAAAGGACTTTTTTCTTAGTTTCCTTTGTATGCATATCAAATGATACCATTTATTGTTTGCAGGTATATTAAAATTTTGAAGAATGATAAATATTTACCAAGTATATTTAGATTTTATGATTATCCTTTAGAAGCAGTTTACTTTTGAGCTATTATTCGATATAATTTCATATTTTCCTTTACAGAAAGTTTAATGATGTTGCCATAATAATCCATAATCTTTAATTAAAAGGAGTTATGAAGCACAAAACATAAAACACCTACTTACAAGCTATATCAAATAGTCTTAAATGTAAGAGCTTCAAAAATTTTTCACATTCTTTGTAATATAAAGATTATTTCAAGAAGAAGCACCATTATATACTAGTAAAATACTAAAGTTTTATTTTGTAAATCTTTGAGGTGTTACCTGGTCAAAACATCATGCTAGATGCTATAGAAATAAAGTGATAAATAAGTTCTTTTATCTGTATTCATAAATGTTATAACACTGAAACTAATGTATCATATTGAAAAATTATGAAAATAGTATATCATACTGCAAAATAAATTAAAATAAATAAAATTAAATTAGTATAAGCAAAGGGGAATGATGAAATTATTTAAATCATAGGGACAAGGGAAGATTTTATATTAACCTCTGATGAAATATTTATCCATTGCAATTATTTCCTTCTCTTCTTATCCCACTAAACTGTGAATTTATAAGTGGAATTAAGTGTTCACAGTATTTCCTAAAGCGTATCCACAGAGCTCTGAGCTAACAAATGACCTTTTAGCTTTTAGGTGAGTTAATATGTAAATTACTTACATCTTGAAGGATGAGTTCCAGTTCCATAGAGAACTTTCCAAGTTGAGCTGGAGGTGTTGACTTGTTCACACAGTCAGCTGCTGTCTGTTTAATGTTCATTTTGAAAAATGCAGAGGCAAATGTTTCTGAAGTAATAGATTGATGGCATAGTATAAAATACCTTGAATGCCATACAACAGAATTTGATGTTTACTTCTTTTGTAGGTAAAGCATTAGGAATTTTATTCACTGTTAAGTGGGAGGATAAGCAAAGGGAGGAGGTTAGAATGATCCATGTGGTAAGAGATTAGAGTCGGAGACTCTAATAAATTCATATTTAGTTTAATACAGACACAGGTAGGCATTTACAGAGAAATATTTGTAGATGTGTATGTATAAAAGAGAATAGGTACATACATCCATGTCAGTTTACAGGGCCTAAAAACAACAAGAACTCAGTAGTAATAAAAACACTCAATGTACAGATCTTGGTTTCTTATACCATTTTCCTATAAGAAGAATCAGAGCTCCATTAAAAAGTATTGATTCTAGAAATGGGGTAGGAAATATTTAAGATGAACCTAGAGCATCTTTAGTGCCAGAAAATAAGCACTCAAAAGAAAATAATGATCAGTTCAGTTCAGTCACTCAGTTGTGTCTGACTCTTTGTGACCCCATGTTCTGCAACCTGCCAGGCCTCCCTATCCTTCACCAACTCCTAGAGCTTACTCAAACTCATGTACATCAAGTCGGTGATGCCATCCAACCATCTCATTCTCTGTCGTCTCCTTCTCCTCCAGACTTGAATATTTCCCAGCATCAGGGACTTTTCCAATGAGTCAGTTCTTCACATTAGGTGGCCAAAGTATTGGAGTTTCAGCCTCAGCATCAGTCCTTCCAGTGAACATTCAGGACTGATTTCCTTTAGGATAAACTGGTAGGATCTCCTTGCAGTCCGAGGGACTCCCAGAAGTCTTCTCTGACACCAAGGTTCAAAAGCATCAACTCTTTGGCTCTCAGCTTTCTTCACAGTCCAACTCTCACATCCATACATGACTACTGGAAAAACCATAGCCTTGACTAGATGGAACTTTGTTGGCAAAGTAATGTCTCTGCTTTTTAGTATGCTGTCTAGGTTGGTCATAGCTTTCCTTTCAAGGAGCAAGCATCTTTTAATTTCATGGCTGCAGTCACCATCTGCAGTGATTTTGGAGCCCCCCAAAATAAAGTCTCTCACTGTTTCCATTGTTTCCCCATCTATTTGCCATGATGTGATGTGACCAGACGCCATGACCTTAGTTTTCTGAACGTGAGTTTTAAGCCAACTTTTTCATTCTGCTCTTTCACTTTCATTAAGAGGCTCTTTAGTTCTTCTTCGCTTTCTGCCATAAGGCTGGTGTCATCTGCATATCTGAGGTTATTGATATTTCTCCCAGCAGTCTTGATTCCAGCTAGTGCTTCATTCAGCCTGACATTTCACATGATGTACTCTGCATATAAGTTAAATAAGCAAGATGACAATATACACCCTTGATGTCCTCCTTTCCCGATTTGGAATCAGTGTGTTGTTCCGTGTCCAGTTCTAACTGTTGCTTCTTGACCTGCATACAGATTTCTCAGGAGGCAACTCAGGTGGTCTGGTATTTCTATCTCTTGAAGAATTTTTCATGGTTTGTTGTGATCCACACAGTCAAAGGCTTTGGCATAGTCAATACAGCAGAAGTAGATGTCTCTCTGGAACTCTCATGCTTTTTTGATGATCCAACGGATGTTGGCAATTTGATCTCTGGTTCCTCTGCCTTTTCTATATCCAGCTTGAACATCTGGAAGTTCACGGTTCACATACTGTTGAAAATAGTGATGGGTTTGTGTAAAAGAAGCCCCATAGCCAACTAAAAGAGCTCCTGATGATTAAAGCTGGAATAACTTGAGCAAAAAAAAAAATTCTAACTAAAATATGGACTTAATAATAATAATGATGATGATAATCATTATGATGATGATATATCAATATCAGTTTACAAATAGTGACAAATGTATCTAGTAATCCAAGTTGTTAGTAATAGGGAAAATTATGGATTCAGTATATGAGGACCCTCTGTAGTCTTTTTATAATAATTCTCCAAACCTAAAAGTATTCTAAAATAAAAAGGTTATTTTTAAAAACAATACACTCTCTAGAGCTACATATATGTTTATGATTTGAAGTATCTATGGACAGAAAACAAAAACACATCCCAAATATCATTTAAAGGTCTTATACTCAGGTTTCAAATCCATTAAACCTACAAGATGCTCTAAGTACATAGTCTAAGCCAATTGTATGCCAAAAGACAAGCCCCAAAACATTTCCAAAACAGTTTTTAAAATGCATTTTTTATCCATAAAGTCAAAACTTATGTTGTGCATTTTCTATTAGATTAAATTTTAAATTTCTTTTAATCTTTATTGCTTGTATATGAAATACATTGCAGGTTTCAGAACAAAATTCACTTAGTCAAGTAAATGACTTTTGTGCTGTATATTTCCACACATTAATAGCATAATTTGCATGCTAAAGAATTGAAATTTTACTCTGCTGTGGCCACCAAGGATTAATTTAATGAATTGAATATATTGGATTGCCTTCTGAGAAATAGAAGGTTAAAAAGCACATTTTGCTAAATATTTAAAATCTTTAACTTTTGTGGTATAGATCTCCATGATTTAAAAAAGAAAAAAACAGGTAAAGCACAGTTGTATTTTATAAACATAATTTTGCTACAGAAGAATATCCAAATGTGTTTTTCAGATTGTCTATGCTTCTGTTTTATCAAACCTGGGTGTATAGTGGAAACATTTATATATGTGCAAATGTCATAAAGACATGTCTCTTCAGCAGCAACACATGGGATCATCTGAGGATACAATGATTCCATTCCTAAATGAATGGTCTTCATAGTTCTAGTTAATTTTTGAATTGCTCACTTGTGGAAAACTTGAGAACTATTTTTTTAATTTGTGTTCTTGAAACTTTTATATCAGTTTATTAGTTGACATCTGGTATTCTCAGTCAAACTTAGGGGCAACTCATGTACTAGAGGCTTTTATGAAGCAATGGACACCATATAGAACATCATATTTTTCTTTGATTAAATAGTCTCTTCACACAATTAGTATATTATAGAAAATCTATCAAATGCACAAGATGACAGGTATCTCTGTAAATATCTAATGTAGTGTTCTGAGAAAAATTGATTAGAACAATCTCATGATAGGAAGGAAAAAAATAAGTTTTAAGTGAGAAATTAACACAAAATGTGCTTTATATTCTTGATATAATTAGAAAAGCATATCTGGAATTCACTATGTAATAATAAAGACAAAAATTTTAAGTAATATATTTTCTTGAATCATGAAATTTAATCCAACCCACAATATTTATATTTATTATTTCATTTAGCATTTAGAATAAAGTAGGCTCCTTTTGAGGGCTTCCCTGGTGGCTCAGATGGTAAAGAATTTGCCTGCAATGCAGGAGACTTGGGTTCGATCCCTGGATTAGGAAGATTCACTGGGGAAGGGAATGGCAACCCACTCCAGTATTCTTGTCTGGAGAATCCCATGGACAGAGGAACCTAGCGGGCTACAGTCCATAGGGTTGCAAAGAGTCAGACATGACTAGAGTTGACTGAGCACCCATGCAAGCTCCTTTTGAAGTTTGGACCTAAATGGACTTTTTATACATAAATATACTTTATTGTTTTGTTATTTTTATACTTTTATATTATAAATGTGTGTGGTGTGTGTGTGTTAAGTTGCTTCAATCATGTCTGACTCTGCTACTCTACGGAGTGTAGTCTGCCAGTCTCCATTGTACATGAGATTCTCCAGGCAAGAATACTGGAGTGGGTTACCATTTTCTAGTCCAGGGGATCTTCCGAACTCAGGGATCAAACCACGTCTGTTTTGTGTCCTGCATTGGCAGGTGGGTTCTTTGCCACTAGCGCAACTTGGGAAGCTCTGTATTAAAAATGTGTGTCAGTTGCTCAGTTGTGTCCAACTATTTACGATCCCATGGACTATAGACCACCAGGCTCCTCTGTCCGTGAAATTCTCCTGGCAAGAATACTGGAGTGGGTTGCCATTTCCTTCTACAAGGATCGAACCCTGGTCTCCTGCATCACAGGCAGATATTTTACCATCTGAGCCAGTAAATACATGTTAATATCTGAAAGACAAAATATATATTTTTTTAATTTTTAAATATTAACTGTCCACAGAACACACTGTATTTACTCACTACCCCAGACACCAGTCTGTCCATCACTTCCATTCCAGTCCTTTTCCGGAAGTCTTTGGACAAGAATATGTAGACTTGAACTGCTGGAAAGCCTTTCCATTCCAGCCAGATTGAAACTGATTCTTTCCAGAAGGATCTTTGTTTGTCTAAATATGATATCTGGCCCCTCTCACATGAAATTTCTGTTGTGTGCTTTCTTTCTCTATGTATGGGTCATATCTGTTTGCTCTTTGCATATATCATTTTTTTTGTTGTTGTTATTGGCAACTGGACATGTTAGGTAATATATTGCTGCAACTCTAGCTTTTGCTTTCCAACTCCCTCTCCAGTGCTAGCTTTCATTATTATTGGCTTTTTTGTTTAGTGACTAGGTTAGAATATTTCTATGAAATGTATTAATACCATTGTGTGAAATCTCCAAATTCCTCCTTCTAAGGTATAAGTGAAGTCACTCAGTCCTGTCTGACTCTTTGCAATCCCATGGACTGTAGCCCACCAGGCTCCTCCCTCCATGTGATTTTCCAGGCAAGAACACTGGAGTGGATTGCCATTTCCTTCTCCAGGGTCATAAGGTATGGCCCTGGGTAAATGCACATCACCGTGGGATCAGAGTTGTTTTAACAGGGCCTCTGTTATCTGTCTTTCCCTAATCTCAAGCTGTCTGTCTCTACTGTTACCATATCCAGCTCTTAGACTCCGCTAGTTATGGGCTGATTTCTCTGTTGTTTTTGACAGTATCCTCAGACATAAACTATTCCACAGCCTGACTCAATTAAATACGGCCAGGTGTAGTTTTAAGACCAAGTTTCTTCTGACTCTAGAAGGGCTTTTCTCATCCCTGCTTGTCTCTGGTAAACTAGCTGGCCAATGGTTTAGCTTAGTGATCCCACAGAGCTAACAGCCTCTTAATTATTTATCACCTAAATTTCCATTGTTTTGAGAGTGTTCTTAGTATTAAAATTATTCACACTTTCTACTGAATTAATTCCTTTGGTGAAAGCTTTGGAGTGCTCTTTTTCTGGACTGTCCCTGAGCAACTGCTCTGGACAATGGGACGTGTCTTCTCAGCTTGCTTCTCCGGGGCTTTGAACATTTGCTGAGTGAGCTAGGGTAAAGGTGATAAAAGCCTTAACATCCTTGGCTTGCCATACCTAGGTGGAGCATCTTCCCTATGAGTGGAGTCTCTGACTTCTCAACTGCACTCACCAATAATTTAGACTCTCCAACTCAGACTTGAAGGGAATTAGAAATGTTGATAGCCTACTCTTCCTAGGAGATAGTTTCCCTTGATTGAAAGCTTAGAAGAGAGGAAGTGCTGTCTTCTTGGTCTCATCTACCCCAGTTGGAGCTTCTGTCAAGCTGAGCTGGTGGTGGGGAGTAAGTGAATGAGGGCAGAAGAGGGACATGAGATGTGGCTCACTTTCACAGTTTCAGTGTATTTATCAAGTTTTAAGTATTTTCTTAAATAAATGTTTCTTTATTTATTTGCTATAAAATCTTAGGACAATTTCCAGAGTCTTTAAATACTTATGTACATGTATATGTACAGAACAGATATATCATTCTGCTTATATATGTACATATGTATGTATATATGTATCCATCTATTTCATGACCTTTCAGTATGAAGCAGATCCATGGAGCTCCTCCTGCTGCCAATCATAAAGTGGAATGCCTGTCAATATTGTTAGTATTTGAGCCAGCTGTGCAAAGCTATTATCAGTAGTAACGAGATCTTCTATGCATGCTTTTTTTTTTTTTAACCAAGTCAATCATAGGGTCTTGTAAGAGTTGAATGCTGGCGCCTGCAGCTTCAGAGCTCTTTCTTTTCTCTCAAATTTTCCCAGAAGAACAAGAGTCTCAACCTCTCCAAAGCCTGACGTATACAGAAAATATGACTTTTAGTAACTTTCTATCATGAGAAAATATGCAGTAAATTCTGTTATAGATAATATATTAAAATCTCTAGCTTATTTTGTGCAACAAAATAAGAATTTTCTAATGGATAAACACAGTGTGTCATAGTCATATGATAAAATACTATTCAGCAATAAATAGGAAAAAACTGTTGATCCATGATTCAGGGTGGATGAACCTCTAAAACACTATGCTAAGTGAAAGAAATCAAATACAAAATACTACATATTACCTGATTTATTTTTATGAGATGTTCAGAGAAGGCAAATCTTTAGAGACAAAGAAATTAATGTTTGCCTGAGGTCAGGGGAGGGAAAGGAGATTGCAAATACACACAAGAGATCTTTTGGAGTAATAAAAATGTTCTCAAATTGAATTTTAGTGATAGTTCCAGAACTCTGTAAATTTACTAAAAGTCACTGAATTGTACACTTAAAATGAGATGATATACAGTATTAAAATTATACTTTATAGAAGTCATTAAAATATGATTGTCTTGTCTTTATAATCCCTATATTTTACACAAATGCCTAGGACATATATACATGTTCAATAATGCTGATTAGTTGAATGAATGAATTAATTAATTAATACAACATCCCACTAGACACAGAGATCAACTCCTTGCCCAGATGGTAGTGTCAACAGAATTGGAGCATCAGGCATCCATGGATTTACATAAATTCACCAAAAACTAGGAGATTAAAATGAGTAACAAAACACATGAAATGGAAATAACACAAAATTAGAGGCAAATCCTATCTGGGCCTAGTTCTGATGATCAACTAGGTATTTACTTTAGGACTGTTTTACCCTCAACCCACACATCTACTAGGGAGAAATGTACACAAAGAAGGATGAAAAGTTGAAGAGGAAAGGACCAGTATTACCTCTCCACCCACCATATTTCAATAAAAGGAGATCACTACTCTCTGATTTTGCACTGTTAAGATGTCTAAGTTTTCACTTAAAGAAACTCATATGGCCAAAAAATAGACAAACAAAAAGTATATAAGCAATTTTGAGTAATAACGCATTTGTGTTGATCTCAACACAAATTGATTTTAAACACACTATTTCCTGATTGACTTTAGAGATCATTTCTCAGGAAGTCCACTTTGACCTCAAGTATTAGTAAGTATCCTTTGGTTATCTGTTTAACATAGGGCCAAACATACATCAAGTTGGGAAGAGGTAGGCAAGCACTTTCTCATTCATCAATCTACTTCTGGGAACAGTATAGGTACTCGAATATATATTTATTGCATGATTTAATTAAATCTTGATGTGACTA
Organism: Bison bison bison; assembly: GCF_000754665.1. Lineage (NCBI taxonomy): Eukaryota > Metazoa > Chordata > Mammalia > Artiodactyla > Bovidae > Bison > Bison bison. The sequence continues at coordinate 14,036,409 of NW_011495072.1, read as the reverse complement.
TAACACAATGCCAAACAGACAGTATTGCAACATATCTTGCAACTCTTAAATGGCTGAACAAAGCATAATATCCATTTGCCAATTTGCCATAGGTTTCATTACCCTCTTACACCCACATTGAGATGTTGGTATGTTAAGAAATTTACTGAATAATCGGTGACAGTTTATGTACATGCTATTCTGTTCACAGGACCATTTTGCCTGATAAAAACCTATGTTAGACCAGTATGAAACTATGTTTTTCAAAATTGAAGTTTTATAAAGATTAGCCTCTAATGATAATACAAAACCAGTTAAAGGTACATTTCTTCTTTTTTTCCATAAAGTTTTCAAAATTACTCGACTAACTACATTTAAAAGGTTTGGTTTAATCGCTGTTTTAAATACTAGAAATGTTCTTGGCATCCAATCTCTGACCTGTCCCTAGATAGAAGACAGGTGCCTTTTGCCTTCTGCTCTTTATTAACTTAGGCATTTCTATTCCCACTGAAGTGAGAAGAAAAGAGAAAGGAAGTGAAATTTAAATGAGAAAGTTTTGTTACATGATTATAATGCCAATAAAAAATTTGGTATGGGTTGAGGTTGAGAAATATTGCTAAATGCAGCTTTAGCAATTATCTATGGATTTCAATTATCCAGGGACCCCTCTCCTTTATTAGAATAAATAACTGTGAGTTAATGTAACTTATTTGGATAGAATTTAAATCTCACCATGCTCAACTTCATTATCTGGAACTGGGCTTTCATTTTCAAATACTGAAGAGAATTTAAGAAATTACATTATTGTTAGTTTTTCCTTTCTTTGAAAAAGCTGACATAAAGTGTTTCATGCATCAAGGAAACAATAAACCAGAAAGATTGTCAGTCTCTTTTTAGTGCTTCATTGATTTTAAGATATATTTTATCATATTCATGAAACTTTAATGACTATGATACTTGAAAAACATGTTGAGACATAAGATGCATTGATACAAAAGTTTCATTTATGTATATTACATACACATACATGAATATGTGTGCATATTCATATTGCTCTAGCACCAAAGTCTTGAAAGAAATGTCTATTTAAATAATTGTATATGAAAATATTCCACAAACGTTTACTTCCTTCCTGAATAAAGGTTCAACATTAACTCATGGCTTTAGAAGGCACTGATTAAATCATGCTTAAGAAAATATAATACAAAAGAGCTTATTTACAAAACAGAAACATACTTATAGACACAGAAAATAAACTTATGGTTACCAGAGAGAAAGGGGAGGGAGGTAGTAAAAATTAGGAGTTTGGGATTAGCAGATACAAACTACTGTATATAAAATAAACAATAAGGTCCTACTATCTAGTATAGGGAACTGTGTTCAATAACTTATAATAACATATAATGGAAAATGATCTGAAAAAAAACATAACAAATCATTTTGCTGTATATCAGAAACTAACACAACATTGTAAATCGACTATACTTCAATAAAAACCAAACAAACAAACAAAAGAACATGAGCCTAGGAATTTGACCATAATTTCTCTGTGTGTCAGTTTCCTTCTGGCTAAAACAGATGTGAAATGTTGTTTTTCTATAAGAATTAAATTATGTGTTTGTGTGTGTGTGTGTGTGTGTGTGTGTGTGTAGGCACAGTGCCTTATGCATAACTAAGTAGTAGTTGCACTATAGTTGTTATTTCTTTCTTCCTGATAACTTTGCCCTTTGGTTTTTTTTTTTTCTCCTAATACTTTTGTTGTTCAGTCGCTAAGTCCTGTCCAACTCTTTGCAACCTGATTGACTGTAGCACACCAGGCTTCACTGTCCTTCACTATCTCCCTGAGTTTGCTGAGATTCATGTCCATTGAGTCCATAATGCTATCTAACCACCTCATCCTCTGCTGCTCTCTTCTCCTTTTGCCTTCAATCTTTTCCAGCATCAGGGTCTTTTCCAGTGGGTCAGCTCTTCACATCAGGTGGCCAAAATATTGAAGCTTCAGCTTCACCATCACCATCAGTTCCCCCAATGAACATTCAGGATTGATTTCCTTTTAGATTGACATCTCCTTGCAGTCCAAGGGACTCTCAAGAGTCTTCTCCAGCATCAGAGTTTGAAAACATCAGTTCTTTGGCACTCAGCCTTCTTTATGCTCCAACTCTCACATCCATATATGATTACTGCAAAAACCATAGCTTTGACTAGATGGACCTTTGTCAGCAAAGTGATGTCTGTTTTTTAACATGCTATCTAGGTTTGTCATAGCTTTCTTTCCAAGACGCAAGCATCTTTTAATTTAATGGCTGCAGTCACCATCCGCAGTGATTTTGAAGCCCAAGAAAATAAAATCTGTCATTGTTTCCAATTTTTCCCCTTTTATTTACCATGAAGTGATGGGACCAGATGCCATGATCTTAGTTTTTTGAATGTTGAGTTTTAAGCCAGTTTTTTCACTCTCCTCTTTCATCTTCATCAAGAGGCTTTTTATTTCCTCTTAGTTTTTAGCCATTAGAGTGGTATCATCTGCATATCTGAGGTTGTTGATATTTCTCCTTGAAATCTTAATTTCAGCTTCTGATTCATTGAGCCCAGCTTTTCATATGATGTACTCTGCATATAAGTTAAATAAGCAGGGTGACAATATACAGCCTTGTACTCTTTTCCCAATTTTGAACCAGTCAGCTGTTTCATGTAAGGTTTTAACTGTCAATTCTTGACCCGCATACAGATTTCTCAGGAGACAGGTAAGATGATCTGGTATTCCCATCTCTTTAAGAATTTTCTACAGTTTGTTGTGATCCACACTGTCAAAGGCCTTAGTGTAGTCAATGAAGCAGATGTTTTTCTGGAATTCCCTTGCTTCCTCTAGGATCCAATTAGTGTTGACAATTTGATCTCTGGTTCCTCTGCTTTTTCTAAATCCAACTGTACGTCTGGAAGTTCTAGGTTCACATAATGCTGAAGCATACCTTGAGGGATTTTGAACATAACCTTACTAGTATGAGAAATGAGCACTGCAAGGTAGTTTGTAAATTCTTTGATACAGGCTTTATTTGGGAATGGAATGAAAATTGACTTTTCCCAGTCCTGTGGCCACTTCTGAGTTTTCCAAATTTTCTGACATATTGAATGCAGCACTTTAACAGCATCATCTTTCAAGATTTTAAATAGCTCAGTTGGAATTCCATCACCTCCTCTAGCCTTGTTTGTAGTAGTACTTCCTAGGCCCATTTGACTTCAGACACCAGGATATCAGGCTTTAGATGAGTGACTACACCACAATGGTTACCTGGGTCATTAAGACCTTTTTGTATAGTTCTCTGTATTCTTGTTATCTCCTCTTTAGGTGGTAGATTAGGTTGCTTATTTGAAGTTTTTCTTAATTCTTGAAGAAGGCTTCTTTCCCTTTGAACTTCCTTCTAGGACTGCTTTTGCTACATCCCATAAATTTTGGGAAGCTGTGTTTCCATTTTCATTTGTGTCAAGGTAGTTTCTGATTTCCTCTTTGATTTAATCATTGACCCTTTGATGATCATGTTTTTAATAGCATGTTGTTCAGTCTCCATGTGTTCGTTCTGTTCCTGTTTTGTTTCTATTTTCATACAGTTGCGGTTGAAAAAGATGCTTGATATCATTTTTATCCTTTTAAACTTGTTGAGGCTTGCTTTATGACCTATTATGTGGTGGAGAACATTCCATATAAACTTGAAAAGAATGTACAGTAAGTCTGCTACATATGAACAAGTTCTGTTCCAAGAGTACATTTGTGAGTGTAATTTGTTCAATCAGCTATATAGTATTACAGTGTATAATCAGATCAGATCAGTCGCTCAGTCGTGTCCCACTCTTTGCGACCCCATGAATCGCAGCACGCCAGGCCTCCCTGTCCATCACCAACTCCCGGAGTTCACTCAGACTCACGTCCATAGAGTCAGTGATGCCATCCAGCCATCTCATCCTCTGTCATCCCCTTCTCCTCTTGTCCCCAATCCCTCCCAGCATCAGAGTCTTTCCCAGTGAGTCAACTCTTCACATGAGGTGGCCAAAGTACTGGAGTTTCAGCTTTAGCATCATTCCTTCAAAAGAAATCCCAGGGCTGATCTCCTTCAGAATGGACTGGTAGGATCTCTTTGCAGTCCAAGGGACTCTCAAGAGTCTTCTCCAACACCACAGTTCAAAAGCATCAATTTTTTGGCGCTCAGCCTTCTTCACAGTCCAAGTCTCACATCCATACATGACCATTGGAAAAACCATAGCCTTGACCAGATGAACTTTTGTTGGTAAAGTAATGTCTCTGCTTTTGAATATGCTGTCTAGGTTGGTCATAACTTTCCTTCCAAGGAGTAAGCGTCTTTTAATTTCATGGCTGCAGTCATCATCTGCAGTGATTTTGGAGCCCCCAAAAATAAAGTCGGACACTGTTTCCACTGTTTCCCCATCTATTTCCCATGAAGTGATGGGACCAAATGCCATGATCTTCGTTTTCTGAATGTTGAGCTTTAAGTCAACTTTTTCACTCTTTACTTTCACTTTCATCAAGAGGTTTTTTAGTTCCTCTTCACTTTCTGCCATAAGGATGGTGTCATCTGCATATCTGAGGTTATTGATATTTCTCCCAGCAATCTTGATTCCAGTTTGTGTTTCTTCCAGTCCAGCGTATCTCATGATATACTCTGCATATAAGTTAAATAAACAGGGTGACAATATACAGCCTTGACGAACTCCTTTTCCTATTTGGAACCAGTCTGTTTTTTCATGTCCAGTTCTAACTGTTGCTTCCTGACCTGCATATAGGTTTCTTAAGAGGCAGGTCAGGTGGTCTGGTATTCCCATCTCTTTCAGAATTTTCCACAGTTTATTGTGATCCACACAGTCAAAGGCTTTGGCATAGTCAATAAAGCAGAAATAGAT
>NW_011495072.1:14025521-14030888 GCF_000754665.1 Bison bison bison | reverse complement strand
TGACCTAAATCAAATCCCTTATGATTATACAGTGGAAGTGAGAAATAGATTTAAGGGCCTAGATCTGATAGAGTGCCTGATGAACTATGGAATGAGGTTCGTGACATTGTACAGGAGACAGAGATCAAGACCATTCCCAGAGAAAAGAAATGCAAAAAAAGCAAAATGGCTGTCTGGGGAGGTCTTACAAATAGCTGTGAAAAGAAGAGAAGCGAAAAGCAAAGGAGAAAAGGAAAGATATAAACATCTGAATGCAGAGTTCCAAAGAATAGCAAGAAGAGATAAGAAAGCCTTCTTCAGCAATCAGTGCAAAGAAATAGAGGAAAACAATAGAATGGGAAAGACTAGGGATCTCTTCAAGAAAATCAGAGTTACCAAAGGAACATTTCATGCAAAGATGAGCTCGATAAAGGACAGAAATTGTATGGACCTAACAGAAGCAGATGATATTTGGCAAAACTAATACAATTATGTAAAGTTTAAAAATAAAATAAAATAAAAATAAATTGTATGATCAACTGGGTGGTAAAAAAAAAAAAAAAAAAAAAAAAAAAAAAAAAAAGAGGAGATGGCAAGAATACACAGAAGAACTGTACAAAAAAAAGATCTTCACAGTGTATAATACTTTCACACAAATAAAACACAAAAACAAGCAAAAGTAAAAATTTTAAATGTTATAATACAGTAACAGCACAACAGCTGGCATACAGGCTGGCACTGAGTGAACCCGCAAGAAGAGTTACTGATTGGAGGAGGGAGAGAAAGTGGGAGATGGTAGAGCTGAAGGATCATTGGCAATAGGAGATGGAGAGCGAGCTTCAAATTGACTTATGCCTGATGTTGATGGCACTGGTTCCAGTTCTTTGCTGAATTCAATTCTATCTACCCTCTTGAAAAAAAATGATCCAGTGATGTCTTGGTAGTAGCTTTATTTTTCTTGTCATAGATGAGATGGTAGCACTGTACTGCATTCTGAACGGCTGCTGCAACCTTTGTTGCATTCAGTTCCTGTGACTCAAAACAACAGTGCTCCTCAAATAAAGAAAATTCCCTTGCCATTTCCTGCGTCTCTTAGTTCTTCTGTTTCTTCTTCTTCCTTTTGTCTCTCTTCATCCTTTCTCTGGGCATCCAATTCCATCAGGTCTTCATTAGTAAGCGCCTCGTGTTGTACAGCAAAAATAATATACAGTAAAACCCACAACAGCACAAGCACTTGTAGAGGATGCACACATGTGACAGTGTATACCAGACATGTGAACTAATATGATTCCACATGCAAATGCACAGTCACATCTTTGAAAGTTCTCAGTTTGAAGGTTTGTATGTAAGAGACTTATTCTGAAAGCTCAGTTGCTAAGTCATGTACAACTCTTTGCAACACTATGGACTGTAGCCTGATGGGCTCCTCTGTCCATGTGATTTTCCAGGCAAAAATACTGGAGTGGGTTGCCATTTCCTCCTCCAGAGGATCTTCCCAGTCCAGGGACTGAACCTGTGTCTCCTGCATCCCCTACATTAGCAGGGAAATTCTTTACCACTGAGCCACCTGGGAAGCCCAGGGGACTTACTGTATACTCTGCTTTTCTTGGATGTAATATCCAGTAGATATTGGGTTGACCAAAAAGTTAATTTAGAAAAAAAAAAAAAAAAAGGTTAATTTGGGTTTTTCCTCTAAGAGGTGAGCAATTAAGTCCAACTGGTATATTGTTCAATTAAGTCCAGCGATCTATTGTGTCATTTAAAACCTGTTTCTTTACTGATTTTCTGTCCAGATGATCTCCTCTTTGATGTAAGTGGAGTATTAAACTCTCCTACTATTATTGTAGCATTATCAGTTTCTTCCTTTATGCCTGTTAATACTTGTTTTATATATTTAGCTGCTCCTCCATGGAGTGTATATATGTCAACAAATGTAATATACTTTTCATGTATTGATTCTTTTATCATTATATAATGTCCTTCTCTATTTTTCATGATAAATTTTGTTTTAAAGTCTGTTTTGTATGATATGAATATTTCTACCCTTGCTTTATTGATTTTGTCCATGTGAAATATCTATTTTCACCCTTCTGATTTTAGTCTGTGCATGTTTCTTGCCTTGAAATGAGTCAGTCTCTTATAGGCATTATATTGAATGGTCTTTTTTTTTTTTTTAATTTAATCAGCCACTCTAGGTCTTTTGATTATAACATTTAGTCATTGACATTCAAATTATTGATAAGTATGTGCTTATTGCCATTGTATTCCTAGTTTTCCTATTGTTTTTGTAGTTCTTATCTCTTTATTTCTTCTTTTTGTTTCTACCACTGTGGTTTGATGAGTTTCTTTGTAGTATTGTTGAGCTCCTTTCTTTTTGGTTTTTGTGTATCTATTAAACTGTTTTTGATTTGTGATTACCATGGCATTCATATATATTGACCCAGAATCATATCTACTTGCTTCAAATAGATAATCATTTAAGTTTAAACACAGTCTGAAAAATCTATGTTTTTACTCTCTTCATCCACATTTTGTGTTTTTGATATTATACTTACTTTACATCCTCATACTTATCACTTTACTGTTTATCATAGTTATTTGTTGTTGCTGTTCAGTCACTCAATTATGTTCAACTCTTTGCTACCCAACGGACTGCAGCATGCCAGATTTCCCTGTCCTTAACTATCTCCAAGAGTTTTCTCAAACTCATGTCCACTGAGTCAATGATGCCATCCAATCATCTCATCTTCTGTTGCCTCCTTCTCCTCCTGCCCTCAGGGCCTTTGCCCAGCATCAGGGTATTTTCCAAAGACTTGGTTCTTTGCATCAAGTGGCCAAAGGATTGGAATTTCAGCTTCAGCATCAGTCCTTCCAATGAATATTCAGGGTTAATTTCCTTTAGGATTGATTGGTTTGATCTCCTTGCAGTACAAGGGACTCTCAAGAGTCTTCTCCAACACCACAGCTCAAAAGCATCAATTCTTCAGCACTCAGCTTTCTTCATGGTCCAACTGTCACATCCATACATGACTACTGGAAAAACTATAGCTTTGACTATATGGACCTTTGTCAGCAAAGTGATGTCTCTGCTTTTTAATATGCTATAGGTAGGTGATTTTATAATTTTTTGTTTGTTTTTATTCTACTTATTGGCTTATTCAAATGACCTTAAATTCTTAGTATATATTTGCCTTTTCTGTTGAGATTTTTCCTTTCTTATAAATTCTTATTTTCTGTTTAGAGAAGACCTTTCAACATGTCTTTTAGGATAAGTTTAGGACTGCTGAATTATTTTAATTTACTTGTTTGAGAAATTCTTTATCTCTTCTTCTGTTCTAAATGATGATCTTGTTGGGGAGAGTATCCTAAATTCCAAGGTTTTCCTTTTCAGGACTTTCAATATATCATGCCACTCCTTTTTGGCTTGCAATATCTCTTCAGAGAAATCAGCTAATAGCTTTATAGTGGTTCCCTTGTATTTGACTCTGTCTATCTCTTATTGGTTTTAGAATTCTTTTTTTTTTTTTTTTACCATTAACTTCTTAGGTTTAATTATTCATCTGGTATGGATGTTCTTCTTGTTTGGGACCTTCTATGTTTCCTATTCCCGGATATCTGTTTCATTCTTTCGGTTTGGGAATTTTTCAGCCATAATGTGTTCAATCCCCTTCTCTCTTTCTTCTCCTGCTGGAAACCATATACTGTGGATGTTGAAACACTGGATATATCCTGGAGATCTCATATGTTGCTTCTGATTTTTTTTTCATTTGTCTTTCTTTCTGCTGTTCTGACTGGGTGATTTTTTTTTTTAATTTTATCTTCAGGATCACTTATGCATTCTTCTTTGTCATTTAGTCTGCTTTCATTGTTTCTAGAGTGCTTTTATCTCAGAAATAGTCTATTTTTAATTAGGTCTTTTTTTATAGTTTCTAGTTCCTTATTAAAATGATCCATGCTTAATTCAATTCTCTTTCTTAGTTCAGTTAGAATTTTTTATTACCAGCTTTTTAAATTTATTGTCACATAGACTAATTATCTATGTTTCATTGTTTTTCCGCCCAAGGTCTTCTCTTGCTCTTGGGTGTAATTGGGTGTAATTCCTCTACCTTTTCTTTTTTTTTTTTAATTAATTATTTTAATTGGAGGCTAATTACTTTACAATATTGTAATGGCTTTCTTCATACATTGACACAAATCGGCCTTGGGTATACATGTGTCCCCCACGCTGAACCTCCCTCCCACCTCCCTCCCCATCTCATCCCTCAGGGTCATCCTAGTGCACCAGCCCTGAGTGCCCTGTCTCATACATCAAACTTGGACTGGTGATTTATTTCACATATGAAATATACACGATTCAATGCTATTCTCTCAAATCATCCCACCCTCACCTTCTCCCACGGAATCCAAAAGTCTATTCTTTACCTCTGTGTCTCTTTTACTGTTTCACATATAGGATCATCATTATCATCTTTCTAAAAACATATATATGCATTAGTATGCTGTATTGGTGTTTTTCTTTCTGACTTACTTCACTCTGTATAATAAGCTCCAGTTTCATCCACCTCCTTAGAACTGATTCAAATGCATTCTTTTTTAATAGCTGAGTAATATTCCATTGTGTATATGTACCACAGCTTTCTTATCGATTCATCTGCTGATGGACATCTAGGTTGCTTCCATGTCCTAGCTACTGTAAACAGTGCTGCTATGAACACTGAGGTACACATGCCTCTTTCAATTCTGGTTTCCTTGGTGTGTATGCCCAGCAGTGGGATTGCTGGGTCATATGGCAGTTCTATTTCCAGTTTTTTAAGGAATCTCCACACTGTTCTCCATAATGGCTGTACTAGTTTACATTCCCACCAACAGTGTAAGAGGGTTGCCTTTCGTCTGCACCCTCTCCAGCATTTACTGTTTGTAGACTTTTTGATAATAGCCATTCTGACGGGTGTGACATGGTACATCATTGTAGTTTGATTTGCATTTCTCTGATAATGAGTGATGTTGAGCATCTTTTCATGTGTTTGTTAGCCACCTATATGTCTTCTTTGGAGAAATGTCTGTTTAGTTCTTTGGCCCATTTTTTGATTGGGTCACTTATTTTTCTGGAATTGAGCTGCATGAGCTGTTTGTATTTTTTTTTGAGATTAATTCTTTGTCAGTTGCTTCATTTTATATTATTTTCTCCAGTTCTGAAGGATGTCTTTTCACCTTGCTTATAGTTTACAGTTTAGTTCATTGTGCAAAAACTTTTAAGTTTAATTAGGTCTCTCTCTCTCTCTCTTTTTTTTTTTTTTTTTTTTTTTTTTTTTTCTTTTTGCTTTTATTTCCATTACTCTGGGAGGTGGGTTATAGAGGATCCTGCTGTGATTTATGTCAGTGTTTTGT
>NW_011495072.1:14020788-14025091 GCF_000754665.1 Bison bison bison | reverse complement strand
CTTTAGGTAGATTTATTCCTAAGTATTTTATTCTTTTCGTTGCAATGGTGAATGGAATTGTTTCCTTAATTTTTCTTTCTGTTTTCTTATTGTTAGTGTATAAGAATGCAAGGAATTTCTGTGTGTTAATTTTATATCCTGCAACTTTACTGTATTCATTGACTAGCTCTAGTAATTTTCTGGTGGTGTCTTTAGGGTTTCCTATGTACACGATCATGTCATCTGCAAACAGTGAGAGTTTTACTTCTTCTTTTCTAATCTAGATTACTTTTATTCCTTTTTCTTCTCTGATTGCTATGACTAAAACTTCCAAAACTATGTTGAACAGTAGTGGTGAGAGTAGGCACCCTTGTCTTGTTCCTGACTTTAGGGGAAATGCTTTCAATTTTTCACCATTGAGGATAATGTTTGCTGTAGGTTTATCATATATGGCTTTTATTATGTTGAGGTATGTTCCTTCTATTCTTGCTTTCTGGAGGGTTTTTATCATAAATGGATGTTGAATTTTGTCAAAGGCTTTCTCTGCATCTATTGAGATAATCATATGGTTTTTATCTTTCAATTTGTTAATGTGGTGTATCACATTTGATTTGCAAATATTGAAGAATCCTTGCATCCCTGGGGTAAAGCCCACTTAGTCATGGTGTATGATCTTTTAATATGTTGTTGGATTCTGTTTGCTAGAATTTTGTTAAGGATTTTTCCATCTATGTTCATCAGTGATATTGGCCTGTAGTTTTCTTTTTTGTGGCATCTTTGTCTGGTTTTGGTATTAGTGTGATGGTGGCCTCATATGAGTTTGGAAGTTTACCTTCCTCTGCAAATTTCTGGAAGAGTTTGAGTAGAATAGGTGTTAGCTCTTCTCTAAATTTTTGGTAGAATTCACCTGTGAAGCCATCTGGTCCTGGACTTTTGTTTGTTGAAAAATTTTTTATTACAGTTTCTATTTTGTGCATGTGATGGGTCCATCAAGATCTTCTATTTTTTCCTGGTTCAGTTTTGGAAGGTTATACTTTTCTAAGAATTCGTCCCATTTCTTCCAAGTTGTCCATTTATTGTCAAATAGATGCTTATAGTAGTCTCTTATCATTTCTTTGTATTTCTGTGTTGTCTGTTGTGATTTCTCCATTTTCATTTCTGATTTTGCTGATTTGATTCTTCTTCCTTTTTTTCTTGATGAGTCTGGCTAATGGTTTGTCTATTTTATTTATCTTCTCAAGATTCATCTTTTAGCTTTGTTGATTTTTGCTATTGTCTCCTTTGTTCCTTTTTCATTTATTTCTGCCCTAATTTTTATGATTTCTTTCCTTCTAACTAACCCTGGGGTTCTTAATTTCTTCTTTTTTTACTTGCTAAGTGTATAGTTAGGTTATTTATTTGATTTTTCTTTGTTTCTTGAGGTAAATTTGTATTGCTATGAACCTTCCCCTTAGCACTGCTTTTACTGAATCCCATAGGTTTTGGGTTGTCGTGTTTCCATTTTCATTTGTTACAACCCATGTTTTGATTTGTTCTGTGATTTATTGGTTATTCAGAAGCATGTTGTTTAGCTTCCATATGTTTGTATTTTTAATAGTTTTTTTTTTTTTTTTCCTGTAGTTGGTATCTAATCTTAATGGCATTGTGATCAGAAAAGATGCTTGAAATGATTGAATATTTGAATTTACCAAGGCTGGATTTATGGCCCAGGATGTGATCTATCCTGGAGAAGGTTCCTTCCATATGCCTTTGAGAAAAAGGTGAAATGCATTGTTTTGGGGTGAAATGTCCTATAGATATCAACCAGGTCTAACTGGTCCATTGTATCATTTAAAGTTTGTGTTTCCTTGCTAATTTTCTGTTTGGTTGATCTATCCATAGGTGTGAGTGGGGTATTAAAGTCTCCCACTATTATTGTGTTACTGTTAATTTCCCCTTTCATACTTGTTAATATTTGCTTTACATATTGTGGTGCTCCTATGTTGGGTGTGTATGTATTTATAATTGTTATATCTTCTTCTTGGGTTGATCCTTTGATCATTATGTAGTGTCCTTCTTTTCACGGCTTTTATTTCAAAGTCTATTTTATCTGACATGAGTATTGCTACTCCTGCTTTCTTTTGTTCTCCATTTACTTGAAATATCTTTTTACAGCCCTTCACTTTCAGTCTGTATATGTCCCTTGTTTTTAGGTGGGTCTCTTGTAGACAACATATATAGGGGTCTTGTTTTTGTATCCATTCAGCCAGACTTTTTCTTTTGGTTGAGGCATTCAACCCATTTACATTTAATGTAAGTATTGATAAGTATGATCCCATTACCATTTACTTTGTTGTTTTGGGTTTGAGTTTATAAACATTTTCTGTGTTTCCTGTCTAAGAAGATCCTCTAGCATTTGTTGAAGTGATGGTTTGGTGGTGCTGAATTCTGTCAGCTTTTGCTTGTTTGTAAAGCTTTGATTTCTCCTTCATATTTGAATGAGATTCTTGCTGGGTACAGTAATCTGGGTTGTAGGTTTTTCTATTTCATCACTTTTAGTATGTCCTGCCATTCCCTTCTGGCCTGAAGAAATCAGCTGTTATCTTTATGGGAATCCCTTTGTATGTTATTTGTTGCTTTTCTCTTGCAGATTTTAATATTTGTTCTTTGTGTTTGATCTTCATTAATTTGATTAATATGTGTCTTGGGGTGTTCTGCCTTGGATTTATCCTGTTGAGGACTCTCTGGGTTTTTTGGACTTGGATGGCTATTTCCTTCCCCATTTTCAATTATTATCTCCTTAAGTATTTTCTCATGCCTTTTCTTTTTGTCTTCTTCTGGGACTCCTATGATTCGAATGTTGGGGCATTTAACATTGTCCCAGAGATCTCTGAGGACACTTCTTTTCATTCTTTTTTCTTTTTTCCTTTCTGCTTCACTTATTTCCACCATTCTATCTTCCACCTCACTTACCTATCTTCTGCCTCAGTTATTCTACTGTTGGTTCCCTCCAGAGTGCTTTTGACCTCAGTTTGTTGTATTATTCATTATTGATTGACTATTCTTTGTTTCTTCTAGGTCCTTGTTAAACATTTCTTGCATCTTTTCAATCCTTGTCTCTAGTCTATTTATCTGTAACTCCATTTTGTTTTCAACATTTTGGATCATCTTTACTATCATTATTCTGAATTCTTTTTCAGGTAAACTCCATAACTCCTCCTCTTTTATTTGGTTTGGTGGGCATTTATCACGCTCTTTTACCTGCTGAATATTTCTCTGCCTTTTCATTTTGTTTAGATTGCTGTGTTTGGGGTGCCCTTTCTGTAGGTTGGAAGTTTGTGGTTCTTCTTTATTGTGGAGGTTGCTCCCTGTGGGTGAGGTTGGATGAGTGGCTTGTCAAGGTTTCCTGGTTTGGAAAGCTTGTGTCTGTGTTCTGTTGGGTGGAGCTGGATGTCTTCTCTCTAGAGTGCAATGAAGTGTGCAGTAGTGAGTTTTGGGGTGTCTGTGGGTTTGGTGTGACTTTGGGCAGCCTGTATTTTAATGCTTAGGGCTGTGTTCCTGTGTTGCTGGAGAATTAGTGTGGTTTGTCTTGCTCGGGAACTTGTTGGCTCTTGGGTGGAGCTTGGTTTCAGTGTAGGTATCAAGGCTTTTGGATGAGCTCTTGTTGATTAATGTTCCTGGAGTCAGGAGTTTTCTGGTGTTCCCATTTTGGATTTAAGCCTCCTGCCTCTGGCTTTCAGTCTTTTTCTTTCAGTAGCCTCAAGACTTCTCCATCCATACAGCACAAATGATAAAACATCTAGGCTGGTGGTGAAATGATTATCCACAATGAGGGACACTCAGGGAGTTTCACAGAGTTACATGGAGAAGAGAAGAAGGAGGAGGGAGATAGAGGTGACCAGGAGAAGAAGAGAGGGAATCAAAAGGAGCAGGAGAGCAATCTAGCCAGTAATCAATTCCCTATGTGCTCTCCACAATCTGGAACATCCAGAGAGGTTTCACAGAGTTATATAGAGAAGAGAAGAGAGAGGAGGGAGATAGAGGTGACTAGGAGGAGAAAAGGGGGAATCAATAAAGAAGAGACCAATCTAGCCAGTAATCAGTTTCCTAAATGTTCTCCACTGGAGAAGGCAATGGCACCCCACTCCAGTACCCTTGCCTGGAAAATCCCATGGACAGAGGAGTCTGGTGGGCTACAGTCCATGGGGTCGCTAAGAGTCAAACATGACTGAGCCGCTTCACTTTCACTTCTCACTTTCATGCATTGGAGAAGGAAATGGCAACCCACTCCAGTGTTCTTGCCTGGAGAATCCCAGGGAAGGGGGAGCCTGGTGGGCTTCCATCT
>NW_011495072.1:14018715-14019676 GCF_000754665.1 Bison bison bison | reverse complement strand
TTAATTGGAGTTGTAAGTTAACTCTTTGACAGAGAGAGAGCGAGATGGTGGTAGGGGACAGCCCCCAGTAAAGTCAGAGGTGAGAGCACAAAGCAATAAAGTAGGCAGACTCTGGTTTTTTGGGGGAAAATGCTCGAGAATATCCGGGGGGACTCCTGAGGCTCGATCCCGCCTTTGCGTATGCCGAGCCTCCTTCCTCATGACCTTTGTCACGAGTGGAATGCCTCACCGGATCCCCGCACAAATACCACAAAGCAAAGATTAAAAATCTAGTGTAGAGGTTAAACTCTCAAAACTACAGTATTAAAAATACAAATCAAAATCAATCACAAAAATTATAAAATATATGTATATGAAATTTGCTTTAAAAATATTGTCTCTTTTTTTCAAGGTAACAGTAGGTTATAAAAGTGAAAATTAAAGGAGTAATAAAGAACTTAAAATAAAAAATTAAAAAAATTAAAATGATAATAGTAAACATTTATCTAAAAATTTCTCTGGAGCTGTTGAGGGCAATGTGGGGTCAGTTCAGTTTCAGATAGTTCCTTGTTCCAGCTTATACTTCTTCTCAAGGTCTATAGGCCCCTTCTAATGCTTCAGTTCAGTTCAGTCACTCAGTCATGTCTGACTCTTTGTGACCCCATTAATCGCAGCATGACAGGCCTCCCTGTCTATCACCAGCTCCCGGAGTTCACCCAAACTCATGTGCATCAAGTTGGTGATCCAATCCAACCATCTCATTCTCTGTCGTCCCCTTCTTCTCCTGCCCCCAATCCCTCCCAGCATCAGAGTCTTTTCCAATGAGTCAGCTCTTCGCATGAGGTGGCCAAAGTATTGGAGTTTCAGCTTCAGCATCAGTCCTTCCAATGAACACCCAGGACTGATCTCCTTCAGAATGGACTGGTTGGATCTCCTTGCAGTCCAAGGGATTCTCAAGAGTCTTCTCCAACACCACAGTTCA
>NW_011495072.1:14017269-14018520 GCF_000754665.1 Bison bison bison | reverse complement strand
CTCACATCCATACATGACCACTGGAAAAACCATAGCCTTGACTAGACGGACCTTTGTTGACAAAGTAATGTCTCTGCTTTTGAATATGCTATCTAGGTTGGTCATAACTTTCCTTCCAAGGAGTAAGCATCTTTTAATTTCATGGCTGCAATCACCATCTGCAATGCTTAGTCAATGTTAACTACAGGGTTTTAATCCGTTGTACCTGCCACTTCCAGAACAGTGCCCTCTTCCTTGTTTATTTTGGCTTCTTCTGTTTGCAAGTCTCTTCAGTGTCTAATTTCTGCCCTGACACAAGGGGGTGAAGGTGGTCACTTATTTAGGCTCACTTGTTCAGTTGTGTTGTGGGGAGGGAGAAACACTGCAAACAAATGTCACTGGCGTGTGTGGGAAGTGCTTGCAGTGTATGGACCACAGTGGGGTTGCCCCAGCTCACAGCGGCATGTGCTTTCCCACTCTACACTGCTCAGGCTCCAGATTGCTCTGTAGGGGTGGTGTCAAAAGTAGGTCCTGCATTTTGTGCACTTCCCAAGTCTAAGCTACTCAGGTTCCAGTTCTCAGGTACTTCACAAAGGCACAGACTTGGTTGGGTGTGGGTTTTATGCCCTTCCCAGGTCTGAGCAGCTCAGGTGACCAGGTGCTTGGTGAGTGCACTGTCCCAGGTGGACCATGCATCTTAATCACCTCCCTGGTCCCAGCCACTCAGTTTCCCAGGTGTGCTGCAAGAGCACCATCTCAGGTGTGTCATGCATTTCCTCTGCGAGCTGATCTCAGGCTACAACCCTCCTGGCAGATGTCAACCATCCAGGATCCCAGGAAGACTTGGTTAGCAACTGGGAACCTGCTCATAGTTTGGTGGAGGATGACATCTCTGGGGCCGAGATTGCCCCTTGCCTTCCAGCTCTGGCTGTCGCCTGCCTGTCTTTCTGCCTCCATTGGGGGCAGGGGCCAGTCCACAGCTGGCTGGCTTTCCTTTGGCATTGGATCAATCCTTTGTTCTGTAAGTGGGCCAGGCTGCACCTTAGCTTAGAGCTTTTCACGGGAAAGTTCTCTCTCTCTCTCTCTCTCTCTTTTTTTTCTCTCTCTCTCTGGCTATCCTACAGTTTGGGTTGCTATCTCATGTTAGCTCCCTCAGATTGTTCTCAGAGCATTCAGGCCCAGTCCTTACCCTAAGTAATGCAGCCCGTGCCTCCCTGTTCAGCCCCTGCTTGCTTGTGGCAGATGTAAGCTTCTGGGCTACTTCTCTGCTGG
>NW_011495072.1:14016899-14017169 GCF_000754665.1 Bison bison bison | reverse complement strand
CAGTCCAAGGGATTCTCAAGAGTCTTCTCCAACACCACAGTTCAAAAGCATCAATTCTTCGGCGCTCAGCTTTCTTCACAGTCCAAGTCTCACATCCATACATGACCACTGGAAAAACCATAGCCTTGACTAGATGGACCTTTGTTGGCAAAGTAATGTCTCTGCTTTTTAATATGCTGTCTAGGTTGGTCATAGTTTTCATCCAAGGAGCAAGTGTCTTTTAATTTCATGGCTGCAGTCACCATCTGCAGTGATTTTGGAGCCCCCCAA
>NW_011495072.1:13995393-14016799 GCF_000754665.1 Bison bison bison | reverse complement strand
GTTTTTCTTTTTTTTCCTCTGTTATGTTGCCCTCTGAGATTCCTAAACTCCCACAGACCCGTCAGTGAGAGGGTTTTCTGCTCTTTGGAAACATCTCCTCCTTCATGACCCTCCCCCCACCTCCCCAGGACGGGTCTCCATCCCTAGCCCTTGTCTCTCTTTTTGTCTTTTATATTTTGTCCTACCTCCTTTCAAAGAGAATGGGCTGCCTTTCTGGGTGCCTGGTGTCTTCCGCCAGTGTTCAGTTCTTCTGTGGAAGTTGCTCGGCATCCAAATGACCTTTTGATGAATTTGTGGGGGAGAAAGTGGTTCTCCCCATCCTATTCCTCTGCCATCTTAGGACCATCCCCTAAATTTTCATTTTATTTAACTTTTTATTTCTCTATGAATTTAGATGAAACAGTTATCTGTTGTGGTATTAAGGGATGTTTTTATGTGGGAGCATCAGTGGACATGAACTTGGGTAAACTTTGAGAGATAGTGAGGGACAGGGAAGCCTGGCATGCTACAGCCCATGAGATCACAAAAACTCATACATGACCATGCAACTGAACAATACCACCAATCCCTATGTAGACTGTGTGTGCCCAGTGTCTGATGTGAGGGCTGTATTTGAAGTGGATGCCAGCAACATTTTTCCTCAGGGTGGGCTGGCCACTATCGCCTCGATAGGGAGTGTGGCTAGCATTGAAGGAGCTACAGTCTACACAAGATGTAAGTGAGAGTTCCTCCCTGTTTAGTGGGAGTCCCTGCCCTGTGAGGGTTTGGAATCTGCTCCAGAGTTGCTGGAGTGGATGCCATGAAAATTGGGCTCAAGCTGGTTCTGTTCTCTTTAAGTGTGTGTTTTTCCTTTTCCCCACACTGGCACCTTTGCCTGAAAAAGGGAAGTGTTGGAGCAAGTGGGGCTTGTGTCCTTACATAGGTTCAATTTTTTGCCTATGTGGCTATCCTCAGACATAGCTCAAGATCGCCTTCTTTCCACTGTTATTGTCCTTCCAAACCTAGTGCAAAATTGTGGTATGGGGTCGATGGGGATGAAGCATTTGCTTGGCTGGGACTGGGGGTTGCAGTCTGCTGGTCACATGAGTTCAAGTGGCTGTACTGTCATTATAAGTCTGAGTTGCTTCTGTGGCCTTTTTTGAGTAAGTACCAACGTTGGCCACCTCCACTTCTCCTGGACCACATTGCAGGCTGCCAGGTCATTAGATCCAGTGCCAAACTGTGGTGTAAAGCGAATGGGGCCAGGGTGTTTGCTCAGCTCAGATTGGGGGTACTGTGAGGCAGCGGTCACTAGAGCAGACTTCTCTCTGCCCTGTCTGATGGCAAGCCAGTACCCACACATTTTTCATAAGTGAAGTCTAGGCCTCTCCAGGCTTTCTAGTTGTCCCAGCAGTTCTCCAAGCAGCCAAGGGGACTTGTCTCCTTTGTGAAGGACCCCAGGACTGGGACACTCAGTCTTTGGTTCAACCCACTCACTCTCCAGAACAAGTGTCTGCCCATGCACTCTCCCTTTTTTTCTTAGTCCCCTCCCAGGGGCACAGGTCCCAACCCAGTGCTGTTCTTTCCATCTTACCCAGTTACGTGGGGATCTTTCTTGCAGCCTTAGGCTATGTAGGAGTTCTTATGCCAGTTTCCAGTAGTTTCCTGTGAGAATTATTCCACTTGTAGATGTAATTTTGAAGTGTTGGTTTGGAGGGGGAGGGCAGGAAGGTGAGATCCATGTCCTCCTACTCTGTTGTTGTGATTCCCCCTCTGAGCACCATGGATCTTATTAGTGACTTTGACTCTTTTCTTTCCCTCACATTCATATAAAGTCAGCTGAAAAAATTATCTCAAGAAGTCAATTTCTATAGTGTCTTTCAAATATGTCCAGTCCTCTTTTTCCACTCCACTATTCTTACCTAAGACCATAGAACTGTTTCTTGGTTTATTAAGATATTCCCATAACTATTTCTCCCATTGTCCCTCCCGTAATCTACTCACAGTCCTGCAAGATTTATGTTTTAAGTATAGAGTTTTAAGGATGTGTTACTCCTTGGAATAACAGCTTTAATGCTTCACCATATGTCATTAAAATCAGAGCCTTACTTTAGCATTCAAAGTCACAATGTGCTCTAATCAACATTGTTAATGTCTTCACCCTCTGTACCATATTCTGTCTTTCTTCCTCATCCATCACCCCAAAACACATCCCAAATCATGCTCCCTGCCTAAGGACAATATCTGAATTTTTCCAATTCACAGCTTTGGCTTGATATGTTCTCACTCCTCTTAAAATTCCTCCTTTTATGGTGAAGATCTAAACATCCTATAAAGAGACACCTAATGCAGAATTCTGGTCTTTGCAGGCACTGGCTCTCATCCATCTTCCAGAATTCCTATATTCTGCATTTTGGCATGTCTCACATTTGCTGGAGCTCTGAATCAGAACTGATTTTTGTTTATCTGAAGATTCCTTAAAGTGACACTTTATTATGATTGCATGTTTGATTTTCCAATACAATTCTGACACTAAACAAGGGCTTTTTGATATCTTAATAATGCTCTTGAAAAAGCCTCATGCCTAAAACACTCACTAGCTCTAGAACACCAATCTGAACAAAGCATCCAAGTCCCATTTTACATAAGAGGGAATTTGGGACAATCTGTTCCTCTCTTCCTCCTATACTCCAAATAATGTGTCTCTCAAATTTCTACTATGTATTTTATCCCTCTCAAGAAGCATCTCACAGACCCTTTAGTTGAAGTGCTTTTCCTCTTATCATTCAGTTGAACTTGGCATCTTTCCTACAACTCAGATCACATATTCCTTTTTCAGAATTTTTATATTTGCAACTTTTTCTTTTACTATATCACATGCTGTTTTAAAAGGTATTTATTTTACTTTCTAGAATGCCTACATCAGTATCTGTCACAGAGCAAATATCCAATAAATGCATGTTGAACTGATTTAATAAGATTATCACTTATTATTTATAAAATAATTTATACTTTTGAAAATAAAACTATAGATATAGACATATAGCCAAGCAGGTAATATCAGTACCCAGTTACAGATAAGAACATTAAGACACAGTGTTATAAATATATTACTTCAAAATAAGAAACCTAGTTCTAACAACTTGCCCTGAGTTTTTCCACAAGATCAGCTTTCTAGCTCAAATATAGCTATGATTCAAATTTTTGTGGTGGCACTCTAATATCGTAGAGAAATATAATAGAAATCAAGTTGTTACATATGCATCCTTCCTTCCCCAAATGAAAATAATCTTATTGTGGATTAAGAAAGAAATGATTAAAATAAAAGAAGATATATGGTCATACTGCACGATGGTATGTATCATTTTGGAAGGAAGAGGTAGAACTAAATATGTTAACATGGAAGTGTCTCTTAGACATATGGTTGAGTTAAAAATTGTTTCAAAATGACAAAACAGTGTTACCTCACTTACATATTAAAGTTATAAAGTATATGAGACTATTTATTCTCCAGGAGTACATATGTATATATGCAAATGCACAGCAAAAGACCTGGAAGAATATGCACCAAACTGAAAAGTTGTAGCCTTTGAGGAGAATCAAGGAAAGGTAGACTGGGGTTGGGATGCTGGTCATCAAACTGAACTTTAGTTTTTCTTTTTTTTTTTAATGTAAATAATATTCAGAGTATTTTTAACAAGAAAAAAAGGTATTTTGGGTGTAAACCAGATGCCACAATTCAAATCTTTGCCATTTACTACTCGTGTGAACCTGAGCAATATATTCTTTCTACATGTTTCTCATCTGAAATATTTATAATACAGCTACATAATAGGCAATGATGCCTTCATGAACATACAAATACCTTCTAAAAGAGTCAGTTGTTTTGTTAAATGGCAGAGTTTTTTGTAGAAAAAAAATGTCACCACTCCCTCAAAATATATTTACCTTTTAGATGTTCCATGTTGCATCTTTACATATATACCACAGATAAGATCTGAAAATGAAAATTACCTGTTCCAATTTAGAGATGCAAATATACTTTGATCATTGAATTGAATTGCAGCCTAATAATAGACTGGGGCTTCCCAGGTGGCGCTGGTGGTAAAAACCTGCCTGCCAATGCAGGAGACATAGGATAAACAGGTTCGATCCCTGGGTCAGGAAGATCCCCTGGAGGAGGAAATAGCAACCCACTCCAGTATTCTTGCCAGGATAATTCCATGGGCAGAAGAGTCTGGCCGGCTAGAGTCCATAGGGTCATGAAGAATCGGGCATGACCGAAGCGACTTAGCAACATGCACAGCCTAATAGATTAAACCGTCATTCCAACAATACTTACCACTGAGATCTTCAAGTGAAAATTTTCAACAAAAATGTAATAAATTCTTTTTCCATTTGAATAATTATGTTGAAGACACCTTCTCATATATAGTAACATCAACTTCCCACTCTTGGCTACATTTTTTCTTATAAAAGAGTTCTCCTCAATGGTTTGAATTTATTTTTATTATTACTGTCCTCTCAAGTTTAGAAAGTTTTGACACATGGTAAAATGATTTCCTAGAGTCTAAGTATATATGCAAATCTGGTAGAAGCTGCTCAGATAATTAATCCAAAATGAAGCCTATATCATACTTGAGTGGGTCTTCAAAAACTACTCACTGCTGTATAAAGAAAAGAAAAGAATTACCATGTTACCCTCTGTCACTGTTACTTTACTTTACATTTCCAGTTTAATTAAAAATGGAGTTGTCAGGCCTTGTTTTTCCTGATGACCAAATTCCCTTAAAACTTTAGTCTCCAATTTTTTGTTCCTTTTGTTTTTCTAAATGTTCTTGTTGTTGATAAAATCCCTATTGGAAATATCTTTGTTTGGTACCATCACACAATGTTTTCTGAGCATATTCATGGGCCAGAAATTGTTTCAGATACCGGTAGTAGAGATAATAAGTGACATTCCTTGCTTTTTGAAATATGGAGAAAAAGACAAGCAAACAAGTAATTTTTTGAAATAAATTTATCTGCAAGAATTAAGGCCCATGTGCTAACAATTCATTCGTTCAGTCATGTCCTACTCTTTGCAACCCCATGGACTGCAGCACACCATGCTTCCCTGTCCATGGGCTATACCCACAAATAACAACCAGTTCTTTAAAAGCAATTATCAGTTCAGTTCAGTTCAGTTGCTCAGTCATGTCTGACCCTTAACGATTATATTAAGCAATTATATTAAGCTGTAAACATATTATTCTGGAAAAAAAATGGCAAATTTAACCCTAACAGTGTCAATGATGTTATATATTAATTCTCTGTTATCAGTGAATTTTTTCTTAAGGTCTGACTTCCTGGCTTAAGACATTATTCTTCAACTATTTTCTGCCTTGATCTATGAGTGTGCGTGCTCAATTGCCCAGTTATGTCCCACTATTTGTGACCCCATGGACTGAAGCCCACCAGGCTGCTAGGTCCGTAAGATTTTCCAGGCGACAATATTGGAGTGGGTTGCCATTTCCTTCTCCAGGGGATCTTCCCCATGCAGGGATCGAACGTCTTAGAGTTAGCACGCAGATTTTTTACCACTGAGCCACCTAGGAAGCCCTGCCTTGATCTATAACTACAGTCTAAATATTCCTCCAAAATGTATTATGAAAATATTTCAATCAAAGGATCAATTCACTACATGACTTCCTTTCAGGCTCTGCCTTATCTTAGATCAGAAGACTTAGATCTTAGTTAGCATAACATCTTTTGTCATGGAGCCACAGGATACTTGGAGTTCAAAAAATCTTAGCATTTAAGAAGCAGTTGAGATCTGTGAAGATTACTGTCCTGTGGACATCTGTTATAATTCTGAGTAAGCAATACCTTGGCAACATTACTTATTTAATATAATCAGGCCTGACCACCAGCTTATGTTTCTGCCAAGTCTATTATGTATAATTTTTCGATGATACAATTCTCTTAAAACCAAATCAAAATGCTGTGCTGTAAATAAAGCTCACTCTTCTTCACAGCAGGCAACTGTGTGGTTATTCCTACTAACTTTATTTCTCTACCTCTGCAGAATCTTTCATATCACCAAGGAAGTGCCCTGGGTGTAAGAGGAAAAGAATAGCACATTCTTGCACTGTAATGATGTGTACTTAACAGCCATTGACTTGCACAATGAAAGACGTAGTAATTGCCTAATGCTGTATCAGGTGACCTTTGGGTTTTACATATAAAAGAACTCAGAGGCGATAATACATAACAGCAAAAGTGACATTTTCAATATCACAGCTGGATCAGGGCAACCTACTATTTAGTCTACTATTTCCATGTGAACACCTAGTGCTTATGTAGGCTTTTGCATCTAGTCACAAATTTGACTACATTATTTAGAATTTTGAAAAATTGTAAATAAGCAGGATGGTTACTAATTTCGAGTAAATGACTCTGGTCATGGATATTTGCAGTGTTTCCATTCCCTGAGGGAGAAGGAAATGGAAACCCACTCCAGTGTTCTTGCCTGGAGAATCCCAGGGACGGGGGAGCCTGGAGGGCTGCCGTCTATGGGGTCGCACAGAGTCGGACACGACTGAGGCGACTTAGCAGCAGCAGCAGCAGCAGCATTCCCTAAGATCCTGTAGTGTCTATACTCTTAATCACTCTATTCAGCACTTAATTACATGTAAGACTTTAATTGTGTTCTGGGGTATAAAATAGAACCTTCTATGTCTGTCCCACGGAGAAGGCAATGGTGCCCCACTCCAGTACTCTTGCCTGGAAAATCCCATGGACGGAGGAGCCTGGTAGGCTGCAGTCCATGGGGTCGCGAAGAGTCGGACACAACTGAGGGACTTCACTTTCACTTTTCACTTTCATGCATTGGAGAAGGAAATGGCAACCCACTCCAGTGTTCTTGCCTAGAGAATCCCAGGGACAGGGGCGCCTGGTGGGCTGCCGTCTATGGGGTCGCACAGAGTCGGACACAACTGAAGCGACTTAGCAGCAGCAGCAGCATGTCTGTCCCAACACTGATTAACTTGCACATAGTAGCTTTTTGATGAAAAATTTTAGATTGGTTGAATCTCATAGTTTCTGATCTATTACACTCACTACTCAGATGGTGAAAATAATGCATCAGGAAGGAACTTTAGCCAACTTTGCAGAGAACAATCAAGCAATTTTTAAAGGAAGATTAGGTACTTGGCAAAAAAAAAAAAAGGAAGTAAACTCATAAATCTTAAAAAAATTTCCTTTCTGCTACTTATGGGACATCATGCAGTTTGATACAAGAACCAGATATACTTTTAGAACACTAAATATTTTGCAAGAGAAAAGAAAAAAGTGCTTCGAAGGTCACACAGCATTCAAGACCATATTGAAAAAACTGTCTGCTTCTAAATTAAAAAAAAAACTGAGCTATTATGTTAAAAAAATTCAAAAAGTTTGAAATATATTAAAAATGAAGGAAATTATATTGATATTTTTATCAAATAAAAACTTAAATTAACAAAAACCTCTTATTTATTGAGTGCCTGTGTTGAGCCTGTATGACATTATTCCACAGGTAATTAGGACCCAGATATTAATGTACTTCCTAAAATATTCTAGTTAATATTAATATGAATTAAAGATAACATGGAATCTCTATTTCTTAATAAAAAGCTATTTATTAACAGGCAAAAGAAATGTCCTTATTTCTAATGTATGTGGAGATATCCATTAAAACCAAAGTATTTTGAGGCATGGGACATAGTTCTTAAGCATTTTCAAGAGGAATTGGACAGCTGTCCAAACATAAAGTAAAACAAATAAAACTTCTCATGGGTTTATGCAACCTCATCCATTTCCAACTGTCCTTTATTAAAGCAACATTTACCTTACGTTACCCCAAAAGAATATCAGAAAGTTCTGTTTTCTCCCCCTGTGATTGCCAGTTAAGAATTTTAATGGCACTTTCAGGTCTGGATGAGGGATTTACATCAATCCTCCTCCAGTCTCCTTTATTTCTTGACAAATACCTCTTACCACTAAAACCAATGTGGTTTCCACTCAATCCCTCAGGCCACTGAACTCCCACCCTTTGAAAGGTAACTCCAGAAGGCATTAGGCCATTTTCACAGGGACAGTAATTTACCTCAATACACCCTTCAAATATGTTAAGTGAGAGTAAACCTGGTGTTCCTTTTGTGCTGTAGTTCAACTGTGAACTCAAACAACTGTCAAAAGCTAAAGTGGAGATACACCAATAGCATGACCACCTGCTGTTCTTTGTGACAGGCACCACTGCCCCTTGACCCTGAAAAGCCTAGCCCTGTCACCCAAAACCAGGCATCTCAGAAGTTTGGGGATAAATATATATATACACACACATATATATGCACTGCAGTGTACATTATCTAAGGATTTATGCTGTCATTATAGTACTAAGGGTACCAATAACCTTTGTTCTCAAATGTGTGTTTGCAAAATTGTCAAGCCAAGTGATTTTTTTTTTTTTTTTTGCATTAGTGGAAATAGTTGCCTTTTCCAACATCAGGCATAGCTTGCTTTTGTAATTTTAGGTCTAAATTAAAGCAAATGATGGATCTTAAGATTATATGTATGAAGAAAGGTAGCTCTCCTCTCACTTTTGGGGGAATTATATATCATAAACATATTTTTTACAGTCCTGCCCAACTATATCATCAAGATCCTTTCTTTTCTAAGTACCCAACGATCTATTATTCAAGCCAAAATGTTGTAAGCTTTTTGGTTTTTACTTATTATTCAGATCAACTGTCTCATGACTATGTAACATCTCATATCCCATCAGTGTCTCAAGTCTGAGAAAAGGTAGATGGGTTTTTCTCTTATCTGAATTGTTAAATTCAAATAAGTGTGAATCAAAAGATTTAAACCTTTTTTGATATCAGTTATTATGGTCTGCTGGCTGACAGATTAAAAACAGGACAGTTCAGATCAGCTCAGGCATGTTCAACTCTTTGCAACCCCATGGACTGCAGCATGCCAGGCTTCCCTGTCCATCCCAACTCCTGGAGCTTAATCAAACTCATGTCCATCGAGTTGGGGATGCCATCCAACAATCCCATCCTCTGTAGTCACCTTCCTTCCACATGCAATCTTTCTCAGCTTCAGGATATTTCCCAATGAGTCAGTTCTTTGCATCAGGTGGCCAAAGTATTGGAGTTTGAGCTTCAACATCAGTCCTTCCAATGAATATCCAGGACTGATTTCCTTTAGGATTGACAGGTTGGACCTCCTTACAGTCCAAGCGGCTCTCAGCAGTTTTATGCAATACCACAGTTCAAAAGCATCCATTCTTTGGTGCACAGCTGTCTTTATAGTCCAGCTCTCATACATGACTACTGGAAAAACCATAGCTTTGACTAGATGGACTTTTGTTGGCAAGGTAATGTCTCTGCTTTTTAAAATGCTGTCTAGGTTGGTCATAGCTTTTCTTCCAAGCAGTAAGCATCTTTTAACTTCATGGCTGCAGTCACCATCTGCAGTGATTTTGGAGCCCCCAAAAATAAAGTCTCTCACTGTTTCCATTATTTCTCCATCTATTTGCCATGAAGTGATGGGACCAGAAGCCATGATCTTAGCTTTCTGAATGTTGAGTTTTAAGCCAACTTTTCACTCTCCTATTTCACTTTCATCAAGAGGCTTTTTAGTTCTTCTTCACTTTCATAAGGGTGGTGCCATCTGAGGTTATTGATATTTCTCCCGGTAATCTTGATTCCAGCTTGTACTTCATCCAGCTTGGCATTTTCCATGATGTACTCTGCCTATAAGTTAAATAGGCAGGGTGAGAGTATACAGCCTAGATGTACTCCTTTCCCAATTTGGAACTATTGTGTTGTTCCATGTCCAGTTCTAACTGTTGCTTCTTGACTTGCATATAGATTTCTCAGGAGGCAGGTCAGGTGGTCTGGTATTCCCATCTCTTGAAGAATTTTCCATAGTTTGTTGTGATCCACACAGTCAAAGGCTTTGGTGTAGTCACTAAAGCAGAAGTAGATGTTTTTCTGGAACTCTTGTGCTTTTTCAATGATCCAATGGATAGTGGCAATGTGAACTCCAGTTCTTCTGCCTTTTCTAACAGCTTGAACATCTGGAAGTTCGAGGTTCACTTACTGTTGAAGCCTGGCTTGGATAATTTTGAGCATTACTCTGCTAGAGTCTGAGATGAGTGCAATTGTGTGGTAGTTTGAACATTCTTTGGCATTGACTTTCTTTGGGATTAGAATGAAAACTGACCTTTTCTCAGGTCAAACAACAGGGAGGGAACACAGCCCCACCCATGAACAGAAAATTGGATTAAATTTACTGAGCATGGCCCCACCCATCAGAACAAGACACAATTTCCCCCTCAGTCAGTCTGTACCATCAGGAAGCTTCCATAAGTCTCTTATCCTTATCCATCAGAGGGCCAACAGAATGAAAACAACAATCACAGAAAACTAATCCAACTGATCACATGGACCACAGCCAGGTCTAACTAAATGAAACTATGAGCCATGCCATGTAGGGCCACCCAAGACAGACTGGTCTTGGTGGAGAGTTCTGACAAAACGTGGTCCACTGGAGAAGGGAATGGCAAATCACTTCAGTATTCTTGCTTTGAGAACCCCATGAACAGTATGAAAAGGCAAAAAGATAGGACATTGAAAGATGAAATCCCCAGGTCGGTACGTGCCCAATATGCTATTGGACAAGAGTGGAGAAATAACTCCAGAAAGAATGAAGGCATGGAGCCAAAGCAAAAACAACACCCAGTTATGGATGTGACTGGTGATAGAAGTAAAGTTCTATGCTGTAAAGAAAAATATTGCATAGGAACCTGGTACGTTAGGCCCATGAATCATGGAAAACGGGAAGTGGTCAAACAGGAGATGGCAAGAGTGAACATTGACATTCTAGGAATCAGTGAACTAAAATGGACTGGAATGGGTGAATTTAACTCAGATGACCATTATATCTACTACTGTGGGCAAGAATCCCTTAGAAGAAATGGAGTAGCCCTCACAGTCAGCAAAAGAGTAGAAAATGCAGTACTTGGGTGCAATCTCAAAATCAACAGAATGATCTATATTCCTTTCCAAGGCAAACCATTCAATATCACAGTAATCCAAGTCTATGCCTCAACCAGTACTGCTGAAGAAGCTGAAGTTGAATGGTTCTATGAAGACTTACAAGACCTTTGAGAACTAACACCCAAAAAAGATATCCTTTTCATTATAGGGGACTGGAATGCAAAAGTAGGATGTCAAGAGATACCTGAAGTAACAGGCAAATTTGGACTTGGAGTAATAAGAAATAGGTCAAAGGCTAACAGAGTTTGCCAAGAGAACATACTGGTCACAGCAAACACCCTCTTCCAACAAGATAAGAGAAGACTATGCATGGACAACACCTAATGGTCAGCACCAAAATCAGATTGATTATATTCTTTGCAGCCAAAGATGGAGAAGCTCTATACCATCAGTAAAAACAAGTCCAGGAACTGACTATGGGTCAGATCATGAACTCCTTATTGCCAAATTCAGACTGAAATTGAAGAAAGCATGGAAAACCACTAGACCATTCAGGTATGACCTAAATCAAATCCCTTACAGTTATACAGTGGAAGTGACAAATAGATTCAAGGGATTAGATCTGACAGACAGAGTGCC
The DNA here is from genome assembly GCF_000754665.1 of Bison bison bison. Taxonomy (NCBI): domain Eukaryota; kingdom Metazoa; phylum Chordata; class Mammalia; order Artiodactyla; family Bovidae; genus Bison; species Bison bison. The sequence goes on along the minus strand of NW_011495072.1, from coordinate 14,005,154 downwards.
TGAAGAACTATGGACAGAGGTTCATGGCATTGTACAGGAGGCAGTGATCAAGACCATCCTCAAGAAAAGAAATGCAAAAAGGCAAAATGGTTGTCTGAGGAGGCCTTACAAATAACTGAGAAAAGAAGAGAAGTGAAAGGCAAAAGAGAAAAGGAAAGATATACCCATTTGAATGCAGAGTTCCAAAAAATAGAAGGAGAGATAAGAAAGCTTTCCCCAGTGATCAATGCAAAGAAATAGAGTAAAACAATAGAATGGGAAAGACTAGAGATCTCTTGAAGAAAATTAGAGATACCAAGGGAACATTTCATGCAAATTGGGCTCAATAAAGGACAGAAATGGTATGGACCTAACAGAAGCAGAAGATATTAAGAAGAGGTGGCAAGAATACACAGAAGAATTATACAAAAGAGATCTCCATGATCCAGATAACCACAATGGTGTGATCACTCACCTAGAGCCAGACATCCTGAGATGTGAAGTGGGCCTTAGGAAGCATCACTATGAACAAAGCTAGTGGAAGTGATGGAATTCCATTTGAGCTATTTCAAATCCTAAAAGATGATGCTGTGAAAATGCTGCTCTCAATATGTCAGCAAATTTGGAAAACTCAGCAGTGGCCACAGGACTGGAAAAGGTCAGTTTTCATTCCAATCCCCAAAAAAGGCAATGCCAATACAGAGACTATTTAATGAAAAATTATATTCAAAAGCAATAGCAATTCATACATAGCAGCCTTATCAGAAGTAAATAAAAATATATAGATACAAACATGACATCATACTTTCTACTCCCATGTGGTCCTCCTTTGACAGGCAGAGCCACTAGATAAAAGAGAAAAAAAGTAAAACTCTCATTTTCATTCTATGAACACATTATGATTATATAACTGAAATGAATAGGAGAAATAATGTGTTGAATTTATTTATAACATGGGAATAGAGTTTTGCCTATTTTTATTTTAAGAAGAAATATGATACCTGTTTAATGCTGCTGTTGATTTAGCCTGTGTCCTTATCTTTTATGGAGAACTCACAATAAATGAGCTAAAGGGAAATTTGGATAATTCATAAACACTCTAACATGACTAAACGTGTTCCCTATATTTTTTAAATCACAGAATTTGCAGGTAGATACCAAGGGACCCTGTGATGGTGCATTGGATTAATTCATCAGCCTCTCATGTCTTTAAGTTTCCAAAAGACTAAATCTTTAAATCTGACATATGAGAGAGAGGTGATATATTGGATTAATTCTGTAGTCCCTTACTTTTGTTTGAAGTCCCATGTGTTTCAGTGGACACTTGTCTCCATCACAGCCACACCACACTAAGCATCTGATTTGTCAGTTCATTTGGTCAAATAACACTCAAATCTTGAAGTGCTTAGGACAAGAAGAGCCTAGCTCAAGAGCTGCAGCCTATTTATGAAGTTGGTCTCAGAGGTTTCTTTCCTTCCAATTTCTCAGAATCCTGACTCTGTATTAGATCCATCCAGGACTTCAAAGGGATATTTACTTTCTCAACCTCTTATCCATTTTCTCACTAATGGATCGACAGGTACATATTTAATATAAATTTTCCCATATTTTATTTAATGTTAAACACAATTGTTTTCAGGCTTTTTAGTCTCACTTCCTTGGATGTCATTCTTTTTGCTATTTAATCTCTGCATAACATTGTAGTTTAAATATGCTTCCCACATTCTGTTTGCCATGACAGGCATGGAATATATGTTTATATGGACAAATAACAAGAGATCAGAGAAAACATTGAGAAATGTATACACACTCTGTCACCATCTTTGAAATATTCTGAAACTGGCTATAAAGCAATTAATATCCGTAGTTATATAGAAAAGAATTCTCATATGCAGTATTTCACATAACCCTCATGGCAAAATGAAGTGATTTTCAATCCCAACATAAATTTACACGTGGAGAAACGGAGTCTGACAGGTTAAGTAACTAGTCCAAGACCACACAGCTGGTAATGGGCAAAGCTGGGAATTTAACCAGGCGTAGTGAATTCATATAATTTCCCCAAATCATTCTTCTCCTCAGTGAAAGAGAAATTGTGATTTAAAACAATAAGATATAAATTAGCATCCATGAGAACAGGCAATATACAGAGTAGCTATGATCTATCGCACCTTTCCAGCACAGTAGAACACAAGTGAATACCTATGAAGTATGTATATCATTGCACTTACAAAGAGGAAATATGAACCCTTTCAGAATATGTGAGCCAAACACAATGTAAAATGCTCCCTATGGTTGCCCTTTTGTGAAGCTCACACAATAATCACATATTCAATGTCTATCTTCCCCACAAAACTGTAATCTCCACAAAGCGAAACAACAATTCTCCTAAGTATACACACTGAGCAGGAAAATAATTTTACTTTTCATTCTATATTCTGGCCATTGTCAACTCTGGAATCTCTAGGTTGCCCAGGACTGTACCAAAAGCTTCTATTTCATCCTAAGCACAATATTGAAAAATACACTTAAGTTGTGAACATGAATTCTCTGAAAAGTGTTCCTAAACCCAGGCATGGAGTATCTAACACAAGGCACATACATTTAATACTTTTTCAATGAGTACTCTGAAAAGAATCCCTTAAAAAGTGGCAAACAATTTAATCAATGTGAAATGGTAAGCTGTGTAGATATATGGGCATCATTAAAAAATACTTGATGGATAAAACATGATAAGATGCATATACTTAGGAGAATTGTCAAGAAATGAAGTCAAGAGTTATGCAAAATTAGATGGAAGAAGCAAGGAGGCAGTTTCTGGTGAGGTGTCCAGTGGAAGCTTTGCCAGAAGCACTGAAACATGTTGGAAAGAGCTTTTGAGGCAGAAGGTGTGGTTTCCCTATATACTAGCCATGCAGCTTTAGACAATCCATTTAAATCCCCTGATATTTGTGTGGACTTGGTTTTGCTGCCCGGTCCACACAAAAGCATACCGAGAACCATAGACTACAGCAAGGTTTGTTAGTTTTATTTTGTTTTGTTTAGCTATGTGGGTCTACGGACCACTACTACAATGTTTAAATCAGGCTCGTCCTTCCTTCTGTTAACAAAGACAAAGAAAGACCAGGTCCATCCTGATTACCTCAGGAAATGTTGCTTTAAAGATAATAAGCTCTTTTGGCTGTGAAGTAATTCATCCATTCAGAAAAACTGCCCCAGAAACAGGTTTGAAAATGAGTGAGCAGCCTTCCCATCATTAGGTAGGCCTACAGGAGACCTACCTTCCTTTTATCTGACACTTTGTGACCCATGGACTGTAGCCTGCCAGGCTCATCTGTTCATGGAATTCTCCAGGCAAGAATACTGGAGGGGGTAGCCATTCCCTTCTCCAGGGAGAAGGATCTTATCAATCCAAGGAGCAAATCTGGGTCTCCTGCATTGCAGGCAGACTCTTTACCATCTGAGCCACCAGGGAAGCCCTTGTCTGATGTAATAAGGAATATTCTTGGGATCTTGTCAGAGGACTTACTGGTGGATGAGGATGAACTCAAACTATGTCACAGTAGGCAGACTGAATGAATGCATGAGTCCCCCAGTATGTTGAGAAGTGTGGAGTTACAAGCTATGCTATGCTAAGTCACTTCAGTCGTGTCCAACTCTGTGTGACCCCATAGACGGCAGCCCACCAGGCTTCCCCGTTACTGGGATTCTCCAGGCAAGAACACTGGAGTGGGTTGCCATTTCCTTCCCCAATGCATGAAAGTGAAAAGTGAAAGTGAAGCCGCTCACTCGTGTCCGACTCTTAGCGACCCCATGGACTGCAGCCTACCAGGCTCCTCCGTCCATGGGATTTTCCAGGCAAGAGTACTGGAGTGGGGTGCCATTGCCTTCTCCGGAAGTTACAAGCTACCTTCAAGCAAATGTATCTAGACAAAATGCCTGTGAGATTATTGAGAGTTACAGAGACCTGACATGCTGTTTTCAAATAAGATTCAAGCAAAAGGGAAGGCAGATTAAAGATAACATGTTGCTGCTGTTTGGTCACTCAGTCATGTCAAACTCCTTGCAACCTTATGGGCTATAGCCCTCCAGGCTCCTCTGTCTATGGGATTTCCCAGGCAGGCATACTGGAGTAGGTTGCCATTCCTTCTCCAGGGATCTTCCCGACCCAGGGATAGATCTTCTGCATTGGTAGGTGGATTCCTTACCACTGAAAACCCCTTTCCCTGGGTTACCAGGGAAACCCAAATGAGAACAGGCAATATACAGAGTAGCTATGATCTATTGCACCTTCCCAGCACAGTGGAACAGAAGTGAATACCGTGTATTTTACAGAGCAACGCAGTTGAGGGTGAGAAATTGTGGGTGGTGGATGTTTAATTTGGCTTCAGGAGACCTGGATTATAGTCCCAGTTCTTTCAATAAACTGATGGTGAAACTGGGAAAGGCTGGCATAAGTAATATTTTAATGAATTTAAAATTATAACATTGTATCATACTTGAGAACCAAAGAAAACACCATTGTTCACCTTTTGGCCAGTCCCAATGGTTATTTCTGTTCTAAATCTGTCCAGAAGGTCAGAAGCAGAGACTGAATTAGGACATCTCTCAAAGACAAACAGCAGGGGGCATATTCAATATCAGTTTATTCAGGGCACACCAAAGGTATGATCTAAAGTTTATCTTCTAACTAAACCCTGAGTAGCGACTTTGAAACTGTTCTGTGTTTTCAGATCTCTTTATTTAATATTTTATAGAATCTGGAAACTGTAGAGCAGAAGGAATCACTATTTTTTTTTTTTTTTGTCAGTCAACGTGACACCATGACAACAAGCTGAAAAGTGAGAGATTGTCAAATCAACAATTATTTTGTCTACAAGTAACAACCAGTTTGATTGATTTGTTTTTTAAGCACAAATTCGTTCACTTGTTGAAGCATGTAGCTACCAGCCTTTAAATAATCATACCTTTTATTTTCTTCACAGGGTACAGACCAGTTTCAAACAAATTACCTCATTTTTATTCTGAATTCCCCAACAAGCTCAAGGCTATCGGTAGAGCAAGTATTATTACATTTGTTTTACAAATGAAGATTATAAATGGGGTTTACATAGCATAGACATAACTATCTCAATTAATTTGCTCTACTTTCTCTAGGTGGAACTGAAAAAACTACAATGCTTTGCACATGAAATAGTAGTGTGTAAATTTTGCCTGGCCCAAATAAAATGTTCAGTAAACAGTATTCAATTAGATTCTCTTATTTTCCATCATCAAAACAGCAGTCTCCATTTCCCTGCAGGATCATTTCCCTTCCATCTACAGGCATATACTGAATATCCTTATTGCCTTAAATAGCCTCGATCCTGTAAAAGCAAGTTGTTTTCTATTTGATACCGAGGTTTGCTTCCTTTATTTCCAGTTAAAATAGGTAGCCCCTTAAATAATATGAACTTTTAACTCAGTTCCAATAGACTCATTCTACCAAAATGTCTTAATTAACATTGTAAAGATACTGAGGCTTAAGAAAGTAATTTGGTCAAGATCATTTGGTGGTGTTTAATCAGTACATCCTGTCTATATCACTATAAAGCCTATTCTTCCAAACACTTTAAAAAATATATCTTTTCAGATTTTATGTCAAATTCTAAGACTTTTGGGCTTCCCTGAAAGCTCAGTTGGTGAAGAATTTGCCTGCAATGCAGGAGACTCTGGTTCAATCCCTGGGTTAGGAAGATCCCCTGGAGAAGGGAAAGTCTACCCACTCCAGTATCCTGGCCTGGAGAATTCCAAGGACTGTATAGTCCATGGGGTCACCAACAGTTGGACACGACTGAACAACTTTCACTTGACTCAGACTGGTTATCCTAGAGATTCCCATCCATTGCATCAGTGGTTTCCTATATTCCCTGGGAAGGACATATACCAAGTAGAAGAGAAAACTGTCATTCAGCTTTAATGTTGTTTGCTCTTATTTTTTAATCCATTTATTTTATTTAATTCCTAGACACAGTTGTTCTTAAAAACCAAATATTATTGAGCAACAAGATGATTTTCTAAATTCTTTGGCTCCCTTTAAAATGGCAGTGGGTTGGCCCTGGATCTTTGAGTTATAGAGAGAGAACCTACTATTTAGATCGGGCTAACCTGTGATCTCTTCATTCAACTACTGAACAGATTTTGATGAGAGTCAACTATGCAAGGAACAAGATAGAGTCACAGAACTTCACAGAGCTTGCAATTCAGCAGATGGCTCAGATGTTCACTAAGTAATAAGGATAGTGATGTGCCAAAGTGCAGGATGCCTCCAGCGTCATTTAACAGGAAGTGAACTTTCTCTGCCTTTTCTGAATCCAGCTTGTACATCTGAAAGTTCTTGGTGGTTTACTAAACTGACATAACCTTCTTGACTTCAGTTTTTATTGCTTCAATTTCTAAAGAGTTTTTATTGGTTCTTTATAATCTACTAAATAAAATCCTGACTTTTCTTTGTATTTTGTAAAATTATGAAGAATCATTAGAGATAATGCTATGTGTTATCTCCCACTACTTTCTTTTATTTATTTATTTTTTTTACATGAAAGATCTAAATCCTGGCTCTTTCAGCTTCTCTCAACATTCCATTTTCAAACCCATCTCTGTTCCTTTACTCAGGTCCTTACTCCTGCCTCAGTGTTCCTCCATACCCTTTTCCACCTTCTCTGCTCCTACTCAAGTTATATAGCCCATCCACTTTCCCAAATCTTTCCAAACTTGTTTTACACTATACTTAATGTTGATATCAAAACTTAAGTTTGAGATTTTTATGCAATTGTTCAATGTATTTGACACTCATCTCTCAACTATACCATAAGCTACTTGAGGACAATGATTATGTCTTACATTTTGCAAATGTCAAAACACAAAGAACAAAATGAGAAATGATAAAAGCTGTAAGTACTATGAATAAGAGCATCAGAGTGATGAAAAGAATTTCTGAATCAGCAGGGGTTTGTTTTTGTTGTTGTTGCTTTTTATCCTGGTGTGGAAATATATTCAATGAAACAAACCTCAAAGCACAGCTCTCAAACTTGGAGTATCATGACCACTGAGGATGGTGTGTAACTACAGGTCACCAAGCCTGTCCTTCAAGGATTCTGGGGTGAGGCTTTGGCGTTTATGTTTTTACCAAATCAATCAAGTGGTTCTGCTTATGAAAGTGAAAGACAATCTTGTGAGAAATACTGCTCTAGGGATAAATGATGAAACTAGTTGTCCTATGATGCAAGACTGAGCAGGAAGGAGAAAAATCAGACTTTAGCCAGGCTCTCAGATATTCTCCACTTCTGGTAAGTTATGAGCTGGAACTTTGGACTGTCAAACTCTCCAACTCATCCTAACTATGAAGTCTTCAGTTCCTCACTTGACAATCTGACCTTAGACTTGCTTGTTCTAGTAAGACTTATACACACATATTCATGCTTTTCAATGAACAAAATATTATGAGCTAGAATTTCTTTACTCTCCCTATTTTACTGGTGAAGGAACTAAAGCACAGAGGGTTAATGAACTTGCCTAAGGCCATAGACCAAGTACATAGCGTTGATCATCAAAGTCAGGCAACCTGGCTACGGAGTCTGCACACTTAACCACTATAAAACCAGCAAGGTGTACTGCCTCACAGACTCTACATTTTGGATATACTGACTGAATTCCTTTCCCAGCTGCTAGTATCATTAAAATCAAAGAATAAGTATTCAACACCTACTTTGTATGAGATGCCATGGTAAGTGCTGGGCATACAATCCAGAATAAAACTCCATCCATTCCTACCTTTAAGAAGCCTGCATTATAATGGAGAATCCAGGCCAAGTATTCTAACATATAACCAAATGTGTTAATAAGCGTTATCATAGGAATAAGATCAGGACATAACAGGAGGACACAGGAAGGGAACCTATCTTAGTCTTGGGAACCAGAAAGACTTCCCAGAGGAAATGTCATTTAATCTGACATCTGAGAGAGTTCCTGTATGCAAGTTAAAGTGATGGGCTCATGGTGTTTGTGGTGTTTAGAAGAGAGTTGTCATTAGAGAATATTACCGTCAAAGGCAGGACATGTGCAAAAATACAAGATAAAAGAAAATGTGGTACATTCTAGGAACTTTAAGTAGCTCATCGTCACTGTAGAATAAAAAAAGATAAATGGTAAGATGAAGACAGATGAAGGAGGAAAGCTTTCAAATGTATTTTCTTGATTTCTTTCTTTCACTGCTGACTTTAAGAGATCTACTCAAACTCTTGATTACTCTCTGTGCTCAGTGATTTAGTTTGAAGGTTTCTTGACCCATGAAATAGAATTAATCAAATCCTAGTGGCTTAGTGAAGCTCACCTTTCATTGAAAGTAAGATGTGCTGATGATTAATTAGTCTAATAAATGCATTTCTGAGCATACCAGGTATATAACTGAATATAATCCTCTTCAGATACCAAAAATATGAAAGAGAATTCAGAACTCTGTGTGTAAATATATCCAATAAATGAAAGCTTAATCTAATACTTGAATACTTTTTGAAAGTTGTTAAACACTTCTAATTTATAGTTAGGGACCTTCATTTTCAATCTTCATTAACAAGTACAGGGCAATAAAAATGGATCACTATATTAATAAAACAGAATTATTATGTGTTATTTATACAGGACAGCAATAAAATCAGACCAAGAAGATTAACCACTCTAACATGCTGTAATTGATGTCAAAGTAATGTCCTACTTTGAAACCAGATTCTGTCTTAAACAATGAAGTAGTACAAATATTTGAAACAGCAAGGGGGGATAGAAAGTTTAAAAGCCAGCTTCATGTTGAATATTGAAAATCCTTTGAACAATATTAAGGACAGACCACTTGAGGAATATAATCTGAGACAAAGGAAGGCTTCTGACGGCTCATCCTTTCTCTCTTAATCTTCCATATTTAGTCAATGTCATTTCAAAAAGTACCTTCATAAGAACAAGTGAGGTAAAGTCTTTCAAATGTCCTCTAACTACTGTCTGATGCTCTGGTTGGCCCTGACACTCTGAGACACTAAATAAAACACTTCAGTTTGATTTTTGTGACCCTGTGGACCATAGTGCACCAGGCTCCTCTGTTCATGGGATTTCCCAGGTAAGAATGCTGGCGTGGGTAGCCATCGCCTTCTCCAGGGGAATCTTCCTGAGCCAGAGATTGAAAGCAGATCTCCTGCACCACAGGCAAATTCTTTACCACCTCAGCCACCAGGTAAGACTTCATCAAATATCAGTTTAGTTCAGTCACTCAATCGTGTCTGACTCTGTGACCCCATGGACGGCAGAACGCCAGGGTTCCCTGTACATCATCAACTCCTGGAGCTTACCCAAACTCATGTCCATCGAGTCAGTGATGCCATCCAACCATCTCATCCTCTGTCAACCCCTTCTCCCTCCTTCAATCTTTCCCAGCATCAGGGTCTTTTCTGGTAAGTCAGTTAGCATCAGATGGTGAAAGTATTGAAGTTTCAGCTTCAGCATCAGTCCTTCCAGTGAATTTTCACAACTAATTTCCTTTAGAATGGACTGGTTGGATCTCCTTGCAGTCCAAGGGACTCTCAAGAGTCTTTTCCAACACCACAGTTCAAAAGCATCAATCCTTCAGTGCTCAGTTTTCTTTATAGTCCAACTCTCACATCCACACATGACCACTGGAAAAACCATAGCCTTGACTAGATGGACCTTTGTTGGCAAAGTAATGTCTCTGCTTTTTAATATGCTGTCTAGGTTGGTCA
>NW_011495072.1:13985795-13995293 GCF_000754665.1 Bison bison bison | reverse complement strand
CAAGGAGCAAGTGTCTTTTAATTTCATGGCTGCAGTCACCATCTGCAGTGATTTTGGAGCCCCCCAAAATAGTCTCTCACTGTTTCCATTGTTTCCCTATCCATTTGCCATGAAGTGATGGGACTGGAAGCCATGATCTTAGCTTACTGAATGTTGAGTTTTAAGCCAACTTTTCACTCTCTTATTTCACTTTCATCAAGAGGCTCTTCAGTTCTTTGTTTTCTGCCATAAGGGTGGTGTCATCTGTGTATCTGAGGTCATTGATATTTTACCCAGCAATCTAGATTCCGGCTTGTGCTTCATCCAGCCTGACATTTTGAATGATGTACTCTGCATGTAAGTTAAATAAGCAGGGTGAAAATATGAAGCCTTGATATACTCCTTTCCTGATTTGGAACCAGCCTGTAATTCCATGTCCACTTCTAACTGCTGCTTCTTGACTCGCATACAGATTTCTCAAGATGCAGGTCAGGGGGTCTGGTATTCCCATCCTTTTAAAAATTTTCCACAGTTTTTTGTGATTCAAATAGTCAAAGGCTTTGGCGTAGTCAGTAAGCAGAAGTAGATGTTTTTCTGGAACACTTGTGCTTTTTTGATGATCCAGTGGATGTTGACAACTTGATATTTGGTTCCTCTGCCTTTTCTAAATCCAGCTTGAACATCTGGAAGTTCATGGTTCACATACTGTTGAAGCCTGGCTTGGAGAATTTTGAGCATTACTTTGCTAGCGTGTGAGATGAGTGCAATTATGCAGTAATTTGAGCATTCTTTGGCATTGCCTTTCTTGGGGATTGGAATGAAAACTGATCTTTTCCAGTTCTGTGGCCAGTGCCGAGTTTTCCAAATTTGCTGACATATTGAGTACACCACTTTCACAGGATCATCTTTTAGGATTTGAAATAGCCCAACAGGAATTCCATCAGTTTCACTAGCTTTGTTCATAGTGATGCTTCCTAAGGGCCATTTCACTTTGCATTCCAGGATGTCTAGCTCTAGGTGAGTGATCACACCATTATGATTATCTGGGTCATGAAGATCTATTTGGTATAATTATTCTGTGTAATCTTTCCACCTCTTCTTAATATCTTCCGCTTCTGTTAGGTCCATACCATTTCTGTCCTTTATTGAGCCCAATTTACATGAAATGTTCCCTTGGTATCTCTAATTTTCTTCAAGAGATCTCTAGTCTTTCCCATTCTATTGTTTTCCTCTATTTCCTTGCATTGATCACTGAGGAAGGCTTTCTTATCTCTCCTTGCTATCCTTTGGAACTCTGCATTCAAATGGGTATATCTTTCCTTTTGTCCTTAGCCTTTCACTTCTCTTCTTTTCTCAGCTATTTGTAAGGCCTCCTCAGACAACCATTTTGCTTTTTTGCATTTCATTTTCTTGGGGTTTGCCTTGATCACTGCCTCCTATACAATGCCACAAACCTCCATCCATAGTTCTTCAGGTACTCTGTCTATCAGATCTAATCCTTGAATCTATTTGTCACTTCTACTGTATAACTGTAAGGGATTTGATTTAGGTCATACCTGAATAGTCCAGGGGTTTTCCCTACTTTCTTCAATTCCAGTCTGAATTTGGCAAAGAGTTCATGATCTGAACCACAGTCAGCTCCTGGTCTTGTTTTACTGACAGTGTAGAGCTTCTTCATCTTTGGTTGCAAAGAATATAATCAATCTGATTTTGGTGCTGACCATCTGCTGTTGTCCATGTGTAGTCTTCTCTTATCTTGTTGGAAGAAGCTGTTTGCTGTGACCAGTGCCTTCTCTGGCAAAACTTTGTTAGCCTTTGACATACTATTTTTGTACTCCAAGTCCAAATTTGCCTGTTACTTCAGGTATCTCTTGACGTCCTACTTTTGCATTCCAGTCCCCTATAATGAAAAGGATATCTTTTTTGGGTGTTAGTTCTAGAAGTTCTTGTAGGTCTTCATAGAACCATTCAACTTCAGCTTCTTCAGCATTACTGGTTGAGGCATAAACTTGGATTGCTGTGATATTGAATGGTTTGTCTTGGAAATGAACAGAGATCATTCTGTTGATTTTGAGATTGCACCCAAGTACTGCATTTTCTACTCTTTTGCTGACTGTGAGGGCTACTCCATTTCTTCTAAGGGATTCTTGCCCACAGTAGTAGATATAATGGTCATCTGAGTTAAATTCACCCATTCCAGTCCATTTTAGTTCACTGATTCCTAGAATGTCAATGTTCACTCTTGCCATCTCCTGTTTGACCACTTCCAGTTTTCCATGATTCATGGGCCTAACATTCCAGGTTCCTATGCAATATTTTTCTTTACAGCATAGAACTTTACTTCTATCACCAGTCACATCCATAACTGGGTGTTGTTTTTGCTTTGGCTCCATGTCTTCATTCTTTCTGGAGTTATTTCTCCACTTTTGTCCAATAGCATATTGGGCACATACCAACCTGGGGAGTTCATTTTTCAATGTCATATTTTTTGCCTTTTTAATACTGTTCATGGGGTTCTCAAAGCAAGAATACTGAAGTGGTTTGCCATTCCATTCTCCAGTGGTCCATTCTCCAGTGGACCACATTTTGTCAGAACTCTCCACCAAGACCCATCTGTCTTGGGTGGCCCTACATGGCATGGCTCATAGTTTCATTTAGTTAGACCTGGCTGTGGTCCATGTGATCAGTTGGATTAGTTTTCTGTGATTGTGGTTTTCATTCTGTTGGCCCTCTGATGGATAAGGATAAGAGGCTTATGGAGGCTTCCTGATGGTACAGACTGACTGAGGGGGAAACTGTGTCTTGTTCTGATGGGTGGGGCCATGCTCAGTAAGTCTTTAATCCAATTTTCTTTTGATAGGTGGTCTTGTTTGACCTGAGGCCAAACTATGGTGGAGGCAATGAAGATATTAGTGACCTCCTTCAAAAGATCCCATGCATACACTGCAGCACTCAGTGCCTCTGACCCTGCAGCAGGCCCCTGCCAACCCACACCTCTGCCAGAGACTCCTGGACATTCCCAGGCAAGTCTGGGTCCGTCTCTTACAAGGCCACTGCTCAATTTTTTCTCCTGTGTCCTGGTGTACACAAGGTTTTGTTTGTACCCTCCACGAGTCTGTTTGCCCAGTCCTGTGTAAGTTCTGGTGGCTCTATGGTGGGGTTAATGGCAACCTCCTCTAAGAGGGCTTATGCCATACCCAGGTCTGCTGCACCCAGTGCCCCTGCCCTGGCAGTAGGCCACTGCTGACCTGTACCTCCACAGGAGACACTCAAACACAATTCTGGCTCAGTCTCTGTGGGGTCTCTGGGTCCTGGGTCCTGGTCAAACACAAGGTTTGTTTGATCCCCCCGAGCATATCCGGAGGGTACAGGGTTTGATTCTAAACTCAATTTTGCCCCTCCTACCATCTTGCTGGGGCTTTCTCCTTTGCCCTTGGACATGGGATCTTTTTTTGGTGAGATCCAACATTATATCAGCATATATAGAGATATCCAATTCTTAAAAGAAGAATTTCCACAATCAAAAAAAATGGCTTTAGAAAGAAAGCTAGTGCTAAAGAACAAGCTGGAGTCTTTATCCTACTGTGTTTATCTGGACTAAAACTATAATGTATCTCTTTGAAATAAAATTTTGAGAATAAATGAACAATATGGTTTACTGCAGTGTTTCTGAGCCCTGGTTTTGATAAATGCTTTGAGACTGTAATTTTTAATCTGGGACCCCACCAAGAAGTGTGCTTCCATATATCAGGGGGAAGTGATAGCCTGAGATATAAATCTGTTGTGTCACTCTGGAGAATCACTTTCACCAAATAATTTTGGGGAAAAGTTTTGCTCTTTTTTTACACTTTGAGATTTTGTCACACCTACATACAACCAAAATTACTTTTTGGGCAAGAGCCTAGAAAGTATAAATTTTTCTGGGCAGTAAGTGACTGTCAAATTTTGTCCTTTTGTGTTCTAAGCCAAAGATATTAACACTGCAGCTGAATTAGAGAGATTGAGTCTTCAGTGGAAAACAGAATGTTAATAGATTATGGTCTTTTCCTAGCATTCAAAGTTCATATTTTTTTCAGAACTGAAATTTGCCATTCTTTTCTCCCAAGTCTCCTTTTTTATCTCTCTCTCTCACACACACACACACGCACACACACCCCTTTGGGTCACCAAAAGTACCTCAATTTCATGTCACAAATGTGTATATATATATATATATATATTTATTTATTTATTTATAAAATACAGGACTTCCATTTTTCCATTATTGTAGAACAACTAGAAATTCTGAAGTTTGACAATGTATGTGATTTTAGGTTTATGTTCCTTTTCTGTTTTAAAAGTCACATGTTTTTTACAATGGACAAGGATTTACGGTTCAGAAGGGAAAATATGAAAGAAAAAAAAAACTTCTCTGAATCTCAAATATTATCTGCAAAATGTGGATAACACTTTCTATAAACTTTCACAGTATGTGATGCATGTAGGTACATTAAAATGTGTAGATCATAATACATGTCAAGTGAGTCCATCAGTTAGAGAGATTGAGTCCTCAATGGAAAACAAATCATTGCCTGATCATACTCATTGCCTCATTTAGCCTTCTCATACATACATACATACATTTTTAATATAAAAATAAAAAATAATTCAGAAACATGTAGTCATATTTCCTTGAAAACTAATGCAAAAGACAGGAAGAGCTTGCCCATCATTACTAGTGACCAGCACAATGTCTGACACTTTTAAATATTAAATAAATATTTAATTTATTAAATAAAATTTTAATTTATTAAATAAATTATTTAATATTAAATAATTTTTTAAAAATATGCTGAGTATTATATTTTCTATCTGCAGTCTGGGGATATAAGCCACACCAGTTATTGTAGCTGTGCTGTACTAAAGAATTTAAAGTGTATAAAGTAAATGTTATGGTATCATGGATATAGTAACTTCAAAAGGAAGATGTTGAAATGATTTAAACTTAGAATCTAAGGAAGAGCTCACACAGCTGACACTCAGACTTCTGAGGATAGAGATATGTGGCTGGTGCATCACCAAGATTAGCGGGAAAGAGAAAAAACTGCTAGGTTGAGAACTCTGAGGCAGTGGAGGAAATTATTTCTTCCTCCAGCTCTTCAGCCTCCCGCTTGAATCCCATATTGGTGGTGGTTTAGTCGCTAAGTCATGTCCGACTCTTGCGACCCCATGGACTGTAACCTGCCAGGCTCCTCTGTCCATGGGATTTTCCAAACAAGAATACTGGAGTGGATTGCTATTTCTTTCTCCAGGGGATTTTCCCAACCCAGGAATTGAATCTAGGTGTCCTGCATTGCAGGAAGATTCTTTACTGACTGAGCTATGAGGGAAGCCCAAATTCACTTAGCCTAATACAGAGTCAGATACAAGCTGGCAGAGTAGCAACATGGTGAGCAGGGTTCCAGCACCAGCATCACAAAGCAGAATTTGGAAGGGTGGATTTGGAGCTGACGCAGTAGTTCACATCTGGCTTCAATACACAAATGGCAGACTGAATGAAAGATAAGGTAACAAAAAAAGAGTAAGAATGAAGGAATGAATCATTCATTTAGTCAGTGGCTAACTGGTTAAGAATCTAAGTTCCCTATAGAGCATTCTAATGACTGAGTCCCCAAAAACTAGATATAAGCTGAAATTTATGAATCATATCACATTTAAATTCACTAGGGAAGTTTGCTATTTAGAGAAAATTTATGGCAAATTGTTTTACAACAAAAATAATCCCTCACTAATTTAACCTGTGCATAAATAACCATTTTAATACATTTGGTTTGCTTGAGCAAATTGGAACTATATTGTAAAATATGAGATTCATGAAAAAAACATCATTATAAAACCTCTAATACTTTTTGGCTCACAGAGAACTTCAATATGTAATAATGGGCTATGGTGTGGTAGCACAATTTTAGTCCCTGGCAAAATGATAAAAAGGAATCTTCACTCCTACCTGGCCCAGCACTGAAGATGCAACAGAAGAGATTGATGGAAATTGATTGAATTGATAAAACAATCTTTTAAACTGTGAGGAATATTAAGGAAAAAAAGATATGTGTGTGTGTGTGTGTGTGTGTGTGTGTGTCAGATTAATTGTGCTGAAGCATCCTGGAACAGAAGGTATGATACCTCAAGAAGAATGGATTGTGGGACAGCATTTTGGTTCCTTTATTTTGCCTTACTGCATACTCTCCTGTGCAGATCTTTCTTTTCTCTTCCTTCATGTCCATGACCATCAGGAGTTTAAAAATTATGATACTAGCAAAGTATGATCATAGATATGACATAATAAGTACAACTGAAAAGCAAAGTCGTAAGTCTTAGAGCATTCATTCTACCATTCCCCACTCCCTCTACAAAGGAAGAATAAGTAATTATATCCTTAAGAGAAAATTTTTGGAGAATATAATTTCTGGAGATAAGTGAAAATTATAAAGTAGTCAAGCAAGAACTCTGCGGTACATTGTACCCACTTCTGACTTCCACATTCTAAATCCACTGGGAAGTATACAAACTAGGACATGACTTTAGCTTTTCAACCACATTACACATTTCCAGACAATATAGTTAGTTGCTCAGTCATGTCTGACTCTTTTGACCCCATGGACTGTAGCCCGCCAGGCTCTTCTATCCATGGAATTCTCCAGGCAAGAATGCTGGAGTGGTATTTTCTTGCAACACAAGAAATAATTAAATAATTGAGAAGGGCAAAAACTACAATACAACAATAATTCAACAATTGAGATGAAGCCTAAGTATATTACAGCAAAAATGTAAGAACAGTAAAGACAAAGAGAAAAATCTAAAAAAATTTTCAGAAAGAGTAATTGCCAAAAAGAAAGACAAAATAGATTGGCAGCAAACATCTCAAGAGCAAGACTAGGTGCAAAAGAGACAATGGAGCTATATTTTTAAATATTTAGAAGAAAGAAACTGAGCCTGAGCATTATAGCTAGCTAAATTCTCATTTTAAGTATGTCAATCTATATGTACAAATCTTAAGAATATTTTGCACACAGAAATCACCATTGAAAACATTCTTGGAAAAATATTTAAAAATCCAGGATCTT
Source organism: Bison bison bison (assembly GCF_000754665.1). Lineage (NCBI taxonomy): Eukaryota > Metazoa > Chordata > Mammalia > Artiodactyla > Bovidae > Bison > Bison bison. The sequence continues at coordinate 13,988,211 of NW_011495072.1, read as the reverse complement.
TCTAGGATGTGTGTGTTAATTGGTGAAATTTACCATTACTTTATAAGTCAATCAAAATAATACCACTGAGATAAATCCAAAAATTTTTTTACTATTCATAAAATTATAGATGATACCAACATGGCAGAGTAGTGGAAAGTGGATGGCATGGGGTAAATGAGAAGGAAATTAGTATATAGATTAGTCTTATTTGGAACAAAAATATAAACATTGTTAAACTGGAAAATCCCATGGACGGAGGAACCTGGTGGGCGGCAGTCCATGGGGTCCAGAGGAGTCGGACATGACTGAACGACTTCACTTTTACTTTTCACTTTCATGCATTGAAGAAGGAAATGGCACCCCACTCCAGTACTCTTGCCTGGAAAGTCCCATGGATGGAGGAGCTTGGTGGGCTGCAGTCCATGGAGTCACTAAGAGTCGGACATGACTGAGCGCCTTCCCTTTCACTTTGCACTTTCATGCATTGGAGAAGGAAATGGCAACCCACTCCAGCGTTCTTGCCTGGAGAATCCCAGGGACTGCGGAGCCTGGTGGGCTGCCATCTGGGGTCGCACAGAGTTGGACACAACTGAAGCAACTTAGCAATGGCAGTAAACTTAGGATGTTTAAAATGAAAAACTGATAACATATATATGAGATTTATTCTATGTAAGAATACAATTCGAATATGTAACATTCATGACAGCAGTAGAACTATAGAAGATATGCAAGAAAAGAGGAAAAAGGGGAAAAACATAAATGGTAAAAAGCCTGAATAAAACAACAATGAAAATACCTCAATAGTTAAAAGCAGTTAATTATCATATTGAACAATACTAGTAACTCCTATACATTACATATAAGTAAAGGATTAAAACTTAAAAGATAAGAAAGTTAAAATTAAGAGGAAAGGAAAACATATGCCACACATGAATCAAAACAAAGATTAGTTAAGCATTTTAATATCAGAAGTTAGACTATATATACATGAATATTATGCATGTACACATATGTACAAATACATAATAAAGAACGCAAGGTAATGTCAAAAGAAAAATGGATCAAAACAATATGGGACTCATACATATGTATGAACTTAACAACATAACCTTAAAAAGATATCACACAAAAGAATAACAACCACCAAGAGAACCTGGAAACTAAGAACTGCTTAGTTCATGTTGTTTTGCTTTGTTCTCATGGAGGAAAAAAATCAAAGTGCATCTTTACAGAAATAAGTTACAGGTGGATTAAAAATCTAAATGTAGAAAAAATAAAGGTAATAGAAGAAATTTCAGAACATTTCTGTGACCTTTGGATGAAAGGACTTTTTAAGTTAAACCCTAACAGAAACTCCATAAAGTATATGGCAACAACAAAAATGCTTTTGACTACTTCAAATGAAACTTTGTGTTGAATGAAAGACAGTAAAGGTAATGTAAACAAATGAGTGATATCCTAGGGACTAAAATGGTAAAACCTAAAACTAAAAATGTATTAATACTGGAATATAAATGGAATTCTAGAAAAACAAAAAAAATTAAAATCCAGTATAAGTACAGAGAATGAACAGGAATAGGCCAATTTCAAGCTTTTCGGAAAAAGGCAAATTAAAATAAATGTGAAATGTAAATTTTTATCCACTAAAATTGGCCTAGGCTTCCTAGGTTGGCACAGTGGTAAAGAATCCACCTGCCAATGCAGAAGATGCAAAAAATGTGGGTTTGATCTCTGGGTCAGGAAGATCCTCTGGAGTAGGAAATGGCAATGCACTTCAGTATATTGCCTGGAAAATTTCAGGGACAGCAGAGCCTGGTGGGCTACAGCCCATGGGGTTATAAAAAGTCGGCCACAACTAAGCATGCACGCAAAATTGGCCCCCTTCCCCCAAAAATACATCTAAGTGTTAGACGGTAGGTAGAAAACTTTGCATATTGCTCATGGGAATATTGTGAAATACTCCTCCTAGATACCACTTAGCGACTGAACAAACAACAACAATCCCTCCTATAAATCTGAAAACTACAATAAATACAGTGTATAAAATCAGTCATTAATTCAACTCCCAGGAATATATACCCCAGATAATAGAATATATTTATTTTCCATGTTTTGCTGGTAATGATTGCATACTCTATCATGAAATATCTTATGGCTGTAGTGAATTAGAAGTTTACACTATAAATTGAGCATTTGAAAATAGAGTCAGAAAGTATATTGGTAGATGCAAGGGTCCAGGGGTTGGGGAGTGGGGAGGAGGAATGGGCAGTTAGTGTTTAATGGGGACAGAGTCTCTCTAAGGTGAGAAATTTGAGAGATGGATGATAGTGTGAGCTGTACAACAATGTGAATGTATAGTGTCACCCAATTGTATAGTTAAATATGGTTAAAATAGTATGCTTTATATTATGTGACTTTTATCACAATTTTAAAA
>NW_011495072.1:13978660-13985695 GCF_000754665.1 Bison bison bison | reverse complement strand
ACAATTTTAAAAAAAGTTAACAAATACATAACATTGAAGCTTTATTAAACTGATTATATAACAAAAATATCAATATTTATAAAATATAACAAAAATCAAAATATTTTTAAAACTTATGCACACAAAAACAACACTGTAAAGGGTAAATGTTGAGTTGACCAAAATTTCATTTGGATTTCTCAAAAACATCTTAGGAAAAACCCTAATGAACTTTTTTGCCAACCCAATGCACATCTAAGCCTCAAAAAGATAAAAGATAAACGGTAAGTCCATTAGAAAGGATGCCTATGGGAAAGGAGAAGAAAGGTAGTAGAATTAATGAACTGGAAGAAATTAAATGAGAGATTCCTTGCATGGACTGATGATGTGAGCAGGCCATAACAGGAGAGAAGTATTTATTTAATTTTCTGTATGTTTTCTAATCTGTTAATTTAAACAAAAGTAGAAAAAAATGGACTTTGTGGAGTTTATGTCACATATTCTCATACATTTCTGGTGAAGGAAAAAGTAGGAGCATTTTTGGCAAAAGAAATTAAAAACCCGTTACTAAGTACTTTTTGATACTTTGAAATGTGGCCCAAACTCATCTACCTAGCCAACATTTAAGGACTTCCCTGGTAGCTCAGGTGGTGCTAACTGCTAAAGAACTGCCTCCCAGTGCAGGAGACACAAGACATGTGGGTTTGATCCCTGGGTTGAGAAGATACCCTGGAGAAGGGAATGGCAAACCACTCCAGTATTCTTGCCTGGAGAATCCCATGGACAGAGGACCCTGGTGGGCTACACCCCATGGGGTTGCAAAGAGTCAGACACGACTGAGGGACTAACACAACCACGAGTGAAGCCAGGCAGAATAATGGCTCAACACTGGAGTCTGAGGTACCCTAATGCCACTGTGGGGAAGCAGCGAAATGGGCTGGTTCTGAGAGAAAAGCAAAAAAAACTTGAGTCCAAAATCCAGACTTTCAAAACATGTGAAGAACATTAAAACTCCAATAACATTAGTAATAAAATAAAATGAATATAATACACACTTGAAGATTCTACAATGAATATGCTCAGAATCTCTCATAGACATATGATTGTTTGCCCCTCCTTGAAGAAGTATTTTAATTACTCACTCTGTTGAACTCAGATGTGGCTAAGTTACTTGCCAAACATATAAAAGTAAGCAATATAATCCCTCTGAGTGTTCCTGCTTGATGAACTCAGATCCATTTTCTACAGCTTCTATATAGTAATTCTGTTTTTTCCTTTAAGAGAAACAAAACACAACTCTTTCTTATACAGTATATCTCCTTGGATATTCTATAACAAATACCCGAAAATCTTTGTCTTCTCTTCTACCAACTGAACATCCCCAACCTCATAGCTTTTCCTTTAGTGGCATAGAAGTCAAAGTTCTTACTACTGTGCTTACCTTATTTGTTTTTCCAAAATATTTTGTGTGGAAATATTAAAGTTGAGGAATCAAACTTTACATTGTTGGGGAAAAAGTTATGTGAAACAATTATAAGCCTGAGCCTACAGTAGGCTTGTGGTACTGATTTTGGTACTTGGTACTCATTTTTTTCATAACCATTTAAAGAAATATCGTAAGAAATATGGCCCTAAAATCAGAACAAAGAAGCTGCAGTATGGTGGTAAAAAATATATTATTCTTAGTCAAAAATCTGGATAAAAATTCTATTTCTGCCCTTCATAGATTGTTATTTAACCCTTATGACTCTTGGTTCATATGAGGATTCAAAATATTTGCTTCCATTATAGCTTATGGTGTAAGGAATTATATAAATCAACTTGAGTTCTGCTTCAGAGTATTTGATAATAATGATAGAATATATTTCAAGAAAGCACTACAAAACTTTGAATCATGCATTTTGACAAAGTATTTAAGTTCAGCTCTTCCCAAAGTGTGAATTATATTCACCCAATAGCAGAGATTAGTTTTGAAAAGATATGTCTAGCAGCAGTCATTTTAATCTAGCTCATTTGGATTATTTCATGAGGCAAGCCAAAAAAAAACCTCCTCATCTATTATTTTTCCCAGTTCTCATGTTTCTGTATGATGTACATAATTGAACGGGACTCATTGGAGAAGGAAATGGCAACCCACTCCAGTGTTCTTGCCTGGAGAATCCCAGGGACGGGGGAGCCTGGGGGGCTGCCATCTATGGGATCGTACAGAGTCGGACACGACTGAAGCAACTTAGTAGCAGCAGCAGCAGCAGTGATAGAAGGGATACAATATTTCATAAACTTAGTTGACAGTTTGCAATTGATGGGGAGGGTGCCTCAGTAAAAGGGAAATCTGGAGCTGGAAGTCAATAGAGGAAAAATGTGAGAAGCATAAAAACTCCATGTATATAAGAAAATCGCTGATTTTTATTGGAATCAGAATAAAAATTATTATTCTAAGTATGAAAGTGTCATGTAGTATCTTGATCCATCTTGGCTACCTGAAAGTAATCTTTTAAAGACTGTTTAAATCTGTACAGACAAACATGTCATGAATATCCGCAGGGATGCAATAAAGCAGAGCATAAGTAGGCACTCACATCTCCAAAATTCTGGGAGGAAAACACTGTTGCCCAAATGTGACAATCTGTGATTCAATCAGTCAGGCAGTCGTTGATGTTTTGGCTTCAGAAATGGGTCATTCCTGTCACCCAGGAAGGCAGAAAGGGATTTTAGGTTGTCAAGTCAAAGAACAATCTCAAAGCCTCAGGTCCTTGAGCAAGCAGAATGTGATAATTTCCTGAATGAGAGACACAGGATGACAAAGGAGAGAGACACTTTCTCAACCATTAGACTACCTCTGCAAATGGATCCTTTACTCTGCCTTAGGAACAACAGCAGCTGTGGGCTGCCCTTTTCTTCAAGAAAGAAAAAGAGAGTGGCCATAACAGCTGTCACTGCCAGAAAGGGGATATGGAGAATTCAAAATAGGATGAATAGGTGTTGGCACTACAATAAAGATGTAGAGAATTAATAATGCACCAGGCAACTTCTCTCAATCTCCCTAGCCTTCTATCAAAAGCAACTGGACTAATCAAGCCAAGTATTTAAATTGACAAATAAAGGACAGGTCTAGCGATGAATTCTTCCATTTGATATGATTAGTGTTGCATTATACAACAGAAGGCCACTTGGTAAGTGGTTAAACTATGATACCTTTGACATTTATGAAAGAATTTTGTCGTGTTGCAATGATGTGTTTAAAGCTTGACCACACAGTGTTGAGTCAGCTTTGATAATGCCCTGCTGAAGGCCGTCTGTGGGAAAATAGCAAAATAGTTTTATCCAGCATGTAATCAGCCCTGCTGTTATCAACACTGAGGCAAGATGTTAGAGCACTTGCTCAATTTCAGATCAAAGAAAGCATCCTGACTTACATTCCCATATATTTCTTTAAAAAATGCTTAACAAATTCTGTTGACATAAATGTTCAAGTAAATATTATTATTACTATTACTATTTCATTGATCCTCGTGCGTGTGTGTGCTCAGTCACGCCCGACTCTTTGTGACCCCATGGACTGTAATCTCTGTTCATGGGATTTCCCAAGCAAGAATACTGGAGATGGGTGTCATTTCATCCTACAGGAGGTCTTCCTGATCCAGGGATCGAGCCCATGTCTCTTGCATCTCCTGCATTGTCCGGGTGGATTCTTTACCACTGCACCATCTGGGAAGCCCATAGTAGCTCATACTTTTATTAAAAAAAATTATTCTACCAGTTTTCTCAATTTTGTTCCTCCACTCTAATTTTTAAAACAAATTTGCCATCTTCAGCATATTCATGTTACATGGAATGCTACATATATTACCATAAGAACATGAAGAAAGGACCACAAATACCCAAAACTTCTCAAACCTAACAAAGCTTCGGCTGTTGAGCAATGGAATTGTAAGAGTTAAAGCAAGACTGGCAAATTAATGTGTTATTCTTAACAGATGAGTTTAGAGACTAGGGAATGCTTTTTTTTTTTAAACATAATGAATGTTACAGGAAAAGAGAAAGAGATGTTATTATAGAATGTGTACAAGTACCATTACCACAAAGACAGACTTGCGTGAGAATCTATTTCTAAGCAATGCTTCCTTTTAATGATGTCCATTTCCATAAGACCTTTCACTTTAAGTTGAACCCTTTCCAAATTTGCATTTGTCATTATGGATTCTCTTTTTTTCTAAATTCATTTTGGAAAGCTAAAGATGGCCAACCTAATTAGTCTACAGGGTAATAACTTCTCACACATAAGAAAAATATTCATATTTTCAAGCTCAGATAGAAGAAAAATTATTTAAATGGAAAGTACATGGTAAATTTAGTGTAAAAGAAACTTAGAAAAAAGAATTTTGATTAACCAAGGCTTGCATTGAAATAATTAGGAATAAACCATTGCACCCTGTAGACTGGAAAGTTGAAATAGGAGCATGCAACCTTCTTCATATATTGTACATCTCCCATTACGTTATTCAGTGTTTAACACTTACTAAAACAGAGCATCAGTACATATAACAGTACTTGTGTCTCCCAGACCATAACAGTTACATTCTCAAAATAGCAAGCAACATTAAGATTGGTATGACAGAGTAGATTTTAAAACATCCAAGTCTGTGTATCACTGTGTGGCTATTGTTAATGGAGGTCGAGGCAGGCCACCTCCAAAGGTACTGCAAAATTCATCAGGAATACGCCTATGTGCTATATATTTCTAAGCTTTTTCCCAGAAAATTTCTGTGTCTTCAGTGCTCCTTCTAATTTTAAATTGAAACAATATACCTGACCTAGTTTATAAAGCGAAGAACTTGAATTCAACTAAGCAGAAGCTCCCAATGGCATCACCTACCACCTTGACATGAGCTAAGCAGATGCTCCTCTAGTCCAGCTTGTTATCTGAAGTCTTCTTTCCAGGTGTTAGCCCAGTCAGGTAGAGTGGTCAGTATTTCCCAAGAAGAAGCCTTATTTCTGAGTTTTCAAGTTCACATTTGATTATAAGGTTGGCACTCCTAACAATCTTCCTCTTATTCTCTCTTCCTGTGCAAAAGACCATTGGTAGCACAGCCAGGCTAAAGTTGAAGAGAACTGTTCTTCAGAATTCTTAAGTCTAGGAAAAATTGTTAGGAAAGTTACTCCATAAAAATTGACAAAATCCATTACTGATTTGTGTCATTTGCTAAATAAAATTCCAAGATTGCCTGCATTATTTGGTTTATTCCATTTGAACGATTTTTGTGGGGAGGATTTATAAATCAAAGATAAAAATTATATTTTAAGTACACTAGTATATATACAATATCTCCAAAGACTTAAAAGGCATGATCAACTTTTATAGAAGTGTTTGTATATGTATAAAATGCATATTTATACATGTATCAAGTTCTAATTTTAAGGTGATTTGTATTGTTATTATTTTTTCCTCATTTGGATCATGAGTTTTGATTCAATTTCTAAAACTAGCTAAACTCCTGCATTGTACTTTCTCATTATTGGTTGCCAAGATGATACTTTTAATTCTCTTCAGTTGAATATCATGATTCAAGTTTATCTAGTTAAAGATTTATAATTATTCCAGGAAAGATTCAGTGAAACTACCTACCTTTCCAGGGAAAAAAATTCAACTTTTGATTACTTACTTTTATTTTTTATGCTAGAGAGCATCTGAATCTTCCCTTTAGATGATTTTGGAATCACTATTTAGATGAACCTTTTCATTATTTGGATGAATCTGGAATTACTACTTTCCAGAGCAAAAGCTGCCAAGACCCTCCCATTATCATTCACCCTTCTAAACACTTCTATATCATCCCTCCTGTGTACACTTTACCAGGATTACAGAACAAACCAATTTATTCTCTGATGCTTTACAGTATCTTTACAGTATATTTCACATTGGTCTCCCTTTTATACAATACTTATATACATAGATCAAATAAAATATCTGCAAAAGGCTGGTTTTACAAGAGAAACTTTGATTATACAAATTTACACTGTAAAGTCTATGCACAGTCTCTTATGTCTACATCTATATATATATATAGATACATAGATAAAGGATAAATAGATGCTCTCTTACCTTTACTTTATGTAAGTCAAATTGCCTGTACTGCAGCCGTGTGTTTACTTGACTATCTTTAAGGTAATTTAGTTTATTATGTGTGTGCGTGTATCTTTCTGTTCTTGTAGCACAATTTCTTTTGGTTTATGGCTTAATAAATAACACATCCCATAATTTAAACTGGCTCTAACAGTTTATATCACCTAGATAAGCATGTGGTGAAAATGCTATTACATAGTCAGTCACAGTTTCAGTGGGAGCTAAATAATAAATTCTCATATTCTCTATTCCCTTACCCTTCCTCATTGGGCAGTTACTGGCAGGTAGGAAATGAATGATATATATTTGATAAGAAGAAACTGAATACTCTCAATTTTCTAAAATATAACTTTACCTTTTCTTCGTTAATGTTGAACTAAACCTTTTCATCATTTACTAGTTCACTCAGAATTATGGTCTTGTTTACATGTTTTTCTCTTATGATGAGCGTAAGGCTGGTTTCATTTCGTTTTTGTATTAACTTCATTATGGATTTGTTAACCTCATCTAAAGACCAATTTTGTAATTTAAACTCTTCTACTCTTCTGAAGGAAATGTTGGAAAAGGAAATGGCAACCAATTTCAGTATTCTTGTCTGGGAAATCCCAGAGAGAGAAACCTGGCGGGTGACAGTCTATGGGGGTTGCAAAGAGTCTGACATGACTTGGCAACTGAACAGAAACAACACCACTGTTCTGAGACTTTTACTCTCACCTATTTTATCAGTTTTTTCTAATCAACTAACAAGTGTTTTCATTGATATTTCAATTAGAAAGCACCATAGTTCAGTTCAGTTCAGTTCATTTCAGTCCCTCAGTCGTGTCCGACTCTTTGTGACCCCATGAATCGCAGCACGCCAGGCCTCCCTGTCCATCACCAACTCCCGGAGCTCACTCAGACTCACGTCCATCGAGTCAGTGATGCCATCCAGC
>NW_011495072.1:13978116-13978320 GCF_000754665.1 Bison bison bison | reverse complement strand
AGCCACTGTTTCCACTGTTTCCCCATCTATTTGCCATGAAGTGATGGGACCAGATACCATGATCTTAGTTTTCTGAATGTTGAGCTTTAAGCTAACTTTTTCACTCTCCTCATTCACTTTCATCAAGAGGCTTTTTAGATCCTCTTCACTTTCTGCCATAAGGGTGGTGTCATTTGCATATCTGAGGTTATTGATATTTCTCCC
>NW_011495072.1:13971804-13978016 GCF_000754665.1 Bison bison bison | reverse complement strand
TGATATTTCTCCCGGGAATCTTGATTCCCGCTTGTGCTTCTTCCAGCCCAGCGTTTCTCATGATGTATTCTGCATATAAGTTAAATAAGCAGGGTGACAATATACAGCCTTGATGTACTCCTTTCCCTATTTGGAACCAGTCTGTTGTTCCATGTCCAGTTCTAACTGTTGCTTCCTGACCTGCATATAGGTTTCTCAAGAGGCAGGTCAGGTGGTCTGGTATTCCTATCTCTTTCAGAATTTTCCACAGTTTATTGTGATCCACACAAAGACTTTGGCATAGTCAATAAAACAGAAATAGATGTTTTTCTGGAACTCTCTTGCTTTTTCGATGATCCAGCAGTTGTTGGCAATAAGTCACTTATTATTACACACACCAAACTTTACACAACAGTAACCATCATAATAGTATTTTAAAAAACAGAACAGAGCGAGGATTTATTCTTCTCCCACTTTGTTCTGTATTCCACTTTGCTCTTGTACCCACATCTTCCCCTCTCCCAGAGAAAACAGTCTCCTCCTGCTTGGGGATGCTATTTCCCCTCCCATTCCGCTTGGGTACAGTGCTTTTCTTCCTTCTAAGGAATTGGAATTCAGTGCATTTTCTTTTTGTTCTTTTCTTAACCTCACTGCTAGTGGTTCCTTCCCATCCAGTAGTCACTTTGCAGGACTTACATTACTTAAACTTGTTCTGTGAGTGAAGTGAAAAGTCATTTAGTCATGTCTGACTCTTTGCGATCCCATGGACTGTCGCCCACCAAGCTCCTGTGTCCATGGAATTCTCCAGCAAGAATACTGGAGTGGGTTGCCATGCCCTTCTCCAGGAGATCTTCCAGATCCAGGGATTGAACCTGGGTCTCCTGCATTGCAGGGGGATTCTTTACTATCTGAGCCACTAGAGAAGCCATTAAACTCATTCTAGTTCATTATTTTTAGTAACATCTGACCCTATTAACTAAATCCATGTAGTTAAAATATTATCTTTCCTCAGCTTTTCCCAACTCTTCACTCTCCTCAACTTTCTTCTACTTTGAGGGCTACTTGTCAGTTTAAACTTTGCTGCCAAGAGTTCTTAAAGGTGGGAGTCTTCCTGGATTCTCTTTGGGGAACTCGTCTCTCTTCATTCTACATTCCCATGGATGTTCTCTTCTAACCTCACTGCTTCCTGTGCCAACTCAATGTGGTGATTCTCCAGGCTCATTTTATCATTATTTGTTCCATGTTCCTAAATATAATTCTGATTCTGACAGTTCACTGCTTAAAGTTCATCAAAGATTCTTCATTTCCCTCAAAATAAAAATCAAACTTACTAGCATACATTATAAATTTACACCGTTTCCCTCAAACATTATCCCTTACTGTCTCATTTCCATTGCCCTCTTTCTTATCAAATTCAATAGTTTCCTGAGCTCTCCCAGCTCCATGTCACTCATGATAAAAGTTGTTCCTTCTAGACTTTGTCCTACACCGAGTCCACACCTATCTGAGTCCACACTTCACATCGTTGGCTCCTATCACATGTATCTTAGTGTACATGGCATTTACCCCGAGGCACGTTTCTTCTCCTCTGTGGTCAGACTAGTGGCCACCTTACCTTCGTTCCCATTGCACCCTGAACTTTACCAATTTAGCATTATAAGGTAATGCAGGTTTCTTACTTATATCTCCCTCTATATCATATGCTCCTGGAGGATGGAATTCAGGTTTGCCAAGGTTGTGGTTCATCTCTGTGGACAGCACAGTGCAGTACAAGGGCTTAATATGTCTTGTTGAAGAAATGAATTTTCAAGAAACTGTATCATTTCTCTGATACTAACTGTAACTGAAGAGTTTAATATTGATCAATACTCTATAAACCATTTGGTGTGAACCCATTCCCATGAAACAGTGGACATTTAAAATTCTTATTATACACAGAGAAAATCCAACTCAATTAATGTGATGAAAATCATAGACACAAGACACTGGGTAAGTGATTATCAAAAGTACAAAATTCTCTTAAAGTGCTAATAGGAAAGAAATGCTAATGCAAAAAATAAGAATGCAATATATAATGAGATCCATGCTACAAGAAAAGTTCACAGGAATGCAGAAATACAGAAAAGGGAAAAAATTATTACAACATGTTAGTGCATTGAACCACTCAAAAGTCTAGATTGTAAAGACCATCAGTCTGGAGTTAGAGCCCAATAACACCATCAAGACAATAAAGGATAGAATCCAGCACAGAAATTACCCCTGGTTAGCAGAGGCTCATCTCTCCAGGCAAACAGTGGGAAGATGGCCTCCCTCTTTCTGATTACACCACCCATAGCTGACCCTGCATCTGAAGGAGCTGCTATTAATTCTTCAAATTTGAATTCACTGTGTCCAAGAGGGTATTATTCTGCATAATTGCCATTCACTTAGTTTAAGTCTAAAATTTGCCAGTGTCAGTAAGAACTGAGCTCTTTTAAAATGTTGTTGCATGATAACAAACAACCAAAGAAAGCATCTTAAGGAAATAGACAATCTATTATTCTTCTTTTAAAAAACATGGACTCCCTCTGGCATTTGACATATATGTGTGGCAACTTTAAAATACAGCCCAAAAATCTTTGATCCCTCATCAAGATATGTGGTCACTGCCCCTGCATCTTGTATCTAGACAGATTTGACTTATAGGTCTGCTTAACCAAAAGAGCACAGTAAAAGTGACATGATGTGACTTCTGCAGATAAGTCATAAAAGGCCACAAACTTCCTCTGAGTTCTCTTGGAATGCTATTTCTTGACTTTAACTTTTGGGATGTTCTCTCTCAGAACCCAAAAGGCATGCCATAAGAAAATTTAAGACATATGGAATGTGTCCCAGCCAAGACCAGACATTTGAGTAAGAAAATTTCCAGATTGTTCAGACATTTAAATCTTCCCATATAGGGCTCTAATAATTGTGTTGAGATAAGTAATAGAGTGCTTCATCCAAATTCCTGACTCACAAAATTCAGGAGTATAATAAAATAGCCATTGTTTTTATAATGCTGATATTGAGGTAACATGTCTGGGAAAGGTATTTCCTGGTTCCACATCTTCATTAAAGAGGAAGTGAGGTAGTGATGCTGTGTTGACAATGGGTGATCAGCACACCTGGCAAGTCCTAGTAAATAATGTGTCAGTGTGGAGAGACACAGGACATACTCAAAAAATAGCAAATCTATGCCTAAACTGGATTAGCCCTGGGATTTCTTTGGAAGAAATTATGCTAAAGCTGAAACTCCAGTACTTTGGCCACCTCATGCGAAGAGTTGACTCATTGGAAAAGACTCTGATGCTGGGAGGGGTTGGGGGCAGGAGGAGAAGGAGACGACAGAGGATGAGATGGCTGGATGGCATCACTGACGCGATGGACGTGAGTCTGAGTGAACTTCGGGAGTTGGTGATGGACAGGGAGGCCTGGCATGCTGCGATTCATGGGGTTGCAAAGAGTCGGACACGACTGAGCGACTGATCTGATCTGATCTGATCTGAAGAACTGAAAAATAAGTTGAAGCCGAGTGCGTACTCTTTTTCTGTAGGAACTAGGAAAACAAACAGCACAGAAAACAAAATATCTAGAAGAGAAACTGTAGAATAATAATTAATAAATAAAACTTGGTGATTGTTCATGTTGGGTCTGGAACTGAGATTAAAAGTTAAAGATGCCAAGGCTAACAAAAGCTATACTTTTCCCGCTAAGTCAATGTTTTCTATATTTCAGATTTTTTCATCTACCATCTTGAAAATTTTTGCTAAATCAATGTATCACTCATAATATCACTTATTTAATATTTTTCTTTAGTTTGTTTTTGTTTAGTTGCTAAGTCATGTCCAACTCTTTTGCAGCCTCATGGACTGTAGCCTTCCAGGCTCCTCCATCCACAGGATTTCCTAGGCAGGAGCACTGGAGTGGGTTGCCATTTGGGATCTTCCCAACCCAGGAATCAAATGTGAGTTTCCTGCATTGGCAGGCTGATTCTTTACCACTGAGCCACCAGGGAAGCCCAAATATGTTCATTACATTAAATTAATAATTTTATCTCACAAAAAAGATTTAAATCCTGGTCAAAAAATGGAACATATATATCACTCTATAAAATAAAAGATATTGATATCAAGCCTGAATGTGCTGCCCTGAAGATTCCTGATTATTTCGTGCAAATAGAAACTGTTTTCTTTCTTTAGCAGAGGGCGGGGGTTGGGGTGAATGGAATTAAACTATGACTATAAAGAAAGTTTCCATTTCAAAAAAAAAAAAAAAAAACTTTATAGTCCAATACTTTGGCCACCTCATGCAAAGGTTTTTGCATGTTTTGCAACTCTCATGCAAAGAGTTGACTCATTGGAAAAGTTTCTGATGCTGGGAGGGATTGGGGGCAGGAGGAGAAGGGGACGACAGAGGATGAGATGGCTGGATGGCATCACTGACTCGATGGACGTGAGTCTGAGTGAACTCCGGGAGTTGGTGATGGACAGGGAGGCCTGGCATGCTGCGATTCATGGGGTCACAAAGAGTCGGACACGACTGAGCGACTGAACTGACTGATAAAGAAAGTTACACCAAAATTTATGCCTTCTTGCCCAAGAGACAAATTGTACATGTATTGCCACAAGGAAAGAAGCCATGTACTATTTGGGAAAAGCTCCTATAAGAGGCTTCCCTGATGCAAGATTATGCATGTTGTTGTTTTTTTTTAATATTTGTATCAGTGAATGGAGAGCAACTTTCTCCCAGAGAAAACACTACAGGGACTCCACAAAACACAAAACACTGCTAAAGTGAAATCAGAGAAGTGTGGTGGGAGGTCATGCAGGCTTGTGGCTTCTGCCTCCAGGGGCTTCACAGAGGCTCCTGGCAGGGATTGTCTGATCATGTCCCTGCAGCAGGGCTGGAGACCAAGCACCCACCCCTCTCTAGTTCAGAGGCCCTGCTGATGGTTAAAGTCACTTTTGACCAGAAAACTAAAGCACTGCAAGTAGCAGAGCCATGCGGTTGAGCATTGTCTTGGACAGATGAAAAAAAAAATGGGTGAGGAGTGAAAGCAAACAAAAGTCTTCAAAAACCTTTGACTGGTGTGTGTCTCTTTTCTATGTCTACCTCACTGAAACCAAAAGAAAAAAAGGAGAGCTTAGCCCAGAAATGGAAGACAGGTCTGGTTTTGGAGAGTCCTAAAATAATTATGAAAACAAAATAATCTTTCTAAATTTTGGCAACATGTTTTTACCTGTGAAGTTTTCACCCCTGGGATATTTTCATCCTTTCTCTTAAAAAAAGATGATCATCAACTGTAACAGAAGCATAAAGTCATACAGCCATCAAATATTCTAGGTTTCTTTGCTGTAATCAGGGCCTGAAAGAACACTGTGAAGAAATACTTGGTAAGACAGTTTTACTTAACGTTGACTGAGAAATGAGACCAAGTTCATTATTGTCGATCTTGGCATTGTTTTGCGGGTGAGATAGATCATTCAAAAGCAGTTAGAATAATCCCTGGTGGGGGGGAGTTCATTTTAGAAAGTTATTACAGAAATACAAGTAGGAATGAGACAAAGTCTAATTTATTAGTAACCGAAAAACTAGGCTGAATTATCTAGAAAATATTTTACTTAGTGATGTGGTGGTAGTGAGACAGACAGGGTTTGAGAGGAGCCCAGAGGTTTCTAGATTAGAAGCAATTTAAATAATTACATTGCTAATCCCATGGATGGAGGAGCCTGGAAGGCTGCAGTCCATGGGGTCACTGAGGGTCGGACACGACTGAGCGACTTCACTTTCACTTTTCACTTTCCTGCATTGGAGAAGGAAATGGCAACCCACTCCAGTGTTCTTGCCTGGAGAATCCCAGGGACAGGGGAGCCTGGTGGGCTGCCGTCTATGGGGTCACACAGAGTCGGACACGACTGAAGTGACTTAGCAATGTAAAAGGAGTACATCAAGGCTGTATATTGTCACCCTGCTTATTTAACGTATATGCAGAGTACATCATGAGAAACGCTGGGCTGGAAGAAGCACAAGCTGGAATCAAGATTCCCGGGAGAAATATCAATAACCTCAGATATGCAGATGACACCACCCTTACGGCAGAAAGTGAAGAGGAACTAAAAGGCCTCTTGATGAAAGTGAAAGACGAGAGTGAAAAAGTTGGCTTAAAGCTCAACATTCAGAAAACTAAGATCATGGCATCTGGTCTCATCACT
>NW_011495072.1:13971544-13971704 GCF_000754665.1 Bison bison bison | reverse complement strand
AAAAACTAGTTTTAAATTTTCTTTGTTTTTTTTTTTTGATCACTAAATTGTGTCCAACTCTTTTGTGATCCCATGGACTGTTGCCTGTCAGGCTCCTCTGTACATGGGATTTCCCAGGCAAGAATACCGAAGTGGGTTGTTATTTGTTTCTCCAGGGGAT
>NW_011495072.1:13968728-13971444 GCF_000754665.1 Bison bison bison | reverse complement strand
ATGGCCACCTCATGCGAAGAGTTGACTCATTGGAAAAGTTTCTGATGCTGGGAGGGATTGGGGGCAGGAGGAGAAGAGGACGACAGAGGATGAGATGGCTGGATGGCATCACTGACTTGATGGACATGAGTTTGAGTGAACTCCAGGAGTTGGTGATGGACAGGGAGGCCTGGCATGCTGCAAAATTCCTGGGGTCGCAAAGAGTCAGACATGACTGAGCGACTGAACTGAACTGAATATGAAGTAAGATTACAGGAAGGAGGGCAGGTTTTATTTTGGACAGGTTAAAATAATTTTCTGTTAGAGTTCAAGTGTGTATAGAGCACCTTGTTGGACATACCCAGGAGGCAGCTTATATGCTGTGCTTGGCAATGCTCAGATCTAGTGATAGAGACTTGTGATTTGACACCCTCCACTCCCTGGAATCATAGAATTGAAGAGATAACCCACAGAGGTAGGGCAGAGCAAGAACATGAGAAGACCAAAGGCAGATTCTGCAGTTAAATCCTATATGTAGGGGGATGTCAGGGAAAGTGAGGTGTAACCAAAGATCAGAGTGGCAGGAGAACACCAGATGCAGGTAACTCTGTCAAAAACAAAATGGTTAGAAACAAATTGATTGAAAATCAGTAACCCAGAAAAGGAGAAATAAAGTTTTGTGAGATACTAAAAAGAGAGGGAATAGGGTAAGAGTTTAATACTTGTTGTACCTGATTTCTCAACTTGTTCTATGAGTCGCCACGCTGTCACTTTATCTTTGTATTTCTTTCTTTCTTTGGTAAGATTTTGTTGTTGTTTGTTGTTGTTGTTGTTATGGACTGTCTCTAAAGTCTTTATTGAATTTGTTACAATATTGCTTCTATTTTATGTTTTGGTTTTTTGGCCGTGAAGAATATGGAATATTAGCTCCCCAACCACGGATTAAACCCCCAGCTGTGGAAGGAAAATCTTAACCACTGGACTTCCAGGGAAGTCCCCTCTCTTTGCATTTCAAGCCCATTAAATGCTCTGGGTCAAGCATCTCCCTTCCATCTTCATCCTGGCTAACTCCTGCTCATACTCACTTTTGCCTTTGTATAATCTCCAAATGAAGTGCTTCCCTAGTGGCTTAGCAGTAAAGAATTCGTGACAGTGCAGGAGCTGCAGGTTCAGTTCCTAGGGCAGGAAGCTTCCCTGAAGGAAATAGCAACCCACTCGTATTCTTGTCTGGGTCCCAGACAAGACAGAGGAGCTTAGAGGGGCTACAGTCCATGGGGTCGCAAAGAGTCAGACACGACTTAGCAACTAAACCACAACACATGAAGTGCAGATTTTACCCTTTCTCCATCCTCTTATAAAAACACGTACCACACTTCATTTGATACTGTATGGCTTCCTGTGTGGAAGCCTATATGACTTCCCTGGTGGCTCAGACAACAAAGAATCTGCCTGCAATGCAGGAGACCTGGGTTTGATCCCTGGGTCTGATCCCTGGATCAGGAAATCCCCTGGAGAAGGGCATGGTTACCCACTCCAGTATTCTTGCCTGGAAGATTCCATGAACAGAGGAGCCTGATGGGCTAGAATCCACTGGGGTCACAAAAAGTCAGACATGACTGAGCAACCAACATTTTCACTTTCATGATTGATATACTTGTCTATTTCTCCAACAAAAATAGGAGCTCTTGGAAGAAAGAATGTTGTGTCTCTTTCTGAATGGAGCAACACTTGACACACTGAAGATGCTTCGCATTTCACAGCCTCTTGATCAGAAATGAGAGAACTTGGCTGGAAGAGGCTCATCTCATACAGTTTTGATGATATTAATTGGAGGTGAAGAAGGACTTAAGCAAATACATTAGGGAAAATTACAGCTTATCAGTGAAGTGTGCATAGTGAGAGTGGGCTTGTAGGGAGAGACAGAAAAAAAAAATGACTAATTACCTAATTTTCACTTCCTGTGCAATATTCCCTGGTTGTTTGACCACCAACTTCTGGGAACATCCTGTAATTAGTATATTTATTCTCTACCCTTAATTTGTGTCTCCAAGTTTTCCTTGGCTCTCTCATCCCTGGCTTGTTGCCCTAAAATATCCCGTTGCCTGATGGAACACTGCTTAGCATATAAATCAGTGACAATTTTGTCTCCCAGCATGGGGACTAGGAACCATATACTCTTTGAAGAACCTCAGTAAAACTGGAGAGGTCAATACATCTTACTTCCAAGGAGGTGAATAATTGCTTACCTATACTAGTTTGTTACTAGATTTTTTTTTTTTTTTTGCGATATCTAGGTAAAGAGCCTCCCAACCACTGTCAGTATAACTTGTATGAACCACATAGGACAAAACAATTTAAGGCTTAATTCTGCTTTTTTTTTTAAGGTGACCTGAGAATACATCTCAATATAAATTTAGGGATCCAAACTTCAAGTCAGTTCCAGTCATCTCGAGTAGTATTTGTTATTCTTCTGTAAATGTCAGATGCTATGCTGATTTGTCAGGATGAGAAATAAGATAGACACAGAATTTCTTTCATGTTTCTTATAATCTGGTAGGGAAATCAGATGAAGGTTTAATTAAAAATAAACAAGCAAATAGACAAATAAATGACAGCATAAAAGACAAAAAAGTTTATAACATGTTGACAGTGATAAGATATTCTGACTTTAGAAAAAAACTAGTTTTAAATTTTCTTTGTTTTTTTTTTTTGATCACTAAATTGTGTCCAACTCTTT
>NW_011495072.1:13914714-13968628 GCF_000754665.1 Bison bison bison | reverse complement strand
GGAGTGGGTTGTTATTTCCTTCTGCAGGGATTTTCCCTTACCCAGGGATTGAACCTGGGTCTGCTGCATTGGCAAATGGATTCTTTACCACTGAGCCATTAGAGAAGCCCTAAAGTTTCTTAGAGTCTCAGTTAACTCTATAAACCTCAGTAAAACGTGAAGATTTGAAAACTGTCATTCACATTTTTCCTTTCCTTTAGAAAGCAATGCTATTGTTATACCAAGAACAAGAGCAAGGTCAAAAGGATTCTCAAACTCACCTGTCCCTTTCATCCACTTACCCTCAGGTTTCTAAACTGCCAGTATGATCACACATTATCCCCCTGCTTATACATTTTCAGCAGGCTCTTGTTACCCACAGACCAAGCTCGGGTTCTTTCACATAGCCTATGGGTTTGTTTGTGTTTTTGTCATCCAAACACTAACTCTAGTCTTTCAGCTCTGTTTCTACCAAATACCTTCACCACCTTAATGGACACATCACACACACAAACACTTAATATTTCATAACAGAAAGCCAAGAGTTCTTGAAATATAATATGAAGGCTTACACGGTCTTCCTTGCACAAACTTTTATCATTGCCTGAAAGTTTCTCTCTACCATGTCTGCCCTTTCTTACTTCACATTCCAGACTCCTTCTTCCTCCTTTAAGATATAGATGCTATGTCCTTATACTCACCCAGGAAATGTTGGAAGAGTTCCTCCTCGCTGTTCACGCTCTGTGTGCTCCCATGGCACCCTTTGCATGCTCGTCTCAGCATTTGCCATACTGGGTTTATTCACGTACCTCCTCCACTAGACTACAGAGACTGTTACAGTATTTCCATTTCTCCAGTGCATAAACCAACACCTGCCATATAGTATGTACTCAGGACACACTTACTGTATACTGCATTTGTCCAAAAGAAATTTGAACCACTAATAATAATAAATATTTCACACAAAGCAATGATGCTTAAATTTAAAAATAAAAGCAAATAATAAGACTATCCAGTTCAGTTCAGTCACTCAGTCATGTCCAACTCTTTGCGACCCCATGAACTGCAGCACACCAGGCCTCCCTGTCCATCACCAACTCTGGGGTCCACCAAAACCCATGTCCATTGAGTTGATGAGGCCATCCAACCATCTCATCCTCTGTTGTCCCCTTCTCCTCCTGCCCTCAATCTTTCCCAGCATCAGGGTCTTTTAAATGAGTCAGCTCTTCTCATCAAGCAGCCAAAGCATTGGAGTTTCAGCTTCAAAATCAGTCCTTCCAATGAATACCCAGAACTGACTCCTTTAGGATGAACTAGTTGGATCTCTTTGCTGTCCAAGGGGATCTCAAGAGTCTTCTCCAACACCACAGTTCAAAAGCATCAATTCATTGGTGCTCAGCTTTCTTTATACTCCAACTCTCACATCCATACATGACTACTGGAAAAACCATAGCCTTCACTAGACAGACCTTTGTTGACAAAGTAATCTCTCTGCTTTTTTAATATGCTATCTAGGTTGGTCATAACTTTCCTTCCAAGAAGCAAGCATCTTTTAAGTTCATGGCTGCAATCACCATCTGCAGTGATTTTGGAGCCCCCCAAAATAAAGTCAGCTACTGTTTCCACTGTTTCCCCATCTATTTTACGTGAAGTGATGGGACCAGATGCCATGATCTTCGTTTTCTGAATGTTGAGCTTTAAGCCAACTTTTTCACTCTCCTCTTTTACTTTCATCAAGAAGCTCTTTAGTTCTTCTTCACTTTCTGCCATAAGGGTGGTGTCATCTGCATATCTGAGGTTATTGATATTTCTCCCAGCAATCTTGATTCCAGCTTGTGCTTCTTTCTCATGATGTACTTTTCATAGAAGTTAAATAAGCAGGATGACAATATACAGCCTTGATGTACTCCTTTTCCTATTTGGAACCAATGTATTGTTCCATGTCCAGCTATAACTGTTCCTTCCTGACCTGTATGCAGGTTTCTCAAGAGGAAGGTCAGGTGGTCTGGTATTCCCATCTTTGAAGAATTTTCCACAGTTTATTGTGGGCCACACAGTCAAAGTCTTTGGCATAGTCAATAAAGCAGAAATAGATGTTTTTCTGGAACTCTCTTGTTTTTTCCATGATGCAGTGATTGTTGGCATTTGATCTCTGGTTCCTCTGCCTTTTCTAAAACCAGCTTGAACACCTGAAAGTTCACAGTTCATGTGTTGCTGAAGCCTGGCTTGGAGAATTTTGAGCATTACTTTACTAGTGTGTGAGATCAGTGCAATTGTGTGGTAGTTTGAGCATTCTTTGGCATTGCCTTTCTTTGGGATTGGAATGAAAACTGACCTTTTCCAGTCCTGTGGCCACTGCTGAGTCTTCCAAATTTGCTGACATATTGAGTGCAGCACTTTCACAGCATCCTCTTTCAGGATTTGAAATCGCTCAACTGGAATTCCATCACCTCCACTAGCTTTGTTCATAGTGATGCTTCCTAAGGCCCACTTGACTTCACATTCCAGGATGTCTCGGTCTAGGTTAGTGATCACATCATCATGGTTATCTGGGTCATGGAGATACCTCTTTTGTATAATTCTTCTGTGTATTCTTGCCGCCTCCTCTTAATATCTTCTGCTTCTGTTAGGTCCATACCATTTCTGTCCTTTATTGAGCCCAATTTGCATGAAATGTTCCCTTGGTATCTCTAATTTTCTTCAAGAGATTGCTAGCCTTTCCCATTCTATTGTTTTACTCTATTTCTTTGCATTGATCACTGGGGAAGGCTTTCTTACCTCTCGCTATTCTTTGGAACTCTGCATTCAAATGGGTGTATCTTTCCTTTTCTCCTTTGCCCTTCACTTCTCTTCTTTTCTCAGCTATTTTTAAGGCCTCCTCAGACAACCATTTTGCCTTTTTGCATTTCTTTTTCTTGGGGATGGTCTTGATCACTGCCTCCTGTACAATGTCACAAACCTCTGTCCATAGTTCTTCAGGCACTCTGTCTATCAGATCTAGTCCCTTAAATCTATTTCTTACTTCCAGTGGATAATCATATGGGATTTGATTTAGGTCATACCTGAATGGTCTAGTGGTTTTCCCCACTTTCTTCAATTAAATATGCATTTGGCAATAAGGAGTTCATGATCTGAGCCACAGTCAGCTCCCAGTCTTGTTCTTGCTGACTGTATAGAGCTTCTCCAATTTTGGCTACAAAGAATATAATCAATCTGATTTCGTTGTTGACCATCTGGTGATGTCCATGTGTAGAGTCTTCTCTTGTGTTGTTGGAAGAGGATTGGATTACTGTGATATTGAATGGTTTGCTTTGGAAATGAACAGAGATCATTCTGTCGTTACTAATTTGGCAAGGACTAAAATTCTATTTATGTAAAAGCTGTCATGTATCAGAAGTTAATCCGGGACTCAGCAGGTACAATCTTGGTTCTTGGAGAGCATTTCAAAACATCAGTAAGTGTCAGGTACTTTTTTTTCCTTAATGGCTATGGAGATAGGTTGTTTTTAAATGTTCCAGCCTCATGACACTCTATATAATACTACAGACTAACACTTGGGTGGTCCTTTAAATAATGTAATTTATAAACATAAGCATAAAAAACAGTAAGCTGAGAATTGCTAGATCAAGACACATTTACAGTGAACTTTAAGCCACATTGAATTTTTCTCTTTTAATTTTTTTAATATATATTTCACTATAATTTTACTATAGCTTGCATTCAGATGGCAACCTATAATAGTTTCAGATTTTTATGGCTGGTTTTCTGATGTAAAATGAAGTTTTAAATGCTTGCTTAATAAGGAATTTTAAATAGTTTGATTCCTCCTTGCAACACTTTCTGCCAAATGCCCTTGTTCTGCAGGAAGTTTCATTAGCGTGTGCCCTGCTCATCCTCCCAGCCCTCATTGCTTCAGACAAGCATGGGTTTAATTGAGAGAAAACCTAGCCGTGACTGTGACTCAGGTGTGAAGGCTGTTTCTCTCAGCAAATTAAATCCAGTAGAATGACTGAGTGTTCTTTTCTATACCCTTATGATAGATTTAATTCTGCATATTAATTGTTCTTATAGCCTCTACTCTGTGATTGTTTTCAGGATCTTATTGAGGGTGATTGATGTTTAGATAAATTTGATGGTTTTATATAAAGACAGAAAGATTAACATGTGCCAGCAAGAACATTACTAGGTCATAAGATCTTAGATTGGCCTACATAGAAATACAATATTAACTCATGCTGTTGCAGATTTGAAGAGTCTGGTAAATAAAATTCAAAGTTGATAATTAAGGTGGGAAAAAAAGTTAGTTTCTTAAATCGTTTCTAATACTTTTTCTTTGCAATATCCAAACAGATATGTCTTTTGGTTTACCAGTTAACTCAACTGGAAAAATAATTTCTTGATCATATTCGTGTGTGCATGTGTGCTAAGTCACTTCAGTCATGTCCAACTTCTTGTGACAATATGGACATTATACAGCCTGCCAGGCTCCTCTGTCTATGGGATTCTCCAGGCAAGAATACTAGAGTGGGTTGCCATGCTCTCCTCCAGGGGATCTTCCTGACCTAGGGATCTAACCCATGTCCCCTGAGGCTACTGTATTGCAGGCAGATTTTTTACCACTGAGCTATGCAGGAAGACCAATCATATTCATAGTGATGCTAGAAGAACAGAGGAGAAAATGAAGATTTTAAACTTTCTGTTTCTACTACCACCTCACTCCCATGCTGAACTATTAGAATCTTTAAGACAGGAGGGGAGCATTGCTTAGAGGACCCATATGTGATTCTTGGACTTGAACATTACTGTAATATATTTAAGTTTACTTTGTACAAGTGTAAATGTATCATTTTTAAATCAGCTCTCATTTTCCTTCCTCCATGATTTCTTTATAATTTTTTCTTATTATTCAGCACTTACTTTTATTAATAGCCTCAAATCTTTTCTGAAGTCAGAACATAAAAACAAAGTGAAATGATTTTCACATAGGAAGAAAAAGGAATTGATAAATTCACTTTGTAATTATATTTCTAGTTTACTTTATATTATCAGAGTATCATTTAACAAAAAGCCTCTGCTTTGGGCTGCTAATAGTTTATGTAAAATACCTTTGCTAAACTAGACTCCTTAGGGTGAAGCAAGTTCACTTGTGAAATCCATCCACATCTTTATTAACTAAAGGCCATAATGAAGGCAGAATTTCTTGCTGAAAAAAAAAAAAATTACCTTGGGTATAGATGCTAATCTAAAATCTACTTCATGAATTTGCTTATTTTTTTCTGCTCCCTTCAGACATTAGCCAGCTAAAGCCATTACACATACATTAATTACACCAATTAGTCCCAACTGCACACACACATACATTCAAGACTTGATTATCTGAGCTAAAAGAAGTGGTTAGGCATGGCACAAATAATACAAATGAGCGAAAAATTCAAATCCCAGGTACACTGAACTAATGAATGCATTATATATTTTTGGCACAGCTCAGTTACCTTATTATGCTTTTCTTAATTTAATAATGCAATTACCTTACATTTCCATATTCCATCCAGGTAATGATAGGGAGAGCAGGCCCAGATTTATAAATTGCATTGGGAAAAAGCCGGCCTGCAATTTAAGGATTTGGTCACATCTTCTAGTCCTTCTTTATTTTCAAATATGTCTTTTATACCTACTTGAACATCCCCTACCTTGTTGATTTAATGCCCACAATGTCCAACACACCCAAGAAAGATTACCCTCACAGATACAAGCATTCATTCATTCATCTCCTATAATTAAAGGCAACTGGAAGGCAGACAGTCCCTACCTAAAAGTAATCCCAACTTTCATTTCCTTGGAGTTTGGGGAGTTTATTACTTTCTCAAGTGAACTTTCATAAGATTTTGCTAGTTTTGATCACCCTTTGTAAGACAGCAGAGTGTAATGCATTGATTTCAAACTTTACTGTGCCAAACAAAACAATTTCGAGAGCCTGGTTAAAACACAGGTTGCTGGGCTCCCACATCCAGATTTTTCAAATTAGTTGGTCTGGGAGGGTATCCAATAATTTGCATCACTTACAAGTTCTCTGGTGATGTGGATGCTAGTAGTCTGGGGGTCTCACTTTGAGAATCACTAGTGTAATGGTGGGCTTCCCAGGTGGCACTAATGGTAAAGAACTTTCTTGCCAATGCAGGAGACATAAAAGACAGTGGCTCAATCCCTGGGTTGGGAACATCGCCTGAAGGAGGAAATGGCAATCCACTCCAGTATTCTTGCCTGGAGAATCCCACAGACAGAGGAGCCTGTAGGGCGACGGTCCATAGGGTTGCAGAGAGTCCAACACAACTGAAGTGAGTTAGCATGCATGCACAAACAGTGTAATGATAAAGAATGTAGCTTAAACCCAGATCCAGCATATTTAGCTATGTGACCTAGGTTTAACCTTGAGCCTCAATTCTCTTACCTGTAACCTGAGGGTAATTATAGCAACCCAGTGCATAGAGTTATTTTGGTTACTAAATGAGTTATATATTTTAAATGCTTACAATGATATCTAGTAACTGGTGTTGATTATTATTGTTGTTGTGTCTATTTATAGACATAAGTCATCCAGGGTAATCATAAATGAATTAACACTAAAAAAAGAAGAAAATGCCTTTCTCTGAAACAGTTGGCTGAGCACTGGAAATTGGGAGAAAAAGAATGTTGATAGACAATCCCTTAGAGTAACTTGAAGAGGAAGATCTTGGGAAAGCATGCAGACCTTTACTATATTATATTTCACAAGGCAGGAAAAGAATACATGGCAAAAGTGAGGGAAAGGGTACTAAGGAGAAAGTCTTTGATTTTTTTCTGATATGATTTTTTTCAGCACATCCCAGGTTCACATTAGGGATTCAGTAAATATGTGTTACATGTCTATTTGGCTATTTAATCCCTGAGTGAGAACTGAATACACAAATGTGAGCAAATCTGAAATGTTCTCTGCTTTTCTACAACTTAAAATTTAGTTTAAAAAAACATTCAACTCCATGTGGAAAAGCAAATGGCACAAATACCAAAGAGGGTCTTATTTCTTTAGAGATATCCAGTGAGACTTCTCAGAAAAAATGATTCAATAGTTACAGTCCACAAACAAGACAAGTTAAGTCAATAGAAATTTATCAGTTTTCAAAATAAATAGATGATAGAGAGGTGTATGAGTGACCAGATGGATAGATAGATAGGTGTTGAATCAAAGCCTATTGAGGGAATAAATTTTTCTAGTTAACAATAATTTGTGGTATAGAAATTAAATAATAAGACCAAATTTTAAAATAAGACCAAACTTTTTAACAATCTAACAGAAATTACTTCAAAGAAAGTTATAGAAAATTCAACTTTTCGGAGGCTTAAATGAATAAGAAATAATTTTTCTTAGATAAAAGAAATCTGGAAGCAAGCAATATCAGTTTGGTGGCTGAAAACTTCAGGACCCATGGCTCTGAAATTCCCTCAGCCTTTCTGTTGCAGGAAGGCAGACCCTTTTCAGGGCCAAGGAGTGGGCTCTTGTCTAATGCTTAGAAATGAATTGCCTGAGGAGACACACGTGCCGACAAAACAGGAGACTTTTTTGGGAAGGGGCATCTGGTCAAAGAGCAGCAGGGTAAGGGAACCCAGAACTGCCCTGCCACATGGCTCACAGACTCAGGTTTTGTGGTAATGGGGTTAGTTTCCAGGTTGTCTCTGGCCAATCATCCTGACTAAGGGTTCTTCTTGTTGGCGCTCGCAGCACCCAACCAAGATGGAGTCTAGTAAGAAGGATTCTGGGAGGTTGGTAGGACATATGGACTGACATCTCCTCTTTCCTTTTGATCTTTCCTTTATATATATGAAAGTTTTATATATATGAAAGTGAAAATGAAAGTCAGTCAGTCATGTCCAACTCTGAGACCTCATGGACTACACAATCCATGGAATTCTCCAGGGCAGAATACTGGAGTGGGTAGCTGTTTCCTCCTCTATGGAATCTTCCTAACTCAGGGATTGAACCTAGGTCTCCCACATCTGGGAAGCCTAAGAATACTGGAGTGGGTAGCCTATCCCTTCTACCAGTGGATCTTCCTGACTCAGGAATTGAACCAGGGTCTCCTGCATTGCAGGTGGATTCTTTACCAGCTGAGCTACCAAGGAAGCTATATGTTTATATATATGTACATATATATACCTAGTCCATGGGGTCGCAGAGTTGGACATATATTTCCTGGTAGTTGCTTGTTAGTTCTGTGTTCCTTACCAGGATCTCCTCTCCTAAGATAACTCATGCAAATGGTTACTGTGGTGCCTGACCAGAGTGGGTGGTTTTAGTTAGTGATTCCCCTAACATTTCCATCCTGATTATTACCTCATGGTCACAAGACAAGCTTCACTATTCAAGGCAGAAAAGGGATGCATTTTGTACATTTTCACCTACTTTTCTGATATTCCTTAACTCCCCTCCCCACCCCACCCACAAATATATTTTTCTTTAAGCATCAAAGTCAGAACTGATTCACCAGGTGACTCCAGGGGCAAGGCAGGATGGAGACTAGAAAAGGAATTGTCATAATTTCCTTTGGTTAAGCATGACCCCCTTTCTTAGGAGGAGTCTGAGTACAAAACTGGCATCTTCTTAGCTAGGAAGAAGGAGCAACTGACAGTTTCTGCTACAAAAACATGCAATTTTGGTTTATAGGTCCATTTACAGTTACTGGGCTTCCCTTGTGGCTCAGCTGGTAAAGAACCCATTTGCAATGCTGGAGACCTAGGGTTGATCCCTGGGTTGGGAAGATCCCCTGGAGAAGGGAAAGGCTACCCACTTCAGTATTCTGGCTATATAGTCCATGGGGTCGCAGAGTTGACATGACCGAGCGACTTTCATTTTCTTTCAAAATACTTGGTGCATATGATGGTAGAAAACTAGCATTTTAACAAATTATTTTAGTGAATATCAACACTATCAAGTATCAAACATTATGATGAGTTCTTTTGCATTCTTTATGTTTAATCTTCACAACTTCCATTTTCTGATGAAGAATCAGAGGTTTAGAAAGGTCTAACAACTTGCTTAAAGGCAAATAGTTTGAGTTAGAGATTGAAATCCATGTTTGTACAACTTCACCTAGAGTTTCTATTTTTCCTAGTTTTCCACTTATGTTTTAATTCAATAATTCTTTCTAGGTATAACATTTGCTATCTCTTGGGGGAAAATACTTAAAATTATTACTGACCAATTCATTGAAGCTGTTTTTATTTGAAAAATAATTCAAGAGAAAATTGACTTAAAGTCAATTCACTTAAAGTCACCAGCTTACTTCTTTTGTTCACTTTCAGTTTTTCTGTCAGACTTGTGATGAGTCAGGTCCAGTTTGCTGCCTTTCCTCCCAAGTTAACTATTAACTCCTCTGAGGGCAAGGATCATCTCTTTTATATCTCACTTAACCTATTCCCAGAACACAGGGGAGAGAGAAGTGGTCAAGAAAGAGTTGCAGGCGTCAAGTAGTATAAGTCAGCAGCAGAGTGACCCTTAATGTGAAATGTCAGCTAGAAATGTAATAGATGAAGAATGAGATTATTTGATGGTAAAAAGAAACTGCTAAGAAAATTTCCACTTGTGCTCTCTTTATGACCTATGTATTCAAGGCCAGAGTAAAAGAATGTAGAGAGTTCACTGGGCAATAGTTAAATGCATGGATGACCACACTCGAAGCCTCTAGACAATTGGATCTTTCAAAAGAACACATACATGAACTGAGTTCTGACTCTGTACTCAGGTAGAAAAATCATCCCCTAATGTAATCAGAGATAGAAAGTGTGAAATGAAGTGAAATGGGGAAATGAAAAAGGAAGGAATACAGTTGAATGTTTATAGGAAAAAATGATAAGAAAAAGTGAAGAAGGATCTTAAGAGCTAGAAGCCCCAACGTGCACAGAAAATATTCTCTATTAAAAAAAATAATAAGAAACAACTCAAATGACAATCAGATGCAGAATGCTTGAATATATTAGGTTATGTACATAAAATAAAAGTTATTCAGAGACTAGAAAAAATACTAATGTGTACATATATCACATATGTCAGACTTTATACCATTTAATTCTCATAGCCACCTTATATGTAATATACTCTCATTATTCTTATTTTCTAGGTGATAAAACTAAGGCACAGCTATGTAAAGTAACTTGTTCAAAGTCACACAGCTGGTAAGTGAAAGAACTGGGATTCAAACCTAGGGAGTTTTTGCTTAAGCCCTGAGCTGTATGAAATGACCTAAACTCACTATTACCCTTATATGAAATGAACAAGTCACTGAACAACAGGTATGCTCATGGTCCTGTTTTTTTCTTAATGTAATATAGAGCTACAAAGAAAGAGTGAGTAGAACAAAATCAAATGTTAAAGAAGAAAATGAGGTAATTTAAAACTCTCTGGCACATCCCCAACCAATTACAAAAAGCATTAAATTGTGTTTGGGAGATGCAACATTGTGAAATTCCTCTAAAGCATTTAGCTGGCTTTGAAATGCCCCTTCGGCTGTAAGAGAAGATCATTTTCATATCCCCTCTACGGATCCGCTTGATTGCGTGTCAGCTCTATTAGGAAGTTGCTTCTCACTAATTCAAGTTGACTTTTTATTAGCCACTTACACCTCAAGCATCAGACACATGACCATTTGGGGGTTTAAAAGCTGCCATCACTTATATCCAGGCAGACTTAGTTCTTGGCTATGACCAAGACACAGCATTAGAATTTGAAGGTTAACTGAGTGCACTATTTTTTGAATTCTTTACTTTTACTATCTGCTTTTAATTCTTCTGTGAGGAGAAAACTATGGAGAATGAAACAAACCAAGTGACCCCAAGCAAGTGTGGGGGAAGAAGAGAGTAGTTCTTTGTAATACAGGATTTCTCTCCAGCAGTAAGCTGACATGCACTAAAAGATAAAAGGGCCAAGGTCAGCCAGAAGCTCCAGGGGGTCCTTTCCCAAGATGGCCAGCCTGGGATAATTACCCTCACACAGGAAAATTACCTGAGTTGTCCCTCAGGCACAAAGACAAAATAAATCAAAGCAG
Organism: Bison bison bison; assembly: GCF_000754665.1. Lineage (NCBI taxonomy): Eukaryota > Metazoa > Chordata > Mammalia > Artiodactyla > Bovidae > Bison > Bison bison. The sequence goes on along the minus strand of NW_011495072.1, from coordinate 13,957,574 downwards.
TTGCAAAGCTTGGTTTTGTCAGACTGCCACTTTTCTGTTCTCAGTGTTTCATGATTCTCTGAGTGATTTATTTATCCATATAAATTTTCAAAGTAATTCATTAATATTAAAGAAAGGTTGGAACTTGATCTTTAGTGGGAGAGGGATTTGGAGTAAGAGGACTACTCATTAATAGATTGAGTATTTCCTCCCCACCCTCTTGTAAGCATCACATCTACTTTCATTATATTCTGACCTGAATTTCTTAGATCTGGGGGTCACTGAGATGTTATGAAGTGTTGGTCTACAATTCCCAGTGAAATTTGAGACCCATGTACAAGAGAGGTACTGACAGGGGGCATCAGGCTTAATTTTTTATGTTATTTTATATCTCAAAAAACTTCAAAAAAAAAAAAAACCATAAAAATGAAGGCAGAGAACTATCCAAAGGGGCTAGTGGGCTAAGACACTGATTGGAAGTATAGTTTTCAAGATCCCATCTCTGCTCTTAACATATCATTTGTTGTTGTACTCAGTCATTCAGTCATGGCCAACACTTTGCAACCCCATGGACTGTAGCCCGCCAGGCTCCTCTGAACATGGGATTTTCCAGGCAAGAATGCTGGAGTGGGTTGCATTTCCTTCTCCAGGGGAATTTCTTGACTCAGGGACCAAACCCAAGTCCCCTGCACTGGCAGGAGGATTTTTTTTTTTTTTTTTTTTTTTACCACTGAGCCACCTGGGAAACCCATGGCATATCATTTACTCTAAGTCAAATTGCTTACTCCTTGTTGTTTCAGAATTTTCTATATACTAGAAACCAAAGAAAACTTGTAATACTGATATACAAAATTTGGAACTAAATCAGGCATCACCACTGATCCTACAATTCATTATATAGAAGAAAAACCAAACATCTAGGGCTTTCATGGAGTTACATGAGTGGTAAGGTATAAAGATTCAGATGTCTGGACTCCCTGCTTGAGAAGTTTCCTGCTGCCGTATGTTGACCATGGGACAAGAACCAGTGGGAAACTTAAGATGACAAAAAGTCTAGTTTTTCTTAAGTGGGGCTATTTACCTCATGGTTGGATGGCATCACGGACTCAATGGACAGCAGTTTGAGCAAACTCTGGGAGATAGTGAAGGACAGAGAAGTTCTGGTTTGCTGCAGTCCATGGGATCACAAAGAGTCAGACACAACTTAGCAACTGAACAACAATTTACTTCATATTTCTGTGCTTCCATTTCCGTAAGTAGAAAATGAGAGGTCTAGAATTCCTTATGCAAATAATTTTTAAGACTCAGTGACCATTCAGAAAAACAAATGAGTAAAGCAACAACCAAAAGCACATAGAAGCTGAGTTGAAAATCCTATGACGTCACTAAAGGATATGTGCTTGCTAAGTCACTTCAGTAATATCTGACTCTTTGTGACCCTGTGGACAATAGCCTAGGCTCCTCTGTCCATGGGATTCTCCAGACAAGAATACTGGAGTGGGTTGTGACGCCCTTCTCCAGGGGATCTTCCTGACCCGGGGATTGAACCTGCGTCTCTTGTGTCTCCTGCATCAGCAGGTGAATTTTTTACCACTAGCACCACCTGGGAAGTCTCACTAAAAGGATGGCCAATGAATTATTAAAGAAAGCACCATCTTGTCCAAAGGCAACAGCATGTGGAGCTCAGGTTCTAAAGTGAGGCTTCCTGAAATGAGTGCCTACCCTGCAAGATGCTCCATAAAAAAGAGGGCTCCAAGATTGGATAGCTAAGTCTGGGTACTCAGAACATTGTATATAGCATGTGCAGAGATTGCATGGTAGTTGAGCACCTTCAAGGCTATAAGAAATCCAAAGTAAAGAAACCTATGTATCCTTGCTTAATATAGCATTTACTATGCATAAATGACCAGAAAACTCTTGTTTATTCATGGACTAACTATTAATATATAAATGTTCTGCACAACACACAGTAGGAAACTTGAGGGCAAAGTAAAGACTTCTGTTGCCCATCGCCTCAGCCCTTTTCTCAGTTCAAGGCCATCTCCTCAACCTGGACCTACAGTTTCCAGCTACTCCTCTTCAGTCCTCTGGTAGTTCTCACCTTGGGGATTCTGGGTAGAGGATCATGCCCAGAATTCCTGTCTTTGTTGTGAATAGAGCAGGAGAGAGAGGGATATCTGGTACTAAGAGGCAAGATAGCAGCAGGGAAACAGTCATCCACTTTGGACATGAATGGGGGCTGGATGGACAAGTGCACCAGTACAAAAAGTAAAAACCAAAGCCAGACTCAGGCAAAATGACATGGGTGATCACCCTATTGCTCCAGGGGTGACTCCCAGGCTGCCTCTAGTCAGGGGCCACAGTAGGGCAGTTGAATATATCTCATCATTTCAATGTCCTTTTCCTTTTTCCCTTGTCTTAAAGTAAAACTATAGAGTTCCTACTGATAATTAATTGCTCCTTTTTCTAGGTTTACGTTGGCTCTTTGTTTATATCTGTTTATATATATTGCCTAGTTTTATAGCATAATTTGCATGTCTTCACTCCCAGCCAAAATATAAAGTACTATGAAGTACAGCATTTACATTATTCATTGTTTCACCCTTAGAACTCGGCACATAGTGGGAACTTAATAAATGGTTAAATGGATAAACAAATGATGATAAATGCAAGAATGACAGAAAGCACAACTTGTAGATTAACCAACCATTGTGACTCTCCAAATTTATGCTTTTTGTCACTCAGGTTTAAAGGCTATAAACTTGTCAGCAATTATTTAATACCCACCCGCAGCCTCCACGTGCTTATAGATCATATCCCCAACCTTCACTGTTCAAACTTATTGTTCTTACAAAGAACTGATGCTTTTGAACTGTGGTGCTGAAGAAAACTCGTCAGAGTCCTTTGGAGAGCAAGGAGATCAAACCACTCAATCCTAAAGGAAATCAATCCTAAATATTCATTGGAAGGACTGATGCTGAAGCTGAAGTTCCAATACTTTGGCCACCTGATGCAAAGAGCTGACTCATTAGAAAAGACCCTGATGCTGGGAAAGATTGAGGTCAGGAGGAGAAGGGGACAACAAAGGATGAGATGGTTGGATGGCATCACCAACTCGATGGACATGAACTTGGGCAAACTGAGGGAGATGGTGAGAGACAGGGAAGGCTGGTGTGCTGCAGTCCATGGGGTTGCAAAGAGTTGGACACAACTTGGTGACTGAACAACAACAACAACGGAATTCTAACCCACAGCACACCTTTTCTTTTAGCACTTTTAGGACTCTAATGTGAACCTATGCGTGTGGTCTTTGCTTCCCAGGTCATGCTAGTGGTAAAGAACCCACCTGCCAGTGCAGGTTGGACTTAAAAGATGCAGGTTCGATCCCTGGGTGGGGAAGATCCCCTGGAGGAGGGCACAGCAACCGACTCCAGTACTCTTGCCTGGAGAATCCCATGGACAGAAGAGCCTGGTGGGCCACAGTCCACATCCCTTGGTGTCCAAGGAAATCCTGAGATATCGCTTTAAATTTTTTTAAAAGATAAAGTGTTTGTATAAAAGGAAGAGAAAATACCTCAATTCCAAACACTTTGGTAAATGTAGTGGTGAAAATTTAGAGGAAAACTGACCCAAAAAGTGTATACACAACTAGTTTGTGTTGATCATAAGAAGGGAACAGATTCATCCCCCTCCTTGGGATTGAACACACCTTGCTCTTTATCAAGGACAAGCAAGGTAGAGGAGAGCAAAAACCGAAGGCCAAGATGTTTAAGAGACAAGATTAATGACATTCATAAAATTGATGGAGGCCTGTGGGCTTGAAGTGATTGTGATAGCTCACATGGGTCCAAGGGTGTAAATATTTAACAAACAATCACTTCGTGGTCTCATATTTACAAAAGTGAAAGTGGGGATATAATTCTCTCTTTGAGGACTCAGTTATTTAACAATTAAAGGAAGGAAAAAAAAAATCTAAAGGGATTTCCCCTTCAAATGATTTCCTTCTGAAACCATACTCAATTCATTCACGGCTTGAGGTGAAGATTCTCATTCTTATTGCTTCTTTGCCACACAGGTTTTCAGTTGTTCTGACAACCGTTCCTTTCCTTTTTTTTTTTTTTTAGTTTTTATTGGAGTATAGTTGCTTCACAATGTTGTGTTAGTTTCTACTGCACAGCAAAATGAATCAGCCATACATGTACATATACCCCCTCTCTTTTGGACTTTCTATTCAGGTCACCACAGTGCATTAAGTAGAGCTCCCTGGACTCTAATGTGAACCTATGCGTGTGGTCTTTGCTTCCCAGGTCGTGCTAGTGGTAAAGAACCCACCTGCCAGTGCAGGTTAGACTTAAAAGATGCAGGTTCGATCCCTGGGTGGGGAAGATCCCCTGGAGGAGGGCACAGCAACCCACTCCAGTACTCTTGCCTGGAGAATCCCATGGACAGAAGAGCCTGGTGGGCCACAGTCCATAGGGTTGCAAAAAGTCAAACATGACTGAAGTGACTTAGCACGCAGCAAACATGCAGTCTTTGCTCCCTGGAGTGAGTAAGTCTGTTTAGTAAATTGACTTGTAACCACAGGCTCACATCTCTCAATACTTAATTGCTCTTGGTTCAACCTATTTTGTGTTTTGTTCTTTTTCAGGGAGCATGTTTCAGTAAGGGGGTATTCCTTCTGTGTCAACCAGGGGGAGCATCCCAGATCTGGACCCATTTAGTGTCTCATACAGGACTCTTGGCCAATTCAATCAACTTCCCCTCATCCCCACTCCCAGTCACTGTACTTTTAGGCCAAGGTGACAAAGGCACTGTGAGAATATATTGGTGAGCTTATTCCTGCCAGCAAGAGAGTGACATTGCTCACTTTGGAAAGGTAAATCAACTTCACAAAGTGCACCATCAGTTTAATAAGAGTCTATATTTATTGAGCACTAATTATGGGCCAGGCACTGCACTGAGTGATTTACAAACATTATTTCATTAAACTATCACTACAGTTTTATGAAGTAGGTATTTTTATTATTCCCCAGCTTACAAATGATGTAACTAAGATTTAGAGAGGTTATGTAACATGCTCAAGGTCATAAAGCTAGGAAGTGAATGAGCAAAGATTATAATCCATATCTGTCTGGCTCCCAGAGTTTGCCCTTTAATTAATCTACTATAATACCTCACAAATAATGAGTAAAAAAGACAAAGTGCTAAATAAATGATAGTTGATTTTAAAAATATGAGAAAGGAACTTGCTAAAATTTTTATGGTGATTGAATATTTAAAAGAATCCTGAAAATTTCCAGAGCAGAAACCTATTAGCATTATACTAGGAGCAAATGGGTGAGTTTTTCACAAAGACCCTCCTATGAGGTTATCTTTATGGGCAGGTGATAGTCAAGGCCAAGACAACTGAGTGGAAGTAAATCACACTCAAGTTGGTGATGAAGCAACAGTTCTTCTGCAGGATAACTAATGCACTCAATATTCTTGTCTCTTCTTGCTGAGCTTCCCAGATCCCATCCACCCAGTGTTTAATGTGGGAATCCTCTCTCTCCAGTTTTGTTTACGCCACATGTCATCCATTCCTTCTGTTGATTCTTGTGACATCTGGAGTCTCTCAGTAACACTCCATACTGTGTCTCTTTTCCTTGATCTCTATTTTACTTCTGAATACTCGCCTCTCCCCACTTGCATTCCTCTATCACTCCCTATTTAAGTATCTTTCCTTCTGTTAGAACTTAAGATGAGAGGTCAGTCTCCAAAGCTCACTGAGACACAGACTAGTTTTATACAGTATATATAAAAACATGGTCAAACTGGGCTTCCCTGGTGCCTCAGCAGTAAAGATTCCACCTGCAATGCAGGAGACACAGGTTCGATCCCTGGGTCGGGAAGATATCCGGCAGGAGGGAATGCAACCCACTCCAGTATTCTTGCCTGGAGAATCCCATGGACAGAGAAACCTGGTGGGCTACCATAGTCCATAGGGTCATAAAGGGTTGGACATGACTGAAGCAACTGAGCACGCAAGCATGAATGGTCAAACTACAAGGTTCAAAATCAAAAGTCAAACAATTTTCAATACTTTTAAGAATTGTACCCTGGACACTCAATTATGGTATTAAAGTTGTAAATTCCATTTTATGTATTCAATAGTAAAAATAATTATTATCACTGAGGCATATATTGACACATGGTGAAAGACTTGGTGTCATGGCATTTAAATGTACAGGCTCTGGAGACAGGCTAAGTTGGAATTCTGGCTCTGCCACTTACAGTCATGTGACCTTGAAAAAGTTACCTCATTACACTGGGCCTCAGTTCTCATAGGTAAAACGAGGATAATTACATCAACTAGTTCATAGGATTGTTGTGAATATAAAATGAATGAATGTATGAAAAACATTGACAAGAGTAGCAGGTATAAGGTAAGCACTTAAAGATGTTATACTTACTGTAATGTCTTCACAGTATCATAGACCTGCTCTAATAAACCAGAGAAGTGAGTGATAGATTTTCTATGGCTGACCAAGCAAATTCATGCCTAGATACATACATAAATATGTGCTTAAGATTTATACTCAGTCTATGCAGCATCCTTGGGCTTAAACAGGCAAAGCAGCAATATAGAAATAGTTTCTGTAAATAACTGCCCAAGAATAGAAGAGAAAAAAGAAAACTTATTTATTTTAAGATTCTGTTGTGGTAGGAGAAGAATCGGATATTTTGTAGAAGACTTAGCTTTCATCTCTGATATTCTTATATATGAGTTTCAAGAACTTCTGAGCCTCTTTGTTTTTAATTGCCAAAATAATATCACAAATCAATACCACTAAAGATAAAGATATGGGCTCCCTGATGGCTCAGACAACAAAGAATCTGCCAGCAGTGCAGGAGACCCAGCTTCAATCCCTGTGTCCAAAAGATCCTCTGGAGAAGAGAATAGCTACCCATGCCAGTTTTCTTGCCTGGAGAATTCCATGGACAGAGGAGCCTGGCGGGCTGTAGTCCATGGGGTCACAAAAGAGTTGGACAGGATTTACTGATTAAACAACAATGATCATAGCAACATCCTAAAGTTATTTTAATGAGATAAAATAAGAGTATAAGTTGTAAATCATTGTATACTTCTAGTGCTTAGTGTTTTAGTTTTCAAAAAGCATTTTAGAGCATTGCTGTATAAAGAATTTATAACTTTTTGAACATAACTTTCTGAAAAGCAATCTTTTACATACTAGATCTTTCAAGTCCATATGCTGTAATTCTCATAAAATCCCCTCACACAAATATCACTGTCTCTGTATCATTAAGACCAAGCATCAAAAAGATTATGGAATGTTCAAAGTTGCACAACTGGTAAATGACAGCTAAATTTTAATGCAATATTTCAGTTTTCAAAGTTTAGATAATTCTTTCAAATATATAAAGCAACTTCTATGCTGTAATTATTTACTGGTACAATTGACTAAATGCAGGCATCATTCAGTTCAGTTGCTCAGTCGTGTCCGACTCTTTGTGACCCCATGGACTGCAGCACACCAGGCTTCCCTGTCCATCACCAACTCCCAGAGCCTACTCAAACTCCTGTTCATCACTTCAGTGATGCCATCCAATCATCTCATCCTCTGTCATCCCCTTCTCCCGCCTTCAATCTTTCCCAGCATCAGGGTCTTTTCCAATGAGTTAGTTCTTCACATCTGGTGGCCAAAGTATTGGAGTTTCAGCTTCAGCATCAGTCCTTCCAATGAATATTCAGGACTGATTTCCTTTAGGATGGACTGGTTGGATCTCCTTGCAGTCCAAGGGACTCTCAAGAGTCTTCTCCAACACCACAGTTCAAAAGCATCAATTCTTTGGCGCTCAGCTTTCTTCATAGCCCAACTCTCACATTCATACATCACTACTGGAAAAACATAGTTTGGACTAGATGGACCTTTTGGCAAAATAATGTCTCTGCTTTTTAATATGCTGTCTAGGCTGTCATAGCTTTTCTTCCAGGAAGGAAGTGTCTTTTAATTTCATGGCTGCAGCCACCGTCTGGAGTGATTTTGGAGCCCAGAAAAATAAAGTCTCTTACCGTTTCCACTGTCTCCCCATCTATTTGCCATGAAGTGATGGGACAGGCATAACATATAGTAATTTCCCTCAAAAATGTGTAATCTACTCAAAGATAGTCATTAATACTTAGAAGATAACACATAATCATAAGATACTAATAGAATATATATTTATGTATGCTACTATAACAAACTCTAAAAATTCAGGATTTTTCACCAAGTAAATTTATTTATTATCTATTTGATGAAGGTGAAAGAGGAGAGTTAAAAAGCTGGCTTAAAACTCAATATTCAGAAATCAAAGATCATGGCATCCGGTCACATCATTTCATGGCAAATAATCACCTGGAGGATGGGGAAATAATGGAAACAGTGACAGATTTTATTTTCAGGGCTCCAAAATCACTGAAAATAATGACTGCAGCCATGAAATTAAAAGACCCTTGCTTCTTGGAAGAAAAGCTGACAAACCTAGATAGCATATTAAAAAGCAGAAATATCACTTTGCCAACAAAGTTCGGTCTAGTCAAAGCTATGGTTTTTCCAGTAGTCATGTACAGATGTGAGAGTTGGCCATAAAGAAGGCTGAAGGCCAAAGAATTGATGCTTTTGAACTGTAGTGCTGGAGAAGACTCTTGAGAGTCCCTTAGACAGCAAGGAGATCAATCCAGTCAATCCTAAAGGAAATCAACCCTGAATATTCATTGGAAGGACTGATGCTGAAGCTGAAACTCCAATCCTTTGGCCACCTAATATGAAGAGCCAACTCACTCAAAAAGACCCTCATGCTGGGAAAGATTAAGGGCAGGAGGAGAAGGGGGCAACAGAGAATGAGATGGTTGGGTGGCATCATCGACTCAATGGACATGAGTTTGAACAAACGCCTGGAGATAGTGAAGGACACGGAAACCTGGAGTGCTACTGTCAATGGTGTCACAAAGAGTCAGACAGGAACGAGCCATTGAACAACAAACCATTCCACAACATGGATGTTTCTGGCCAGTGAGCAGCTTTCTCCCTTTAGTGACTCATAGACCCAGGTGTCTTCCACCTTTTGGTTCTGCCTTTTCCTTGGGGTCCTCTGCTTTCCATCAGCAGAAGGAGAAAGAAACACACACAAACATATCCCCTCTCTTGAGCCTTCCTCACACTTTCCCCCCATTCCACCCATCTAGGTCATCACAGAGCACTGAGCTAAGCTCCCTGTGTTATACAGCATATTCCCATTAGCATCTATTTTACACAGGGTAGTGTATATACATCAATTCCAATCTCCCAATTCGTCCCACCCCCACCCATGTTCACACGTCCATTCTGTATTTCTGTGTCTCTATGCCTGCCCTGAAAATAGGTTCATTGGCACCATTTTTCTAGATTCCACATATATGCTTTAATACATTTGTTTTCCTCTTTCTGACTTAACTTACTCTGTACAACAGGCTCTAGGTCCATCAACATCGCTACAAATGACCCAACTTCATTTAATTGCTTTGTAGGAAATTCTTGGCCCTCAAATGACACTTCTCACTTATGTTCCTATTCTCCTGGGGATAGTTAGTCATGTGATTACATCTGGGGCAAGAGGGCCTGGAAAATATTATGCCTGGATAGGTAACCACCCCAACCACATAACACACTACAGAAGAGAGCACACAAACGTGAGTCAGAGCTGCTCAGGTATGTGATAGATAATAACTGATGGAAGTTTGTAATTCCTTAAAAGAAACTCTAGAGACTAGTTGGGTTTTAGAAATCAGAAATGTTTGGGTTTTAGGAAGAAAATACAGTGCTTGTACCATATTATATGTCACGTCCACACACAGGTAAACCTTAGAGTTACATATAGTAGTCCTTCTGCAGTGAAATTAATATTCACACTAAAATGTGATAAATTAGAATAGTAATTGTCTCACATCTGTTGAAGTCAGAGGCTTTCCAAAAACCTTTAACAGATGAATAAACTGAGATTTATGAATTGCAGATTAGGAATTTGTGAACTTGCATCAGGACTATGGATATGATTCAACAAAAGCATAAGGGAAGGATTTCAGTGTTGCTAGCGACTTGTATATAGAAGAGCTCTCACTCAAGTGCAAGGAGGTCAAATGTGACTGGTCAATTACCATGTGCTTCAGCTCCTTAACAAGTTAAATATTTTGATCTTTTATATTTCCAAATGCAAAGAGTTATTAGTCCAAGTGAGAGAATAGTACTTAACCATTTGTTATGCACACAGAACAGCTGCTGCATGGCATTTTCTTTCTACTTACAACACTAAGTGGATGAACTGACACTTTGAAGCTAATAATCAAAATGTCCTTCCCACTAAGCTCTCGTCATCAACAATAGGCACTTTTAAACGAATCATAAACCTTTCAACTCAGGAGCAGAGCAGAGCTCTGAGCATAAGCAGAGCTTATGCTTAGTTTTATGGTATAGACATTTCATTTTTTACTTTTTTACATTAAAAACAAGAGATAACTTATGAGCATAATTTGTGCTGTTTTTAATGTACTTTAAAACCCAGACAATCCTAGACGTTTTCTTTGACTCAGAACATTCCTCAAGTGAAATTTTTTGAGCCAGGTGCTAAATGCAGATGACCACACAGAGACATATAGTATATTGTTATGAATTAATCATTATGAGCTTTAATTTTCAGTGAGTCAAATCTGATATGGTGATGTAACCTTGATGTTAATTTTTTTAATTATATATTTTTTTCAAATATAGGTCAGTTAACTTTCTCATGACTCTAGCTGTGTTTTCTACTCTCCTGGGTTCTAACAAAAGCACTAACCTCAGGCAATTTGGAAAGGCTTTGCTGCATGATAATGAGAATTTGAACGGCACATTAAAAAAAAAAAACCTGATATTTATTTAAATAGCATCATGAATTAAAAAACTGATAGATTGCAATATTCATCTCATGACAACAAACTAGTTGAAAATGCTGTAAAATGTAAAAATAATGCATTTTAATTTTCCTAACGGCTTGAAGCAAAATTGTATATTTTACAATTAAGACCATATAGGGCATTGACTGGTAGGTCTTAATTAAGGAGGCTGTATATGATACAGGACTTCATATTAGATCCAAGACATTAGCTCAATTATTTTTATTGGTATGAGACAGATTGTGACAATTTACATAGTCCCCGCTCCTTGATTATTACCAAACTCTTTAGCAGAATAGAGATACTATCTTAGTTATATAATGTGCTTTTGTGACTAAGAGCCTGAAGATTCTTGAACAAATCTGCAACAGATATAAAACACAGGTCTGTCCCAAATGGGTTGAACTAGGTGTCAGAAGACAGCTTTACAATATGAACTTTTACCCTATGGGGAGGTGACCTGTTTTCTCATTCATAAACAAAAGAGATTAGACTTACAGATATCAGGAGTCCATTTTAGTTCTAGCATTCTATATTTCAGGAATAGAAATTCACTTTTCTAGAAGAGCTTTGTTCAGGATTCCATGATTTCTGGCTCAAGTTACACTTATGATGAGAACTGTTTCCTGAGTGTCTTTATCACTGCTGTGATATCCTGCTTTTTCTGGTTCTACCATGTCCACAGAACATGTGTGAAAGAAAAATTGCACCAGTGGGTTGAACAGGCAAGGAAGACTTCATTCTAGACTACTACAATGGAGACGAGTGACTGAACTCAACTCTGCTGAAACTAAGCGTTGGAGGGCTTTTAAGCACTGAGGTAAGCTAACAGAAAAGTACTTGAGGACATTAGGAGACTGGTAAAGTTGATTTTGATCATCTGTGTTTGCTAGTTGGTGCTTATCAAAGTTGGGTTCCTACTCTCCCACAAATATTGGGATTTAGGGGCCTTTCCTTCTTGATAAAAGAATTACATTTCAAAGGGATGGCTCACAATCCTTGAGAAAGACATTTTTGGGTTGTGTAAGATTTAAATTTCAAAGGAGCATTGAAAGAATTTACAATCTCAAGTTTTCAAAACTAAATGCTCTAAGAAAAGGGAGATCAAGGGTCTAGAGACAGGAAGAAACCTGCCTAAAATTTTGTCAAACTGAGTAAGAAGTTAAGCAGTCTTGGTGTTGTGCCTTCACAAACCAAATATTGTGGTGAATAAGGCCAAATAAGGAGTCTCCAGAGGACAAAAGGATCTGGAAATGAGCTCCACTAAGGCCCGATGAGGGCTTCCCAGGTGGTGCTAGTGGTAAAGAACCTGCCTTAAGAGACAGGGGTTTGATCCTTGGGTCAGGAAGATCCCCTGGAGGAGGGAACAGCAACCCACTCCAGTACTCTTGCCTGGAGAATCTCATGGACAGAGGAACCTGGCAGGTTACAGTCCATAGTGTCACAAAGAGCTGGACACAACTGAAGCAACTTAGCTCAGCATAGTACAGGTCGGTAGGTACCCAGTATGCTACTGGAGATCAGTGGAGAAATAACTCCAGAAAGAATGAAGAGACAGAGTCAAAGCAAAAACAACACCCAGTTGTGGATGTGACTGGTGATAGAAGCAAGGTCCGATGCTGTAAAGAATAATATTGCATAGGAACCTGGAATGTCAGATCCATGAATCAAGGCAAATTGGAAGTGGTCAAACAAGAGATGGCAAGAGTGAATGTCAACATTCTAGGAATCAGCGAACTCAAATGGACTGGAATGGGTGAATTTAACTCAGATGACCATTATATCTACTACTGTGGGCAGGAATCCTCTCAGAAGAAATGGAGTGGCTATCATGGTCAACAAGAGTCCAAAATGCAGTACTTGGATGCAATCTCAAAAACGACAGAATGATCTCTGTTCGTTTCCAAGGCAAACCATTTAATATCACAGTAATCCAAGTCAATGCCCCAACCAGTAACACTGAAAAAGCTGAAGTTGAATGGTTCTGTGAAGACCTACAACACCTTTTAGAACTAACACCCAAAAAAGAGGTATCTTTCATTATAGGGGACTGGAATGCAAAAAGTAGGAAGTCAAGAAACCCCTGGAGTAACAGGCAAATTGGCCTTGGAGTACAGAATAAAGCACATCAAAGGCTAATAGAGTTTTTGCAAGAGAACGCACTGACCATAGCAAACACCCTCATCCAGCAACACAAGACTCTACACATGGACATCACCAGATGGCCTACACTGAAATCAGATTGATTATATTATTTGCAGCCAAAGATGGAAAAGCTCTATACAGTCAGCAAGAACAAGATTGGGAGCTGACTGTGCCTCAGTTCATGAACTCCTTATTGCCAAATTCAGACTTAAATTGAAGAAAGTATGGAAAACCACTAGACCATTCATGTATGACCTATATCAAATCCCTTATGAGTATCCAGTGGAAGTAAGAAATAGATTTAAGGGACTAGATCTGATAGACAGAGTGCCTGATGAACCATGGATGGAAGTTCATTACATTGTACAGGAGACAGGGAGAAAGACCATCCCCAAGAAAAAGAAATTCAAACAAGCAGAATGGCTGTCTGAGGAGGCCTTACAAATTATGAAAAGAAGAGAAGCAAAAAGCAAAGGAGAATAGGAAAGATATTCCCCAGTGAATGCAGAGTTCCAAAGAATAGCAAGGAGAGATAAGAAAGCCTTCCTCAGTGATCAGTGGAAAGAAATAGAGTAAAACAATAGAATGGGAAAGACTAGAGATCTCTTCAAGAAAGCGTACATGAGTTTGGGTAAAATCTGGGAGTTGGTGATGGACAGAGAGGCCTGGCATGCTGCAGTCCATGGGGTCACAAAAAGTCAGACATGACTGAGCGACGGAAGTGAACTGTACTGAATAAAAGTAAATTAAATATAGTACTTACTTTCAAAGGAGATACCACATAAGAAAATTTCTTACAGATTTGTGTAATTAATAAACTCAATGCTTGTTTTCCAATTTAATTTTTTTTTTCTAATTTGGGTCTTTGTTTTGTTGCTTGAGATATGATTCCACTAAAATTTGAACTACTTTTCTTTTTCCATTTACTTTGTAAAGTACCTGATGACCTCAGTCAAAAGGCATTTCATTAGTAATAAGAGCTTCAGGGAGGAAAGAGGTAAATCTTTCTTTACCTTCCTAGGTTCCTTTGGCTGGTCTAAGAATTCAATTGATGGAAATAGATTAACAGAAGATCAAACAAAAGTTTAATAATAATTTCACATGGGCAAGACCCAGGAAAATTGAATAACTTGGCAAAATGGCCAAAACCCTCAACTTCAATATCACCTTCAGCTAAAGACAAAAGAGGATGTTGGGATAATGGTTTTGGACTTCAAGGGTGGGGGAAGGAAATTCACATGGAGACGAAAAAGGCAAATGTCTGGTAAACTAATGTTGCTGGACCATGCCAAGACAATGGGACACAGAGAGGAATTTTAACAAACAAGTTTTGCTGGGTTCCTCTTTGTCTAACACATCTCATTCATACTATTAGTTATCTATGGTGATAGCTCCCTTCTGGAACAGATCCTCTATCCACATATTTTTAGACAGTTGTGGGGAGGTCAGTCATTTGGGCCTTGATTGTTTTCAGCTTGAAACAATCCACATGCCAAAAGAGACATGTTATTGGAGTGGCAAATTTTGCTCCCCTATAGAGGACTCATTGTTCTTTTTGTTATTCAGTTGCTAAGCAGTGTCTGACTCTTTATGACCCCATGGACTGCAGCACGCCAGACTTCCCTGTCCTTCGCCATCTCCCGGAGTTTGTTCAAACTCATGTCCATTGAGTCGGTGATGCCATCCAACCATCTCATCCTCTGTTTCCCCCTTTCCTCCTGCCCTCAACCTTTGCCAGCATCAGGGTCTTTTCCAAAGAGTCATTGCTTTGCATCAGGTGGCAAAAATATTGGAGCTTCTCCTTCAGCATCAGTCCTTCCAATGAATATTCAGGGTTGTTTTCCTTTAGGATTGATAGGTTTGATCACCTTGCTGTCCAAGGGACCCTCAAGAGTCTTCTCCAGCACCATGATATGAAAACATCAATTCTTCAGTGCTCTAAATAAAGGTCTTATTTAGAGATATTTTATGACTTCTACAAAGGAAGTTGTACCAGATCATTCCCATCCTCCTGTGTGTACCTTTGGTGAGATCTCTAAGTGACAAATACTCACTACAGATGATAATCTTTTGGGGTTTATGGTCATTTACGGCAACTGCAAAAAACAGTGCTCTGTTCAAAATTAAAATCTGAATGGAAAACCTTAAGGCATTTCTATTAGGGAGAGAATTTTTCATCATTTCAAATAAGTTTGATAATGGTAATGTGTAAATGAATCAAAGAAGAAAAGCCTAGATAGACATTTGGTTGAGAGAATATGTGAACAATACATCTATGTATATTTTATTCAAGGAAATTGAATGCCCTTCACCTTATGTTCAGAGTTTCTTTTCAAGTATGATCCACTGCCTCTCAAAAAGTTATGAAGAATTTTCCAGAATAAGTTAAACACATACATATTCTGTTGAGACTGTAATTGACAACAAAAGATGTCAAGGAAGAACAATGTAACAATAAGGAATTCATGTCAAACTTACAAGTAGACAACATATCCAAGCTTCAGATTCTGATTGGAATTATTTGAGTTTGCATGTTTCTCAGTATTAAGAATAAAGGACTTCTGGCTGAAAAAAAAAAATCATTTCAGATGAGACTCTCTGGGAAGGCATAAGGGATATTCCTACTGGAAAGCATTTCAACTCAAAGTCTATATTTTTGTCACAAAAATATTCAGAGTAATAAGTGCTATGAAGATACTAAACAGTATAAAGACACGGTGTCTATTCTTGAGACACTTAATTTGCTGCCCATTTCTTTACTTCCTCATACAGTAAAAATTTTTGAAAGAGTAGTCTATACTATCAGTCTTTAATACCTTTCTTCCCCTGTCTATTCTTTCTTGAACCCAAACCAATCAAGTTTTCACTCCAACACCCACAAAAATTGCTCCTATAAAGACCTCAATATTGCTAAACCCCATGGTCAGTTTTTAAATAATTTAACCTGTTTGTAACATGTCTCTCCACCTTAAAACACTTTCTCCAGGTGGCTTCCAGGACACCAAATTTCCCTTTTGAGGTTTGTCTGCCTCTCTGAACATTCTTTCCTAGTCTTTTATCTAGTTCTTCCTTCCTCAGTTTCTCAACTTCTCTACATTAGAGAGCCCATGGGCTTAATTTTTATACATCTTTTCTAAATAACACTTTCTTTGGTGATCTCATCAAGTCTCAAGCATACAAATATCACAAATTTTTTATCAGAAAATTATATCTCTAGCACAGACCATTCTCCTATACTGTAGACTTATGTATCAACTCTCAATAAATTCACTTGATGGTCCAATAGGTGACTGAAAATTAATATGTCCAAAACTGAAACTCTGACAGTGACTAAAAAACCTTTTTTTTAAAATAAAAATGCAATATTCCATGATGCAGCTAATAGAAATTTCTATTCTCCTAATTGCTCAGGTCAAAAATTTAGCTTTCCTCGTGTAATAAAAGCATAAATTAATACAATCCCTAGATACTGTCAAATTTACAAAAATTCAAAATTTAGCAACATGCTGACTGCCAGAGTGGGAGCAGCTGTGGGACGACAGGCACTTTCATATATTGCTTGTGGGAAAGCAAAAAAGACAACTCTAGAGGCTATTTTGGCAATATTTTACAAAACTATATTTGCATTACCTTTTGTGACAATCCTACTTCTAGGAATTTATTCTGAAAATATAGCTCAAAAAATAAGAAAATACATATGCATGAAGTTTTTTTATTGCAACATTTTTTGTTACTGCAAAATACTAGAAAAAAACCTAAAAGTCCATACCTAGAAATTAATTGAATGAACTATGGATCATCCACCCAACAGAGTACTCACAGCTGTACACTAGAAAATGGAAGATCTCTATGAATAAATGAGGAATGGTTTCCAATATTTATTGTTAAATAAAAAAGCAGTGTACAAAGATATAAGTGTAATTTACTCTCTGTTAGATAGGAAAAAGTAAGGGAAACATATACATTTATCTGTTTATTTTTGCCAAAAGATATGTAGGAATGATAAACTAAACACTAATATAATACGCTAATTTGTTATAGGAATCAGATAGTAGAAAGCAGCATCTCTCTGACAATAGCTCTTTGTATAGATTTGACTGTGGAAGAAATGTAATACTTTACATATTAAAAAATTAAATTAAATCAAAATTAACTAGAACAAAGTAAAATTGAATGCAAATAGAAACAAATTAAACAGCATAATAAATGGATTATATAACCACATAGGGAAAGATGAAACTAATCCAAATAACATTTGTGCACAATATTTTGATTATATATCCCCAGTCTAAAGACAATGTGAATAAATCCTCAACTTGATTTAGTAGATCTGTTTTTGTAGTAGTACAGCTATAGAAATTCTCAAACTATTCTGTGTATATTTTGAGATTGAGCCAGTAATAAATATATTGAAATCTGGGGGATCCAAACTCTCAATGTGGGAGAAGAAAAATACAAATTGTGAATGTGTGGAAGCAAGAGAAAATCTTGTGATTGGAATTGGAAATCTTAATAGCAATGCATGATATTTTAAAAAGTAATAATTATTTTCTGTCCACTGAAATGGCCCAGGATCAATGAGCATAGTGTCAAGATCTTGTTCTGTTTTATTGTTCTTTTCTGTTGCCTTAGGAGTCTGACCTAAGACAACATTGGTAAGATTTATGTCAAAGAATGTTTTGCATATGGTCTCTTCTAGGAGTTTTATGTTGTATGTCTTAGGTTTAAGTCTTTAAGCCATTTTGAGTTTATTTTAGTGCATGATGTGAGGATGTGTTCTAACTTCACTGATTTACATACAGCTGACCAACTTTTCCTGCACTACTTTTTCCCATTTTATATTCTTGCCTCCTCTGTCAAAGATCGATTAACTGTAGGTGAGTGGGTTTTTTTCTGGGCTCTCTATTCTGCTCCATTGATCTGTATGTCTGTTTTTATGCCAATATCATACTATTTTGATTACTGTAGCATTATGGTACTATCTAATGTCTGGGAGGTGTACGCCTCCTGCTCAATTCTGGGTCTTTTATGGTTCCATATAAATTTTAGAATTATTTGTTCTAGTTCTGTGAAAAAAATGTCATGGGTTATTTGATACAGATTATGTTAATTGCAGCCATGAAATTAAAAGATGCTTATTCCTTGGAAAGAAAGTTATGACCAACCTAGACAGCATATTAAAAAGCAGAGACATTACTTTGCAAACAAAGGTCCATCTAGTCAAGGCCATGGTTTTTCCAATGGTCATGTATGGATGTGAGAGTTGGACTATAAAGAAAACTGAACACCAAAGAATTGATGTTTTGAACTGTGGTGTTGTAGAAGACTCTTGGGAGTCCCCTGGACAGCAAGGAGATCCAACCAGTCCATCCTAAAGGAGATCAGTCTTGGGTGTTCCTTGGAAGGACTAGTGTTGAAGCTGAAACTCCAATACTTTGGTCACCTGATGAGAACAGCTGACTCATTTGAAAAGACCCTGATGCTAGGAAAGATTGAGGTCAGGAGGGGAAGGGGACAATAGAGGATGAGATGGTTGAATGGCATCACCGAATCAATGGGTTTGGGACATGGGTTTGGGTGAACTCCGGGAGTTGGTGATGGACAGGGAGGCCTGGCGTGCTGCAGTTCATGGGGTCGCAAAGAGTCAGACATGACTGAGCGACTGAACTGAACTGATGTTAAATCTGTAGATCACTGTGAGTAGCGTGGCCATTTTAATATTAATTCTTCCAGTCCAAGAGCATAGGATATCTTTCCATGTCTCTGAATCATCATTAATTTACTTTATTAATGTTTTATTGTTCTCAGCATAGAAGTCTTTCACTTCCTTGATCAGGTTTATTCCTAAGCACTTTTTGGTGTAATTTTTAAAGGTGTTGTTCTTCTTTATATTTGCTTTCTGATATTTTGTTGTTAGTATAAAGAAATGTAACCAATTTCTGTAAGTCAACCTTGTACCTTGCTACATTGCTGAATTCATTGATCAGTTCTAGAATTTTTTTTGTGTGGAGTCTTTAGGTTCAACTTTCTACATATATAGTATCATGTCCTCTACATATAAGGACAATTTTACCCCTTCCTTTCCAATTTGGATACTTTTTATTTATTTGTTGTTTTATTGCTGTGATTAGAACTTTCAACACTATGTTGAATAGCAATGGTTAGAGTGAGAATCCTTGTCTTGTTTCATATTTTAGAAGGAAGGCTTTCAACCTTTCACAATTGAGTTTGGTATTGGCTGTGGATTTGTCATAAATAGATTTTATTAAGTTGAGATAGGTTCCTGCTATATCCATTTTGGTAAGAGTTTTTATCATGAATGAATGTTGAATTTCTCAAATGCTTTCTCTGCATCAGTTTCTGTCTTTTCTTGTGTTGATGTGATGTATCACATTGATTGATTTGTATTTGTTGATCAATCCTTGTGAATTGAGATTAATCCCTCTTGGTTAGAGTGTATGATCTTTTTTTATATGTCACTTGATTTGGTTTGTAAACGTTTTATTGAGAAATTCTGTATCTATATTCATCAAAGATAGTGGCTTATTATTTTCTCTTTTGGTGGTATCTTTGTCTGGCTTTGTTATCAGGGTGATGGTTGCTTCATAAAATGTCTTTGGGAGTTTTCCCTTACCTTCAGTCCTTTGAAGGAGTTTGAGAAGGATTGATAAAAGGTCTTCTTAGTATGTTTGGTAGAATTTAACTGTGAAGCCATCTGGTCTCAGACTTTTGTTTGTAGGGAGTTTTTTAGAGATCTTCATTTCTAAATACCTTTCTCCATTAAAAGGAGCCAAGGATCCTTCAGGACCCAGGTAGAGAAAGTAATGGTGAAGTATAATGTAGAACTGTCTAGAATTAAACCACTTCTCCCCTCCTTCACCACTTGGATGATTAGAATAGCTTTCTGACTTGTTTCCCTGTTTCCACTTTGCCCCATATATTCTATTTTCAACAGGTGGAAATAATATCATATTAAAATGCAAGTCCAGTCACGTCAATCCTAAGTCCCCCAGTGTCTTTTCATTTCTAAAAGAGCAAAAGCCTAAGTCTTTGAGGACTTCTAAATCCATACAGAATCAGGTTCCCCATTCTCTTTCCCTTTCACTTCCAGCCACACTTACCACCTGGTTGCTTTCAAATACACCAAGAGCACTCATAACTCAGGGTCCTCATATATGTTGCTCCCATACACTCAGAATGCTCTTCCACCAGATATCCATATGGCTCTCTCCCTTACCAGCATTATTTGTTTACTCAACTATCATCTTCTTAATGAGGTCCTCTTTGATCACTCTATCCAAAATCACTAACACTTAACTCAGACCTTCTTATTCTCTGTCTTTTTTTCTTTTCCTGAGATATCACTGTTTTATTCATCTTTATTTTCTGTCCCCATAGAAAGCATACTGTACATATCTGTTTTGTTCACTGCTGTGCTCCCAGGGCTTGGAATCATGGTAGGCATATCATAGATACTCAAATATTTATTTTCTTAATTAAATAAGCAGGAGAGTAACAAAACACACAAAAAGTCAAAAGAATAAATGGTATATATACCACTGCAAGGAAGTATGTGAAGTGAAGTTGCTCAGTCGTGTCCTACTCTTTGTGACCCCATGGACAGTAACCTACCAGGCTCTGCAGTCCATGGGATTTTCCAGGCAAGAATACTGGAGTGGGCTGCCATTTCCTTCTCCAGGGGATCTTCCCAACCCAGGGACTGGACCCAGGTCTCCTGCATTGCTGAAAGACGCTTTACCATCTGAGCCACTAGGGAAGCCCGTAAGTAAGTATAGTCTATTATAAAACAGGTATCATATAATATGATATGTATAAATAGTATTGAAGCAACATGTGTTTATGAGTTTGCATAAAGATATTATATCAGTTCAGTCAGTTCAGTCACTTAGTCGTGTCCGACTCTTTGAGACCCCATGAATCGCAGCATGCCAGGCCTCCCTGTCCATCACCAACTCCCAAAGTTCACTCAGACTCACATCCATCAAGTCAGTGATGCCATCCAGCCATCTCATCCTCTGTCATCCACTCCTCCTCCTGCTCCCAATCCCTCCCAGCATCAGAGTCTTTTCCAATGAGTCAACTCTTCACATGAGGTGGCCAAAGTACTGGAGTTTCAGCTTTAGCATCATTCCTTCCAAAGAAATCCCAGGGCTGATCTCCTTCAGAATGGACTGGTTGGATCTCCTTGCAGTCCAAGGGACTCTCAAGAGTCTTCTCCAACACCACAGTTTAAAAGCATCAATTCTTCAGCACTAAGCCTTCTTCATAGTCCAACTCTCACATCCATACATGACCACAGGACAAACCATAGCCTTGACTAGACAGACCTTTGTTGGCAAAGTAATGTCTCTGCTTTTGAATATGCTATCTAGGTTGGTCATAACTTTCCTTCCAAGGAGTAACCATCTTTTAATTTCATGGCTGCAGTCAGCATCTGCAGTGATTTTGGAGCCCCAAAAATAAAGTCTGACACTGTTTCCACTGTTTCCCCATCTATTTGCCATGAAGTGATGGGACTGGATGCCATGATCTTCATTTTCTGAATGTTGAGTTTTAAGCCAACTTTTTCACTCTCCACTTTCACTTTCATCAAGAGGCTTTTTAGTTCCTCTTCACTCTCTGCCATAAGGGTGGTGTTATCTGCATATCTGAGGTTATTGGTATTTCTCCTGACAATCTTGATTCCAGCTTGTGCTTCTTTCAGCCCAGCATTTCTCATGATGTACTCTGCATAGAAATTAAATAAGCAGGGTGACAATATGCAGCCTTGATGTACTCCTTTTCCTATTTGGAACCAGTCTGTTGCTCCATGTCCAGTTCTAACTGTTGCTTCCTGACCTGCATACAGATTTCTCAAGGGTCAGATTAGGTGGTCTGGTATTCCCATCTCTTGAAGAATTTTCCACAGTTTATTGTGATCCACAGAGTCAAAGGCTTTGGCATAGTCAATAAAGCAGAAATACATGTTTTTCTGGAACTCTCTTCCTTTTTCCATGATCCAGCAGATGTTGGCAATTTGATCTCTGGTTCCTCTGCCTTTTCTAAAACCAGCTTGAACATCAGGAAGTTCACGGTTCACAAACTGCTGAAGCCTGGCTTGGAGAAATTTGAACATTAGTTTACTATCATGTGAGATGAGTGCAATTGTGCGGTAGTTTGAGCATTCTTTGGCATTGCCTTTCTTTGGGATTGGAATGAAAACTGACCTTTTCCAGTCCTGTGGCCACTGCTGAGTTTTTCAAATTTGCTGACATATTGAGTTGAAGCACTTTCACAGCATCATCGTTCAGAATTTGAAATAGCTCAACTGGAATTCCATCACCTCCACTAGCTTTGTTCATAGTGATGCTTTCTAAGGTCCACTTGACTTCACATTCCAGGATGTCTGGCTCTAGGTCAGTGATTACACCATGGTGATTATCTGGGTTGTGAAGCTCTTTTTTGTACTGTTCTTCTATGTATTCTTGCCACCTCTTCTTAATATCTTCTGCTTCTGTTAAGTCCACACCATTTCTGTCCTTTATTGAGCCCATCTTTGCATAAAATGTTCCCTTGGTATCTCTAATGTTCCTGAAGAGATCTCTAGTCTTTCCCATTCTGTTGTTTTCCTCTATTTCTTTGCATTGATCGCTGAGGAAGGCTTTCGTATCTCTTCTTGCTATTCTTTGGAACTCTGCATCCAGATGCTTATATCTTTCCTTTTCTCCTTTGCTTTTTGCTTCTCTTCTTTTCACAGCTATTTGTAAGGCCTCCCCCAGACAGCCATTTTGCTTTTTTGCATTTCTTTTCCATGGGGATGGTCTTGATCCCTGTCTCCTGTACAATGTCGGGAACCTCATTCCATAGTTCATCAGGCACTCTATCTATCAGCTAGGCCCTTACATTTATTTCTCACTTCCACTGTATAATCATAAGGGATTTGATTTAGGTCATACCTGAATGGTCTAGTGGTTTTCCCTACTTTCTTCAATTTAAGTCTGAATTTGGCAATAAAGAGTTCATGATATGAGCCACAGTCAGCTCCCTGTCTTGTTTTTGTTGACTGTATAGAGCTTCTCCATCTTTGGCTGCAAAGAATATAATCAATCTGATTTTGGTGTTGACCATCTGGTGATGTCCATGTGCAGAGTCTTCTCTTGTGTTGTTGGAAGAGGGTGTTTGCTATGACCAGTGCATTCTCTTGGCAAAACTCTATTAGCCTTTACCCTGCTTCATTCTGTATTCCAAGGCCAAATTTGCCTGTTATTCCAGGTGTTTCTTGACTTCCTATTTTTGCATTCCAGTCCCCTATAATAAAAAGGACATCTTTTTTGGGGTGTTAGTTCTAAAAGGTCTTGTAGGTCTTCATAGAACTGTTCAACTTCAGCTTCTTCAGCGTTACTGGTTGGGGCATAGACTTGGATTACTGTGATATTAAAAGGTTTGCCTTGGAAATGAACAGAGATCATTCTGTCATTTTTGAGATTGCATCCAAGTACTGCATTTCGGATTCTTTTGTTGACCAATGGCTACTCCATTTCTTCTAAGGGATTCCTGTGCACAGTAGTAGATATAATGGTCATCTGAGTTAAATTCACCCATTCCAGTCCATTTGAGTTCGCTGATTCCTAGAATGTTGACATTCACTCTTGCCATCTCTTGTTTGACCACTTCCAATTTGCCTTGATTCATGGACCTGACATTCCAGGTTCCTATGAAATATTGCTCTTTACAGCATCAGACCTTGCTTCTATCACCAGTCACATCCACAACTGGGTATTGTTTTTGCTTTGGCTCCATGCCTTCATTCTTTCTGGAGTTATTTCTCCACTGATCTCCAGAAGCATATTGGGCACCTACTGACCTGGGGAGTTCCTCTTTCAGTATCCTATTATTTTGCCTTTTCATACTGTTCATGGGGTTCTCAAGGCAAGAATACTGAAGTGGTTTGCCATTCCCTTTTCCAGTGGACCACATTCTGTCACATCTCTCCACCATGACCTGCCCATCTTGGGTTGCCCCACGGGCATGGCTTAGTTTCATTGAGTTAGACAAGGCTCTGGTCCTAGTGTGATAAGATTGACTAGTTTTCTGTGAGTATGATTTCAGTGTGTCTGCCCTCTGATGCCCTCTTGCAACACCTACCGTCTTACTTGGGTATCTCTTCACGGCTGCTCCAGCAAAGCACAGCCACTGCTCCTTACCTTGGACGAGGGGTATCTCCTCACCGCCGCCCTTCCTGACCTTCAATGTGGGATAACTCCTCTAGGCCCTCCTGCGCCAAAAGTTAAAAATTGAACTGGAGCTTAGCTAATAGCAATTGGTAGGATAAAAGAGTATTAATGGAACAGAAACACTCAATTGATGAGTCAATATATCTTGAAAAAAATATTTTGAAAGTGTGATTTTTCAAAACATGGATTGCCAAATAGATTGAAAATTATGAAAATTATCAATACCACTCCCATACTTGAATATTCCAAACCACCATTAATGCATCTCATGGAAAAAGAGAGAGAGAGTGGGAGAGAAAGAGTCAGGGAGAGAGATAGGGAGAGAGAGAGGAAACAGAAAATAGTTACTCAGGCTAAAGACATCAAGCAATCATTGCTAACCCAACCCCCAAAATTAATTCAAATCACAGATCCATAATGCTGCAAGTTTTCTAATGCTGATTATGAATTATGTTAAACCAAAAGGCATTTTCTGATATTATGACACATTTTCTTTCTCTTCATAAGTCTGATCAATTTATTCTTTAAAATTTAGAACTTGGGTGAAAAATTAGGAAGCATGTCACTATCTCTTCTGCACTTTTGTAGAATTTCAAACATGTAATCTGGGAGACCCTTGGTAAAATACTTTTTGAAGAATCTGAGAATATTTAATCATTTGCTATACAATTAATGATATTTCCTCTTTCAAGGAAAAAATGAACTCCATAAAATTGTGACCATTATAAATTATTTTTGAAATGTACATCAACCTGTGTATGTCCACAAAATAAATTTCACATATTGTAGATAATATTTTCAAAATTCTGAGAAAAACTCCCTTTGTTCAGAAAGTATAGTTCTTGTTATTTAATAAACAAAGAAAGAACTCCTGGCAAAGTTCATTTAAATACTGCTATGAAGATATGATGAGTTATCATTACGGTCTGTTATTTATCTCCCAGAAGAGACAAGATCAGAACATCTTGGCCCTTATTCAAAAGTCATCCCGTCATGCAACAGAGCTTGGCTGAGGTTGTGAACAAACACTTCTGTATCACCTCTCTACCTCCAAGTGAATTCTGCCAGTGAAGAATCTGGAACTGCTCAGACATATAAAGAAAATCTTCCCTCTGGCAGGGTCTGAAAAAATCAATGGCTGATATCTGAAGTTGCTTAACATTGTCTTAAATAGAGAAATAATACATAGTACATTAACTTTTTATTTGGCTTCTTTCTTTTGGTGGATGGAAGCAATCAATTTTTGTTTTTGTTTTTATAAATAATCTGAGTGAAATCTTCTCCAGAGACAGAAGTCTTCCCTAATTTGGCAAGTTCTAAAACAATGCCAAATTGCATCATTGTTATCAATCACATTACATTGCAGTGTAATTCTTTGGGTGTTAATCCATTTGTCCACCAGCCTGTGACCAACTCAAAAATAAGAATTTTATCCTAATGGGCCTCCATGCTCTGTATGAAATAATATTTAGTATATGGATGACATGAAATGAATATTCTTAGAAGAATACACAAAATGAAGCTCATCGAATCTGTGAATGATACAAAGTTCAGGAAATGAACAGCTCATGCATTGAGTTACAAAATCAGTAGTTCAAATCATCTCTAAAATCAAACTATAATCTAGTAAATTACATTTTCAAATCTTCCATTCAGACTTTTTAATAAAGTACCCAAATACAGATCAAAAGAAAATGTGCTAAACTGTAATTCATAAGGAAAACTCTCATGAATTTTAGCTCACAACAAGCTGTAAAATAGCCAATGTGAAATGACCCTTAGCTAGCTAAGGCAGGACTGAGGTGCCCAGCTATCACCCCCTCCTCACCTCTAGCACCTGCACATCAGGCTACAAGAAGAGTGATGCTCTTCCCCTGTTTTAACCGGGAAAGAACATTTTTAACTCTATAGAGGAAGAGACTTGCTATTGAAAATATCCAGTATGACATAGAAGTAATGTGCAAAGAATATACAGAGGAACTACAAAGTCCCAGAAACTGAAAAAAATTAGATGGAGACACAGCTCCAACAAATTAGAAATAAGAAAAGGGCTTTCTGGTCAGAAAATAACTGCCTTCTGATGAAGCTAGACTCTCTCTGAAAAGCAATATTCGGAAATCTTCCAAAAGGTCTTAGCATTAGAGAATGGCCTTGTAAAGACTAAAAGAATCGAAGATGGATTACAAAAATATATTAGAGAGCTAGACAAGCAAATGATGACATGGAATAAGTACAATGAGCTTCTGCCAAATCTCTGAAAGAGGTTAAGCTACACTTGAATTAAACCATTAAAGGATACACCTTTCTGGAAAGAAAACTTGCTATAGAAGAGAATCTCCTAAACTATACATAGCAGATGAAAGACGAAGCTAAGGATGTGCAGCAGAAATGTAGAACAAAGAAAATCTCAGGTCTCATGCCCAGGTGAGTGGAAACTAAGAGGTTGGACATGGTCATTCAAGTCCAAAGCAATGGCTTCATGGAGCTCACCAGGGAAGAACTGACTCCAATCTAAACATATCGAGGAAATCTAGTGGGATCTGGTGCCTCATCCAAGCCCTCTCACATCGCAGTGCCTGTGGCATCAATATCTTCACTTAGTTTAAAAATGAATTTACTATTGTAAATAGGGTGTCCTGGCAGGCCTTTATGTCTGATTACTCTCAAAACTGGGCAAAGATCCTGGCATTATGACAAGAGAACAGTGCCTAACAGCCTGCCAGTATCCATGTACTTTTAAGACATAAAACTCCGGGTAAAGCTTGGAATCCGGGATGCTGCCTTCAAGGATTTCCCTACTGTTACTGTCATTCCCATACACTGTAGTTAAGATGCTGCTTTAAGAAATTCAGAAAGTTCTTGATTTATTTGCTCATTCAATTGGTTCATGCATATTCCTATATCACTTAGTTCTCAATCTGCTGAAGTTGCAACTGCCATCCATTATCTACCAGAGCAAAACCTCCAGTGCTCTGCTAAGTTACTTCAGTCGTGTCCGACTCCATGCGACCCCATAGACAGCAGTCCACCAGGCTCCCCCGTCCCTGGGATTCTCCAGGCAAGAACACTGGAATGGGTTGCCATTTCCTTCTCCAATGCAGGAAAGTGAAAAGTGAAAGTGAAGTCGCTCATTCGTGTCCGACTCTTAGCCACCCCATGGACTGCAGCCTACCAGGCTCCTCCGTCCATGGGATTTTCCAGGCAAGAGTACTGGAGTGGGGTGCTATTGCCTTCTCCCCAGTGCTCTATGATACATTAAAGATTAACATTTTAAACTATTCCTTAGAATTTGACTGGCAATCAAGCAGATTATGTTTTTTCTAAAATGACAGCAAGGTATTTCAATGTGTAGCTATAGAATGACTAATCTGTTACTGAGAAATTGGAGGTATGCTAGCCTCTGACTTCTGTTTGAAACTGAAGGTAAATTTCTTCATGACCAAATCCAGTGAAATATCTTCTACTGTTTAGGCATTTCCTGACCATTATATTGTTTGACTTTCCATGTGTGACTGAGCTCACTTTCTGACCTTAATGAGGTTCTCTGTCAAGACAAACTAGCCCTAGAAATATGGCATCTGATAGAACTGATAGAGATATCCTTCAGAGGAAATTCAGAAATGAAAACTATTGTTGGAAGCTTAGTTTTCGAAGAAGTAAAATACCAAAAACACAGGATATTATATGATCTACTAAGGATATACTCATCATTGCTTTTCATGAATGGATGTCTGACATTTTTAGACTAGAGTAAAAGAACAAATTAATTTCAGGGGCACTATTCCCAGCATAATAACTTTTCTTTTGTTGCTAAGTAATTTTCTAGAAGAAAAGAAAATGTATCTTTGAGTTAGAAATATAACTTTTATGTACTACTGAAATTCAGCAGAAGAACTAAGTCAAAGTACCAGACTTCTTAACCTAAGAAATTTTCTTAATTTGCATCAAAAAGACACGCTTTTATTTTTTTAACTAAAAAATAAGCCAGAGAAAGAAATGTTCACTTTTTTTTTCAGCTCAAGGCAAACCCCATGATAGTGTTTAATAGTGGAATATGTACCTACATTTCTGTGCTGTCTTACATGTTTGGCTTCTGTTTGTTTTTATTTAACTTAGTCACTAAACATGAAAAATCAAATATCTTTTTAAAGACTTCCCATTCAATAGGCATTTTAAGAGTAAATAACCCAAACGATGTTTTATAATTAATCATTAAATTTGAGCTTTCTAGGTTACCATTACAGATGGTATCAGTTTATTTTTTTCCCTTCTCTCAAATATATCTTATTCCACAGAGTTACTATGCAGAATAAAGTTTGTTTTCAATGGTAGGAAAAAAATAACCTAAACTAATGCAAACTTAGGGGTCTCCAGGAGGTCCAGATCAGGGGTGGAATTGGTCCTACTCTGCTTTGCACAAGATAGCCCACATCAGTGATACAGTGTTCCCCTAAGAATCAGGCACTCTTTAGTTAATTATCAGAGGCACAGAAGTTCTAAGAAGTGCATTGCCTAATAAGGGTAATTGAATGATAATCAACATGATGAGAAATGATTAAAGATGCTGGGAATACTACATAGAAAAAGAATACTGTGGGTTCAATTCCAGACCACAGCAAATAAAGTAAATATCACTATAAAACAAGTCACATGAAGTTTTTGGATTCCCAGTGCATATAAAAGTTTTTACCCTATATTTTAGTCCACTAGGTATGCAATAGCATTGCATTAAAAAAAATGTACATACATTAATTTAAAATATAACACTGAAAAATGCTCACCATTATCTTAGGTTTCAAAGAGTTAAAGATCATTAATGACAGATCACCATAGCAAATATAATAATAATGCAAAAGTTTGAAATATTGCAAGGATGGCCAAAAGTGACATAAGACACGAAGTGAGCACATGCTATTGACAAAATGACACCAATAGAACTGATTGACTCAGAGTTGCCACAAACCTTCAATTTGTAAAAAATTCAATATCCACGAAGCACTAAATAAAGTACAATAAAATAAAGTATGCCTGTACATAAGAGGATTAACTTCAAAATGCCTTTCTTCCAGGGCTGCTGTACTTCATCCACTAATGCCAAATTTGGAACACATTTCCATAATATTAATAGAGCTCCTGTCATCCTTTCTGTTCTGGGAGCTAAGCGAATTGATATAGAAAAATACTCAGATGTGATCATGTCTACAAATGGGAATAAGCACTCAGCAGCCAGTGACCAGCATTTAGCTTCCTCAACTGAGTCCATCTTAGTCTGTCCCGCTTAGGCCTTCAGAGTCAAAGTCAAACTCCTAACAGAATATGAGTCACAGGGACCTCCTTGGTGGTCAGTGGCTAAGACTCTGCATTCCCTATGCAGGAGGCCCGAGCTTGATCCATGGTCAAGGAACTAGATCCCACATGCCACAGCTAAGAGTTTGTATGCTGCAACTAAATATGCACATGCAACAACTGAGACCTGGCCCAGCCAAATAGATAAGTATTAACACATAAACTACAAAAGAATACGACTCACAAACTGAGTCAAGTAGCCTCTATCACCTTCAAAAAGGCTTTGAGGCTTGTATTCTTCTGTTGGGAAAGGTAGTCTCATATGTGCGGTCTTTTCACTCCCATTCAGCTGTATAAGAATGGGCCTTGGGTCTGGGATACTTTTTATCGAGAAATAAAGAACACGGCCTGGGCTGCGTTTATCACTTTGTGTGAAAATATCTTTCTCTGTTTCTGATTCAATGAGTGCTCTGCTGTTCTCCTCTAAATATGTGCATTATATGGCACTGGCCAACCCCACTGCTACATCTATCTTATCTGGAAGGGGGACAGGGAAGGGGACCTTGGAAGATTCAAGTAGGAAGCCATTCAAACCTGTCTCTCTGCCCCAAGGGCAGAGTATCTAGTTTTCAACCTACCTGTACACAATGAAAAAATAAAGGATTCTTAAGGAAAATTCAAAACTCCATAGCATTTCTTACAAGCAGGGCATGGATAAAAGTGCCGGGGATACAATATTTAAGGAGATGTTTATTCTCAAGGTCCTGTTAAGAGTCTTTTCATGATCTGATCTTTTCTAGTTTCATCTTTCAGAATCCATGCCTTACATTCTGTACAAGTTTACTGAACGCCTGGCTGGCTACATGTGCCAGGCTCATAATTGTCTATCAGAAACTTTCTATCAGAAACTCTTCTTTATCTAAATCTATCCATGCATGCGTGCATCCATGCCTGCTCAGTTGCTTCAGTCATGTCCGACTCTTTGTGATCCCATGAACTGCATAGCCTGCTGGGCTCCTCTGTCCATGGGATTTCCCAGACAAGAATACTGGAGTGGGTTGCCACTTCCTCCTCCAGGGTATCTTCCTGACCCTGGGATCAAACCGGTATTTTCTTTTGTATCCTGCATTGGCAGGTGGTTTCTTTACCACTAGCACTGCCTGGGAAGCCCACAGCTCTTATGTATATTTAAGTAAATTCAATCCTAGATATAGTACATGTTTTTGCTGTCGACTTAACATTGACATATTTATCTAGTAGTAATTTCAGGTTTTAGTTATTCATTGCTAGTGTGGAGAAATACAACTGATGTTTCTTCAGTGATTTTTGTATTTTCGGATCTTGCTAAATTCATTTTTTAGTTTCCAGCTGCTTTTTTTGTGGATTCTTAAGATTATGTGCGTAATCTGCAAATCAATACAAATTAACTTCTTTCCTTCCAGTTTATATTTATCTCTTCTACTTGCCTTATTACACTGACTGGGACATCCAGTAAAATACTGAAGACAAATATTGAGGATGGAGATTTTATCTTTTTTCCTAAACTTAGAACCATTAAATGTGGTATTAGATGAAGGACTGGGAAGATGCTCTTTTTTAACTTAAAGTTCTTATCTATTTCTACTATCCTGAGAGCTTTCATCATGATTTGGTATTGCATTGCCAAGCTCACTTTCTGCATCTATTGAGAATATTAAATGTTTTTTTTCCCTTATTTTACTAATATGGTAAAAATCCATTGGTCTTCAAATTATAAATCGATTTTATACTCTAGAGACAAATTTCATTTGTTCAAGATATATTAGTTATTATACATTGTTGAATATGATTTTTCTAATGTTTTGTAAAGGATTTAATCATGTATGTTCACATAGGAGTATATACGAGTATTCATCTGTAGTTTTCTATTCTGGAATGCTGTAATTTTGCAACGTTAATACTCAAGGAAACAGTGGAAACAGTGGCTGACTTCATTTTTGGGGGCTCCAAATTCACTGCAGATGGTGACTGCAGCCATGAAATTAAAAGATGCTTACTCCTTGGAAGGAAAGTTATGACCAACCTAGATAGCATATTCAAAAGCAGAGACATTACTTTGCCAGCAAAGGTCCATCTAGTCAAGGCTTTGGTTTTTCCAGTAGTCATGTATGGATGTGAGAGTTGGACTATAAAGAAAGCTGAGCACCAAAGAATTGATACTTTTGAACTGTGGTGTTGGAGAAGACTCTTGAGAGTCCCTTGGACTGCAAGGAGATCCAACCAGTCCATCCTAAAGGAGATCAGTCCTGAGTGTTCACTGGAAGAACCAATGTTGAAGCTGAAACTTCAATACTTTGGCCACCTGATGCAAAGAGCTGACTCATTTGAAAAGACAATGATGCTGGGAAAGATTGAAGGCAGGAGGAGAAGGGGACAACAGAGGATGAGATGGTTGGATGGCATCACTGACTCAATGGACATGGGTTTGGGTGACTCCAGGAGTTGGTGATGGACAGGGAGGCCTGGCGTGCTGTGGTTCATGGGGTCGCAGAGTCAGACATGACTGAGTGACTGAACTGAACTGAACTGAATACGGTAAGGTGAGTTTAGAAGTGTTTGTTTTGTATTTTGTAAATGAAGGATATTATTTCTTTCCTAAAAGTTTGTATAGAATTTGCAAGTGAAGTTATCCTGAGCTGGACTTTTCTTCATGGGAAAGTTTTTAATTATAAAATTATTTCTTAGCTATATGGCTATTCAAATTTTATTTCTTCTTGAATCAATATCTGTAAAATGTGTCTTTCAAGAAACTTATTATAACTAAAATGCCAAATTTATTGACATATTATATCATGTCATATTATTCTTTTGTTATTCTTTTAATTTCTATAAAATCTGTAGTCTTTTTCACTATTGACATTGGTAATTTATACCATTTTCTTTTTTTCCTGTTCAGTTACTTGAGTGTTTTCAATTTTAGATGTTATCAAAGAAAAATCCTTATACTTTCTCTACTTCTTTCCCATTTTTCTTTCATTGCTTTCCATTCCTATTGACTCCTACTTATAACCTTCTACTTTTTTTATTATTTTTATTTCACTTA
This sequence comes from Bison bison bison, assembly GCF_000754665.1. Classification (NCBI taxonomy): domain Eukaryota; kingdom Metazoa; phylum Chordata; class Mammalia; order Artiodactyla; family Bovidae; genus Bison; species Bison bison. Next base: position 13,924,897 of record NW_011495072.1, on the reverse strand, counting down.
TTTATATTGCTTCTACTTCATCTTCTACTTAAAGTTTAATTTGTTTTTCCTTTGGTAACATTTATGAAGGAAATGGATAATTTACTTTAGACATGTTTTCTTTTTTTCTAAAATAAGAAATTTTAAAGCTATAAATTTCCCTTTATATAATGCTTTAGTCACAGCACCCAAATTTTGGTGTGCTGTTTTCAATGTCATTATGTAAAAAATATTTTCTAAATCCTCATGTAATTTCCACTTGACCTATGCATACTTGGAGTTATTAGATCAAGTAGGTTGATACCTATTAACATGTGTATTTGTTCTATCAGTTACTGAGAGAGAATTGTGGAAATTTACAAATATGATTGTCAATCTGTCTGTATCTTTTTTAGTTTCATAAGTTTTTTCCTCATGTACCACTTGATACTATCTCATATACCGCTGTTGCTGCTGCTGCTGCTGCTGCTGCTAAGTCGCTTCAGTCGTGTCCAACTCTGTGCAACCCTATGGACAGCAGCCCTCCAGGCTTCTCTAACCACGGGATTCTCTAGGCAAGAATACTGGAGTGGGTTGCCATTTCCTTCTCCATAAATACCATTAAGATATTTGATTAAAGACAGTCTCTTTAACAAGTGGTGCTGGGAAAACTGGTCAACCACTTGTAAAAGAATGAAACTAGAACATTTTCTAACACCATACACAAAAATAAACTCAAAATGGATTAAAGATCTAAACGTAAGACCAGAAACTATAAAACTCCTAGAGGAGAACATAGGCAAAACGCTCTCCGACATACATCACAGCAGGATCCTCTATGACCCACCTCCCAGAATATTGGAAATAAAAGAAAAAATAAACAAATGGGACCTAATTAAAATCTTCTGCACAACAAAGGAAATTATAAGCAAGGTGAAAAGACAGCCTTCAGAATGGGAGAAAATAATAGTGAATGAAGCAACTGACAAATTGAAATGAAAGATTAGCAAATGAAACAACTAATATCAAAAATATACAAGCAACTCCTACAGCTCAATTCCAGAAAAATAAATGACCCAATCAAAAAATGGGCCAAAGAACTAAACAGACATTTCTCCAAAGAAGACATACAGAGGGCTAACAAACACATGAAAAGATGCTTAACATCACTCATTATCAGAGAAATGCAAATCAAAACCACTATGAGGTACCATTTCACACCAGTCAGAATGGCTGCGATCCATAAGTCTACAAGCAATAAATGCTGGAGAGGGTGTGGAGAAAAGGGAACCCTCTTACACTGTTGGTGGGAATGCAAACTAGTACAGCCACTATGGAGAACAGTGTGGAGATTCCTTAAAAAACTGGAAATAGAACTGCCTTATGATCCAGCAATCCCACTGCTGGGCATACACACTGAGGAAACCAGAAGGGAAAGAGACACGTGTACCCCAGTGTTCATCGCAGCACTGTTTATAATAGCCAGCACATGAAAGCAACCTAGATGTCCATCAGCAGATGAATGGATAAGAAAGCTGTGGTACATATACACAATAGAGTTATTATTCAGCCATTAAAAAGAATACATTTGAATCAGTTCTAATGAGGTGGATGAAACTGGAGCCTATTATACAGAGTGAAGTAAGCCAGAAAGAAAAACACCAATACAGTATATTAACGCATATATATGGAATTTAGAAAGATGATAACAATAACCTTGTATACAAGACAGCAAAAGAGACACTGATGTATGGAACAGTCTTTTTGACTCTGTGGGAGAGGGAGAGGGTGGGATGATTTGGGACAATGGCATTGAAACATGTATAATATCATATATTAAACGAATCACCAGTCCAGGTTCGATGTACGATACTGGATGCTTGGGGCTTGTGCACTGGGACGACCCAGAGGGAATGGTACGGGGAGGGAGGAGGGAGGAGGGTTCAGGATGGGGAACATGTATACTTGTGGTGGATTCATGTTGATATATGGCAAAACCAATACAATATTGTAAAGTTAAAAAATAAAATAAAATAATAAAAAATTAAAATTTTTTTAAAAAGATATTTTATTTCCTTTTTAGTTTTTTTCTCTATGTATTTTTGCTTGAATAGATTTTATTAATATATATCCAAGATCATTAAACTTTTCTTCTGCAGTTTTCAATCTGTTGTAAATATCACTCACTGATATTTTCATTTTATATAGTACATTTTCCACTCTAAAATGATTCTTTAGTCCTTTTAAAAGTATTTTCCACTTGTAGCATCATTATGTTTATATTTTTCCATAAATCCCAGCACACTTAAATAAAAATTTTAAGTCTATTGACCATTATAAGTCATTGATAATCCTATTAACTCTGTCATTTCTGGGTTTATTTCTAGTAACTATTTTTTTCAGCTTGTAATAGGTCACATTATCCTGCTTCTTGTGATTTTTAAGTGAATTTGGACAAAGTGAACTTTATATTGTTTGTTGTTTTAAAGACTTTCTGTAGAGAATGTTGGGCCTTGTTCTATCAGGCAACCAAGTAATCTGTGAGTTGGCTTAATTACTTAGAGATCTGTTTATATTTTGTTACAGTAAGTCTAAAGAAGATTTTTCTTTAACACTACTTTAGCCCTGTTATCCTTCTGTGGTCTCTGCCGAGTCCTGTATGTCCAATGACATTTCTTCACTTTGTCTGATTGGAGCTCAGATGTCCCACAGTAATACTTGAGCTTTGGGAATTGCTCAGCTTATAACTCAGTGGTAGTTTTCCTTTGACATGTGCAGCTTAGTTTTCATCCAAAAGCACAAATAAATCTGTCCACATTTTTCTAGGACTCTTTTTCTATTTAGATCCTAGATTTCAGCTAAGTTCGTCTCCTCAACTCAGTGAGACCACTGTACTTCGTTTAGATTCTCCTCCCTCTCCATGATCCAGAAAAGTGCCTACAAGAAGAAAACTGGGACAAACATAGGGCTTATTTCATTTATTTTCTTTATCTGAGGGACACATTGCTGAAATGTCAACTGTCTAATGCCTGAAAACAGTTGTTTAATATATATGGTCCATTTTTCCAGTTATTTATGGCATGAAAGCAAGTCAGACACCAGTTGGTTAGAAGTGGGAGTCTATCACACTATATTTTATTCACTTATTTTTGTGTAATAGAAATCTCATTTTGAGTACAGGCTACAATCAGGGCTGAATTTCAAGAATGCTTCATGTATTAGTCTTTTTTATTGCTACGGCAACAAATTACTAGAGACGTAGTGGTTTGAAACAACAGAAATTTATTCTGTTAGAATTTTGGAGATCAGAAGTATGAAATTACTCTTGCAAGGCTAAAATCAAGCTGTTAATGAGGCTGGTTCCTTTTGGAGGCTCTAGAAGAGAATCCATTCTTTTGGGAGGCTACTATTCAGCCTATCACATTTGGCATTCTATGCAACAATTACTTAATAATCCATTTGCATCATGATTTTTCGTTAGGCAGGAAGGAAGAGATTTTATGAGTTGTTTATGGGGTGGATTAACAGATGATGAGGACAGTGTAGAGCAACGTGAGATGTATTTTAAGAAACTAGTCCACATGATTGTGAGACTGGCAAGCTTAAAGTCTGCAGGATAGGCCAGCAGGCTGGAAATTCTGGCAGGAGTGAGTGTTGCGACTTGAGTTGAAGGCGGTCTTGAGACAGAATTCCTTCCTCTTCTGGGGAATTCAGATAATTCTCTTAAAGCCTCCAATTGGATGAGGCTCTCACAATTACAGAGGGGAATGAACTTTACTCAAAGTCTGCTGATTTAAATATTCACATCTAAAACATGCCTTCACAGCAACATCTCACCTGGTGTTTGATGGAACAGTTGAGCACCGTAGACTAGCCATGTTGACACATAAAATTAACGAAAGTGAAAATAAACAAATGGGACTACACCAAACTAAAAAGCTTTTGCACAGCAAAGGAAACAAAACAAAAGGCTGCCTAATAAACTGAAGAAGATATACACTTGATAAGGGGTTAATATCCAAAATAGACAAAGAACCTATACAATTCAACATCAAAGAAACAATCTGACTAAAAAAATGGGCAAAGGACCTGTATAGATATTTTTCCAAAAAAGACAACAGGCACATGAAATGATAGATGTTCATCATCACTAGTCATCAAGGAAATACAAATAAAAACCACAATGAGATAACACTTCACACACTTCAGAATGACAAAAAGACATTATTAAAAATGTCTATTATCAAGAAGATAACAAATAACAAGTGTTAGAAAGGATATGAAGAAAGCAGAACCGTATGTATGGTTAGTGGGAATGTAAATTGGTATAGACAGTATGGAAAAGAGTATGGCATTTCCCTCTCCCCAAATTAAAAATGCAGCTACCATATGATAAAGCAATTCCACTCCTGGGAATTTATCCAAAGAAAATAAGTACACTAATTAGAGAAAAACACATGCAGGCCCTTTTTTACTGCAACTTGCTTTTTCCTACAATAGCCAAAATATGGAAGCAACCTAAGTGTCCATCAATAGATAAACGGATAAAGAAGATGTGGTATATATACACACTGGAATATTAGTCATAAAAAATAGAATTTTGCCTTTTGTGAAAACTTGGGTAGACCTAAAATGTATTATTATTTTATTAAGTGAAATAGACAGAAAAAGACAAATATTGCATGATTTCACTTATATGTGAAATCTGAGAAACAAAATAGAAAAAGAGCCATAGGTAAAGAGAAAAAACAATTATCAGGGAAGGAGATGGGGGGTAGGTGAGAAATAGGTGAGGGAGATGAAGAGATATAAACTTCCAGTCATGAGATAAATGAGTCACAGGTATGAGATGTACAGTGTGGGGAATAATTATGTAATGTCTTTGTACAGTGATATATTATAACTAGACTTATAATGGTGTCAACTTTAAAATGTATAGAAGTATTGAATCACTATGTTGGGTACCAGGAACTAACATAGCAGTAGGTCAACTATACTTAACAAACAAGCAAGTATATAAGAAGAGATCAGATTGGTGGTTACCAGAGGTGAAGGGACTTGGATGAAGGTGGTCCAGAGGTACAAACTTCCAGTTATAAGATAAATAAGTCCTAGGGATGTAACATAAAAAATGATAAATAAAACTAACACTGATGTATATTATATATGCAAGTTGGTAAGAGAATAAATCTGAAGAGTTCTCATCACTAAAAAGAATATTTTTTTTTATTTCCATAATTTTCTAATGATATGAGATGATGGATGGTCATTAAACTTGCTGTGATAATCATTTCATGATGTACATGAGCCAAATCATTATGCTGGACACCTTAAATTTATACAGTGCCATATGTCAATTATATCTTAAAACTGGAAAAAATAATGATAAGATATTTTGTTTTCAAGCATAATATATCAGCTACACTACAATTTATACTGGAGTGGGTTGCCATTTCCTTCTTCAATATTACATTTTGGGTGTATTCATCCTTAAACCAAAAAAGAACCTAAAAATAAAACCAATTTTTAGTACATAAGGTAATGAGACTTTTAAGGGAGAAGCTGCATAGAAAAAAGTAAAATAGTTTACCATCTATTTGTTGGCTGGGAGGGACTAGGGGCAGGAGGAGAAGGGGACAACAGAGGATGAGATGGCTGGATGACATCACCGACTCGACGGACATGAATTTGGGTGAACTCCCGGAGTTGGTGATGGACAGGGAGGCCTGGCGTGCTGCAATTCATGGAGTCGCAAAGAGTCGGACACGACTGTGACTGAACTGACTGACTGACTGACTGATACATATTTAAGGGCTGTCCTGGTAGCTCAGCTGGTAAAGAATCCACCTGTAAGGCTGGAGATCCTAGTTCGGTTCCTGGGTCAGGAAGATGCCCTGGAGAAGGGATAAGCTACCCTCTCCAGTATTCTTGGGCTTCTCTGGTGGCTCAGACAGTAAAGAATCCGCCTGCAATGCAGGAGACCTGGGTTCGATCCCTGGGTCAGGAAGATCCTCTGGAGAAGGGAGTGGCGATCCACTCCAGTATTCTTGCCTGGAGAATTCCATGGACAGAGTTTGGCGGGCTACACGACTGAGCAACTAAGCAAAGCAAGGTATATATATTCAAGGGACTGGAGAAAGGGAGAGGCACAAAAGAAGAAGCTAGATAGATGGGAGGGGAACCAGAAGACTAAATTAGGAACAAATAGGAAAAGAGAAGATTTCAAGAAGTGGGAGGAAGAAATGGAAAGCACTGAATGATGCTGATTAGGGAGGACCACAACAACAACAACAAAAAAAACAGGGCTTCCCTGATGGCTCAGAGGTTAAGGCGTCTGCCCGCAATGCGGGAGACCAGGGTTCGATCCCTGGGTTGGGAAGATCTCCTGGAGAAGGAAATGGCAACCCACTCCAGTATTCTTGCCTGGAGAATCCCGTGGACAGAGAAGCCTGGTGGGCTACAGTCCGCAGGGTCGCAGGGTCAGACATGACTGAGCGACTTCACTTTCTTTTCACTTTCACTTTCATAAAGAAAACATGGTAATAGGTAAAGTAATGTCTCTGAGGAGATGGGAGGAGAATGATGTAAAATAGCCAGGATTATCCTCAGACAACTGAATGGAGAAAACCAGTGAAGGAAGGTTGGAAAATCAATTTGTGAAGGTGATAGCAGGAAGTTGGTAGAGAATGTTGAAAACTTCATAACTTTCGTTTTCTTGGTAGGGTAAGAATTAAGTTTGTATAACAACAGTAGGGTAATAGGAAGGCAACTTGAAAATAATCATGAAGGCTGCAGATCATTCTTACGGAAAATGGATTTTAGGGTCCTTAACAGTGCTGGAAACTCTTCCAACTCAGTCTATGCTTCTTTTTTTTTTTCCCTTGCATCAAGAAAACAGATTGACCTAGGTTTGCTATTTTGCCAGGCAGATGGCTCACCAGGACAAGGGGTTGAAATGACTGCTCATGAATGGCCCTGATCTTTCTAGAAAGAGGAAATGTGCTCAGTTGTGTCTGACTCTTTGCAACCTCATGGAATATAGCCCACCAGACTCCTCTATTCATGGGATTTCCCAGGCAAGAATACTAAAGCGGGTTGCCATTTCCTACTCCAGTGTATCTACCGGGTCCAAGGATGGAACCTGCTTCCCTTGTGTCTCCTGCATTGGCAGGTGGATTCTTTATCACTGTGCCACCTGGGAAGCCCCCCTACTATACTTGATCTTAGCCAAAAGGCTGGGTAAGAGGAAATAACTGTGTGCAAAGGCTTATGGTGGGAAGAAGCCTGAAAGGAAGTCATAGTGTTTATAGTACAAAAGTCAAGAACAGCCTCATTTGTGATGAGGCCAGAGAGGTAGAAAGGAGCCAGACTAGCCAGACAAGGCCATAGAGAAATTTTGTCATAATCAAGAAGATAATAAGCAGAAAGTGGCCTGATCAGATTTGCATTTTTGAAACGGTCATTCTGACTGCAGTGTCTCCCTGCAGTGTGAAGGGAGTGAAAAAGTGAAAAGGTCTCCCGCATTGCAGGCGGTTTCTTTACTAGCTGAGCCACAAGGGAAGCCCGTGAAGAGGTTACGGGGTGCCAAAATGAGTGGAATTTTGACCACTTGGGAGAGTGTTGTAATTATTCCAGGTTAAAGGTGATTGTGACCTAGAAAAGGTGATGATGGAGAGAGGAGTGAGTGCCTGAGAGACGTTTAGAAACAAAATTGAGAATCTTGTTGATAAGTAGAACTTCCTCTATATGACACCCACTTGATGAGGTAAGCAGGATGATGATTATTGCATCTCTAAATATGGATTCCATAGTCACATTTGCATGTTAACAACATACAACCTACATGAATTTTCCTCCATATTAAGAAGAAATAGAACACCCACAGTGAGGAAAAATAGTCCTGATTTTCCTAATAGGTATTAGAGTGTTATCTGAATTTGATAGCAAAATTCACAGACTTTGTAGCTTTCTGTGCTTTGTCATTGAGTCCACAAGCTAATGAACAATGTCACCATTTATTCTAGAATAAGGAATAAGCACCCAACCAAATCAGAGAGCTGAGTAACGGCTCTCAGTAATATTCTCATCAGAATTCATTTTGGCATCAAACTAAGTTCCCTAGACAAATTACCAAGTTTTACACATAAATTCTTGTTCTCCATATTTCTCTCAGCCAAAGCTTTACTTTAAATTTCTTTCCTGTTTTTCTTATCTCCCATAAAATGAGTGCCAGTACTTTCACCTCAAAGTGCCTCCTCTATTTTATTGTCTTATAACAAATTCTCCTCAGCTTCCAATAGCATATTTTGCACTGAGAATGAAGTTGGGGGAAAAAATCATTAGATTTTAAGCTCTTTGTGAGAGTTTTGTCTTTTTTCCTCCAAAATATTCCTAAAATCTATGAATGCTTAGTAAATACTTGTTGATTAAGTAATAAATACATGAATGAATGAATAAAGTTAGCTTAAATAGTATTTTCTCAGACTTCTCTCATCCCTCATAAGTCATATTTCTTTATTCTGAATCAAAGACACTTAAGAAATAGTAAATGTGACAAGGACATTCTGACCCTCTTTTTTCTTCCTAAAAGCAAGAAATAAAACCCCCATTGAAAGCCACCATCTCTGTACAAGGAAGAAGGAAAACATCTTATCACAGGGAATTTGGGGCTGAGAAATCTATTCAAATAAACCTTGTTAAACTCACCCTTATGTTCCTAGTTACTCCTTCACCATTTACTCCTGCTAGCTCAAATCCCTTTGTCTTAAATTCTTCACAAATGTTTCTTTGTCTAAAAAATACAAAAGCTTCCTTCTCTGGTCACCTCTGTGGGTCTTCATTCTCTTCTGAAGGCTCTCATAGAGCTTCGCTCATACCTCAGTTGGTAAAGAATTTGCCTGCAATGAAGGAGACCCCAGTTCGATTCCTGAGTCAGGAAGAACCGCTGGAGAAGGGATAGGCTACCCACTCCAGTATTATTGGGCTTCCCTTGTGGCTCAGCTGGTAAAGAATCCGCCTGCAATGTGAGAGACCTGGGTTTGATCCCTGGGTTGGGAAGATACCCTGGAGAAGGGAAGGGCTACCCACTACAGTATTCTGGCCTGGAGAATTCCATGGACTGTATGGGGTCACAAATAGTCGGACACAACTCAGCGACTTTCACTTTCATAGATACCTAAAAGTTAATAAATTTGCATGCTTTTCTCCTGTTAATCCATTTCATGTTAGTTTAATTCTTAGACAGAGCCGGAGTCTCAAAGAGGATTGTTGTTCGCTCCCAAAGTCGTGCCCAACTCTTTGCCAGCCCATGAACTGCAGCAAGCCAGGCTTCCCCGTCCTTTACTATCTCCTGGAATTTGCTCAGACTCATGTCCATTGGGTCAGTGACGCTATCCAACCATCTCATCCTCTGTCGTCCCCTTCTCCTCTGATCCTTTAATCTTTCCCAGCATCAGGATCCTTTCCAATAAGTCGGCTCAATACTTAGGCTCATCAGGTAGCCTAAGTATTGGAGCTTCAGCTTCTGCATCACTCCTTCCAATGAATATTCACGGTTGATTTCCTTTAGATTAATTGGTTTGATCTCCTTGCTGTCCAAGGGACTCTTAAGAGTCTTCTCCAAAGAAGATAGAGGAGCAATTTTTCTCCCCTACATTCCTACTGATCACTTTTTTAAGCCCCCATTTCTCCTTCTAGGCACTGTTCAAAATTGTAATTGAGCAATTAAGTGGGTAACAGGCTATTTAACTGTATTTCCTAGCATACTCTTAGCTCCACAATAGCAATGATCATGCTGTATTATTTACTGCTGTCTCCCTAATGCCAAATACTGTGACTGGCACACAGAAGTAGAACAATGGATTTTGGTTGCCAGATTTTAAAAATGATAAATACAATAATCAAAAGACATAAAGTCTGTTAGATAAAAGAAGGAATTTGCAACTTTAGATGCACCCTGATTTTGCAGTTAGTTGAGGGAATGGAGGCCCAGAGAAGTTAAGTGACTTGCTCAGTGTTTCATAGCTAATAAGTAGTCAGGGCTGTATTTCATTCCCAGTTCTCTCCAACTCTGTAGCTTGTGCTTTGAAATGGAAACACTATGCCATGCTGCACCATTTAAGCTATGATATATTCATTTAAAGCACCAGAGATCACATTTTTGTAAGAAAAAGAGTTTGTAGTATGAGATGAATCAATCAGCCATATGGAAGGAAGAAAAAAAGAA
>NW_011495072.1:13914522-13914614 GCF_000754665.1 Bison bison bison | reverse complement strand
AGACAGGGTTGGATCTCCTTGCAGTCCAAGGAACTCTCAAGAGTCTATATTAGAAACTGTCAAAAAAATTAATAACACAGCCATCTGTTGGA
>NW_011495072.1:13910813-13914422 GCF_000754665.1 Bison bison bison | reverse complement strand
AAAAGAACAGGCTGAAAGCTTCCTTTCACTTTGTACAATATGAATTGTCACAGGAATCAAATTTGGCACATACTGTAAAGAAGAGGGAAAAAAAATTATTCCACATTGGATGTAAAATGTGACTTGCATTTTGTCTGTGTTCTTGAAATCCTGAAGAGGATACCAAAAGACTTGTGGAGTTGAGGGCATAATGTTTTGATGATAGGCTTTTTATGCACTTATCCCCAGGCACTGAGATGAGGACCTGAAAAATTAAAGCTGACCTCAGACATAATGAATACATTAAATGATGAAGCAGCTGGTCAGGGTCAGGCAGCCTCCTTGAAACAGAGTGGATGTGTCTCAGGACTTCAAGTCTCCAGACAGAGGCAGGGGCAAGGAAATGGCCTATTGGCCATAAAATATATACATCTGTTCTTCTTCTGTCACTTCCCTTTGAGGTTGTTTCCCATGCCTTCAGCAACATCTTAGGTTCACAGCCAGATTCTAAAGCCTGCTAATTAGAACAGAGGTCTAACAGCAGTGATCAAGTCTCCACCTGGGGCTGGAACCTAATTCTAACAATATCAAGTAGGTAATGGAGTTTATGGACTGTTAATGATTAAATCAATCTAACCTATCACATTCAGATTCCATAGATTGTCACTTTTCATGGGCCTTTGAAGCACAGCCCTTTGCTACTCTAGAATATCAAGTTCTGACCTTCTGTGTGTGTGTGTGAGTCGCTCAGTTGTGTCCGACTCTTTGTGACCCCACAAACTGTAGCCTGCCAGGCTTCTCTGTCCATGGAATTCTCCAGGCAAGAATACTGGAGTGGATTGCCACTCCCTTCTCCAGAGGATCTTCCTGACCCAGGGATCGAATTCTGGTCTCCTGCATTGCAGGCAGATTCTTTACCCTTTAAGCTACAGGGAAGTCCTGACCTTCTAAAAGGCCCTAATCACAGAGTTTCAGAATTTGAAGACATTTTAGATATCACAAGTAAAATACTGGGTTGGCCAAAAAATTAGTTCTGGTTTTTCTATATACTATCATGGGAAAACACAAATGAACTTTTTGGCCAACCCAATACACAGCAGGTGGCACAGTGGTAAAGAATCCACCTGATAATGCAGGAGACACAAGAGATATGGGTTAAATCCCTGGGTTGGGAAGATCCTCTGGAGAAGGATATGGCAACCCACTCCAGTATTCTTGCCTGGAAAATTCCATGGACAGAGGAGCCTGGTGGGCTCATGGGGTCACAAAGAGTGGGACATGACTGAGCATGCAGACACAGGATACATAGCATGTGCATTAATCATCTTGAAAACTTCTGTCTTAAAGACTCAGCTAGCCTGCATTGCAATCCTGTGGTGGGGAATCACTGCCTCATGAGGCAGCCTCATTCCACTGTTGGACAGATCAAATCATTAGAAAAATTTTCCATCATTAAACCAAAATTGGCTTCCCTGTATCTTCCACTCTTGTGCCTTCCTCTGCTCTCCAGAATTGCATACACCTTTTTATCTACATTGTCAGCCATGTTGCAAAGAATACAGCATATTAAAAGGAGCCCTGGAATCTTACAAACTTGAACTCAAATGGTAACTTAGAAATACTGGAACTTAGAAATACTTCAGTTTAGTCGCTCAGTTGTGTCTGACTCTTTGCGACCCAATGAATTGCAGCATGCCAGGCCTCCCTGTCCATCACCAACTCCCGGAGTTCACCCAAACCCATGTCCATCAAGTCGGTGATGCCACCCAACTATCTCATCCTCTATCGTCCCCTTCTCCTCATGCCCTCAATCTTTCCCAGCATCAGGGTCTTTTCCAATGAGTCAAGTCAGCTCTTCGCATCAGGTGGCCAAAGTGTTGGAGTTTCAGCTTCAACATCAGTCCTTCCAATGAACACCCAGGACTGATCTCCTTTAGGATGGACCGGTTGGATCTCCTTGCAGTCCAAGGGACTCTCAAGAGTCTTTTCCATCAACACAGTTCAAAAGCATCAATTCTTCAGCGCTCCATTTTCTTTATAGTTCAACTCTCACATCCATACCTAACCACTGGAAAAACCATAGCCTTGACTAGAGGGACCTTTAAATTCAATCTCTTCACCTATGTAAGAGAGACACCTCATGGAATTGCTGTAAGAATTACATGTGTTACATGCTACTCAGGGCCAAAGGGGAGAGTCCAGTGTAAAGAGCACAGACTCTGGAACAAGCCTGCTTGATGAGAAACTTGGCACCAAGACTTACTAGCTATATGACCTTGGGCAACTTATTTAAACATTTAGTTTAACTTTCCTCATCTACATAATAGCTATACAGAAAATCACATTATCTATCTTCATGCCCTTCTCTCTTGGAGAAATATCATCCACTAGGACCTCAGATTCTTCTACTGAATCCTGTGTATTTGGTCCAGAAATAATAGCCAACAAAAGATTGGCAAAACACCCAAAGTCTTAGTCACCATGGTCTAGAGCCATCACTCACCTCTTCTTCTCACATCCCATTGATTAGAGCTAGTAACCTGCTACATCTGAACAGAAAAACTTGGAAAATAAAGCATAGTGATTTTCCAGGAAGAAAGAAAGTGGGTTTAATAAGTATATAGTAATGTCTCTGCTGAAAGCTCTAAGAAGAGTGCCTAACAAACAGAGTTTCCTAATGAGTGGGTTATCACTATAACTATATTAGGAGATACCAGCAATGAGAGCAATTATGATGATTGTTGTTGTTGTTTAGACCCTAAATCACTTCTGACTCTTTTGCAACCCTATTAACTGTAGCCCATCAGGCTCCTCTGTCCATGGGATTCTCCAGGCAAGCATAGTGGAGTGGGTTGCCATTTCCTTCTTCAGGGATCTTCCCAACCAAGGGATTGAACCCACATCTCCTGCACTGGCAGGTGGATTTTTCACCACTGAGTCACCTGGAAAGCCCAATTATGAGGGTAAGAACCCTTATTACTTAAAAAGTGATCACATTTGCTGAGCACAGTGTTCTTGCTTTTTCCAGCAGTTCTTAAAATATCATGATTAAGGGTCTTTCACTGGATCTTAGGCTTCATGCTTGCTCCTGGGCAATGCAGAATATGTACCTCTCAGCTCAGAGAGTGCACAGAATATAAACATACATCAACTGGTTCCACTTTGCGTATCTTTAGTTTTCTCCATCTCATGTTCTCCCTGAATCTGTGTCTTGTTAGCTCAGACTTATCTTCAGGGTATGTCATGAGGGATTGGTGAGGGATTGTCAACTGTAAGTTTTGATCCATGGGTAAGAAAAGAAAACCTCAGTAGATCTAAACATGGATTTTTAGAACAGAATAGAAAAAATTTAGAGTTGCTGTTATGCTTAAATGTGTTTGTATATGTAAAGCATTTAGAATGCTAACTTTGCCCTTATTATAAAATTTACTTGTGAATAATATTGTCTTCATTAATGATAATAATTCATTAGTTGCTATATCAACTTAATGTTTTCAACATCACATAATTTAATACACAAGCATATACAATCTCATGTACCTACTTCTCATCATGGACTACTCTCTGAAAACTAAGAAAACAAAAGTATACATTAATACCTCTGGGCCTATCTAGATAATAGGAAAATAA
>NW_011495072.1:13875905-13910713 GCF_000754665.1 Bison bison bison | reverse complement strand
ATAATTCATGTCAAGCAAATAATCAGTCTTATTAATGAGCCCCAAACCAATGAAATGTGTTGTTTTGGAAGTGAAAAATAGAACATAAAGGAAAAACAGATGGAAAAGAAAGGGGGAAAAAGATGTGATAACTTGCCTCCAATTGTGGCTGAAAAAGGCAATGACATGTTATAGAGAAAAAAGATCTATAAATACATACAATTCATATTTCATAAAAGAAGATAACAGAAGGAAGGGTGGGAAGAAAGGATCAAGGTTCAATATCTTAGAATGGAAGGAAGTGATTCAGAATCAACCCCTTTTTAAATAGAAGACTCCAGGGCACCAGGAAACCTGGCCCATGAGGAAAGGACTGTTATCCCTGTGTCTGAAAGGTCAGCCTTCAGATCTCCTTTGAGAAACAGGAAATTACTACCAATGAATACTCTATCCAAAGAATAAAAGTTTCTGCATTTTCATTGTAAAGTATACAACCGTACAACACTAACTTAAAGTTGGAGACAACTTATAAAGGAAGAAAATTCTCACACAGCTATGACATGAATGAAACTTGAAGACATATGGTATGTGAAACAAGTCACAAAAGGAAAAATATTGTTTGTTCTACTTATGTGAGGTACTGGAGTAGTCAGACTCATAGAGGTAGAAAGTCGAAGAATGGTTGCCAAGGTTTGGGGGTGGGAAACTAAAGAGTTAGTGCTTAATGGGTAGAAAGTTTCTATTTGGAAAGATGAAAAAAGCTCTAGCAATGGATAGTGGTAGGGGTTGCCCAACAATGTGAATTTGCATTGTATTACTGTACATTTTATTTATTTATTTATTTTTTGGTCAAAACTAGTAAACTTTATTTAAAGTTCAAAAAATAAAATAACAGACAAAAGGCAGCTTTCGCTTTGTTCTTCCCGAGGATCAGATGTGATGACCCAGAGCTGGACCTACCCCTAAGAAATGAAAATGCCCTTTATCCCCAATCAAGCCACAGCGAGAAGGATGTCTGATTTGGGGACAGGCCTGGGGTACTGGGGCAGGAAGAAGACCACCACAGAGGGTGAGTGGGTTCTGCGATAGCACAAGTAGAGAACAAAACAAAATCCCCAGCAGAAATGGGTCTGGAACCTCAACAGGGGACGGTCACAAGGAGCTATGTACAAGGGAGCCAGACTGGGGCTGTACCCCACAGGGGAGCAGAGCGGCATTTGCATTGTATTACTGTACATTTTAAAATGGTTAAAATGACACAATTCATCACAATAGACAAGAAAACGATAAGAAAGTGTGCATGCCTCACACTTCATTGAAGTAGGTACTGTTCTCTGGAGCTTTCCTGGTGACTCAGTGGTAAAGAATCTGCCTGCAATACAGGAGATGCATGTTCAATCCCTGGGTCTGGAAGATCCCCTGGAAAAAGAAATGACAACCCACTCTGGTGTTCTTGCCTGGGAAATCCCATGGACAGAGGAGCATGGCAGGCTACAGTCCCTGGGGTCACAAATGAGTTGGACATGACTTAGCAACAACTAAATAACAATTGCTTTATGACACCTTTATCTCGTATACATGTGTACTTTGTCATGAAGTAAATGTGTTTCTTATGGGGGGTCAAGGTTTTTTTAAAAAGCCACTATCCCAGAGAAAAACTACCAAAAACACATATACTATTTCCCCAAGCAGCGTTGCCCTCGCTGAACCTAAGATTCTTAATTAACTGTTGCATCTGAAGCCCCAGAAATAGTCCCAGCAGTGTATACAAGCACCCATGCTCTCTTCCCGCACACACATCACCTTCCACTTACTGAAATCACTGCATGTTCTTACATCTCTTCCTTTCCTCCTGCTCACTTCCTGCCATCTTTCAAGGGCCAAGTTGGACATCTTTTCTCTGAGAGCTCTTCTTAATATCACCTCTAACCCTGACTAGAGACAAACATACTTCTCCATCCAAGCATTTATTTTTCTATTTGCAATGCTTGTTTAATTTTCTATCTCCCTCACTCAGTTATGAACTCTAAGAAGAAAGGGTTTATCTGCTTATTGCTAATTTTCCAGGATTTAGCACAATGTCTGTATACTATTAAGTGTTTCATAATCATCAGTGAATGAATAAATGGTGCCTGAATATGGAAGCAGAGCTACCTCTCTAACAATCTCAGTAACAATATCAAAATATATAGCACATACTGTTAGGTAGCCTAGATAAACACTGATTTCATCCCTATGTCTTAGTTCCCTATGGTCTATTCTCAAGAGACAAGGGGATAATATAGACATTAGTTTCCTAATTATTTATATGGCCCCACTTTCAATATGACAGTAAGGAGCTTAGAGTTAAAGCAAAGTATGCAATAAGCTCATGAAAGCAAAGAAAACTTTAAAGAAATGAAATATAATTATGGGAGTTTATCACATGGTGAAACTGAGCTCCACTTTAGCTCTATGTTTTGTGGAACCTCAGATGTCTGAAATTCACAGATGTACCTGAAAACTCCTAGCCCCCTAAAACCATTAATAGCTCCTTTGAAGGTGTTATTTATACAAATGTATATTCAAAAGGAGGTAGTTTTCTAGACTGCAGACACTAGCAATGAAGCCTTGTCGTATTGCTCTTACCTTCTTCCTGACATCTTCCTTCTCCCTCTTCTGGCCTCCAAATCTACCAAAACTGAGAGATACACTGCTCTATGCTTCCATTCACCAGCTCTCAGTTTTCCAGAGAGGAGGCTCATCTGAGGGAAATTGGAAGCAGGCAGATAAAAGGCCAATCTTTGCATTTTTTGTTTTTCCCATGTTGAACTAACTTTCAGCCAGATATATATAGATAAATATATATACACTATGTTAATATAAAATTATATTAAATATATACCACTCTCATATATACATAATATAAAAATGTATTAATATAAAATTATATATATATAATATAAAATAATACCTACTTCACTGAAGAGTGAGGTATTCATTGTTTCTAATCTTTTTCTTTTTTATTGTGATAAAAATACATAACGGGAAATGTACCATTTTAATCATGTCAACTATATATATATATATATATATATACATACACATATGTAACAGTCTACTATAATATTTAGTCTGCTGCTACTTCTACTGGATACTCCATACTCTAAAGCGGACGTAAGAGAATAAATATAAACATTGGATCATTATTTATTCTCACTGTGGAATAAGCCTCTCATGGTTATTTGAAGTGCAATTTGGTTCTCTAATGCCATTCTCCACATCACATTTAGTATCTTCTGCTAACACAGGAAGTTAATTTGCTTTTCCTTCACCCAAGATATTGATGAATATTTATGAAAACGGGCTTTCAGACCACCCTGCAGCATATCATCAATAAACAGCTGACTATTGACAAAACTGCCATTGAACCAAAACTCAGAATATCTGCCCCTCCAGGAAATTCTAACTTTGATGATGTAAAGTGAAAATCAGAAACTAACAGTGGCTTTTACAAATGGCAAGTCACTATCAAATACTCCTATGGGACCCCAGAACTCCCAAGGCCCTTAGAATCAAATGAATTACCCTGATGTTAAAATCCCTTTCTCTATCCAGCCTTGCATAACCATACTCCAGTCTTGAAAGAATACTACAATTAGATGTGAAAATTTACTCATGCCATAAGTTTTCAGGTACCATGCGCCCCAAAATATAAAAAGTACATTCCTCAAAATCTGTAGGAGTATTATCTAGCTAAAAAACTGACAATGGAGTTCAAACAAGAAATCTATATTTTTGAACACAGGAAGAATAGTATAAAACGCTAATAAGAACATCATACCCACTGATGTAAGTGGCCAATGACTCTCTGGTACCCAAGATGCAATGCATGGACAAGAGGGCAAGGTCCAGGATTCTGGGACCGGGTAATCAGAGCTGTGCACCTCCAAAGAGCCAGAGGCAGGACAGGGGCTACACCAGGGAGGAGGGACCGAAATGGGAGGGCAAGGGGATTTTGCACTTCTGATATCTCTGCCCGGAATGTTTTTCCCTTGCACCATTACATGACTTTGTTTTATATTCTTCAGTTCTCAGTATAAACGGTAACTTCCTCAGAAAAGCCTTCTCTAGACACGCTCCTTTATATATATTCTCAGTATCCCAGACAGTTGTGATTACATTTCCAGCTTATATTTTATGGTTCTTATGCATCTTAAATTATCTTAATTTGGATTTTACTTGTACTTATTTCTCTCTCTTCAGATAGAATGTAAGTTTCATAAGACCAGGGGCCTTCTCTATGTTCCCTATAGCCCAGAATATGACTGAATGAAGAAAGGGTTCAGTGAGTACTTGTGACATGAATGAATGAATGATGGAGTACATTCATACTTGCCTCATTCAAACTTTGACATGCATATTACATACATATTCTGCTGCCTCTCAGATTTGCCTTGATTATACATTTCCTCCCAATAGGAGATAGTGCAATAAAACTATTTATCTCTAAAAGAGCTAGAATCCCTTGTCATGAAGGATGCACTATCACTGCACTAAGCCTCATTTAATCCTCATAATGCTCTGTGAGAGTATTATTAACCTACATCAGAGGTAAGGAAACTCACAAGTGGTACACAAACTGAGATTCTGACTCCAAATCCCTTGCTTTTTCTTCCAAATGAAATTCTGAGTCTCTTGGTATCTATGGTGCTGAAATGAAAGAGACATCAACGCTGGTAGTTTCGCTAATCTTTTTGCTTCGTTTTCTTTCACCTGGTTTTCATGTCTGCAAGAGGTAGGGAGGGTGTGTGTGGGTGTGTGGGTGTGTGGGTGTGTAGTGTGTGAGAAAAAGAGAAAGAGAGAGAATAGATTCTGTGTGAGTCCCCAACATTCATCCCATCCCCTAAAATCAATCAGCTAAAATGTTTCAACTCTTAATTTCTTACCCTACGTCAGGGCAGCATATCTGGAAGAACATTTACTTTGAAGATAGAAAATATAAATTCTACAATATATCTCCTTCTCTGACTTATTTCATTTAGTATACACTCTCAAGAGTCATCCATATTGCTGCAAATGGCATTATTTCATTCTTTTTAATGGCTGAGTAATATTCCAAATCATATGACATCCCTTATATGTGGAATCTAAAAGGAAATCATACAAATGAAGTTAAAAACCAGAAACAGACTCACAGACTTTGACAATGAGCTTCTGGTTGCCAGGGAGAAGGGTAGGGGAAGGGATAGTTTGGGAGTTTGGGATGGACATATACACACTGCTATATTTAAAATGGATAACTAATAAGGACCTATTGAATAGCACATGGAACTCTACTCAATAGTATGTGGCAGCCTGGATGGGAGAGAAGCTTGGAGGAGAATGGATACATGTACATATATGACTGGTCCTTTCCCTGTTCACCTGAAACTATCATATCATTGTTAATCGACCATACCCCAATACAAAATAAAAATTAAAAAAAAAGAAAATATAAATTCGAATATTAACATCAGTGTAGCTTTAGGTAAATTACTTATACTTTCTAAATCTCAGTTTTCCTATCTCTAAAATGAGAATAATAATATTATTTACCTAATAGAGTTGTTATGAGGCATAAATAAGATTATATACCTAAAACTCTTAAAAATGTATTGGGCCTCTAAGATTCCTGAAAAGTTTCTTTCCCTCTTCCTTATTTAGGTTCTATTTTTCCTTTTCATTATTCTAAATATAGCACATATAAGGATTAGTTATTGCTTATGCCTTTCTATATTTCTGCTAAGTCGCTTCAGTCATGTCCGACTCTGTGTGACCCCATAGACGGCAGCCCACTAGGCTCCTCTGTCCCTGGGATTCTACTCAGGTAAATAATAAATATTTTGTTTTCACCAATCACTTTTTGTATCTCATAAACCAAATTTAGGCTTGTTGGTGTTAGATATCTATTTAATTATTTTATTCTTTGACCCATTCCTCCTAATAATTTACAAGTATAGAAGTGGAATCTCTCTGTGGTTATGATATTTTTCTAACTACAACTCTAACTGAACTTAAAAAGAATTATAGAGTCTTAAAATTTAGAAAGAAACTTAGAGGTCATTAGTTTCAAAGGCCAGCTGAGTAAAACTTGCCTGGGGATCTTGGTAAAAATAAAGATATTACAACTCAGCCCCATAGATTCTGATTTAGTAGCTATGGAAAAATACCCAGAAATTAGTACTTTTAAGAAGCTTCCCCACAGGATTCTGACACACAGCCAAGTTTGAGAAGCAATGAAATATAGACTAGCAGTTTCCAAATGTTGTTAAATCAGTGAAAGCATTTTTCCACTTCTTTTCTTAGAACCTTAATGTGTAAAATTAATAAAAGTAGAATTCTTCTAATTAAATAGGAAGATGAAAACCTTGACTGCACCCTCTTCTCCATGGTCCCAAGGACCACTAAGAAACATCCCTAATGAGTTTGGAAACTATTGATCTAGACCAAAGCTTCCAAAATATTACTGATATACGGTCATTCAGGTTCAATTTGAAAGCTCCCAATGATGTAAAATATTTTTATAAATGGTCTTTACAACTGAGAGGTACAGTTATTTCTTATTTGCTAGTAATATATTGCTCCCCTAGACTTCAGGCTTGTGTACTGACATAATTCAATAGCTCAATTGAGCGTAAAACTAAAAATCTCTCTGGGATGAACACAAAACTTGCTCTTTCCTCTCATCTCTACCTCCTGGTGTTCTAATCACATTTTCTGTCTCCTTCTTAATTCTCTTCTAATTCTCCCTTCTTTTCTTCCCAGTTAGTCACGGTGGTGGTGGTTAGTCGCTAAGTCGTGTTTGACTCTTGTGACACCATGGCCTGTAGCCCTCTGTTCATGGGATTTCCCAGGCAAGAATCCTGGAGTGGGGGACACCATTTCCTTTTCCAGGGGATCTCCCCAATCCAGAGATGGAACCCAGGTCTCCTACACCTCAGGCAGATTCTTTACCAACTGAGCCACCAGGGAAGCCCCAGTTAGTCAAAATATAACCGAAAACAAACGAACAAATAAACAAAAAAAGAAACAGCATCCAAAAGGTCAAAATGTAAAAAAAAAAAATCATTTCATTTTCATGTTAAATGAAAAGATAGGAAATCTATCTCTTTGATAAGAAAAAAAAGTAAGCTAGCTTTTTTGTGTCTTTTCATACAGTTTGGACATATCACAAAAATTTTTAAATTTCTGCTTACTCCACAGCACAAACTCACAAAAATATTTTTGAGCATCAATCCCATATCCAGCCATGTGCTAGCACTGGACACATGAAGGTGAGTATGATTCAGCTTCTGCCGTCCATTCACTCACAAATTAAAAAAGGAGACAAACACACAGACAGTTGTAATATAAACAGTGTTCAATTCAGTTCAGTTGCTCAGTCATGTTTGACTCTTGCAACGCCATGGACTGCAGCATGCCAGGTTTCCCTATTGCTCAACAACTCCCTGGAGAAGGAAATGGCAATCCAATCCAGTATTCTTGCCTAGAGAATCCTGTGGACAGAGGAGCCTTGTGGGCTGTTGTCCATAGGGTCGCACAGAGTCGGACACAACTGAAGCAACTTAGCATGCATGCATGCATTGGAGAGGGAAATGGCAACCCACTCCAGTATTCTTGCCTGGAGATTCCCAGGGACAGAGGAGCCTGGTGGGCTGCTGTCTATGGGGTCGCACAGAGTTGGACGTGACTGAAGCGACCTAGCAGCAGCAGCACCACCACCAACTCCCAGAACTTGCTCAAACTCATGTCCATCGAGTCAGTGATGCCATCCAATCATCTCATCCTCTGTCATCCCCTTGTCCTCCTCCCTTCAATCTTTCCCAGCATCAGGGTCTTCTCCATTGAGTCAGTTCTTCACATCAGGTGGCCAAAGTATTGGAGTTTCAGCTTCAGCATAAGTCCTTCCAATGAACACCCAGGACTGATCTCCTTTAGGATGAACTGGTTGGATCTCCTTGGAGTCCAGGGGACTGTCAAGAGTCTTCTTCAACAGCACAGTTCAAAAGCATCAATTCTTCGGTGCTCAGCTTTATTCATAGTCTTAACTCTCACATCCATACATGACTACTAGAAAAACCATAGCTTTGACTAGATGGACCTTTGTTGGCAAAGCAATGTCTCTGCTTTTTAATATGCTCTCTATGTTGGTCACAGCTTTTCTTCCAAGGAGCAAGAATCTTTTAGTTTCATGGCTACAGTCACCATCTGCAGTGATTTTGAAGCCCAAAAAAATAAAGTCTTTCACCGTTTCCATTTTTTCCTCATCTATTTGCCATGAAGTGATGGGACTGGATGCCATGATCTTAGTTTTCTGAATGTTGAGTTTTAAGCCAACTTTTTCACTCTCCTCTTTCACTTTCATAAAGAGATTCTTTAGTTCTTCCTCACTTTTTATCATAAGGGTGGTGTCATAAACAATGTGTTAAGTGCCAAAAAGACACAATAGGAGCAAAAAAGAAGATAATGATCTACAGTGGTTAAGAGCTATTTGAATTGGTCCAAGAAGAATTAACAAAAGAACCAGATGAAACAGAGAGGGAAGGAAGAGAAAGAATAGATAAGTAAAATCATATGAAACAGTTTTTCTCAATGTTGAAAAATAAAAAAGAAATTAAATAGTTGGAATTTTACCAAAACAGTTATAAGGAACACAAGATCTCTGAGAAACCTCTGTTGTTCCCAATTGTGAATTCTAAATAAACCTGAGCTCTGAAAGACAACCAATGTAATTTCATCCACATCATGATTGAAGAGATATCTATTAAGATCAACAGCATAAATTTTTGTTAAGGAATCTAGGGGGTGTTGTGTGATGGGGTAAGAATTACTATTTGTTATTATTAAGCTTATAAAACTATTTGACTTTTTAATCTGTGTATATGAAACAATTATAGAAAGAGCACAGCATAACATAACAGATTTAATTCTGCTTTAGAACAATAAAAATAATCTTTTGGATCAGCACAACTATATGTTGGCAAATCAGCTTTACCACCACCTTCTTTCAAAATGCCTTCTACATTGCAGAGGACACACCAAAAACTATGTTTCCCAACATCCTCTTCCTTCTCCTATAGATTCCAACATCCCCATTCCTTATAGATGGAGATGCTTCATGCAAAAATTGAAATGCTATAGAAAAGTAGATCATCATTTCTTAGCAGAAGTTGCAGCCAAATGCCTGGGCAAAAAGCTGTCATGAAGTTTAGAACAGATTTCATGGGGTCTTCAGAATCATACACAACAGTGCTACAGACTGAGATTTAGTGGGAGCTCTTGTTTGTTGTTCCATTGCTAAGTCCTGTCCAACTGTGCAATCCCATGAACTGCAGCACGCCAGGCTTCCCAGTCCTTCACTATCTCCCAGAGTTTGCTCAAATAAATGCCCATTAAGTCAATGATACCATCCATCCATCTCATCCTCTCTCACCCACTTCTCCTCTTGTCTTCAATCTTCCCCAGCATCGGGGTCTTTTCCAGTGAGTTGGGTCTTTGCATCAGGTGGACAAAATACTGGAGCTTCAGCTTTAGCATCAGTCCTTCTGATGAATATTCAGGGTTGATTTCCTTTAGGATTGATTGGTTTGATCTCCTTACTATCTAAGGGACTCTCAAGAGTCTTATCTAGCACCCCAATTTGAAAGCATTAATTTTTGGGTACTCAACCTTCTTTATGGTCCAAATCTAACAACTGTACATGGCTACTGGAAAAACCACAGCTTTGACTATACAGACCTTTGTCAGCAAAGTGATGTCTCTGCTTTTTAATATGCTAAGTTTGTCATGGCTTTTCTTCCAAGAAGCAAGCTACTTTTCATTTCATGCCTGCAGTCACCATCAGAAGTGATTTTGGAGAACAAGAAAGTAAAATCTGCCACTGTTCCCATTTTTCCCCATCCATTTGCCATGAAGTGATGGGGCTAGATGCCATGGTCTTCATTTTTTGAGTGCTGAGTTTTAAGCCAGCTTCTTCACTCTCCTCTTTCACCTTCATCAAGAAGCTGTGTAGTTCCTCTTTGCTTTCTGCCACTGGAGTGGTATCATCTGCATATCTGAGGTTGTTGATATTTCTCCCAGCAATCTTGATTCCAGCTTGTCCTTCATCCAGCCTGGCATTTCACATGATGTACTCTGCATAGAAGTTAAATAAGCAGGGTGATAATATACAGCCTTGATGTACACCTTTCCCAATTTTGAATCAGTCTGTTGTTTCATGTCCAATTCTAACTGTTGCTTCTTGACCTGCATACAGGTTTCTCTCAGGAGGCAGGTCAGGCAGTCTGGTATTCCCATCTCTTTAAAAATTTTCCAGTTTGTTGTGATCCACACAATCAAAGGCTTTAGCATAGTTAAGGAAGCAGACATAGATGTTTTTCTGGAATTTCCGTGTTTTTCTATGATCCAACAAATGTTGGCAATTTGATCTCTGTTTCCTCCACCTTTTCTAAATCCAGCTTGTACATCTGGAAGTTCTCAGTTCACATAGTGTTGAAGCCTAGCTTGAAGGATTTTGAGCATTACCTTGCTAGCGTGTGAAATGAGCACAGTGGTACAGCAGTCTGAACATTCTTTGGCATTGCCCTTCTTTGGGATTGGAATGAAAACTGACCTTTTCTAGTCCTGTGGCCACTGCTGAGTTTTCCAAATTGTCTGGCATATTGAATGTAGCACTTTAACATCATCATCCTTTATAACTTGAAACACCTCAGCTGGAATTCCATCAACTCCCCTAGCTCTATTCATACTAATGCTTCCTAAGGCCCACTTGACTTCACATTACAGGCTGTCTGGCTCTAAGTGAGTGACCACAACATCACGGTTATCTGGGTCATTAAAACCTTTTTGGTACAGTTCTGTGTATTTTTTGCCACCTCTTCTTAATCTCTTCTGCTTCTGTTAGGCCCTGTGTTTTCTGTGCTTTATTGTACCCATCTTTGCTTGAAATGTTCCCTTGGCATCTTTAATTTTCTTGAAGAGACCTCTAGTTTTTCCCATTCTATTGTTTTCCTCTGTTTCTTTGTACTGTTCATTTAAGAAGGCTTTCTTATCTCTTCGTGCTATTCTTTTGAACTCTGCATTCAATTGGGTATATTTTTCTCTTTCTCCTTTGCATTTGCTTCTCTTCTTTTCTCAGTTATTTGTAAGACATTGTCAGACAACCAACCATTTTGCCTTTTTGCATTTATTTTTCTCTGGGATGGTGTTTGTCACTACCTTCTGTAAATGTTATGAACCTCCATCCATAATTCTTTAAGCATTCTATCAGATCTAATCCCTTGAATCTATCTGTTACTTCTGCTGTATAATCACAAGGAATTTGATTTAGGTCAGATCTGAATGGCCTAGTCATTTTCCCTACTTTCTTCAATTAAATCTGAATTTTGTAATAAGAAGCTCATGATCTGAGCCACAGTCAACTCCTGATCTAGTTTCTGCTGACTATATACAGCTTCTCCCTCTTTGGGAGCATATAGTCAATCTGATGATGGTATTGACTATCTGGTAAGTTCCATGTGTAGAGTCTTCTCTTGTGTTGTTGGAAGAAGGTATTTACTATGACCAGTGTGTTCTCTTGACAAAATTCTGTTAGCCTTCATTTTGCACTCCAAGGCCAAACTTGCCTGTTACCCCAGGTGTCTCTTGGCTTCCTAATTTTGCATTCCAATCCCCTGTCATGGAAAGGGGACTTTTTTGTGTGTGTTAGTTCTAGCGGGAGCTCTGGGGGTTGGGTCATTTCCTGGTGAGCTCTTAAAACCACAAGCATGAATGCTTATAAGCAGAGACAATCTAAGATAGCTTCCTTGTCCTCGGTGTGAGCATTGCAGTGGTTGATTAAGACTCCAGTTCTCTATATGAAAACCCTTGAACACATTTAGACTGGCTTCATGGTCCTGATGAAACCCAGCTGATACAATCAGTTTCTGAAAATTCTTCGTTACTTGCAAATGACATCTACTTTATCATAAATAACACTGCAGTGATGACCACTGTTGTACTAGTTACTAGAATCAGTGATATTGCACAAAGAATGATGAGTAAGAGTGTAGTCTGTGGAACAAGAGTCCTGGGGTTCATAACCCAGCACAGTAATTTTCAGGCTATGTCATGTTGCAAACATACTTACCCCTAGTGAGCTGATTTTTTCCCCTGTGAAATGAGGATAATAAGTGTCCATTACATAGAGGGTCACCTGAGAATTAAATGTTAGTCTGGAGAAGTTATATACTATCCTTTTACACAAAGTAAACTTCAATAAGTGTTAAGTATCAATATTGTTATCTATTCTTTACATTTTTCTGAAATCTCCTAAAAACCCCCAGCTGATGAGTAGTGACATAGGATCTCTCCTTGACAGACTCCTTTGAGTTCTGTTGCCATTTAGGAAATCTTAAATAAAGAATTTCTTGATATTTGAGACAAATGTCCAGTTATTTTTTTTTTTTTTTACCAGTTGTTATTGTTTAGTCGCTAAGTCATGTTTGACTCTTTTGCAACACTTTTCCACTGTCCATGGGATTTCCCAGGTGGGATTTCCCAGGTGGGATTTCCCAGGTGCCATTTTCTTCTCCAGGGGATCTTCTCAACCCAGAGATCTAACCCACATCTCTTGCACTGGCAAGTGGATTCTTTACCACAGAGCCACCAGGGGAGCTGCCTCTTTAACAGTAGCAATAATTTTTTTTAAATCTAATTTTGTTTGAATGTTTTCATACTTAATAATTTAAACATTCTTTTTAAATGTGGCCCATTCTTTGTTTCTTTCCTTCTTTCCTATGCTTCTGTTTAAATTGTTACTTGGATACTTGACCTTGTGCTAGACTTTTGGCATGTACCACATAGAAGGAAATCAGTCCTGAATATTCATTGAAAGGACTTATGTTGAAGCTGAAGCTCCAATATTTTGGCCACCTGATGTGAAGAACTGACTCATTGGAAAAAAACCCTGGTGCTGAGAAAGATAAAAGGCAGGAGAAGGAGACAACAGAGGAAGAGATGGTTGGATGGCATCACCGACTCGATAGACATGAGTTTGAACAAGCTCTGGGACTTGGTGGTGGACAGGGAAGCCTGGCGTGCTGCAGTCCATGGAGTTGCAAAGAGTCAGACACAACTGAGCAACTGAATTGAGCTGAACTGAAGTGACATAGGGTTCACTAGTGTTTAGTTGGCTTTATCCTTATAACTGTTGGGCTCTTCTCTTTGGCTAATGAAATTGTGACTTATAATTTCTCAGTTTGATCAGCAAGCTGACTAAGACTTTGCTGGACAATCAGTGATGCTGATGGAGTAGGAAATGGCAACTCACTCTAGTATTCTTACCTGGAAAATCCCATGGATAGAGGAGCCTGGTGGGCTATACTCCATGGGGTGGCAAAGAGTTGGATGAGACTTACCTAGTAAACAACAACAGTAATGTTGAAGACCACGCTGAGTCTCCATGATACCTCATGTGGCACCTGGTCCAGGTACGCCTTCCCTCCACAATCCTGCACCACCAAAGACTCTGCTATATGATACCTGGTTTCCTCTATGGCCTACAACATTCTTACTGGTGCTCAAATCTGTGTCCACCAAGAGACCCAACAGAGGTCCTTATGTACAGAACAGATTCTTTCTGTGGTTGACCATGATTCCATGTTGGCATGGGCTTGTTTTGCATAGTGATCTCTTCAACTTACCAATGGGGAATAGGCAAGCGTTCTCCCCCATATAGAATTTCAAAACCGAAAAACAAGACCTTGTGGACTCAAAGATTTCATCCACTATCTCTCCAACTTCACTCTCATATTATTTCAGTTATCTCTACCCATAATGCTCTCAAGACCAAAAAAGAGACAGAGTTCCCTTTTAATTTTTCCATGCTATGTCCTGAGGTGACTTCATATCACTGTGGAAGAAATTGTGATGTTACATCAAGTTTAGTACTTTATATTAAAATTTTTAATAGAAGGTAAAGGATTTGGAAATTTTTCTTTTTTAAAAATATTCAATTAACTTGCTTCAGTATTCTACTAACTTTTTATTTCCCTACAAATTCATTTAATCCCAACCCTAATTTCTACTCCAAGCCCCTCAACAACAAACAAAAAGCAAAAACATAAAATACTCCAATGACAGAGCTATTGTTACAAGATATAAAACAAAAATCAGTAACTTTTCTATACTAGTAAAACTGCTTTAAAATGTAATGGGATGAAGTAATTCATTCACATTAGTAACAAAAGCTATTAAATACTAAGGCATTAATTTTAAAAAAAATCAAGATTTATGTGAAGAAGACCATACAAAGCCTTTTTATTAAGAGGCACAGAACCAAGTAAAAAAATGAAAAGATATCATCTTGAATGGAAAACTTTATATCATTAAGGTGTGAGTTTCTCCCAATATCAGACTGATTTTAATTCTTAATCAAAGTTTTCTTAAAGGGGGTAGGGAATGAATAAAATTATCTTAGAGTTCATGTGACTGAATTATAAGAAATGGTAAAGAAACAGTGTAATGAAAGAAAACTTATCCTACCTGAGGTTAAAAAATATTTTAAATTCTCTGTAATCCAATAGCATCATCAAAGGAAGAAAACATAAATCAATGGAATAAAATAGTCTAGAAATATACCATAACATATGTAGAGATCTACTATTTGATAAAGGTGATTTTAAATTAATCAGCAGAAATAGAGTTTATTTAATGAATGATGTTGGCACAATTGGCTATCCATCTGGCAGAAAATAAAGTTGAACTGGTACTTCACACTGGAGAGATAAAAAAATAAATTCCAGATGGATTAAGAGCTTAAATATAAAACAAAGTACATAGGGAAAAATAGATATGTAGATATAACTTTGGGTGGGGAAACTTTCTTAACTAAAATGGAAAATCCAGAACATCTAAGAAATAAGATAGACGTATTTCACCAACCAGAAATTAAACATATCTATATAGAAAATTATACCCTAACCAAAGTAAAAAAAAAAAGATTAGGAAAAATATTTGCAACGTATTGGACAGAAAAAAAATGCTACCTATACTGTGCACAGAGAGAGTAGCATTGATAGATATACACTGCCATGTGTAAAAGTAATTCTAGCGGGAAGCAGAAGCACAGCACAAGGAGCTCAGTTTGGTGTTCTGTGATGACCTAGAGGAGTGGGATGAGGGGGAAGGCTCCAAAAAGAGGGCTATTTTTAAAAAATGTTTACCTTCTGGAAAAAAAAAGTGAAAAAGTTACCAAAAAATTACACGAAGTGAAATAAAGGATGTGTATCAACAGAAAAAAAAATGGGCAAGGATCACTGAAATCTGAAAACTGTACCCACAACATGGGCAAGCCCGAAAACAGCCCACTTAGAGCATCTCTGTTGCTACATGTGGATGCTAGACACCACTGTTGACACTAAATTCAATTTTCAATAAAAGAGAGACTTAAGTTTAAAAATAGGTATTTTTTTCTAACCTGAGAAAGAATACCAATGTATTTTTAGGTGAAAGCATACTCTAAAAAGTTTTTGATTCTTTCAGTTTCAAGTTTAATTTCATTTTGTTAGTAAAAATTTGTAAAAAATTAAATGGAACTTTATTAAATATTAATATGATATGTTGATATATATGTATATAATTTTTTTCCAAATAAGGCTATGACCCAGTCCACTTTTAGTCAAACAATGATAGTATTTTTAAAATAAAACTGCTATTCCTAATCATAAAAAATTACTGATTATCAAAATGCATATAAAAATCTGAACTATTTCACTACCCAAAAATGATTATTACAAATTGATGAGTATTATGCATATATTATTGAAGCAGGAAATGGCAGCCCACTCCAGTATTCTTGCCTGGAAAATTCCATGAACAGAGGAGCCTGGTGGGCTACAGTCTGTGGGGTCAAAAAGAGTCAGACATGGGTGAGCACACACACACACACATACATCCGACTGAACTGAACTGAATGTATATATGTACATATGTGTGTGTGTGTGTGCTATCATTATCTGACTAAAAGTGGAATGGGTCATAGTCTTATTTTGAAAACAAAAATTATATTCCTTTATATTCTTTACCCCTATAAATCATGGATTATTTTTTCCATAACAAGGTGCCTTGAGGGAATCACTTCCAGATTTCGTTCCAGAAATACAGTCTCAAGACCTTAGACTGAAATTTCAGTCATTTTCAGCATTCCTAGTTTAGTTTGAAGAAGGATGTGGGAGCTTCGAGTATCTTGGACCCACATACTATCTTCAAGAGTAGAAAAAGCAAAACATCGCCTCTGTCTTCTGAGGGATACACCTCACCAGCCTTCTCCTTATTTCTACCCCAATGTCCTATCTGACTCTCCTGAGATTAAATCGGGGATATCTTCATGCTATTAGAAAAAAATTGGGCTTCTGTTAGCCAGGAAAGGGGGAGAAGGATGTGACAGCTTTTGAAGAGGCAATCTACATTATCCACTACACTACTTTTGTTCGTTTTCATGTGAGGGGAAAGAGAGAGAGAGAGGGGGTTTGTAAACAGCTCCAAATCTCTGAGTTTATTTTTGTAAGGAATATAATTAGGAATTCAAGATCTCAACTTAACTAATTACCCAGGAAAGGAATTTGATATTTTCATAAGATTGTTCCTTATTTTGCTCTTCATTGATCCTTAACTGCAGTGACAACAGTCTCTCTTACCAATATATTTCCTTGGCTTTTGCTGTGAAGCAATGATATTTGTGGTTTAAAAGGCTTAGACAACTGGTAGATCCGTAATCCAATAATAGAGTTATCTCTAAATTACTGAGAATAAGCTATATCAATATTAGCATTTAATTTATACCTTATGATGTTTTCTGTAATCTTTTGGATGTTTATAGCTAATAAATTTCAGAACTTAAAACAATATGAACTTTTCCCTGCAAAAATCCAAACGTGATTTTCTTTTTTTCTTGCAAGCTTTTTGCTTTGTAGGTTTGCCATAAATTTGGCATTGAGAAAAGAGCAATAAAGAAGAGATATTATTTAATATCATTTAACAAAAACTGGAAGGTGACGATCAGAAAACTTCATGTAGCAATGACTACAATTTCTTCCTTCTTTGCTTTTGAAGAAAGCTACAGCTAAATGGCTGATTGAAAGTATGCGGGAAGCACATGGAGACCTTAATAAAAGAGGAAAGTAAGTTACAAAATTCTTATCTCAGGAAACAAAATTAAGCAAGTTGAGGGAAACTATTTCTAATTTCTATGCATATTTCCATGATCCAGAAAGGTTTCCTTTGCCCCTTGAATTAAGAAAAATTGGTGAGTTTTAAAAAAACATTCTCATCAGAGTCTAATAAAATTGGGTTTGGAATAAGTAGGTAACAATTACAGATAATGAAAAAGGAATCTAATTGCAGCTAGATGCTTGTTTTCTTCGAAACCTGCATCTCTTTGTAAATTCTTTTAAAAATTGTGCTTAGTAATCCTGGTTAATGTTCTGCTGTTTTAATAATGACTTCTATTTTTATATTAATTTAAAAGTATTAGAGTCCCTTTTGGTTAACTCCATCTATTCCATAAAACCCACTATGTGGAGCACATTCCAAACCACTGCTCAGTGGCAATGCAAATAGTCTGAAGCAGAATAACCAACTAAATTCCAAGACCTATAATTCAAAGGAAATTGTGGCAGAACTACTCTTCCTTGATGGAGAGTTGGACCAAGACATCTAAGAGTACTAAAAGAAAGAAAGAAAAGAAGAAGGAGGAAAAAAAAAAAAAGGAAGAAAGAATAATCAAGAGCCTTGACATGAAACCCAGTGCAAACAACCCACATAATTAAGCCATATGATGGAACCACAGTGTGTGAGGGGCTTGTATTTTGGACAAAAAATTAGCAAGTAATTTCATTCTTTTATTTTTTTTTTCCACCCTTGGTTAAGTTGCTTGAGGTAAATATAACATTTGGACAAATATTTGGAACCAGATTGTAACATGTATGCCACTTGAAGTCCAGTGTGGGAACAACTTCATCTGGCTCAAATATGGTTTGACTTTGAACCAGTTATTCAAGTGTCTTATCTTTCATAATGTGTTGATCCTCAATCAAATAACCTTGTTATTTTGTGTTATTTCTAGAACCCTTCCATGTAAAACACATAAATGGCAATCTGGGGTTTGATTTGGTTATTTTTAACTAGACTATAATGATTACAAAACTGTCTTGTTTATGTGGCTAGGGAGTGAAAATTTGGGCTGTAAGATTTAATTAAGACAAGAGTCATTTTATAAAAGATTTGGCAATGCTCTTTCCCTAAACGATGCTTCAGTAAAACTGCTTCCCATGTAGTGAACACAGCAGACTGACTTGATTGTTGAAAAATGAATAAAATCTGCATCAACTTGTTCCAAACTAATTCTGAGTTTGAGTCATTTTTGCCTGATCCTATGGAACTCTAGTAACTAAAGGCCAGTAAATTTGAGAGACAACAAGATTTCTTCTTAAAGGAAGCAAAACAAACAAAAAATGCCACATTTAAGATCTGTAAACAAAATTTTCAGTTGTAGGGCATTAGAGAAGGAATAAAAAACATATCTGAGATTCTTTCTTCCAATATGTTTGTCACTTTAAGCTTATTTTTAGACATGGAAGTAAATTTGCAAAGAGTACAGTAGTAGCACAGGCAACAGAATTTTGTATAGCCTCTCCTTCCTTTATTGTATACAAAAAGTCAGGAGGAAGGGTTTTTCTGTCATTTCTTTTTTCATTCTCTCTCTCTCTAAGCCTCTGTAGTATGTGTCTTTATAGTAACCCAGCATTCAGAATTCAATTTCCGGCCCACAGTTTTATGCAAAAAAAGCTCTAGGCATATGGAAGAAAACAGTATTCCAGTGAGGAGTCTCTAGTCAAGGGTTAAAGCAGTCATGTTAGCTCTTCTATTTTTCTTTATTCTGCATCTCATACAGGGACACAATCTACCAATGGGAATTACTTAGTCATAGAAAATACATGAAAGTGGTCAATGCTTGTACTTGTCAAGCACCACAATCAACAAATTTTCATTAAAGGAGTGCATTCACAGGTAGAGTAGTGCCTGGAACTCCTAAGAGACAGAAAGACAATCAACAAGAATGAATACAAATTGACTAATGAAACCAGCTACAAGTTGGTAATAACCCCTAGTTTTAGAAGAATTTTTTAAAAATTTAAACCTGACTTTATAAACTTTGCTTCCCTTTGATTTTAACTCAGTTTACAAAAGCCCTCATATTTTTTCATGTTACGGACTTTTTTCCTGATTAAATTAGTTCTGTCTTAGACTACAAAACAGAAGATGCCCTTTTAAAGGATAAATCCTTTAAAGTAGTGATACCTGCATAAAAATTCAGTCTATACATCTCAAGAAAAAATGGTAATACCCTAAATCCATTATGACAGCGTTGTAGACTGAATGTTTGTATCCCTAAAAATTCGTAAATTGAAGCCCTAACCCTCAATTTGATGGTGTATGGAGACGTGTCCTTTTGTAGGTAATTAGAGTTAGATGAGAGCATGAGGTTGGGGCACTCATGATAGGATGATGCTAAAGCTGAAACTCCAGTACTTTGGCCACCTCATGCGAAGAGTTGACTCATTGGAAAAGACTCTAATGCTGGGAGGGATTGGGGGCAGGAGGAGAAGGGGACGACAGATGATGAGATGGCTGGATGGCATCACTGACTCGATGGATGTGAGTCTCAGTGAACTCCAGGAGTTGGTTATGGACAGGGAGGCCTGGCATGTTGCGATTCATGGGGTCGCAAAGAGTCGGACACGACTGAGCGACTGATCTGATCTGAAGAAGAAACTCTGGCTTCCCAGGTGGCTCAGTGGTGAAGAATCTGCCTGCCAATGTGGAAGGCATGAGTTTGATCACTGGGTCAGGAAGATCCCCTGGAGAAGGAAATGGAAACCTACTTCAATATTCTTGCCAGGATAATCTAATGGATAGAGGAGGCTGATGGGTTACAGCCCATGGGCTGCAAGGAGTGGGATATGGCTGAGCACACACATGTGAAGACTCCAGAGAACTTTATGTTTCTCTACCACATGAGGACACAGAAAGCAACCATCGGTAAGCCAGGAAGAGAGCCCTCACCAAGAACCAAACTTGCCAGCACCTTGATCTTGGACTTCCAACCTCCAGAACTGTAAGAAAAATATTTAATGTCTGTTGTTTAAACCACCCAATCTATGATATTTTGTTATAGAGCCCAAGGAGACAAATACACATGACCTATGAGAACTGATATTTTGCAAAAACATCTTTGTTTAGGATGAAGAAGTCAGATTGATCTTAACTCTGTGTGAACTTGAACAAGTTATGAAATGCCTTTACCTATTTTGTTATGTAAAAGATAGGATTCAATAATACTTGCCTCACACAAATGTGTGAAAATTTGAACAACATTAAACAAAAGGCTTTATGGTATCTTGTTGTTGTTGTTTAGTCACTAAATTGTGTTCAACTTTTGTAACCCCATGGACTGTAGCCCACCAGGCTTCTCTGTCCATGGGACGTTTTAGGCAAAAATATTGGAGTGAGTAGCCATTGCCTTCTCTAGAGAGCTTCCTGACCTAGGGGTCAAACCTACATCTCCTGCATTGGCAGGCAGATTCTTTACCACTGATCCACCAGGGAACTCTTCACAGAATGTCTGACAAGTAGTAAAAACACAAATAATCATTACTTGAGCCCATCCCCAACACTTCCTTAGCAAGTCACAGTCCCTTACAGTTGACAGCACAGAATGTGACTTTATCAACTGCTTGCTATTTTTACAAAAAGCAGTAGATTCCATTCCGTATTTTCACCAGTACTTCACTGCACATTAAAAAATACTTTGCATTTATGTTTCATTATATAAACAAGAGGTATATCACCCATTAAATAACTCATCTGAAATGTATTATCACTTTTCTTGGAATATGATGTTACCATCTAAATTTCTGGTTGTTTTCCAAGGGCCTTAAAATATAATTCAAATGCATCTGAATAACACACTAATAATTCGATAAAGTAAATGTTTTTGAATACTTAATACAGCTCAGGGAAAAAAAATGTTCTGAGAGCTATAGAGCATACAGGGGTGGATAAGACAAGACCTGTCCTAAAAGAGTCCTAGTGAAAGAGATAAGCAAATAAACATCTGGAAGTGAACTGTGTGCTGTGATAGGCAGAATCATAAGACAGTGAAAGCACAAAAGATTGGCCAGTTCTTATCAGGGTAGACAGCAAAGTCACCCTGCAGAATGTAAGACAATTAAATGGTGTTTTCCAGCATTGCTTGAACCCTGTACCTTACTTCAAGAACTGATACCAGTCAAAGTAAAATAAATGAAATAAATTTGCGGAGGAATCATGGTTTGCAATGTGAGCACTTGATAGTTTTATTCATGACTATTTTCAATTCCAGGGTCCAACAGAGGATACTACATTACACTGAACAATTCATTGTTGTTTTTCAGAAACTAAGTCATGACCGACTCTTTAAGACCCCATGGACTACAGCATGCCAGGCTCCCAAGTCCTTCACTATCTCCTGGAGTTAGTTCAAATTTATGTCCATTGAGTCAGTGACGCTATCTTACCATCTCATCTTCTGCTGCCCTCTTCTCCTGCCCTCAATCTTTCCAAGGATCAGTATCTATTCCAATGAATCAGCTCTTCACATCAGGCTGCCAAATGTTGGGGCTTCAGCTTCAACATCAGTTCCTCCAGTGAATATTCAGGGTTGATTTCCTTTAGATTGACTGGTTTGATCTCCTTGCAGTCCAACAGACTCTCAAGAGTTTTCTCCAGCAACAATTCAAAAGCAGCAATTCCTTGGTATCCTCAGTCTTTTTTATGTTCCATCTCTCACAGTGAATACTGGAAAAACCATATCATTGACTATATGGATATTTGTCAGCAAAGTGATATCTCTGTATTTAAATATGCTATCTAGGTTGGTCACAGCTTTTACTCCAAGGAGCAAGCATCTTTTAATTTCATTGCTGCAGTCACTGTCCACAGTCACTGTCCACAGTGATTTTGGAGCCCAACCAAGAAAATGAAACCTGTCACTGTTTCCACTTTTTTCCACAACTATTTGCCAAGAAGTGATGGGATCAGTTGCCATGATCTTAGTTTTTGAATGCTGAGTTTCAAAACAGCTTTTTCATTCTCTTTCACTCTCATCAAGAGTTCCTCTTCATTTTCTGTCATTCGAGTGGTATCATCTGCTTAGCTGAGGTTGTTGCTATTTCTCCTGGCAATCTTGATTTCAGCTGGTAATTCATCCAGCCCTGCATTTTGTATGATGTACTCTGCATACTCTCCTTTGGGGGTCGGCCCACCCTCATGCCTCCAGGGTATACTGTCCTTTGTTTTTTAAATAAAACTCTGAGCTGTAATCGAGTTGTAACACTGGTCCACCGTTTCAAATCTTTGCTGTGCCATGACCTGGATGTAACCTGGCTGAAGCAACCTTGGCTTGGCCCCCATGAGGCAGAGGCCAAGCACAGCAGAAAACTCACACTGTGAAAGCTCAAAGCAATGGAAACCCAGCACAGTGGAAGTGATGAAAAGCCCAGTGTGCTGGAAACAGGGACAACAAAAACAAACTCAGCAGAAAGCTCATGCAGCTCAGTCTCAGATTCCAGAGGACTTCTGGTTAAGGTAGGAAGTCCTCACTCCTATGGCTGGAAGGATATATGAATAACAAAATCTTAATTCCTTTACAATGTCTTATTTCTTGTTTCCTCAAATCCCCTGTGAACAGGCAAGGGACAGTGGTTGCAACTGAGGGACTCTGGCAGGGGTTACTCCCCAGTGTGCCCCAAAGACTCCACTATCTGCTGTGGGGTGATAATATATAGCCTTTTCATACCTTTTTTTTCCAATTTGAAACAAGTCAGTTCTATTTCCGTTTCTAATTGTTGTTTCTTGACCTGCATACAGGTCTCTAAGGAGACAGGTAAGATTGTCTGGTATTCCCATCTCTTCAAGACTTTTCCACAGTTTGTTATAATACACGCAGTCAAAGATTTTAACATGGTCAATGAAGTAGAAGTAGATGTGTGTTGTTGTTTTTTTTTTACCTCCCTTGCTTTCCTCATGATCCAACAAATGTTGGCAACTGGATCTTGGTTCCTCTGCCTTTTCTAAATCCAGCTTATGTATCTGGAATTTCTTTGTTCACAGACTGCTGAAGCCTAGTTTGAAGGACGTAGAGCATAATTTTACTGGCATATGAAATGAGCACAGTGATTTGGTAGTTTGAACATTCTTTGGCATTGTCTTTCTTTGGGATTGGAATGAAAACTAGCCTTTTCCACTCCTCTGGCCTCTGTTGATTTTTCCAAATTTTCTGACATACTGAGTGCACCACTTTAACAGCATCTTCTCTTAGGATAGTTCAGCTGGAATTCCATTACTTCCACTAGCTTTGTTCATAGTAATGCTTCCCAAGGCACACTTGACTTCACATTCTGGTGCATCCAGCTTTTGGTGTGTGAGCACATCACTGTGGTTATTTAAGTCTTTAAGATCTTTCTTGTATAGTTTTTCCATATTTTCTTGCCACAGTCTCTTAATCTCTTCTGCTTCTGTTAGGTCTTTACATTTTCTGTTCTTCATCGTGCCCATTCTTGCATGAAATGTTCCCTTGATATCACCCATTTTCTTGAAGAGATTTCTAATCTTTCCCATTCTATTGTTTTCCTCTATTTCTTTGATCATTTAAGACGGCTTTCTTATTTCTCCTTCCTATTCTCCGGAACAATGCATTCAGCTGGGTATATCCTCCCCTTTCTCCCTTACCTTTCACTTCCCTTTTTTCCTTTGCTATTTTTAAAGCTTCCTCAGACAACTACTTTCCTTCTTGCATTACTTTTTGTTTGGGATGGTTTTGGTCGCTGCCTCCTTATATGATGTTATGAAGCTTAATACATAGATCTTCAGGCACTCTGTCTACCAGATCTAATCCTTTGAATCTATTTGTCATCTCCACTGTATAATCATGAGGGATTTGATTTAGGTTATATCTGAATGGCCTAGTGGTTTTCCATACTTTCTTCAATTT
Source organism: Bison bison bison (assembly GCF_000754665.1). Taxonomy (NCBI): domain Eukaryota; kingdom Metazoa; phylum Chordata; class Mammalia; order Artiodactyla; family Bovidae; genus Bison; species Bison bison. The sequence goes on along the minus strand of NW_011495072.1, from coordinate 13,886,643 downwards.
AAGCCTGAGCTTTACAATGAGCTCTCCATATGAGCCACCATCAGCTTGTTTTTCCTGACTGTACAGAGTTTCTCCATCTTTGGCTGCAAAGAACATAAGAAATCTGATTTCAGTATTGACTATCTGGTTATGTCCATATGTAGAGTCATCTCTTGGGTTGTTGGAAAAGGATGTTTGTGATGACCAGCGTGTTCTCTTAACAAAATTCTGTTAGCCTTTAGCTTGTTGACTTTAGACTCCAAGGCCAAACTTGCCTGTTATTCTTGGCATATTCTTGACTTCCTATTTTTGCATTCCAATCCCCTGTGATGAAAAGGACATCTTTTTTGGGGGGGAGGGGGACATTAGTTCTAGAATGTGTTATAGGTCTTCATAGAAATGATCAATTTCAACTTCTTCAGCATCAGTGGTTGGGGTATAGACTTGGATTACTGTGATGTTGAACAGTTTGCCTTTGAAATGAACTGACATTTCTCTGTCTGTTTTGAGATTGCACCCAAGTACTGCATTCCAGATGCTTTTGTTGACTATGAGGGCTACTCCATCTCCATCTCTACTCTTCTTGCCCACAGCAGAAGATATAATGATCATCTGAGTTAAATTCTCCCATTCCCATCCATTTTAGTTCACTGATTACTAAGATTTTGATATTCAATCTTGCCATTTCTTGCTTGACCACATCCAATATACCTTGATTCAAGGACCTAACATTCCAGGTTCCCATGCAACATTATTCTTTACAGCATCAGACTTAACTTTCACTACCAGAAATATCCACACCCTGCATCATTTCTGCTTTGGTTCAGCTGCTCCATTCTTTCTGGAGCTATTAATAATTGCCTCCCACTCTTTCTCAGTAGCATATTAGACATCTTCTGACCTGGGGGACTCAACTTCCCTTGTCATATCTTTTTGCCTCTTCCTATTGTCCATGGTTGTTCTCTGAGTTTCTCTGTTGCCTAAGTGGTGAACAATTCACCTACCAATGCAGGAGATGCAGGTTTGATCCCTGGGTCAGAAAGATCCCCTGGAGAAAGAAATGGCAACCCACTCCAAGATTCTTGCCTGGAAAATCCCACAGACAGAGGAGCCTGGTGGGCTACAGTCCTTGGGGTTGCAAAGAGTAAAATATAACTTAATGACTTAATAACAACAACAAAATGGTGTTCTTCAGGTAAGAATACTGGAGTAGGTTGCCATTGCCTCCTCCAGTGGGCCACATTTTGTTAGAACTCTTCACTCTGACCTGTCCATCTTGGGTGGGCCTGCACAGCATGGCTCCTAGCTTCATCAAGTTACACAAGCCGCTTCACATGACAAGACTATGACCTATGAAGAGGACACTGAAGAATACTGAATAATAATAGTAGCAAATTGCAACCACTGCTACTATTATTACCCCTGTATTAATACTACTACTAATAATAATCTCTAACATTTGCATAATTCTTTGCAAAGCAGTTACATATTTCATTCCAATTTTACTCTATATTTGGTATTCTCAATTTAGTGCCAACTAAGGAAACTGAGGTTCAGACAAACTCAATTTGCAAAGTTAATTCTTTCCATAGTAGGAATGGGAAGAAAGCATCAATAGCACTGACACTTACTTTCTCAAAAGTGATGAAGTATCAGAAGACAGAAAGCTATTCTACATCCTCCAGATGCTTCACCCAACTAGTGTCCTAGCTCCCACTGTACTTGTTCTGAACTACTTGAAAAAATTAGTTAATGTTCTTATTTGCATAAATTAACATTCTGAGAACTCTAACAAATGCTGTTCATAAGCTGTATTTATACTACATTGCCTTTTTTCACATTTTTAATTATGAAAGTGAAATATGCCAATTATCAGCAAGTAAAAATATAAACATTAAAGGGAGGAAAAATTAATCCAAAACCCTAAAATCGAGAGACAATCAGTTGATGATATATTAATTTTTCCTTCCTCTCACCTGTTTTCCTTTTTGTTTGTGTTTGTGCATGTATTTTTATTAGGGCGTATATTGTATAAACAGATATTCTATGCTGCACTTATTTTATTAATTTGGGAGGAAAAACACTGTATTTCTAGAATATTTCCAAAATAGTACAGAGAGTTCTTATAAACCCTTCATCCAGCTTCCTTTAGTTAACATCTTATGTAACTATGGTCTATTTTTTAAAATTAAGAAATTATAACTTTGTCGTTGTTCAGTCACAAAGTCATGTCTGAGCTTTGTGACTCCATGGACTTCAGTATGCCAGGCTTCCCGGTCCTTTACTATCTCCCAGAGTTTGCTCAAAAATTATTCACTAAACCACTTATTTTCTTCAGATTTTACCAGGTTTTTTTATCAGCATTCTTTTCTGTTCTATGACAAAATCCACCATGTCATATTTATCTTTCATGTCTCCTTGGTCTGTTCTGATTTGTGACAGTTTCTCTGTCTTCCTTGTTTTTCATGGTCTGGATACTTTGAAGACTACTGGTTCCATATTTCATAGTTCAGTTCAGTTCAGTCGTTCAGGCCAGGCTTCCCTGTCCATCACTAATTCCCAGAGTTTATGAAAACTTATACCCATTGAGTCGGTGATGCCATCCAACCATCTCATTCTCTGTCATCCCCTTCTCCTCCTGTCTTCAATCTTTCCCAGCATCAGAGTCTTTTCTAGTGAGTCAGTTTTTCACATCAGGTGACCAAAGTATTGGAGTTTCAGCTTCAGCATCAGTCCTTCCAATGAATATTACAGACTGATTTCCTTTAGCATAAGACTGTTTGGATCACCTTGCAGTCCAAGGGACTCTCAGGAGTCTTCTCCAACATCACAGTTCAAAAGCATCAATTCTTCAGTGCTCAGCTTTCTTTATGGTCCAACTCTCACATCCATACATGACTACTGGAAAAACCATAGCTTTGCCCTCAATTTGGATTTTTAATGTTTTCTCATAATTATAGCCCTTCTCATCATATTCAGTCAGGGAGTGCATGATGTCAATATAACTTATCACTGGTGAAGTTAACCTTGATCTCTTGATTAAGGCGGTGTCTGTCAGGTTTTTTCACTGCAAAGTTACTATTTTTCACTCTCCATACTCTTCTCTTTGGAAAGTGAAAGTATTAGTTGCTCAGTCATGTTCCAACTCTTTTCGACCCATGGACTTGTAGCCTGCCATGCTCCTCTGTCCATGGAATTCTCCAGGCAAGAATACTGGAGTGGGTTGCCATTCTCTTCTCCAATGGGTCTTCCTGATCCAGAGATCAAACCTGGGTCTTCCACACTGCAGGCAGATTTTTTTTTACCATCTGAGCCACCATGTAATTAATTATTCTCTACACCCAGCCCACCCTGAAGATACAAGAAATTAAGCTGCACCTCCTAAAGGAAAATTAGTTATATACATAATTTGGAATTTTTTCTAAGAATGATTTGTCTCTTCACTGTTTATTTCCATCAGGATGAATTAATGAATGTTTATTGTACACACTGAGTTAGACTACTTGTTGTTGTTGTGCAGTTTGGCCCCAATTTGGCTACTGAGAGTTCTTTCCTGTTGGCTCTTGTGTCTTGAAATACCCAATCCTACTTTTTTGTTTGTTTTTGAGCACTTTCTGAATTTCTGGCATTACAAGATGTTCCAGGCTTCTGTTGTGTATTTCCTACCCCAGCCATAAATTTAGCCATTTCTCCAAGAAGCCCTGATACCCTTTATTCAAGAATGGTATTAAAAATTAAGACCTGGGTTCTAGGTATTAATCACTTAAATGGAAACACAATATTATTGACCAAGTACATTATAGTACAAGTAAGCATGAAATTGAACAACCTGTGATTTGATCTACAATTGTTATTTTCTTTTTTCCCCCACTAAAAGTATAATCTACATAGTATAGTACACTGGTTTAGAGCTCAGGCTTTGAAACCAAGAATCCTTGGTTATATACTAGTTCTGTCATCTATTTACTGTGTGACTTTGGGTAAGTTGCTTAAACTTTCTATGTCTCAGTTTTATCATGAAACTAGCAATAATACCTATCTCACAGTGTAATTGTGAGGTTAGTATAGGTTAATATTTGCAAAGCACTTGAAATGGTACCTGGTATACATTAATTGTCATATAAATATTAGAGGTTATCACTGTTATTCCGACAACTTTAACCAAGTGCAATACTGAAAAGTCAACATTCATTAATAGCCAATACTTACTGAGTCTATTGCAGAAGGTGATGACAACCCACTCCAGTACTCTTGCCTGGAAAATCCCATGGACGGAGGAGCCTGGTAGGCTACAGTCCAAGGGGTCACCAAAGGTTGGACACAACTGAGCAACTTCACTTTCACTTTTCACTTTCATGCACTGGAAAAGGAAATGGCAACCCACTCCAGTGTTCTTGCCTGGAGAATCCCAGGGACAGGAGCCTGGTGGACTGCCTTCTATGGGGTCACACAGAGTCAGACACAACTGACATGACTTAGCAGCAGCACTGAGTCTATCTTATGAGAAAGACACTCATTAAGCCTATCCATGAAGTATACCTATTTTTAAGTGAAATATTTATTATTAACTCTTAAATTTGCTTTAATGGACATATTTAACTCTTATTTTTTAAATGTCTACATTAGATTTTTCATCAAAACTTCACATGGGAAGAGCATCTCCAAGATGACCTCCATGAATTCCTTTCCTCACTGTGTATGCATGTTGCCTCCCACATTGAGAAGCAGAATCTAGCTCTCCTTCTCTTGAGCGCAGAAATTTCCTAGTAATTTTTTTAACCAATTAAATGCAGCAAGAGTAACATTCTTGATCTTTTGAAACTAAATCTTTTAAGAAGCTTTGGTGCTTCCATCTGGGGATCTTGAAGCCCTTATTTTGGGGATGGTCATCTCAGAATCAAGCTGCCATGAGGAAAAAGCCTAAGCTTCATGGAAAGACCAAGTGTAGGCACTCAGGTTGACAATGTCAATGGAGTTATCAGCTAACAGCCAGCATCATCTGAGATGCCCTGCTCATTTTAGTCAAACTTCAAATGACTATAGAACCAGCTGAAAACTGGTGCCACCATATAAGAGATCCAAAGACAAATTGTATAATGTTTAATCAGCCTACAGAACTGTAAGCAATAATAACTTATTGCTTTAAGCCACAAAGTCTTTGGGCTCTTTGCTGTGTAGAAATAAGTAACCAAAACAGATAACCTCTTCAATTTTTTATAGAATGAAGTGAGTGAAGTCTCTCAGTCATGTCTGACTCTTTGTGACCCCATGGACTGTAGCCCACCAGGCTTCTCCGTCCATGGGATTTTCTAGGCAAGAGTACTGGAGTGGGTTGCCATTTCCTTCTCCATCAATTTTTTATACTCAACCATTAATGAGAAACTTTGTTCACACAAGTAAAGGTAGCAAATATCATTAAGATTATTAATAGTCTTCTGACTTGTGAATGGAATTCTCATCATTGCCAGAATTTGGAGCATTTTTTTTTCTTTAGCATGGCACAAAATCTAGGGCTTCCCTTGTGGCTCGGCAGAAAAGAATTTTCCTGCCAATGCAGAAGACTGGAGTTCAATTGCAGGGTCAGGATGATCCCTGGGAGAAGGAAATTGCAACCCACTCCAGTATTCTTGCCTGGGAAATCCCATAGACAAAGGAGTCTGGCAGGCTCCTCTGTCTTGGGGTAGCAAAAGAGTCATACTTGACTTAGTGACTCAACAACAATATGAAATCTAATAACTCTTTTTTTTCCTTTCATTCACCAAAGTAATTTTGAAAAATCCTGTGATAATCTATTTGGATTTCAAATCCAATGCAACTTTTTCACATCAAGTATTTCAAAATGATGATACACCCAAATGTTCTGTTGTATGCTAATGATTCTTCATTACAATTAATATTATAATATCTACTAAATATTATTAGCAAAATATTTTTCACTCGATGTTTTCAAGATTTGTTTTTCACTTGAGCTATAAACTCTGTACATATTAATGTTTTTAATGGAGTCCTTATTGTTTTCATTAAATTCCTTAGAAGTCCAATGCTGTAAAGTTGAGCAAGCCAATAACTATGATTCAAAACAGTCAAGGTGAGAATCATTCAGGGAAAAAAACGTTTTTGATTCCTACAGCTCATTTAAATTTTTGACAAAATTCTTCCCTTGGATGAGTAACAAAGTTCAGTATGAAACAGCAAAAAGTGGTGCCTGATCCCATTTCTTCACATAAAGCTGAAAACAGGATGGGGCAGCTTAGATATTATTAGATTCACCACTTTGATAACATCATGAAATGTAGAATTCTGATCTACAGCCAATGTCTACATCTGAAAGCCTCACTGTGAAGAATAGAATATATTTCTTGAAACGTACAGTTTATAATATGAGCTGATGTAAAAGCCTTTACAACTTTCTGTCATTGTTCCCTCAGTCTCAGGACACACACATTAGGGTTTCCATGATATCTGGTTTGCATCTAACGTATTCACTTATCAGTTTAAATAATTCATCTCCTGTAAGCTCTTCTGATATTTTATAGAACAAATAAAGTTCTTCAAAGCATTTCTCTTTAGGGATACTCACTAGCATCATTACTGAAGTACTATTCAATCTGTAATGAAACTTCTTAGTGTGATCTCTATGTAATCCAACCAGTCGTCAATGTATCTACTAATCTCATTAGTCAAAAGTGGTACATTTTCTATTTTATTTGCATCATTGACCCCCCTGTATTATGTTAGCAGTTTCCAGGCAGATTGTAAAGACAAAAATCTACATTTGAGTGAGGCATTCTGTATTTGGACATTACAGAACTTTGCAATTAGTTCTTTGAGCATAACCTAATATAGCATAAATAATTTCATGGAGAAAATTTGTTTCTTGGTCATTCATTCAATAATTATTTGTCTGCTGCTGCTAAGTCGTTTCAGTCGTGTCCAACTCTGTGCGACCACATAGACGGCAGCCCACTAGGCTCCTCTGTCCCTGGGATTCTCCAGGCTAGAATACTGGAGTGGGTTGCCATTTCCTTCTCCAATGCATGAAAGTGGAAAGTGAAAGTGAAGTCACTCAGTCATACCCGACTCTTAGAGACCCCATGGACTGCAGCCTACCAGGCTTCTCCATCCATGGGATTTTCCAGACAAGAGTACTGGAGTGGGGTGCTATTGCCTTCTCCAAATTATTTGTCTAGACCCTACTATATGCCAGGGATGGATCTCTGCCAGTGACCAAACTGTGCAAAGATCCTGGCCCTTAAGATGGTTACATTTCAATAAAAAAAAACACAATGTGTGTATGCTCAGTCACTCGGTTGTGTCCAACTCTTTGTGACCCAATGGACTTTATAGCCCACCAGGCTCCTCTGTCCATGGAATTTTCCAGGCAAGAATACTTGAGGGGGTTACCATTTCTTCCTCCAAGGAATCTTCATGACCCAGGGATCAAACCTGCATCTTGTGTGGCACACAAGATTAAACTATTAATATACAAATAATAAAAATTAAGTTGCTAATATAATAAGAGATGATATATCAATTTGCTAGGCATCCCACAACAATGTACTACAACCTAGGTGACTTAAAAAGCAATCATCTGTCAGTTCTGAAGGCTAGAAGACTAAGATCAAGGTGTAGGCCAGCCCCTCTGAGGGCTATGAGAAAGAATCTATTTCAAGCTTCTCATCTAGCTTCTGGTGGTTGGCAGGCAATTTTTGGCATTACTTGGCTTGAAGACACATTACCATGATCTTTGCCTTCATCTTCACATGGCTTTCTTTCTCTGTGTGTGTCTGTGTCCTAACCCTCTGTTTATAAGGATACCAGTCATATTTGACTAGGGGCCCACTCTATTTAAATTTGACCTCATCTTAACCAATTATATCTACAGTAACCTTATTTTCAAATAAAGTCACATTTTGACATAATGAGAGTTAAAACTTCATCATATGACTCTTTTTGGAAGAACTTAATTCAATTCATAGGAGATGATATGTGCTATGGTATAAAGAAAGTAGATCAGGTTGGAGGGATGGAGGTGAGGAGGATAGGTTGGTATACAAAATTTGAATGATCAGGGCAGGCTTTATCAAGGTTTAAAAGAGAACTTTTGTAGCAGAGAAAGTTAGCCAAGCAGATATTTAGGGAAAGAGCCTTACAGGCAGATGAGAAAGCCATAGGAAAAGCCTTTGGCCATAGCCTGTCCTTGAGCTAGAGGAATAGAGAGAAGTTAGTGTGGTTGGAGCAGAGCACTTAAGAGAGTAGTAAAGAATGAAGAGCCAACTCATGAAAAGCTTTGGAGTGCATCATAAATTTTGGCTTCTACTTGGAGTTAAATGGAAAGCCAAAGGAGATTTTAAAGAGAATGACATGGCTGATTTCTGTTTTACAAGGATCTCTCTGGCTGTCGTGTAGAGAGTAGACTTATGGTGGGTAAGGACAAAAGCAGAAACACTTATTAGGAGGCTCTTTCGGTCATCTAGACTCAAGGTGCTGGGGTCTAAGGCCAGGGTGACAGCGGTGAAAGCATGGGAAGTGATAAAAGTCTGCATTTATTTTTAAAACAGAACTGACAAGACTTCCTCACAGTCTAGAATGTCATTTGAGGGGGAAAAAAGACAGTTCAAAGTTGGCTCTGAAGTTTTTGATTGTCCCAAATAAAGAAAGTATTGCTCCCAACTTAGTGAAGGAAGAGAGTTGTTGGTGAAGCAGGTTTGTTGTAAGCAGACTCTAAAACAGCTCTTAATGAACCCTATTTCTTGGAATTCATGTTCTTGCATCTGACTCTCCCTTCAGTGTGGGTTGCAGCTAGAGAATTGTTTCATGAGATATATTACAGCAAAAGTGATGGGAAGTCAACTCCTACATTAAGTTAAAGAAAGACCATGGCTTAATACTCTTTAATACTCTCTGTCACCCCTCTTAGGGACACCAGCTGCCATGATGAGCCTCTGTAATGAGAGTTCATGTGGTCAGGAACTGAGGGAAGCTTCTGATCAAGAGCCAGTGAGCAAATAAGGTTTAAGTACAATAGCCCACAAGGAGGTCTATCCTTCCAACAACCACAGGAGTAGATTTAGAAGTGAATCTTCTTCTTGTCAAGCCTGCAGATGAGACCAAGCCTGGGCCACAATCATAACTTCAATCAAGCTCATGACTGACCTTGACCCCAAAGGACCCAGCTAAGCCATGTCTAGATTTAAGACCTATAGAAATTGTGAGATAATAAATGTCTATTTTTTTAAGCCAGGATTTATGGCATAATTCAGTATGCAGCAATGGATAAGTAAACCACTCTTTAAAAGCTCAATGCTGTTTTTGAGAAAAACAATCACAAGTTTTGAGGTAAGACACCCAAGAATTTCTTACAACCATTGATTCATTTACTAATATTCTGAGCAAAAAAAGAGAGAGAGAGAGAGAGAGATACTTAAAGTGAGAGAGGAGAGAATTATAGGGACTCTCCAACGCAGATTTGAAGAGAGTCTCATTATATTGTTTAATGAGAGCTTAATATTTTTGCACCATTAAGTTTATCTTGGGAGTATGACAGCTCTCCAACTTTAAGCAGAAGTTTATCCATTAGGATAGGAAAACATATGAACATAAAACTCATCTAAATAGAAAGTCCTTAAAGGAACCACAGGTTATGAAACCTCAAAAAAAAATGCATTTTCAAAAAAAATTTATATCATCTACATTCTTACTAAAATTTAAAGACATATTTTCTAAAAATATGAATAATCAAACATGTATTATACAAAATTAGAATAAAGTATTTTACTTACTTTTCAATTAAAATTTTGAAAATTTTTATATTAAAATATTCTTGATAGTCATACTTATGTTAATATGCTATATATTATTGATATTTATGTAACTACAGTGTTCTAGAGTCCCTTTTTAAAATCAATTTAATTGAAAAAGGGCCTGAGGGAATTCCCAAGAAGGCAAAGTATAGAGACCTGAACTCACCTTCTCTCACAACAAAAATGCAACTATTTACAGAACAACTATCTATGAAAAGGGCTTCCCAGGTGGCACTAGTGGTAAAGAACCCCACCCCCACCAATGCAGTAAATGCAAGAGATGCAGGTTTGATCCCTGGGTCAGGAAGATCCCCTGGAGAAGGGCAAGGGAATCCACTCCAGTATTTTTGCCTGGAGAATCCCATGGACAGAGGAGTCTGGCAGGCTGCAGTCCAACTGCAGATTGTGGAGTCCACAGATTCGGCCACAGCTTAAGTGACTTAGCATGCACGCACAATCGTGAAAGAGATGGGAAGCTCCCAGGAAAGATTTTCTATGACTAAAGATTAAAGGAAGAACCAGAAGACAGGTAGGAGGAGTGGAGTCATAGTATAGTCAAGATCCATACCCACTGGAGTGGCAGCCCACAGACAGGAGAATAATTACAATTACAGGGTTCTCCCCAAGGAGCAAGGGGTCTGAGCCTCACTTCTGGTTCTATAGCCCAGAGGCCCTACCCAGGAAGATGAGCTCCCAGAACATTTGACTTTTAAAACCAATGGGCTTATTGCAGGAGTTCCAGAGGTCTGTGGGAAATGAGACTCCACTCTTAAAGCGAGCACAGAAAATCTCACAAACTGTGGACCAGGGAAGAAGCAATAATTGGAGAGGAGCCTAGGTCAGACCCACCTGCTAATCTTGGAGTCTCCTACAGAAGCAGGAGGTAACAGGAGCTCATCCTGGAGATCTGGACACTGGCAGCAGGCATTTGGGGAGCTCTTTCTACTGGACAAACA
>NW_011495072.1:13863650-13875805 GCF_000754665.1 Bison bison bison | reverse complement strand
TCTTTCTACTGTAAAAACACTGGTGCTGGCAAGCACTATTTTGGAATCTTCCATCTAACTTACTAGCCTCAGGACCCAGCCCTGCCCATGCTCAGCAGCATGTAGTACCCACTGCTTCTCTACCCTTGCACCACATCCCCAAGTCTTTCCCAAAAGTACATCACTGCTTCAGGGGTTATTTTCAAGCTCTACTGCACAAACTACCAGCTCTTTAACTCTCTGATTGGCTCCTACTGTGCCCATGATCCACGATCTCTAGGAATCTGTGGGTTGTTCTGGATGCTATCATGAAATACCACAGACAAGGGGCCTTAAACCACACACATTTATTTCTCACTTTCTGAAGGTTGGAAATCCGACATCAGAGTGCCATACATGGTCAGGTTCTTGATAAGGGCCCTCTTGCTGGTTATGTATCATAGCCTTGCCTTGGTGTGTACAAGCAGAGAGTCATTGCATGTCTCTTCTTTCTTGTTTAAAACATTAATCCCATCATGAGCTCATGATTTTATTTAAACCAAAAATACTTTCCAAAGGCTCCACGTCCAAATAGCATCATACTGGAGATTAGGGCTTCAATTTAGGAATTTTGTGGGAACATAGGCATTCAGTTTATATCAGAACCCTAGAATAACTAATACGGAAGAAGGTGGCAGGGACCATTTAGCTTTAGGAAGTATAGGAGATTGTATTGATTATATGACATCCATCAGGCCTTGGGGAATAAGCAAGCCTGCCTCAGAGAAAGAAAACAAGAGAAAAATTTAAGCCTCATTGTAAACATGTATTCTACAGATTCTCTATTCTGTTCCATCAAAATGTACACACCAGAGTGGCTGGGCTTCTCTCAGAGGAATGGAAGAAAACAAATATGATTAAAGTAGTTGCTAGAAACAATAAGGAGTGAAAAGTCAGAAAGAGAGGCAGTGCCATTCATATTTGGGAGGGAAGAGGGATTTCCAAGATGGCACAATGATAAAGAATCCACCTGACAATGCAGGAGATGCAGGACACAAGGGTTCAATCCCTGGGTTAGGAAGATCCCCTGGAGGAGGAAATGAAAACCCACTCCAGTATTTTTACCTGGAAAATTCCTTGGACACAAGAGCCTGGAAGACTACAGTCCACGGGATCACAAAGAGTTGGACATGATTGAGCAAGTATGTATGAGCACACAAGGGACTCCCAAGTAGAGAATGGGCAATGTAGGTCCAAACATCTTTTTGTTCACCCCAAATCCTGGTGAATACTAATTTTTTGTATTATCACTGTTAAACTTCCCCTGGTCTCTTAATTTGTTAATATCTCTCTTCAAGTCCTTCAAGAAATAACATGTAAGTTAGAATTTGAGAATAGAATAATATACCAACTCCCAAAAAAGTGCAGAAAGGAGAAGGAAGAAAAGGAGAAAACAGGGATAAAAGCAGAACACCCTAGACTGAAAAGGAAGAGTAAATTTAATGGTCCTGAGGCAAGAAGGATCTTGGCTTTAAGGAAAATTAAAAATTAAGATAATACCATACAAAGAGGTCATAGAGGATAAACCAGAGATCACTGGCTTTGAGATTGGCAGGAATAGGAGAAAATGGTAGGATCTTTAAGAATTACAATGAAAACAGATACCCAAATCCATCAATCTTTAAAGTTATCATATTTGGCAGCAAACTTTGACCAGACTTTTCAAAAAATAGAAGCAGGGAGGGTAATAAATATTTTCATAGTTAGGTAGCTTTTGCTATATATTATGTGGTTTATGTTGTATTGGCACAATTTAAAAGCAAAAATAATGAAATGGCTACTTGATGCTACTTCCTAGCAAAGGAGACAAGTTGTGGTTTAATTGTTCAAGAAGTTTTTAATTTTTCAACATGTTTTCATTCTCGGACCAAGTAAAAAATTAGCTATAAATGCTCAGAAATCTTATCACTCAGTAGAGATGTGAACCTATCTAGTTGAAAGAAGAGGAAAAGCACAGGAGTGCGTGAGAAGTGTAAGGTGATGTTTAAAGGAAAGAGAATACAAGGAGATGCTGTTCTCAGAACTTTAAGACCCCCTTGGGATATGAAAGATTTAACACAAACGATATGTCAGTAATTAAAGTTCTTTTAGACATCATTTACATCCTCACTTCTAATGTAAAATCCTCTACGGTAAGTATAAGACTCCATCACATGATTTTGTATCAGTCAGTACAGGTGACAGAACAAAAAAGATAACCACTATTCAATCATCACCTAGGAGATACTGTTAAATTTTTAAAAATATAATGAGTGGGTGGAAAGTTAGAAGGGAATTGTCTAGTGTAATGTGAAAAAGTCTTTCATACCGGACAAAACATGTTTTAATTCATTGTTGAAGGTGAAAGCTATTCACACACTACCCTGGTAGTTCAGCTGGTAAAGAATCAGCCTGCAGTGCAGGAGACCCCGGTTCAGATCCTGGGTCAGGAAAATCCATGGAGAAGGGATAGTCTATGCACTCCAGTATTCTTGGGCTTCTCTAGTGGCTCAGCTGGTAAAAAATTCGCCTGCAATGCGGGAGACCTGAGTTCGATACTTGGGTTGGGAAGATCCCCTGGAGAAGGGAACAGCTACCCACTCCAGTATTCTGGCCTAGAGAATTCCATGGACTGTACAGTCCATGGGGTCGCAAAGTTGGACACAACTGAGCAACTTTCACTTTCATTGCAGTAGCAAATTCATGTAGTTTGAAGATTTGCATATCACTTATCCCAGTCCTTTCTTAAATAATAAGTAACTTTGCCTAAAGAACAAATGCTCTGATAAACATTTATATGTTGATTGTGAGCACCATCCTAGTACTTATTAAACCATGGTTTGAAGAGGGAAACTTTTATTACTCTTCAACTGGTAATTTTTAAATATTGTTTTTATATTAATCAGTTATTTTATCAAGTTAATCTGGATAGAGTTTTGATCAAAGATGGTGTAGATTTCTGATGTGTAATGAAATAAACCAGTTTTCAAATCTAAAATTCCTTTTTTAAAAAGGTGTTATGAAGCGACTTCACACACACGCACTCATAACTATACTTCCTTGGTGGCTCAGTGGTAAAGAATCTGCCTGCCAATGCAGGAGACACAGGTTATATCCCTGGGTCAGGAAGATCCCCTGAAGGAGGGCATGACAACCCACTCCAGTATTCTTGCCTGGGAAACCCCATGGACAGAGGAGCCTGGTGCATGGGTTCACAAAAGAATCAGACATGATTTAGTAACTAAAAAAAAAAAAAAACCACAACTACACAATATTGTATTTTTGAGGATCTGTTCTCAGGGTCTACAGAGTATAAACAATGATTTATTTGTGTGATATTTATCTTTCCCCAAAGTGCATTTAATGAAAAGATGCTGCATTAACTATTTTCCATATTTAAATTCAAACACACATTTACCAAGCAAGGATTAAGTCTTTCTGGAATGTACAGGATCCCACAAAGGTGAGTGAGACTCCTTCTGCTTTAACATCTCACATTCCAGAAGGCGAGCTAAGATATATGCTTAAAGAACAATAATATAAATAGAATGTGAGGGTTGCTAAAAAGAGATATATGAACAATTGTCAAGAGAACATAAAAGGACCGGAGATTAACGGCTGCTAAACCCAAGTTCAATTCAGTTGCTCAGTCGTGTCCGACTCTCTGTGACCCCATGGACTGCAGCACGCCAAGCTTCCCTGTCCATTACCAATTCCTGGAGCCTACTCAAACTCATGTCCATCGTGTCAGTAATACTATCCAACCATCTCATCCTCTGTCATCCCTGTCTCCTCCCGCCTTCGATCTTTCCCAGGATCAGGGTCTTTTCCAGTGAGTCAGTTCTTCACATCAGGTAGCCAACGTATTGGAGTTTCAGCTTCAGCATCATCCTTCCAGTAAATATTCAGGACTGATTTCCTTTAGGATAGACTGGTTGGATCTCCTTGCAGTACAAGGGACTCTCAGGAGTCTTCTTCAACACCACAGTTCAAAAGCATCAATTATTCAGTGCTCAGCTTTCTTTATGTTCCAACTTTAACATCCATACATGACTACTGGGAAGACTACAGCCTTGACTAGATGGACCTTTGTTGGCAAAGTAATGTCTCCGCTTTTTAATATGCTCTCTAGGTTGGTCATAGCTTTTCTTCCAAGGAGCAAATGTCTTTTAATTTCATGGTTGCAGTCACCATCTGCAGTGATTTTGGAGCCCCCAAAAATAAAGTCTCTCACTGTTTCCATTGTTTCCCCATCTATTTGCCATGAGTGATGGGACCAGATGCTATGATCTTAGTTTTCTGAATGTTGAGTTTTAAGCCAACTTTTTCACTCTCCTCTTTCACTTTCATCAAGAGGCTTTTTAGTTCCTCTTCACTCTCTGCCATAAGGGTGGTGGCACATGCATATCTGAGGTTATTGATACTTCTCCTGGCGATCTTGATTCCAGCTTGTGCTTCCTCCAGCCCAGCATTTCTCATGATGTACTCTGCATATAAGTTAAATAAACAGGGTGACAATATACAGCCTGATGTACTCATTTCCCTATTTGGAACCAGTGTGTTGTTCCATGTCCAGTTTTAACTGTTGCTTCTTGACCTGCATACAGATTTCTCAGGGCAGGTCAGGTGGTCTTGTTTTCCCAAAACTCTAAGAATTTTCCACAGTTTGTTGTGATCCATATAGTCAAAGGCTTTGTTGCAGTCAATAAAGCAAAAGTAGATAATTTTCTGGAACTCAGTTGCTTTTATGATGATCCAGCGGATGTTGGCAATTTGATCTCTGCTTCCTCTGCCTTTTCTATATCTAGCATGAACATCTGGAAGTTCACAGTTCACGTACTGTTGAAGCCTGGCTTGGAGAATTTTAAGCATTACTTTACTAGCATGTGAGATGAGTGCAATTGTGCGGTAGTTTGAACATTCTTTGGCACTGCCTTTCTTTGGGATTGGAATGAAAGCGCCTACTTGAGAAAGAAAAGGGCTCAAAAGGATTCTTGGAAACAATGGATTTAAATTGCTGGGGTACATTTTCTAAGTCATACATCATTCTTCTTTAAATATAATTTCCTTGCATCTGCATCTAATATTTATCTCACAGATTTGAGATATAAGGAGTTTCATATAACCTAAATCTTTATGCAGTTATAAAACAGTAAAATTATTATATCATTATTATTGCTATGTCCATAGCCCTGTGCCAAGCACTACTAAGACTGTAAAAGCTGTGCCAGTGCTTCCTTGAAAATCTCAGACATTTGGGGTAGGTAGAGACAAAATACTCCAAAACACATAAGATGAATAATACAAGGAAACAGATAATTGGTGTTGCTAGTTACTTTCTGTACTCCCCATAGACTAGCCAACAACAGGGTCCCAGCTATAGACTTCTGCATGGGCCCAGCATGCCAGGCAAGAGCCTCCATTTATACACTGGCTCCAAGTAAAAACCACAAATATTAAGGGTGGGCCTATTATTCACCTGGGGACTCATAAAACAGTTGCAAGATTTCTCATGCCCATCTTTAAAGCAGGAGTCCCAAGATACTCTATTGTACTGGATGTTTTGAAAGAGGCTAGAAAAACAAAAATGAAATACCAAGTTGACTCTCCAGTTCATTTGATGTCCTCTAATAACATCACAGGCTACTGCTTATCTAACAACTGTTAAATAATGCATTTTTTTATATAACAAATCACTGAAGGTGAGAAGTAACCTTCTTCCACACTGTAAGTATTTGAAAATCCACAAACCTGTGTTGGACACAGAATACGTGCCAGTTTGTTTCCTATTTTAGATCTTATCCTGAAAAGAAAATTAAGCCCCTCACTGACTTTTTTTTTAACATGAAAAGAGATTTTCATGAGATGACCATCTGCTCCCCACAGCTACCTGCACTGCCTTAAGGCTCCAAGAGTTTTAAGTGAAGCAAGGTAGGGGAAGTGAGGAGCAGAGGTGACTGGAGTGAATACACACAAGACAAAAACCCTCAGTGTTTCCTGGGTCTGCTTCCCTTTCAGCAGCTGAGATTACTCACAGTCCATGTGAACAAGGTAGAGTGCCCAAAACTACTCTGAGGAAATCTGCAGGGTTTGTTTTAAAACTTGCCTCCCTGAGCCCACCGGCTTCCTGAAAGTTTAACTCATCAACTCAGGAAGCTAAGGTCCCCTTCAGGGTATTGAAACAAACAATTACAAAGTGATGGCCAAAGAGTCAGAAGGAGTTAATTTAGCTTCCCAAAGTGTCCAACTCTTACAAGAGAATGTCCATAGAATATTGGTCCCAATGAGCAGGAATAGAGTTTTAAGGCAAAGTGAAACTAAAAGAATGTAAAGAGAAAGGAAGAAAAAGAGTGGCCCAAAAGATACACGAGTAGAATAATGTTTAGTTTAATAAATAATGCACATCATAAAATATATATTTATTTAATAAACATCTAGTATATATACCACAATATCAGTCACAGAAATCGCCCTGGTTTTGCAACTGAATAATAAATATAGCACCTTAAAATACCTGACTGCCAACTTGGATAAAAGAATGAAGCCAGCACATGCTGACCTCAACTCCACAGCCTTCTCCTGCCTCTGGGGAAGAAGACACAGTGGATGCTGAGTGATGAGGCTGTGGAAGTAGCTGCAGCACACTGAGGCTCTGAATAATGGATAACCTTGGTGGAGGCTGCAAGTCGCCATGGGAGGAGAGGAAGGTGATGAAGAACCTTAAGGGTCTTGCTGTGACCAGGGGAAAAACCAGGAGAGATTGGCAATAAATCTTTCAATACCCAAGAAAACTGGCTACCAAAGGATTTCATCCATTTTAGCAGAAAAGCATTTATTCTCTTGCTGTATAGTCGCTCATATGAAATGAATGTATTAATGCTATTAGATCCAGTCTGAGAAAGATGGACCGATATCACCCATTTGAAACCATTAGTTGTTTAACCCTGGCTTGCAGATTATCACAAATTAATTGACAGAACAGGCTCTTCCAGGAATGTTCAGAATGCTTTCCAAATAGTTCAACTGAGACACTTTATTGATCATAAAGGGTTCCTAATGCAAATGGAGGAATGCTGAGGTGGCAGTACTGTCGACAGCAGGCCGCGGTTTACAGCGATAAACTCCCCGTCTCCTATCAAGCCTTCAACATGCTGTTCACTGCGCAGCCCTTATCTTCACATGCTGACACATGTAATCTAACATTCTCACTTTGCCACAATCAGAGCAATTGCTTGACAATATGATTACAATTTCCTGTCAGCTCAGGCATGGAATATTTCTGTGAGTTTTCAACAATTGCAAAATATTTTGATTTTGAAATGATAGTACTCCATGAAGAAAAAAAAAGTCTTCAAAATATTGATTTCTGATAAGAAATCAAGATGTGCATAAAGGAAATTGTTTAAGTATCTATGCATGAGGATGTGTGGGAGTACAGAGAGAAGGGGAGGCTATCATAATATGATGAAAAAGACAAGGACTTGGGTTGTGGAAACTACTGAAGGAAGCAGAGTTTGTCACA
Organism: Bison bison bison; assembly: GCF_000754665.1. NCBI lineage: Eukaryota > Metazoa > Chordata > Mammalia > Artiodactyla > Bovidae > Bison > Bison bison. The sequence continues at coordinate 13,868,286 of NW_011495072.1, read as the reverse complement.
GAAAAACCACCATGTATGGCCAATGGCCTGAGGGAGGTAACCGAGTCACCACTCTGTTGGTCCACTGTAGACTGCATGTTTCTGAATGTCATTCAAACACCCTCTTCCTCCTTCAACCCAATAAAGGTTACTCATTGGTAGAAATCTTGGAGGAAATGGAAATGAAAACACAAATGTCATCACTTAGAAGGCAAATATCTTTTAGTTTAATAAATAACATGTGTATGTATTTAAACGAAGTAATCTCAAACACTGAAGATCATACCTTTCTGGAAGAATTTTTGCCCCTTACTCTAAATTGGAGAGTTTTTCACTAATTCAGTAAGGCTGGCTCCTTGTGAGCCCGATTGAGATATGAAATAGGGTTTATCTGAATTGTTGACCTTTCCCCCTGAAATGAGAATGTGCTAAAGAAAGACCTCCACATTCTTTTTTGTTCCCTCAGAAACAAGTTGTCGGGCGAGTGTATGCTCCTCGGTTCTATCTCATCCTCAACAAAGATTTGGAGTGACGGACGTTAGAGCCCTGGGCGTGTCACAGCTCTCGGGTCTTGGACAGGCCGTGTTATAGCTCTCAGGTGTCAAACGGACCGTGTTATAGCTCTTAGACAATTCAGTGTTACAGCTCCATGTTATAGCTCTATTTTATTTAGATAATAACAGGAAAATCCATCCTCAAGGCATGAGGGCATGTTGACCCAAAGACACGAAGAGAAGAGTGCCCCAGCACTCAGGGGGGAGAGAGAGAGAGAGAGCCCTCTGGCTCCTCTTTTTATATGTTTTTCTTTTCCCCCTGGGCCTGCCCTATGTAAATTGAGTTAGCCAGGATTGTTGTTTGTTCTACCTGAGGTCCTCACTCCAGTCCTCGGACCTTCCTTTGCTCTATTTTCCCAGGCTTTTTCCTTATCTTTTAGCCGCCACCATTCCGGACTCCTTTTCCTTATTCTAACTACCTAACATTCCCCCCTCAAGAGACAGGAGGCTCAATTCTTTGGGAATAGGGGCATCGAGGTCTTTCTGGCTACTTCCTGCTGAACTGGGACAGCAAGGGGCATTGGGCCTCCCCCTCTTGCTAGTCTCAGGCCTCAGAGTCCTTATAGAGGTGTCCATCTAAGGGTAAGTGATATTTTTCGTGGTCTGCTGTAGTCTTACAACTTTGTTGAACTGGCACTGCATGTTGTAGCTTGTTGACCTGGGCAGAGACAAAACAGGTTAGACAATTAACACTAAATGCAATAATCATAAGCAGCATCACATCGCCAGGATGGCTCAAGTCCCTCCTTGTTTAGGGATCAGAAGATCTATCTCTTATCTGTTTTGGAGTACTATCCCTGCCAAGCTGTGTTGGCTCTTTAGAGTTATCCTGAGAAATCTTATCCCCAGAGACCAGATTTTGGGGGTGTTCATTAGAATGGCACTCATTGGTAGTCCTGAATAGGTATCTGAGATCTCCCAGGGGCTCACAGGTGAGTTGAGTGTCCTCTTCTGTTTTCTTCCACGACTTGACTTGTGAGTAGTGAATCCAGGAGTCGTGTCCTGGCACCTTAACTGCTGTGGGGGTAGAAAGTATTACAGAGTAGGGGCCCTTCCATATGGGCTGGAGTTGAGCCTTTGGGCAACCATCTTTCCAGATTTTAATTAGGACTTGAGTCCCTGGAGCATATAGTGGTGACTCCTTAGAATCTTTTGGGTCCTGGTTCATACCCCACAAGCGTATATCCTGTTGGAATTGTCCAATGGCCATGGTATAAGACTGGAGGGTCTGAACCTCTGGATCTAGGAAGAGGTCATTGACATAAACAAAAGGTCTCCCCTATAGCATTTCATAAGGACTAAGACCAACCTGTTCCTTAGGGGCAATACGGGTGCAGAGGAGAAGCCTCCTTCCATCCAGGGAGGTCTCCTGGGTTATCTTTTTTATTGCTGATTTTAAGAATTGGTTGGCTTCTTCTACTTTTCCTGAAGATTGAGGCCTCCAGGCACAATGGAGATAATAAGTAATGCCCAATGCTTTCAAGACCCCTTGGGTGACCTTAGAAGTAAATGATGTCCCATTGTCACTTTGTAATGACCTGGGCAGACCAAATCTTGGAATGATTTCATGGAGCAGTTTTTTTTACCACCTCCTCAGCCTTCTCAGTCTGGGTGGGAAAGCCTTCAATCCATCCTGTGCATGTATCTATCATGACCAATAGTTATTTATACCCTTGAGAAACTGGCATCTGGGTGAAGTCCATCTGCCAGTCTTCTCCTGGGTAGGCCCCATGTCATTGGATGGGCTGCGCCAGCTGGGGTCTTCAAATTCCTTGGGGGTTGTTTCATTGGCAAGTGGGACAAGAGGAGACCACTTGTCTTATAGTTGTTTGGAAGCCTGTTCCTCTGAAGGACCTTTCTAGTAATCTTTGGAGGACCTTTTCCCCTAAATGAGTGGTGGCATGTAAGGAGTTAACCAACTTCCATTGGAGATTTCCAGGCAGAAAAAGGAGGCCCTCCTTTTCGAACCACTCCATATGATCTTCTTGAAAGCCCTCACTCTTAGCTTTAGGAGTCTAACCTTCAGTATATGAAGGAGTTTTTGGCAAATTAGTCTGTGTAACTAAGGTGGCAACCCCTATTAGATCATGGTTCTGTAATGCTTCTCTCTTAGCTGCCTGATCAGCTGCTTGGTTCCCTCGTGCCACTTCCATGCTCCTTTTTTGGTGTCCTTTACAGTGGGAGACTGAAACCTCAGTGGGCAGATGGACTGCCTCCAAGAGTCAAAGAATTTGATCACCATATTTGATTGGGGACCCTCAGGTGGTCAAGTGGCCCCTTTCTTTCCAAATAGCTGCATGTGCATGTAGCACCAGAAAGGCACACTTGGAGTCAGTGTAAATGGCTATTCTTTTTCCTTTTCCCAGCTCTAAAGCTCAAGTCAGGGCTATGAGCTCGGCTAATTGGGCTGAAGTACCTGGTGGCAGAGGCTTAACCCCTATGATCTCAAAATTGGAGACTACTACATACCTGACTCTTCTTTTTCCATCCAAGACAAAGCTGCTTCCATCAGTGTACCAGATTTCCTCAGGATTGGTCAGAGGATCTTCTGATAATCCCTCTCGGGGTTTTGTCCAGAGGTCCAAGGTTTCTAGACAAGAGTGAAAGGGGAGAGAGCCCTCGGGGGTAGGCAAGAGGGTGGCTGGGTTAAGAACCTCACAAGAGGATATAGTGAGGCCTGGATTTTCCTTCAGCATTACTTGATATCTGAGGATACTTTGATCAGACATCCATAAATGGCCTCACCCATTTAGGAGTTGTTTTACTTGGTGGCTGATAAAATAGTTAGTTTGCCTCCAAAGGAGAGTTTTAAAGCATCTTCTATCATGATTGCAATAGCTGCAAGATTACAAAGCCAGGGGAGTCAGCCTCAGGTGGTTGGATCGAGCCTCTTGGATAAGCAAGATATAGGCTGGGGCTCAGATCCCAACCTTTGAGTTAACACTCCCAAGGCTATTCCCTCTCTTTCATGGACATAAAGTTGGAATGCTTTTTCTGGATCTGGTAACCTCAAGGCAGGTGCCTGAGTTAAGGCCTGTTTTGGTGTAGCCTCTGCCTTATTTTGAGGAGTTCCCCACATCAGTGGGATTGAATCATCTCATCCCTTAAAGTTTTCATATAAGGGCTGGGCAATTAGACCGTAGTTGGGTATCCAGATTCTACAATACCCAGTTAGCCCCAGGAAAGCTCCCAATTGTTTTCGAGTCGTGGGGGAGGGCAACTGGAGGATTCCTTGTACCCGATCAGAGTACAGCTTCCTGGACCTGTGTGTAATCTGAACTCCCAGGTAAGTGACTTTTGTCTCGACCATCTGTGCCATAGCACGGGAGACTTTATATGCCCTTTCTGCCAAAAAGTTTAGAACCTGAATTGCATGTTGTTAGGCATTTTTCTCATCTGGAGAGCAGATTAATAGGTCATCTACATATTGTAATATTTTCCCTTAGGTCCCAAGTCCAGATCTGGGAGATCATGGCTAAGGGCCTGTCCAAACAGGTGGGGGCTATCTCTGAACCCCTGAGGTAATACTGTCCAAGTCATCTGTTGTTTTTCTCCTGGGGCCTTCCACTCAAAGGCAAAAAGATATTGGGATTCTTTAGCCAGTGGTATGCAAAAAAAAAAAAAAAATCCAAACTCTATTAGCCTTTGCCCTGCTTCATTCCGTACTCCAAGGCCAAATTTGCCTGCTACTCCAGGTGTTTCTTTGACTTCCTACTTTTGCATTCCAGTCCCCTATAATGAGGAGAAGGCAATGGCACCCCACTCCAGTACTCTTGCCTGGAAAATCCCATGGACGGAGGAGCCTGGTGGGCTGCAGTCCATGGGGTTGCTGAGAGTCGGGCATGACTTCACTTTCACTTTTCACTTTGTGCATTGGAGAAGGAAATGGCAACCCACTCCAGTGCTCTTGCCTGGAGAATCCCAGGGACGGGACAGCCTGGTGGGCTGCTGTCTATGTGGTCGCACAGAGTCGGCCACGACTGAAGCAACTTAGCAGCAGCAGCCCCTATGATGAAAAGGACATCTTTTGGGAGTGTTAGTTCTAAAAGGTCTTGTAGGCCTTCATAGAACCATTCAACTTCAGCTTCTTTAGTACTACTGTT
>NW_011495072.1:13862149-13862721 GCF_000754665.1 Bison bison bison | reverse complement strand
AGCTGAAAGGCAGATAGAACCAGAGATCAAATTGCCAACATCTGCTGGATCATGGAAAAAGCAAGAGAGTTCCAGAAAAACATCTATTTCTGCTTTATTGACTATGCCAAAGCCTTTGACTGTGTGGTTCACAATAAACTGTGGAAAATTCTGAAAGAGATGGGAATACCAGACCACCTGACCTGCCTCTTGAGAAACCTGTATGCAGGTCAGGAACAACAGTTAGAACTGGACATGGAACAGACTGGTTCCAAATAGGAAAAGGAGTACGTCAAGGCTGTATGCCTATTTAACTTCTATGCAGAGTACATCATGAGAAACGCTGGGCTGGAAGAAGCACAAGCTGGAATCAAGATTGCCAGGAGAAATATCAATAACTTCAGATATGCAGATGATACCACCCTTATGGCAGAAAGTGAAGAGGAACTAAAGAGCCTCTTGATGAAAGTGAAAGAGGAGAGTGAAGAAGTTGTCTTAAAGCTCAACATTTAGAAAACGAAGATCATGGCTTCTGGTCCCATCACTTCATGGGAAATAGATGGGGAAACAGAGTCAGACTTTATTTTTCTGGG
>NW_011495072.1:13844302-13862049 GCF_000754665.1 Bison bison bison | reverse complement strand
TCATGGGAAATAGATGGGGAAACAGTGTCAGACTTTATTTTTGGAGGCTCCAAAATCACTGCAGATGGTGACTGCAGCCATGAAATTAAAAGACGCTTACTCCTTGGAAGGAAAGTTATTATCAACCTAGATAGCATATTGAAAAGCAGAGACATTACTTTGCCAACAACGGTTCGTCTAGTCAAGGCTGTGTTTTTTCCAGTGGTCATGTATGGATGTGAGAGTTGGATTGTGAATAAAGCTGAGCACCAAAAAATTGATGCTTTTGAACTGTGGTGTTGGAGAAGACTCTTGAAAGTCCCTTGGACTGCAAGGAGATCCAACCAGTCCATTCTAAAGGAGATCAGTCCTGGGTATTCATTAGAAGGACTGATGCTAAAGCTGAAACTCCAATACTTTGGCCACCTCATGTGAAGAGTTGACTCATTGGAAAAGACCCTGATGCTGGTAGGGATTGGGGGCAGGAGGAGAAGGGGACGACAGAGGATGAGATGGCTGGATGGCATCACCGACTCGATGGACATGAGTTTGAGCAAGCTCTTGGAGTTGGTGATGGACAGGGAGGTCTGGTGTGCTGCAACTCATGGGGTCCCAAAGAGTCGGACAGGACTGTGTGACTGAACTGAACTGAACTGATGCAAAAAAATGCATCTTTGAGATCCAAGACTGTAAATCACTTGGCACTGGGTGGGATTTTTCCCAAGATTACATAGGGATTGGGTACTGTGGGATGGAGGGGGACTACAGCTTCATTTATGATCTGGAGATCTTGAACCATTCGCCAGGTTCCAGCCTTTTTCTTTACTGAGAGGATTGTGGTGTTACATGGAGAATTGATGGGGACCAATAGCCTACAAGCAAGGAATTTATTTATTAAAGGCTGTAGTCCCTCATGAGCCTCTCTTTTGAGAAGACATTGTTTCCGGTTAGGAAACTGAGTGGGATCTCGGAGGACAATGATGACCGGTTCGGCTTGGTGGACTCGTCCAGGACTCCCCTGGTCCCACACTGGGGGTTAATTTTGTCTTTCCATAGTTTTTGGTCCCTCCCTATTGGAGAAGGTGTAATGGGTTATTCAGTAGTAACCAGGAGCTGTAGGGCTCTAGGGATTGAAAAGCTTCCCATCACAAGGGTGGTCCCCAGTTTAGTGAGTATGTCTCTTCCTAATCATTAAGGGAGTAGGACACTCAGGAACCACCAGAAACTGGTGAGAAAATATTTGTCCATCCCAGCAACAAAGAAGTGCTTGGGTGAATCTTTTAGTAGTATTTTTTTTCCTGTAGCACCCAAAATGGTACAGATTTGGGAGGAGAAGGCTCCAGAGTAGGAGATCAAAACAAAGTAGGTAGCCCCCATGTCAACCAAGAAATTCTCGGACCTACCTGCCACATCCAGTTGTACCCTTGGCTCCAGCCCCGTGATGGTTATCTGTGACAGGCGGGCTGGCTGGAGCGGGCTGCTTCAGTCCTCTTGAACCATCATTAGGGAAGGCTTGGCGCTTGACCTTGATTGAGGCTCTTGGGTCCCGAGGGCAGAGTGCCACCCAATGTCCCAGTTGATGGCATTTCTAGCAAGCCATTTTAGGAGACTTGTCACGGTTTGGATACTCTTTGGCCCAATGCTCCGCCTGTCTACAGATTAGGCATTTGTCTCATGCCTTGTCCTTCAAGGACTCGGGGTTTGCCATAGGGCTTCTCTGGAGGGCGGCCAGCATCTGGGCATGCCTTGTCTCGTTCCTTCTCTCCCTCTCCTGGGCCTTGACCTCCTTCTCCTGTTCTCTGTTATAAAAGGTATTGGTGGCTATCTGACCATCTCATCTAAAGAGGAAGCAGGGTCCTGCTGCTGTAGCTGTTGTAACTTAATTCTGTTATCTGATGCACATTAGGACAGGAATTTGTCCTTTAAAATCACCTGTCCCTCATAAGAGTCTAAGTCCAGATTGGTAAACTTTTGGAGGGCCTCTTTTAGCCTTTCCAGAAAGGCAATGGGGTTCTTATTGGGCTCCTGAGTTATTGCTGAGACCCGGGCATAACTAATTACTTTTTCTTGGGCTGCTTTCAGTCTTGCCTTCACACAGATTAGAAAATGATCCCTTTCCTAGATGTGCTCAGGGTCATTATAATTCCAATTAGGGTCGGAGGAGGGCACTGCAGTTTCCCCTACTGGATATCTATTACTTGACATGTGAAGCCCCATTGCATAACTTCGGGCTTCCTTTAAGACCCTAGTATGTTCAGGGTCAGATAAAGTTTGGCTAAATATGACCATGATGTCTTTCCATGTCAAGGTAATATGTTGGAATGTATCTATATATTTGACTGGGTCATCTGTATAGCTTCCCAGGTCTTGTTTGATCTGTCTTAGTTCTAAGAGGGAGAAGAGCTTATGGACCTGGGTTGGTCTGAATTCTCCTCCAGTTTCAACTAAGGGACATACTCTAGCTGGCTTTTGTGGAGGGGGTGCTCCACAAAATGCGGGCACGTTTGGATACAAGGAAGGAGCACCAGGCAACTCGGGAGCTGTGGGAGGTGAGCCTTCATGGAGTGGGGGAGGGGGAGGTCCTTGTCTTGGTTGCCTGTGCCTAATACCATTTGCTTAGTGGGCTCACTTTTAGGGTGTACAACAATTTCATACTTAAGCCAGAGTTCCTTTATATCTCTTAGTCGGAAGAAAATTTGGACATAGGGGATCTCTGTCCATTTTCCTTGTCTTTTGCAGAATAATTCTAGTTGCAGGATGGTATTGTAATTTAAACTCCCATCCTCAGGCCAGTGTTCCTTGTCCCCCAGTGGATATTGTGACCACACAGTGGCACAAAAGAATTTTAAGTGACTCCTCCTCAGAGTTAGAGGATCGAACAGCTTCCAGTTATCAAGGATGCATCTCAAGGGCATCTGCCGGGAAGTGGATTGGTTATTTCCCATCTGAAAGACAGTCATGACAGGGAGAAAAGAAAAAGAAAAAAAAAACTAATAGGCCTCATTCTATTTCCGTGGGTGGACTTCCTTAGGGGTGAGTCTTTTTGAAGCTTATCTTACCCAGTACTGTTTCAACCTGAAAGCCAGGAGTCTCTGGGTCAGGGTGCAGATCCCCAGGCAGGCTGAGGCATGACAGACTCCTGGAGATCAAATCCCCGGGCAGGTCGAGGCATGATGGCCTCCCGAGAATTGGGTCCCTGGGCAGGTCGAGGCGTGACAATCTCCTGGGACCCCTGGACTGGCGGATCCCTGAGCAGGTTGAGGCGTGACAACCTTTTGAGGGCCAGATCCCTAGGCAGATCAAGGCAGGTTGACCTTCTGGGACCCCCAGACTTGAGTTGGGCATCCCCAAGATCTCCAGCATGACCAGTGCTGGGTAGGATTAACGGGTTGTAATATTAACTCATTGCTGGTTTGTCCACCGTGGATGGGAATAGATATCATGATGTAAAGCAATCCAAGCCTGTGCCCTGAGACTGGGAAACAGTGAAACAGTCATAAGCCTTGTCCTCTTACTATAAGGAATTGTAAGTTACTGATTTCTTTCCCTAGTCCTCCATAAGAGCAGGTTAGGGTGTCTCCAATGGTAAACACTTTGTTGTCATAGACCCACTTTAGGTAATAACAGAAGTAGCGACAAAGGAGTGGGTTATCTGGCCGGGTTAGGGACATTAAGGTATTTTAATAGTAGGCTTGGTGGAGCAATGTTGCCTACAAGGGGGCAGGGTCCTGATTGTAGGAGTTAGTAATTGGCTCAAGAACAAATTGGTAAGAGGCAACAGACCAAATGTTCCATAAAAGTGGAGTGGAGATTTGATCCAGGGATATGTTTGTAACTTTAGGAGAAGGGTGGCAAGGGTTTGGGCCCAAACGGCCTGCAGGGCTAACTCCCAAAGTGGCAAATATTATCCATGGAAGCCTAACTGCCTTTAAAGGGATGCCAACTGATGAACTTCTAGCAGGTACTGTGTGCCTGTAGCCCGCCATAGCAGGTTCACTGAGAGATGTTGGTGTTGCACATGTTGTAGGAAACGTGGAAGATGAAGGCCTGAATATCTAGAGGGATTAGATATTATACAGTATTTCCCTCCCAAGGACCAGCTATTTTCTGGTTGTCCCTCCATAAGATTGAAGAAGCGACAGCGTGGGCCCGGATGGGGCTGAGGAAAAGAGCATGAAACAGGAGGGAAGGGGGCAGAGCACAACCTTTGAAAGAATGACATAGCACAAGGACATAAACATAAACCAATTAAGATCAGTTGGGTCCAAGATGACAAGTCAAATTCAAGTAAACCTTAACCCCCAACCTGTAAGCCAAAAGGCACACCCAGAGATGGCAGAACAGCTCTAAGACACTGTCAAAAGACAGAGGAGTGAGTGGTTCCCCAATGGCTGGGATGATCCTCCCACTCATTAGCATATGAATTCACCCCACTCGCAAAACCTAGCCAGGCTGCATTTCATCGCCTGGTACCAGTACCCTGTAGAGTGGGCACTTCTCTCTGAATCCTAACAAATCCACTTCTCACTTATTGCTTTGTCTCTCACTGAATTTTTGCAATGAGACATCAGAGCCTGAACTTCATTAGGTCCTGAAGCCACGCATCCTGGATTTTGGCTGGGCTTGAGTCCTGGGAGAGAGAGCTGAAGGACAGGAGGAAAAAGCAGTGGGAAAAACGTGCCAAGGAGTCCCCTTCACAGCTTGCCGGAAAATTTGCTAAATATCTGACCGGTGCTCACAGTTTTCATTGGTCTGATCCTTGGTACAAAGAAGAGTAAGGATAGAAGAACCCCCACAGGCTTGTGTAACAGCTACTGGGGCTCAGCAGATAGCGCCTTTGGGACATGCTGAGGAGTAGCCTCTCCAGAGTCCCTCAATTGTGCCCACTGCCGCCTGCCTGTTTGCGGGAGGTTCAAGGAGACAAGAAACGAGAGATTGTAAAGGAATTAAGATTTTGTTAGGCATATGTCCCTGCAGCCATAGGAGTGAGGATCTCCTACTTTAACTGGAGGTCTTCTGGAATCTGAGACTGAGCTGTGTGAGCTTTCTGCTGACTTCGTTTTTCGCTGTCCTGGTTTCCAGCACGATGGGCCTCTTGTCACTTCCCCTGCGCTGGGTTTTCTTCACGTTCAGCTTCTACCACAGGAGCTTCGCTGAGTTGGGCTCCTGCTGAGCTTGGCCTCCTCCTTGTGGGGGGCCGTGCTGAGGTTGTAACAGCCAGGTTAAACCCGAGTCATGGCACCATAGATGTCAGGCGAGTGTGTGCTCCTCGGTTCTGTCTCATCCACAACAAAGATTTGGAGCGATGGACATTAAAGCCCTCGACGTGTCACAGCTCTCGGGTCTTGGACAGGCCATGTTATAGCTCTCAGGTCTCAAACGGACCGTGTTATAGCTCTTAGACAAATCAATGTTACAGCTCCATGTTACAGCTCTATTTTATTTAGATAATAACAGGAAAATCCATCCTCAAGGCGTGAGGGCATGTCGACCCAAAGACGCGAAGAGCACCCCAGCGCGCAGGAGAGAGAGAGAGAGATCCCTTTGGCTCCTCTTTTTATATGTTTTTCTTTTCCCCCTGGGCCTGCCCTATGTAAATTGGGTTAGTCAGGAGTGTTGTTTGTTCTACCTGAGGTCCTCACTCCTGTCCTTGGACCTTCCTTTGTTCTATTTTCACAGGCTTTTTTCTTCCTTATCTTTTAGCCGCCGCCATTCTGGACTCCTTTTCCCTATTCTAACTACCTAACAAAGTCATTCAAATAATTACTACCAGCATTTTAGGCACTTGTACTGGATGGTCTCTGAATTGGGAAGATTCCCTGAAGAAGGGAAGGGCTACCCACTCCAGTATTCTGGCCTGGAGAATTCCATGGATTTTATGTCTATGGGGTCACAAAGAGTCGGACACAACTGCGTGACTTTCACTTCACTGGATGGTAGTTGTCTAGCAAATAATACAAAATAGAAATTATTTCCACAAATGAATAATATAGAAGTGGGCAAAGGATTAGACTGAAAAAATCATGGAATTTTAAATGGAGGAAAATGCTCTGAAATGAAAACCTATTACTGTAGCCCTGGAGCTGAGGATAATTTATAGGTAGACCAGTAAAACATGTGTTCCTCAATAATATAATCAATCACTTTACCTGGAATCTAGCCACTCAGCAATGTAATGCTCTGGTATGAATCTAGATTCTTTTTCTAGCTGCTATTAGTCAAATAGCTTTTAATGACTTCTACTATTAAATGACATTTAAGGCTAGTTAAATCTATAATTTGTCCTACATTTCTTCTTAAAACAGGCATGCAAGATACATGCTGACATTGCTAACATTGCATATATTCAGAACAGGGAAGGCACATGATCATAAGACATGGACTTTGAAAGTATTAATAATTCAGAAAGAAAAAAAATCTGCCACTAACTTTTTTTTCATTCCTGTAATAAAGTATAATAAAGTAAATTTCATCCTTTTAGTGTACCACTCTGAGTTTTGACAAAGACATATAGTCATGTAACCATGATCACAATCAAAATATGGAACAGTTTAGTAAAGGGAATTCAACCTTACATATATGTGTATCCATTTGTTCACCTGAGACTATCACAATGCTGTTAATCAGCTATTAACCCAATTTTTTTTAAGTTTTTGGTGTTAAAAATAATTTTTTTTAAGAGAGGGAGAAAAAAATGGAACAGTTCAATAATCTCCCCAAATCTCCTCCTGCCCCTTTGTAATCAACCCCTTCCACACACTTTGTCCTTGGCAACTAGTGATCTTTTTTCCATCCCTATAGTTTAATGTTTTCCAGAGTGTTACATCAGTGGAATTTTGTAGTATATGGTCTATTAAGTCTGTGGTCTTTCACACAGAAAAATGCAACTGAGATCTATCCATGTTGTTGTGGTACTAGGAGTATATTCTTTTTTCACGGAGTAGTATTTCATTGATTGAATGTACCTCAGTTTGGATTGACTCCAGTTTTCAGTGATTACTAATGAACCTACTATGAATATTAACATATATACTTTTGTGTAGACATAAAATTTCATTTGGCTTGGGTAAAAACCTAACTGAATTGTATGGTAAGAGTATGTTTAACTTTACAAAAAACTGACAACTGTTTTGAAAAGTGGCTGCACCATTTTGATTTGCTACAAACAATGTATGGGGATTTCAGTTGCTCCACACCCTTGTTAGCAGTTGGAATCTTTATTTTGTATGTTTGTTTTAGCTATTCTAATAAATTTACTGTGGCATCACAGTGTGGTTTTTAACTTGCATTTTCCTAATAAAAATGTTAAGCATCTTTTCATGTTCTTATTTGCCATTTGTATATTTTCTTTGATAAAGTGTCATTGTAAATCTTTTGCTCATTTTTTTTTTAAGACTGGACATATAGTTTTCATATTACTGCCTTCTGAGAGTATTTATGTAAACTGGATACAAGTCTTTCATCACATATGTGATTTCAGAAATTTCTCCCAGTTCATAGTCTATGTCTTTTAATTCTTTTAGCCATGTCATACATAGGGCAAAAGTCTTCATTCCAATGCAATTCAATTTATCAGTCTTTTTTTTTTCCCTACTATGGATTATGCTTCTCATATTGTATCTAAGAAATGTCTGCTTAATCCAAGATCACAAATGTTTTCTCCTATGTTTTCTTCTAGTCTATAGATTGTTCATGACAATCTGGTTTAAAATAGATATAACATTAATGAATTTCAGTGATATCTGAGTAAAAAGAATGGACTATTTTTTAAATTCAGAAGAATACTGAATTTAGTACTTCATATATTTGAAATTTCTGAAATCAGAATCTCTTCCCTAAAATATAAAAAAAAATCACACAATACAACAGTCATTCATTCACTCATTCATTAGTCAAGTATTTATTAATGGCCTTACTATTTTCCAATTACTCAGTTAGATGGTATGGTAATAGAGTTAAAGATGTAGTTGATCCTTTCCCTCAAGAAGTTCTGCATCTGTGTCTTATATCACATCCTTATATAGAACAGAGAAAGCGAGTGAAAACATCATAGCACAGTGTGATATAAACAAGAATTAGAGTGGTGACCGGAAGCCATATTAGTGAAAAGCAGGACTCAACCCAAAAGGATAGAGCACCCGTGAAAGAAAGGAGATAAAATTTGTAGCCCTGAGGAGCACGCAGTTTGGTGGAGGAGATGAAAATGTAAATACATAAATAATTATTTCATTACCAACATTCTCAGTGCTATGAAAGAAAGCTACAGAAAATGAAGACAATGCATAACAAGATATAATTATTCTACGAAGTTAAGGGAAGACAGTCCTAACAGTGTCACATGCAAACTGGAAGCTGAGTGTAATTAGAAATTATCTTTGAATAAAAGTTCAACCTTCCAGATTGAGGAAATTGCACATTTAAAGACCCAAACACTAACTATAATAATACACTGATGCAAGAAATTAAAGAAAACACAAATAAATGGAAAGAAATATCAGGTTCTTTAGTTGAAATAATTAATGCTATTAAAATGTCTATAATACCCAAAGCCATCTATAATAGTGAATAAAATCCCTATCAAAATTCTGATAGTATTTTTCACAGAAACAGAAAAAAATATCCTACAATTTGTGTGGAACCACAAAAGACCCTAAATAGCCAAAGCAATCTTGATAAAAAAGAACAAAGCTGGAAGCATCACACTGCCTGATTTCAAACTATACTATAAAATTGTAGTATATAGTAATCAAAGTAGTATAGTACTGGCATAAAAATCGGTGCATAGCCTAATGGAAATGTAATCAAGAGCCAAGAAATAAGCCCACACACATATGGTCAACTAATATTTGACAAGGGAGCCACTAAGACTCTCAGTGGAGAAAACATAGTCTCTTCAGTAAATGGTGATGAGAAAACTGAATATCCTATCCAAAAGAATGAACTGGAGTCCTCTCCTAAATCATATGCAAAAATTAAGGAAAAAAGTATGAAAGACTTAGATGTAAGTCCTGAAATCATAAAACTCCTAGAAGAACATAGGCAAAAAGTTCCTTGACATTGGTTTCAACAATAACTTTTTAGATATGACACCAAGAATGCAAACAACAAAAACAAAAATAAACAAGTATTACTTTTGTTTTATTGTTGTTTTTTAGTTACTATGTCATGTACAACTCTTTTGCAACCCCATGGAGTATTACTACAGCAAACTAAAAAGGCAATACAGCCAAAGAAATGAACAACAAAATAAAAAGATAACCTACTGAATGAGAAAAAAATGTTTGCAAATCAAGTATCTGATAAGGAGTTAATGTCTATGATCTATAAGGACTTACAACTCAGTAGCAAAAAGTAAACAAGTCAATTTTAAAATGGACAAATGACCTAAATAGATAGTTTCCAAAGAATATATACAAATGTCCAACAGATACATATATGAAGTTATCAACATCACTAATCACCACAAAAATATTAGTCAAAACTACAATGAGAAATCTCTTCACACCAGTCAAGATGGCTATTACACAAAAGATAAGAGTTTACAAGTGATGACAAGGATGGTGGAGTAAAGGGAACCTTTGAGCACTCTTGGTAGAAATATAAATTGGTCCAGCTATTATGGTAAACACTACGGAGATTCCTCCAAAAATAGAACTACTATATGATCTAGCAATTCTACTTCTGGGTATATATTCAAAGGAAATGAAATCACTATCTTGAAGAGATATCTGCACCCTCATATTTGTTGCAATTATTTATCTCAATAAAACTAAAAAAAAAAAGAAAGTTTAATATCAAAAAAAACAATAGAGTATCACTCATAGTACAATACAGTCCTTTAAACTGAATAAATAACTTTATGAAAATCACTCCTGCCTTATTATATCTTTGACTATGAAATGTTATCAAGAAACCACAAACTTAAATGTGAAGATATGGTACATGTTTTTGAAAAATTAATCAACTCAGCAAGACAAATGAAAGAGTGAAGAGTCAACTGAACAGTGTAGATGAGGCTTTTACGAGCCAAAATAAGAGTGATCAAGCACTGGAGGTTGAGGAAAGTATTTAGGTGCTCCAGGTAATAGTAAGTGCTCTCTGTTATAGTTGTTCAGTCATTGTGTCTGAGTCTCTGTGACCCCATAGACTATAGCCTGCCAGGTTCCTCTGTCCTTGGAATTCTCCAAGCAAGAATACTGGAGTGCATAGCTATGCCGTTCTCCAGAGGATCTTCTTGACCCAGGGATCAAATCCAAGTCTCCTGCATTGCAGGTGGATTCTTTGCCATCTGAGCCATTTAAGTATTAGCTGACCTAAAATATATCGATTCTTGCTATACAACCTAGTGATTCCATATTTCTATACATTTCAAAATGATCACCACATAAGTAGAGTTTTGGTATGTCTGCATACAAAGGTATTAATAGTTATTGCCTATATTCCCCAAACTGTACCTGTCGTACCCATGACTCATTTATTTTATAATGGAAGTTTATACCTCTTAATCACCCTCACTTATCTCTCCTCCTCTAAAGATTTATCTATTCAAATCCTCTAAGACTTTTACAGTATTTTATATTGATAAGTTATATGAGTTCCTTATATATATTGGATATTAACCCCTTATCAGATATATTGTTTGCAAATATCTTCACCCATTTGGTAGGCAGCGTTTTCATTCTATTGATAGTTTCTTTCACTATTCAAAAGCATTTTAGTTTGATGTAGTCCCATTTATTTATTTTCACTTTTGTTTCCCTTGCTTGGGATAAGGAGATATAGCTTAAAAAAATATTACTGAGACTGATGCAAAAGAGTAATGTTTCAGAGTTCCCTGCCTATATTTTCTTCTAGAAGGTTTATTTAAGGTATTGTATTTAAATGTCTTCAATCCATTTTGAATTTATTTTTCCCACACTATTTATTGAAGAGGTGGTGTTTTCCCCAATGTATATTCTTGTCTTCTTTGTGGTAGATTTGTTATTGCTGTTCAGTGGCTAAGTCGTGTTCTGGGCTTCCCCGGTGGCTCAGACAGTAAAGAATTCGCCTGCAATGTGGGAGACCTGGCTTCAATCCTTGGATTGGGAAGATCCCCTGGAGGAGGGCATGGCTACCCACATCAGTATTCCTGCCTGGAAAATCCCCATGGACAGAGGAGCCTGGTGGGCTACAGTTCATGGTGTCACAGAGTCAGACAGGACTGAGCGACTAAGCACAGTCTGACTCTTCGTGACCCCATGAACTGCAGCCCACCAGGCTTCCCTGTCTTTCATTGTCTCCCAGAGTTTGCTCAGATTCTTGTACTGGAGAAGACTCTTGAGAATCCCTTGGACTGCAAGGAGATCAAACCAGTCAATCTTAAAGGAAATCAACCCTGAATATTCATTGGAAGGACTGATGCTACAGCTGAAGCTCCAATCATCTGGCCACCTGATGCCAAGAGCCGACTCATTGGAAAAGACCCTGATGCTGGGAAAGATTGAAACAAGAGGAAAAGGGGATGACAAAAAATGAGAAGATGAGATGGTTGGATGCATCACCAATTCAATGGACATGAATTTGAGCAAACTCTGGGAGATGGTGAAGGACAGGGAAGCCTGGCATGCTGCAGTGATGGGGGTCACAAAGAGTCAGACATGACTAAGCAAGTGAACAACAACAACATATATAAATACATGATGCCAAATACACACACACACACACACACATATATGTATATAATATACATATTAAGTCCATCTTATCCATTTAAGGCCAAGGTATCCTTACTGATTTTCTGTCTGGATGATCTGTCCATTGATGTTAAGGAGGTGTTCAAGTCCTCTACTATTATTGTGTCACTGTCAGTTTCTCCCTTTATGGAGGTTAATAATTATTTTATATATTTAGGCACTCATGTTGGGTACACACATATTTATAAATGTTAAATCTCCTTCTTGGATTGATCCCTTGATCATTATGCAATTCTCTTCTTCCCCTCTTGTGACAGTCTTTGTTTTGTCTATTTTGTCCTATTTTGTCTGACAGAAATATTGCTACCCTGGCTTTATTTTCATTTCTATTTGCATGGGATACCCTTTTCCATTTCCTCACTTTCTATATGTGTGAATATTTAGATTTGGAGTCTCTTCTATGCATTATCTATTTGGGTCTTGGCTTTGTATCTGTTCAGCCACTCTACGTCTTTTTATTGGATCAACTAGTCCATTTACATTTAAAGCAATTATCCTATGCATGTACTGATTGCCATTTTGTTCATTGTTTGGGGTTGTTTTTGTAGTTCCTTTTTTCTTCTTTTTGTCTCTTCTGGTGTTCTGATTATTTTTACTGTTATGTTTGAATTCCCTTCGTGTGTGTATGTGTGTGTGTGTGTATCACATTATAGACCTTTGGTTTGTGATTATTATGACCAATCCATATATTATATATATATATGTATATATATATTTAAGTTCCTGATCTCTTTATTTAAAATGCATTTTAGCAACCCTGCATTTTTACTACCTACCATCCATGTTACTATTTTTGACATCATATTTTACATCCTTTCACGTATCCCTTAAGTACTTATGGATACAGACGATTTTACTGCTTTTGTCTCTTTACCTTCCTACTAGCTTTATACATTTTTGATTTAGTACCTTTACATTTGTTTTTACCAATGAAAGCTTTCCTTTCAAATTTTTATATTTCTAATTATGGCCTTTTCTATTTTGCTTAGGGAAGTAGCTTTAACATTTTTTGTAAAGATGGTTTAGTAGTACTGAGTACTTTTATCTTTTATCTGCAAAACTTTTGGTTCTCCACCAAATTTGAATAAGAGGCTTGCTGGGTAAAGGTTTTTCCCTTGGTTACAGGTCTTTCCCTTTCATCACTCTAAATATATCATCCCTGCAGACTTTCAGCTAAACTGTCAGCTGGTGACCTTATAAAGTTCCTTTGTATATAAATTTACTTTTCCCTTCCTGCTTTTAAATTTTTTTTTTATCTTTAATTTTTGTGATTTTAATTACAATGTGTCTTGATGTGACCCTCTTTGAGTTGATACTGCTTGAGACTTTAAATTTCCTGGACCTGGGTGTCTGTTGCCTTTAAGGTTCATGATGTTTTAGCAATTAATTCTTCAGATATTTTCTCTGCTACTCCCTCTCTCTCTTCTCCTTCTGGAACCTCTTTAATATGAATGTTAGAATGTTAGTATACTTGATGTTTTCTCAGAGGTCTCATACTATTCACATTTTTTATTCATATTTTTCTTTCTTCTTTTCAGCAATTTCCACTCTTCTATCTTCCAGCTCACTGATCTGTTCCTCCTTATCATCTAATTTACTTTTGATTTCTACTAGTGTATTTCTTATTTCAGTTTGTATTCCTCACCTATTTCTAGTTCTTTTATCTTTTCTAACTCTTTGTTTATAACTTCTAACTTCTTGCTCTCTTTATCCAATCTTCTCCTGAGGTCTTTAAACCTCTTTACAGTCGTAATCTTGAATTCTTTATAGGGTAAATTCCTTATCTCCACTTCATTTTGTTGTTCTTCTGGGGTTTTATGGTTGTTCCTTTGGAATATATTCCACTGTTGCCTCATTTTGCCTAATTTGCTGGTTTTATTTATATGTATTTGGTAGATTAGTTATGCTTTCTGAGCTCGGACAAATGGCCTTTTGTAGGAGACATGCTATGAAACTCAGCAAGGCTCCTCTCCTTTCACCAGATAATACGCTCTAGGGGGTGCCCCCAGTATGGGCCACTGGGTCCTTCTTCTGTGGCAGGTTGACCACTATGGGTGGTCTGGTAGGTGTGACTGGTCCCTAGTCAGGTTGCCAAGAACTGCCTTGTGCAGAGGCTGCTGGCCACAGGTAGGCAAGGTCAGGCCACAAGGAGGTTGGCTGCAGGGCCACAGGGTTCTATGGGACTAGTGCTACCTTACTGATATACAAAGCTGTGTTCTGAGTGGATGGTTGTGGGGTCTGAGGTCACAAACCTAGTGCTAACCTGCTGGTAGGCAAGTCCAGTTCCTGACATGGCTGGCTGCATTTTATGCTGCTCTAAAGCTTATGTTGGAGAAGGCAATGGCACCCCACTCCAGTACTCTTGCCTGGAAAATCCCATGGATGGAGGAGCCTGGTAGGCTGCAGTCCATGGGGTTGCTAAGAGTTGGACACGACTGAGCGACTTCACTTTGACTTTTCACTTTCATGCATTGGAGGAGGAAAAGGCAACCCACTCCAGTGTTCTTGCCTGGAGAATCCCAGGGACAGAGGAGCCTGGTGGGCTGCCGTCTATGGGGTCGCACAGAGTCGGACACGACTGAAGCGATTTAAATGCAGCAAAGCTTATGTTGGCCAGCAGACATGTGGGGTTAAATCCTGGAATGGCTAGTTCATGGGCCCAAGGTGTTCTGTTTCATGATTCCTTATGTATATATTTAGTTGTAGAAGTCTTTTTGTAGTCTTCTGGTCTTTCTTATCAGTAGCTATTCTGTACTGGTCGTAATTTTCGTGTTCCATGGGAGGAGGTGAGCTCAGGGTTTTCAAACTATGCCATCTTGGCCATTCTCCCTCTAAGATTAGTATATTCTTTTAAATGCACTCAATCTCCAAAATAAAACAATTGTTCACTCTTTGTCAGATTTTCAATTTAAAAAAAATATAGGCTACGAAATCTATGAGACCTTAAGATAGTGACCTTATACCTCTTTTTATCCCAAACAGGTCTTATCAGAGTATCTCATACACTAAGGGGGTTTACCAAATAGATTAACTGATTTAATCATTTTCCTATCTGTGAATTGTTATCAGCAGAAATAAAATCTCTATTCTTCACTTTCTTTGTCCTATGGTCTAAAAATTTAGTAAGTGATCAAGAGTGTGCTAGGTGATACTGTAGTTTGAGTCAGTGTATCTCTACCAAATGCACAAACTCAAATGTAGTCAAATTCAAGTACATGCACTCATAAAAGGGATGAGAGAGTAATAGAGACAGAGATAGAGAATTAAATAGTATGAACAGTTCACTTGTCATTCCACTCACTTAGCATATGCCCCAGAGTGAGCATGAGATGGAAAATGGGATTCTGTCTTTTCCTCTGCTGAGTTCACTTCCCACGCATCTCTTTTAGTGATCATCTTGCTGCAGTTCTGAGTATTCTAGTTTTTAAGGATGTGTATTGCATATAATATGCTTCCTAAATTCAATGCAAGTACTTCATCTGGTGCTCAACCAAAAAAGAAAAATCTATCTGTTCCCAAGCTAGAAAGAAAAATTGGCTGTACTAGACTTATTGAGACACAGTATATCAGGTTCAAACTTGGCATTTCCCTAAGATATTTTCAAGGGAAAGGCAAGTTTGCCTGTACTCAACTTTTGCTTTACCTTCTGACTGTAGACATTATGCCCGCTTGAGATGCCACTCTACAGCATGGCACTCCATTGTACCCTGAAAAGACTTTGACATTTAATGTATTTTATGCAAGGTATTCTTTATTCACAATTGATGATTTTTTAAAAATATCTAAATCGCTTGCCATGATTTATAAGCACTTTTATAAGCACTATTATAGATAACAAATATAAGGGGGGGTCACAAAAAGGAAAAACTTTAGTACAGAGGTCACACACATGTCCCCAGAGGGGTCTTAAAGGTAAGGGAACAAGTGAAGAATCCTAGACTTCACAGGGTATGAGGTCTGGAGAGGCCTGGAGAAGCAGAACAGGAGGGGCTCCAACCCACTGTTTCAAAGCTGGAATGGAGGTTCAGTGTTGCCATTTTTTTCAAGAGAAACTGAAAGTATGGATTTATATAGGAAAGGCATCCAAGGGCTTTTAACAGTAATAGCAAATCCTGTGGGTTAAGACCACAAGGCCACAGCAAAGAAGATCCACTGGTCTAACTTAACACAATGACCATCTATTTGCAATCCTTTCACTACCATACGTTTATCACAAATAAGTGGCTTTTTATGTAAAAATATAACCATTT
The DNA here is from genome assembly GCF_000754665.1 of Bison bison bison. Taxonomy (NCBI): domain Eukaryota; kingdom Metazoa; phylum Chordata; class Mammalia; order Artiodactyla; family Bovidae; genus Bison; species Bison bison. The sequence goes on along the minus strand of NW_011495072.1, from coordinate 13,846,088 downwards.
GAACCCATGCAGTGCTTAATTAACATTCTGTGATTAAATAATGTATGGTTTTCTTTCTACTGGGCAATTTGCTGAATCAGGAAAAATGCAATTTTCAATTTTCTTGAGAAAAAGTATTTAATACCTCTCAGCATATAAGAACATTTTAGCATGATGCCAAGTTTGTGCCTAGAGTTCTTTCTTTTGATTAATGAGAAGTGTTTCCAGTTACCTATTTACCTATGACTTAAGGAATAAATTAAATAGTTCCCTACACCTGTAAGACAAGTTAGATTTATTCTTTCTGGGATCATCATACTAGATTATCATCATACACACCTGCAAACAAAATGATGGTTTTTCTATCTCAAAGAAAATCTGGTAGCCTCAAAATTAGACCTTCCATATGAATCAGGAAATTATTACCATAGGATGCATTTCTAAGAGGGGACTACAGGACTCAAATAATATAGTTGTTGGCAGAAAATTGTCTGACTCTGGTATACACAACATCTAAAGCCACAGCTTGGAGGTTGAACCCTTACATTATTATTTCATACCTACCAAACCTATTTGCTCATTTACGTAATTGTTCTTGGAGCACAGAAACCATCAGAGGGGAATAAGTTCAGGAAGGCAAATTATACTTCTTATGGTTATAAGGGATGTGGCACTCAATAGAGTGGAATTACTTCTCCAGTAAAATAAATCAGAAGGCTTCCCAAACTTGTTAAACCTCTAATCATGAATGATGTTTACATTTCCTGTTGGTTTCTAGTTTTACATCCAACATATGGCGAGCAAAAAATATCCAAACCCATTCCAGAAATGAAAGGCAAAATCTGTCTTAACAATTTGATGGGCCCAAGTAGTTTGGTACCAGAGACTATAAATCTGCCTTTTCTTATATCAGTCTTTCTGATGAGCATGTTTTAAAACTGCATGCAAAATAGTTCAACTAAAACTATTGCTTGTGTAACTATTCTAGTAATGTGAAGGTCTATTACAGTATAACTGTGAAAACAAATGAGAGTTTAAATACAGGAAATTTCTCCTATAGATCTAGAATGAACGCTCATACATGGAGATGCAGAATGCAGCATTAATCAAGTTGGGGCAGTACAATGGGTGGCAGCAAATATCCATCTATCACTTCTCTGTCAAATTGTGGAAACTGCCAATTTTTTCTTAAAAGAAATATAGGGGTATTGATTGATATTAACTTATCTTGGTATTCAAAATGGTTGTTATTCTGTGTTTATGTCAATGTCAAGAGAAGAGTGTACACTTGCATGACCAGCAACAGGGAACATTCCCCTTCCTCAACGTGTAGGAGCAGCCATCTCTAACAAAGGAATGCTTAATTACATCCCTATGTCACACCTATTTTAATTTTTAAATTTTTTAAAATGATTATTTATAGTTGAAACACAAGAGCTGTTTGAACAAATGCCTGCATTTTAATTTCACAAGTTCAGAGTTCTATGCTGTATTTTTTTTTAAATCTTCAGAGATACCCAATGCTGGTGGGTTTCAAAGATACAAACTAATCTGCACAGTTGGGGTGCTATATGCCATCCAAAGATCATGAAATTAATGAGGTCAACTTTAAAGGAGCCAAATTTTCTTGAACTGGTTTGATTTGAGCAAAGGGACTCGTTTTCATGTAGTCTTAAAACATTTTTATTAGAGCTATTTAATTTTATGACATTGGTCCAAAGAGTTTGCTAAAAGTCAGGGGAAATCTCCCGTATTTCTTCTCTTCCTTTCTCTCTCTTGGCTATCTGTCTGTCTGTCTCTCTCTCTA
>NW_011495072.1:13838730-13844202 GCF_000754665.1 Bison bison bison | reverse complement strand
TGCCTGGAAAATCCCATGGACGGAGGAGCCTGGTAGGCTGTAGTCCATGGGGTCGCTAGAGTCGGACACGACTGAGCGACTTCACTTTCACTTTTCACTTTCATGTGTTGGAGAAGGAAATGGCAACCCACTCCAGCATTATTGCCTGGAGAATCCCAGGGCCAGGGGAGCCTGGTGGGCTGCCGTCTATGGGGTCGCACAGAGTCGGACACGACTGAAGCGACTTAGCAGCAGCAGCAGCAGTCCCTTTTCACCTAGAGTACTCAGATTTAAAGGGCATTTAAAGATTTAAAGTAAGTTTTGAATCTTAAAATCATGAACACCACTGTAAACTTTGAGTATATCTCTACATGTTCATCTGTTCCCGAAATTTATTTTAGAAGTTCTTACTAAGTGTGTATAAAAATTTCACCTCTTTCAATGTTAAACAAAATAACTATTATTTCTAACAGGTATCATAAGACATGGGCCTCCCTAGTGGCTCAGCAGCAAAGAATCTGCCTGCAATACAGGAGACATGGGTTCGATCCCTGGGTCAGGAAGATCCCCTGGAGGAGGGCATGGCAACTACTCCGTTATTCTTTGCTGGAGACTCCCATGGAGAGAGGAGCCTGGCAGGCTATGGTCCATAGGGTTGCAAAGAGTCAAACATGACTGAAGCGAGCAGCACACAACATATCATAAGACATGGGTTTTAAATTCATTTCCATAAATTGGAAGAGAAAAATGCTTCAGTTCTCTTATTATTAATGCTGAGCTAGTCTCTCATGGAGCTCTAATGAAATGACTAATAAGAAAGTCATTTGGAATAATGATAATAAAAATACACCATCATAATCGTGGCCTTTCAGTTGCCCAAACTCCTTGACTGCTGTTATTCTACTGGTAAAATCAATCAAAAGAGTTTAAGCACCTACTATGATTGTGGGCACTGGGAAATAAAATAGGCAATATTATCCTTACTCTGAAATAATTTAACATCTCATTGGCAAAATACAATACATACAAATACATACACACACACATACACACTCAAGTTTGTGAAAAGCCACATATGTGTGCTTAAAAATCATAATTAATATATTGTATTGTGTGGGACCAACACTGAGCGTCATATAAGGGAGAGAATATTTTTATCTGAGTAATTGGAGAAGAACTCATAGGAGGTAGTGTATGACTGGCTTTGATGTTTGGGTAGCATTTCATTAAGTATGGAGTAGCATGTGCATATGTACTCTGGATTTGGTGAGAGAGACGGGGCAGTTTCTTCCAGAAAGAGGAACCAAAGGTACTAGACTGTACTATCCATTTTAAGAAGACAGTGAAGATGTAGCCTGGATGATCCAGGGTGCACTGAAATGTGGGTTTTTAGTTATTAATTAATTTAAAATGTTAAAAGACTTTTGAATGAGAGGATATTAGGTACAAATTATAATTCTTTGATGTTTAATTCCCACAGTATTATAAAGAATATATTAAAGGAATAGGGGTCAAATTTTAACTTGAAATACATTAAATACAAGATGATTAGGACCTAGATCAGAATGGTAGCAATATAAACAGGAAGAAAAAGTCTAAGAGAGGCATTTTATTTCAAAGACACTCATGTCCCTTGAGTCAGTGATGCTATCTAACCATCTTATCCTCTGCTGCTCCTGTCTACTTTTGTCTTCAGTCTTTCCCATCATCAGGGTCTTATAACAGCTGGATAGGAGGTTGAAGGAATAAATAAAGACCTCATGACTGTAAGGCTTAACAGCAGAGAGAATACTCTACCACTTCTTAATTTACTTTAAAAAGTGTATTTTTAACAAATATTTTTAACAGTATACTATTTGTCACACATTGTGCAAGTCCACGAGCATTCATTGAAGTTTGCAAGCTTCAGAGGAAGATGGATAAATAGATAGATATGAAATAACCAACACATATCTATTAATCATAAGCATTTATAGAGAAAATATTCTAAATGTATGGACATATATGCACATTGTTGTTGTTTTCCAGTCAGTACGTCTTGTCCAACTCTTGAGACCCCAAGAACTATAGTCCTCCACACTCCTCTGTCCATGGGATTCTCTAGGCAAGAATACTGGAGTGGGTTTCCATTTCCTTCTCCAGGAGATCTTCCCAGACCAGAGATCTCCTGCACTGGCAGTGGAATCTTTATCACTGAGCCATCAGGGAAGCTCCACATATGCATATTACATACATATATTATACTATACATAAAATACACATACATGTAATATAAATACGTATTTTTGTTTTTGTTGTTCAGTCACTAGTTGTGTCTGACTCTTTGTGACCCCAGGGACTACAGCACCCCAGGCACCACCCTCCTTCACTATCTCCCAGAGTTTGCTTAGATTCATGTTGCTTGAGTCAGTGATGCTATCTAACCATCTTACCCTCTGTAGCTCCTTTCTATTTTTGTCTTCAATCTTTCCCATTATCAGGGTCTTTTTCCATGAGTTGATTGTTCCCATCAGGTGGCCAAAGTATTGGAGTTTCAGCAATAGTCCTTGCAATGAGTATTCACGGTTAATTTCCTTTAGGACTGACTGGTTTGATCTCATTGCAGTCCATGGGACTCTGAAGAGTCTTCTCCAGAACCACAGTTCAAAAGCATCAATTCTTCAGCTCAGCCATCATTATGGTTCAACTCTCACATCTGTACACAACTACTGGGAAAACCACAGCTTAGACTATACAGACCTTTTTTGGCAGAGTAATGTCTCTACACTGTCTAGGTTGGTCATAGCTTTTCTTCCAAGGAGCAAGCATCTTTTAATTTCATGGCTGAAGTCACCATCATAGTGATTTTGGAGCCCAAGAAAATAAAATCTGTCACTGTTTCCACTTTTTCCCCTTCTATTTGCCAAGAAGTGATGGGACAGAATGCCATAATCTTAGTTTATTGAACGTCGAGTTTCAAGCCAGCTTTTCCACTCTCCTCTTTCACTCACATCAAGGGGCTTTTTAGTTCCTCTTCATTTTCTGCCATCACAGTATTATTATCTGTTGTTGTTGATATTTCTATCTAAAGTTGTTGATATTTCCCCCAGCAATCTTGATTTAGGTTGTAATTCATCCAGCCTGGCATTTGGCATTATGTACTCAGGATAGAAGTTAAATAAGCAGGTTGACAATATACAGCCTTGTCATCCTTCTTTCCCAATTTTGAATCAATCAGTTTTTCTATGCCTAGTTCTAACTGTTGTCTCTTGACCCACATACAGGTTTCTCAGGAGACAAGTAAGGTGGTGTGCTACTTCCATCTTTTCAAGAATTTTCCACAGTTCACTGTGATCCACGCAGTAAAAGGCTCTAGGGTAGTCAGTGAAACAGCAGTCGATGTTTTTCTGGAATTCCCTTGCTTCCTCTATGACCCAATGAATGTTGGCAATTTGACCTCTGGTTCCTCTGTCTTTTCTAAGCCCAGCCTGTACACCTGGAAGTTCTCGGTTCACATACTGCTAAAGCCTAGCTTGAAGGATTTTGAGAATAACCCTGATAGCATGTGAAATGAGTGCAACTGTATGATAGTTTCAACATTCTTTGGCATTGCCCTTCTTTGGTATTGGAATGAAGACTGACATTTTTCAGGTCCTATGGCCACTTCTGAGTTTTCAAAATTTGCTGACCTATTGAGAGCAGCACTTTAAGAGCATCATTTTTTAGAATTTTAAATATCTCAGCTGGAATTCCATCACCTCCACTAGTTTTATTTGTAGTAATGCTTCCCTGGTGGCTCAGTAGGTAAAGAATTTGCCTGCAATTTGGGAGACATAGGTTCAATCCCTGGGTTAGGAAGATCCCCTGGAGGAGGGCATGGCAACCCACTCCAGTATTCTTACCTGGAAAATCCCCATGGATAGAAGAGCCTAAAGGACTGTAGTCCATGGGGTTGCAAAGAATTGGACATGACAGAGCGACTAAACACAAGCACAATAATGCTTCCAAAGGCCAAGATGACTTCACACTCCAAGATGTGTGCTTTAAGTGAATGACAAAACCATTGTGGTTATCAGGGTCATTGAGAACTTTCTTGCATAGTTCTTTGTGTACTCTTTTCACATCTTAATCTCTTCTGCTTCTGTTAGATCCTTACTGTTTCTGTCCTTTATCATGCCCATCCTTATCTGAAATATTCCCTTGATATCTCCAATTTTCTTTAAAATATTTCTAGCTTTTCCCATTCTATTGTTCTTCTCTATTTCTTTGCATTGTTCATTTAAGAAGGCCTTCTTATCTCTCCTTGCTATTCTCTGGAAGTCTGCATTTAGCAGGGTATATCTTTCCCATCCTTCCTTGACTTTTGCTTCTCTCCTTTGCTCAGCTATTTATAAAGCTTCTTCAGACAACCATTTTGCCTTCTTGCATTACTTTTTTTTTTTTGAGATGGTTTTGTTTACTGCCTCCTATATGATGTTACAAACTTCTATCCACAGTTTTTCAGGCACTCTGCCTACCAGATCTAATCCCTTGAATCTATTCATAACCCCCACTGTATAATCATAAGGGATTTGAGTTAGGTCATACCTGAATGGCCTAGAGGTTTTCCCTATTTTCTTAAATTTAAGCCTGAATTTTGCGATAAGGAGCTCATGATCTGAGCCACAGCCAGGTCCAGGTCTTCTTTTTACTGATTCCGTAGAGCTTCTCTATCTTTGGATGCAAAGAACATAATCAAACTGATTTTGGTACTGACCATCAGGTGATATCCATGTTTAGAGTCATCTCTTGGGTTGTTGGAAAAGGGTGTTTGCTATGACTAGTGTATTCTCTTGACAAAACTCTGTTAGCCTTTGCCCTACTTCATTTTTTTACTCCAAGGTCAAACTAGCTGGTTATTCTGGGTATCTCTTGACTTACTAGTTTTGCATTCCAATCCCCTATGATGGAAAGGGTTTCTTTTTTTGGTGTTAGTTCTAGAAGGTATTGTAGGTCTTCGTAGAAATGGTCAATTTGAGTTTCTTTGGCATCAGTGTTTGGGGCATAGATTTGGATTACTGTGATGTTTAATGGTTTGCCTTGGAAACAAACCAAGATCATTTTGTCATTTTTGAGACTGCACCCAACTACTGCATTTCAGACTCTGATTGACTATGAGAGCTTCCCCATTTCTTCTAAGGGACTCTTGCCCACAGTAGTAGATACGATGGTCATCTGAATCAAATCCATCCATTCGCATCCATTGTAGTTTACTGATTCCTCAGATGTTTAAGTTCAATTTTGCCATCTGCTTGAGTCTGCCCAATTTACCTTGATTCTTGGACCTAACATTCCGAGGTCCTATGCAGTATTGTTCCTTAGAGTGTCAGACTTTAATTTCACCACTAGACACATCCACAACCTAGCATCCTTCCTGCTTTGGCCCAGCTGCTTCATTCTTTCTGGAGCTATTAGTAACTGCCCTCCAATCTTCCCCAGTAGCATATTAGACACCTTCCAATCTGGGGGGGGGGG
>NW_011495072.1:13819499-13838630 GCF_000754665.1 Bison bison bison | reverse complement strand
GCCTTTTCATACTGTCCATGGTGTCCTCCAAGAAAGAATACTGCAGTGGGCTGCCATTTCTTCCTCTAGTGGACCATGTTTTGTCTCCACTATGATCCATCTCTCTTGGCTGGCCCTTCAGGGCATGGCTCATAGCTTCACTGAATTATGCAAGCCCCTTCACCATGGTAAGGCTATAGTCTATGATGATGGAAAAATATGTATTTTATTATACATGTAATCTTATTAATATTTATACAAACATACCCACACTTATGAAGACTGATGTTAATCAAATAAATGATATATTAATTATAGTCAGATGATAATTATATAATTTTGAACTCTGATAAGGCTTATAAAAGAAATGGAGGAAGCTATACATGCATGCAACAAGAAGACTGTATGAGCTGGGATGGTTTGAGGAAGTTTCTCTGAGGAAGTGGTTTTAACTAGGCAAGTAATAGAAGAGTATTCCTAAGAACAAGAATAGTGTGGGTCCTGCTTTGGAAGGGGAAATTATTAGTTCGTTTCTGAACAAGTTGAGTTTGAGGCTGCTTTGAGACATCCAGTTGGGAATGTTGAATCATTAGATAGAAGTACAGGTTTGACACTCAGAGGAACAGTCTAGGCTGCAGATCTAAATGTGAAAGTTCCTAGCAAAGAGATGAGTCATAGATATGGATAAAAACCACTAGGAAGAAAATTTACAGTAAGAGGCTTACAGGACTTAGAGCAAGCCTGGAAATCTGCCATGTTCAGAAGGGAAGCAAAAGAGGATATCCTTGCCCAGGAAACTAATAAGTTGATGGATGATGGTGGGGAGGAATGTGGAGGATATGGTGTGAGAGAATTAAGAAAGGGATTGTTTCCTGCTAAAAGTGGTTAACATCTTTGAAAACTGCTTTGTGGACAAACGAGTTGAAGCCTAAAAAAGACCTCCTATTGGATTTAATTATATGAAGGGCACTGTTGGCCTTGATGAAAGTAGTTTTAGGAAGAGGAGAAGGAATAAAAGCCAAATTATTGTTGGATACGAACTGAGTGGGAGGTGAGAAACTAGACAGCTCGGTTTGAAACATTTGGCAGTTAACAGACTTAATAAAATCAACTTTTTGAAAGGAAGAATAAAGTTTTGTTGTTCTTGTTACTTTAATGTGTGTGTCTGTGTATGTTGTTAGTTTTTAAGGAAATAACAATTCAGTTTTAACCAACTTGAATTTGGGAGGATGGCAGAAACATTAAAGTTTCAAACATCTGTAGAGGAACACCAAGGCTCAAGAAAGAAGACAGAGCTGGAAAAATGAATTAGGTCATCATCTCAAGACGAGTCATGGCTTCCAGGAAGGCTTTAGTGAGAAGAGAAGAGCATAGAGAAAAACTAAGAACTCAGAGCTAGTCTTAGTGAAATTCTCCATTTAGGAAAAGAAGCTGGAAATGAATCTGGAGTCTAGAAATGAAGAAATAGAAAAGCAGTCCAAGGAAAAGATAGAACAATAAGGTTGAAACCAAATGAGCAATAAGGTTTTAAAAGAACGAAGACTTCCAAAATATGTAAAAATTCTTAAATTGTGCTATTTGTAATTACCAACACTTAGGAATTATTTATTCAAGCCAAATATTTTTTTAATGTGTTTTTTAAATGTGATGACACACCCCCCTGCTTTATTATCCAGTGTGGGTTTTTAAAAACAAAAATTATGATAAAAATAAAAAGTCAAGTAGTGATGAGAGGATAAATAGAAAATAAAATATTATTCTGAATCTCCCCAACCAAAAAGAATCATCATTACCTTTAGGTAAGATTAATTTCTGTCATCTCAATGTTGTTACATAGATGGAAGATAATAAATAAGGATATATGGAATTAGAGCTAGATGCTGGAGAACTTGTTATCTAAAGAGACCTATCTGGTTAGATTCTTAGGCAGCTAGATATAGATAGTTATAAGTGCTTTAAGTAATAATTTTGGAAGAATGGAATCACATCATATGAACTGTTTTAATACAAATATAAAATTATTTTCATTCGAATTTAAGAAAAAGAAACAAGTGGGAATAAAATGCTAGAATTTACCTAATTGTTTCTTCTTGTGGAGAGGTATTAGTTCCTAAAAGAACTTGCTTATTTTAATATAAAAAATGTTTTAAAATTTGTAATATTCATATTTTAACTACAAATTTGAAATTTACACAAATCTATTGACTTTCCTTCATGATAGATGAATAAATTAGTTAGACATTTTCCTATCTCCTTTCTTATATGTTCCATGATTCTTATTTTCCTCCCTTGCCTACTTGATAGCATTTAAATTCTGCCCTTTAGCTATAAATACTACTCTCTAGTCATAATTTTATATCTTAACCAATTCAGAATTTACTTCTCTTTCTTTTGACATGTTTCTCTATTTTTCAGTTTCATCTTGATTCACCTTCTGGCCAGAAAGATCCAGGCAGCAGTTTGGATATTTATTTATGTAAACAATGTTTTCCTTGTTGCATTCCCTAACTTCTTCTGAGTATAAATTGGTCTGCTAATTGCCTTTTATACTAAGAGGTCAACTAGACTGAGTATAAATCTTGGACCACACCACCTTTTTCTCAAAAGTTTTAAAGCATATGTATTGTCTTCTGATCTTTGGTTCTCTTTCAAATAAGCTTGAGGATAGTCTGGTTTTTAATCTGTTTTCTCCCATGTTGTTTATATGATTATTTCCTTGATACTGATATTTAGCAATTTCACCAAATTTGTATCATCTTTTCTAAAGACACAAAATACCCTTTTTAGCTGTAAATTAAAGTCTTTTTTCAGGACTTTTTCTTATATTCGAATGCTTTTTTCCTTTCTGATCTCTTCTTCAATAACACGAAATATGCATCAGTAAGATATCTTCTGCATTCTCTATATCTTCTTCATTAGTATTTTTGTATCTTTGTTACTTCACATTTAATTTTGTGTGTTTTTTCCCATTATACCCACTATATCTTTGTGCTTTAAGTCACTTCTATTATATTTTAAATTGCTTCATAATATGGCTTTGCTTCCAGCATGTTATATTTGTTTCTTACATTTCTTTTCTGAGGACTAGCAGTTGGCCACTGCAACCCTATGGACTGTAGCCTGCCAGGCTCTTCTGTCCATGGGATTCCCCATGCAAGAATACTGGAATGGGTTGCCATGCCCTCCTCCAGGGGATCTTCACAACCCAGGGATTTAACCCATGTCTCTTATGTCTCCTGCATTGACAGGCAGGTTCTTCACCACCACTTATATATAGTGTTTTATATATATTCTCCTCTTTGAGAATAGGAGAAGTTATTTATTAAATTTGTCCTGTGTATTTTTAGGTAAGGATGTTTACTTTGCTACCATTTGCTTATATCCATTTTTTTTCCAACCACTTTTTTCCTTACAGTTTATGTGTTGGTTTCTAAGTTTTACTCAAATTTGAATGAGGCTCACTGCCTGCTGGATACTAATGTATAGGAGTGTTGGGGAGAAGGAGCTATAGGACAAGGAAGTCCAGAGTCTAAAGGGAAATGTGTGCTCTCAAATACTTTCATATCACTTCAGTTACTTCCCTTTTCCTAAGTGCATGACTCCCCTCTGTGTGCAAGTAGTGATCGTGACTCAGAAAATCCTTTATGTCAAGTGTTTCCTGTGCTGCTGCCTCCTCTCCCTACGTCACCGCTGGCACTCACTCTTGCGAAGAACACTAGCCTGCGGTCAATAGCAATAGGGAGTGTCTGTTCAGTTTCTCCTTCAGTGCCACCTCCTGCCATTCTATGCTATTAAACAAATTCTACAGGGAGGTTCTGTGCTTTTCTGCAGTCACTACACCCCCTGGATCTTGTCATCTTGAATCAAAGAATCATCAGCTATGCCCTTCTGGAGTGTAACTTTTACTTTTGGAGAAAATCGATATCCATCAATGTTCAAGAAGGCATGCATTGGCTCTCAGATGCTGCCCTGTTTAGAACCAGATTTCACATCATTTGCTGGGTGTGTGAACAGTTAGTAGTTGGAGATTACAATTGTTTTTTTGGTTTCATTTTAACTAGTTTTTTTTTTTTTAATTTCTAGTCACTATTTTTGATGGATTTAAGAAAGGAAAAGAATAGCAACCCTGCTGTCTTAAACTGAGGTTCATGTGCATTAATTTTAAAATCCTGGGACAATGCAGATCTTTAATAGTTGTGCAAAGAGAGGATATACTATTGTGATTCCTCAAAGAGTTTAACAGGTTGCAAAAAACTGCAATTGCAGGAAAGGAAACACTCCATTTTGAAATTGGGATCTTTAGGGTATATATATAGAAAAATAAAGAAAAAGATTGGCCTAAGTGTAGAGGTAAAAGTTATGCTGGTATCATTAAATGTAAGAGAATTTCAGATGGATTATTTCTAACATGATATCTGTGAACCTTTATAGACGGGTGCCCTTTCACCTACTTGATTTTAGGTGCTGGTCCTAACACTACCTATTTCATGTTATAAGGAGGAAGAAAGAAGTTTCTGCCTGCAAGATTTTAATCCTTTATAATGCATTTTCTCCCCCAACCTGACCCTGTGGTGAAGTCAAAATGACAAATTTGTGACATCATAATAATTTTTTTTTCTCCAGGAACAAACTGTGAAGCCATTAACACAGGATGGTGACTTCACTGCAGGATCAAACAGAGCAGCTGGCTAGAAAGGGAAAAGGGAGAGTTCTTTTTCAAACACACATATATCTTCAATAACAACCAGGGAAATTCAGAAAATTACTGTCAAAGTAAATTGCATTTTGTATAAATGCCATCTCCTTTTAAGTTTGCCCCAGCATGCTCATGCTTCTTTATTTAGTAGAGTTGCCCTTTTCTCCTTAGAGACCTTTAACAAAATCTCCTTTTATATTTCATGTATCATTAAAATGACTTAAATGAGTTGGAATGGGATATGCCTGACATTTATTTTTAATTATTTACATAAATAAAGAGGTGTTCTTATTTTATACCTACTGCAGTTCTGAAAATACATTTTACTAAGTGGATGTAATGCTCATGTGAGTATAAAGCACTCAACAGGCAATACCTATTCAGTTTTTAGTTCACTAGGCCTGAAGTGTGGGTTTTGATCCAAAAGAAATCCCACCAGGTGATGGAGTTACTTCAGTATCATTGTTCTTATCTCTATTAGTATCTGTGAATGATGAGAGTGAAAGATAAAGTCTCTTCACTTGAGAGATAAGGTTAATAGATATGAAAAATTAAACACACTATAAGGAAATATGAAAAATACCAAATTAGCAATACAGACCTCACATGCCAAGCATTCAGAGGAGAATGCAATGATTGTGAAAGCCATGGGAACTTAGAGTCTAGGCTCTGGAGCTGGACCACTCAAGCATCAAATCTCAACCCTCCAGTTTAACTGCTCTGTGACTTCACTTCTCAGAACTGCCAGGTCCTTAGTCATAAAATAGGAGAAAATGATACCAACCTCACAGGGCAAGGGAAGGTATATGGGAAAGGTAAATGGTAACCTATGGAAAGCACATAGCAAAGTGCAAGGCACAGTGAGAGTCTTCAGTGAATGCAAAAATGAGTGGCAGTTTTCAGATGGGATTAACAAAGGAAGTCAGGCTTTAGAATTTGAAGTAAAGCAAGATTTATAAGGCAGAAGTAAGAAGTAGATTAGCCAACCTGAAATTTGGGATTCACAGAAAAGAGTAAAGAAAGGTGGGTTTAAAGAAGCAGATTGGTGTCAAATGGTAGAAAATATTGAATTCAGGCTACATTTAGAGTGAAATCTTTATTATTCATTCAGTAATTTTATTGAAAATATTATTTGCCAGTCACCTAATAACTGAGGATATACTAATACATAAAATGGATAAATTCCTATCTTCATGGAGCTTACACTGAGCAAAGGAAAGATACTGATGGCTGTGAACAAGGATGTAATGTGATACGATTTATATTTTAGAAATATTGATTAGATGGTCATAATCAGAAGAAATGAGAGCATGTTGGAACTAAACTTTTCTTCTGTAATGCTATTGCAATGACTCAAAATGATAGGAAGAGATTCAGGGTTAGACCAGAGGCAGGGAGAATGGAAAGATTTGACAAAGATTCCAAAGAAAAAAGTTCACAAGAATTAGAAACTCACTGAATGTGAAAACACAGAGAAATTCAAACGAGATCCTGTTCTTATCTTATATGCATTCAAACATTCAAGTGAAAGTTCAGCAGATAAATTCCATGGGAGATTTGTGACTGTCTTCTCTGTTTTCTTAACAATGACAGTTGGAGATATGAATGGATAAAATCTTTGAAGGAGATGTAAAGAGATCAGAGAAAAGTTAGACAAAACTATCAAATCCTTAGGTCTTCTACAAAGGGAAGAAAATAAATCAGAATAGGAAACAGAAAAGAAGTAAAAATATAAACTAAATGCCAGAGGAACAGTGTTGTGATAAAGGAAGTAGTCAAATGTGTTCAGTGTGCCAAACCATCAAGAAAACTGAGGACCAAGAAAGCACTGTTGAAGTATAAATGAAGGGGTCATCTGAAGCCCTTTAAATAAGCAATCTCACTGGGGTGGTGAAACAAATCATTAGTTGGTAGGAAATGGAGGCAATAATTAGACCCCACTCATTCGATAAGTTTGGCATTAAAAGACAAAAAGAAGTTGAAGTGTCTCTAGTATCAAGCAGGTGAGTTAGTCACTCCCCCTTTCCACTCCAGATATTAACTATAATTCCAAATACTCATTTCAGAAGTGCCTGCATTTGATTACTAGGAAAACTGAATGAACAGGCGTAAGCGGCTGAATGTAGATTCACCAACACTACAGGAGAAGAATGCATTTAAATGATGCCAAGTAATTGCATTATCTTTGCAGTCACAGCAGGTAATCAATGTTTTAAATATTACACAAAATTTTGAAGCCCTGAAGCCCTTAGATAGGAACTCTAAGACAAAGAGTCAGAGAACTTCTGCCTGCTCTGTGCTGAAATGCTCCCATCTGTACAGAACTCTAACAGATTGTCTCCCAAATCATGTACAGATTTACGGATGAGCTCCTTTATTGCCAGGCATCTTTTCTTCTTGAAGATGACAGAAACCTATAGCTGTCAATCGCTAATAAACATAGTTTCCTTGCATTACGATCCACACTACAATGTGTTTTCCTTGTAAAATCCCAAGGGTGGAAAAAAAAAGATATATATCTACAGCCAGCTGCAGTAAAGCTGTCAAATATCTAAGCTGATTTGTCTCTCTATCTCATGTCTGAATTAGCACATAGTGCTGGGGCATTTATGTCCGCCAAGGTGAAGTCAGAAAAACATGCCACCCTTATCTTTTTCAACCCATATTATCACAACACCGGCACAAGCAGTCTGGTTTCTTCAAATTTGCATTTTTTGATTAGACACTACCTATATCATCACCTCTTCTGAAAAGCCCTTCACTCAGCACTAATGATGGAGGATTAGAGATCCTGGGAGATGATCCATCCATCAAGTCTTTGAAAGTCATAATGCCAGACATTGTTTAAGGTATCAAGATTTATGTATATTCTAGGTCTCATGGAGAAAGACAAGCTGACTTTTCCTATTTTTAGAATTTTGTATTGTGACAAGAAAAAAAACATTAGAGTGCTTGTCTTTGCCCACTTTAATTTCTTCTCATATTATTAGCTATAATAAATGAATTCCTTCTAACTTATAGAAGGAACACATTTCCATTTTACCAAATTATCAATTAGTCACAGATTCATACTGGTTATACTGGAGCCAAAGGGAAATCATTGCTCACACTGGTTGAATGTGTTCTCTGCCACTCAGTCATGTGTGACTCTTTGTAACCCCATGAACAGTCATCCTTAAGTCTCCTCCATCCACAGAATTTTCCAGGCAAGAATACTGGAGTGGGTTGCCATTTCCCATTCCAGGGGATCTTCCCAACCCAGAGATCAAATCCTCGTCTCTATGTCTCTAGAATTGGTAGGCGGATTCTTTATCACCACGCCACCTGGGGAGCCTGCCCACACTGGCTGATGGCCTTTTAAAAAAGGAATAGAAGCCATCACAAGTGTCCATATCGCCATGAATATTTTAAAGGGAAATAGTAGAAATGTATCTACGATATTTTTCAAGGAAAATACTAAATAGTTAAAATTTAATTTTGAAAAACTAATGCCCTGTAGACAACATATGAAAGAAAAGCAAAACACACCAGAGACATGGCTATTCCTTCAAGGAGCTTAGTTTTAAGAAAAGGAAAACTTGCGTAAGTGAGGCAGCTAGATAATGACAAAACAATATATAACGATAATTTGATGTTTTAATTTTCCTTATTTAGGGGAAATGAAACACCTGAATGTGTACAACATCATGGGAAGAAATTATTTTTGAGTCCCAGTTGAGGAGGTAATAGGCATGAATATCTTAGAGATGTTTCAGATGTGGTAGAGACAGAATTCTTTCTAGAAATTAATGATGTATTATGATAATAATGTGAGTGCTTTGTAGAATTGGGCCCATTTTAGAAATGGGGACACAGAAAGAATCATCAGGAAGAAATTCTGGATAGAGAGACAATATGACAAAGAATCTAGAATATGGCACTTTAGAATTGGTTTGATAAAGATGCTGAAAGGTTTTGAGAGAATTTACCACTTCAGAAGCCTTTTCTGATTTCTTTCAACAGAATCATTTTTCCTAATCTTGGTTACACATTGGAATCACTTGTGGAGATTTAAATACTATCCATGTCTCAGGTACAACTATCGGTACTGTTTAATTATTTTCCAGGTGTTCATTACCTGCAGCCAAAGTGGACTACGCTGTTTACTACTGAACACATGAGACAGGGATAACAAGAAGTACTTACTGTATCCATTTGTATGAGAAAAATAAGATTGAAAAGCCAAAATGACCTAAGTTAAAATAAGGCTGTATAGCTATATCATGACAGATGCTGACAAGGAACCTATCTCTGAGCTTTTAGAAGAGGTTTATACTGCTTTTTGACATTAGAAACATCTTGAGTATCAGACAACTTGTGAAAATGGTCTTTGAGGTGGATGAATTTATTCATGTGGGCATGCTGAGCAAGGGTACCTGGGAAGGAGCATAAGGTAGAAACCTTCTATAACATTCTGGGGATGCAGGGATGTTTGCAGATCTATATAAGCATGGTTAATTCATAAGCCAGGACATATATGACTTCATTATAACATCTCCAAATTTGGAGCATTAAGGGAAAACACAAAAAGCCCACAATTACAGTCTTTTTGTAAATCTTCAGACTTCTTCTAATTAATGGTCAGCTTCAACTTGGTGGTGATGACTATACAAATCAAACCTGAATTTACTACCATAGGTCAATGGGTTGTAATTAAATTTGAAACATCTCTGGCCCATGATGAAAATGCAATACCTTCTGGTTGATTAGATACCTGGAAATGTCTGTTAGATAAAAATTCTGTCTCATAAATCATTAGGAAAAGAATGAGTCATACTTACATGCATAAATATTGCTTAATCTCAACACAGAACTCTGTTGCATTATTAATTAATAACATGTGTTTTTCACAAACTACTTTTAATGCTGGTTATCAAGTATAATAGTTGACCTTGAATAGATCTCTCTTTTACAAAGCTTTAAAACTGGTGTGCTCTGAATGTAAATGAACTTAACAGATAAAAGGGCTGTATTTGTATATGTGCATAACCTTAAATTTCTGAAAAACACAGACTTATAATTTCATGAAGAAATATTTTATTCTGGTAGTGACTGAATTTGTTTAATATGAAAATTCCATACTTGGTAAGATATTTAATCTGTTCAGCTCAGAATCCAGTACCTGATAAAAAAAAATCAAAGAAATGTATTATGAAAGAGATATGGTTGACCAAGACCTTGTTATTCACTTGAAATCATCCATAGCTTCTTTTAGAAAATTATTATGGATCTATGAGCTATGATTTAAAATCTAACATTTGAAACACATAATTTTATTTGCTGGTGTGCAGCTATTTTTTATTATTATTTTGAATATGTATAAATCTTCTAGGGAAATGAGTTTCATTATTTCACCATAAGCTTGCTACGTGCTGTGTCAAGCAGTACTTCCATTTATTTGAAATGTTCGAAATGTTATGACTGCTAATAGTTAATCACTTGATGTATAAGGACAGATACCCAATTGAAACACCCACAGTAAAGCAAGCTCAGAAAATGATATTGTGCAAAACACACAAGAATTACAACTTTCTAGAACCTTAAAGGAATTAGATATTCTGAACAGCTGAGTTTTCCAGATAGCAAAAATGTACATCTTTAAGAAAAATAATAAACAAAAATATACTTTTTAAGAGTTGCAAATGCAGGAGTCATGCAGGTAGAGCATGGCTAAAGGAGATGGCAGCTATTAAGCTCCAATTGTTTGTTTGCTCTCTTGTTTTTATGCTAATAGGACTTGTGGAACTTGAGGTGTATACAATAAAATGCATATATCATAATTACATAGTTTAACATTAGCAAATGTATATAATCTAAGAATGTTCAAAATACATAATATTTCCATCAGCCCATAAATTTTTCTTTCAGTTAATTTCTCTGCCACTCTCCCCAAATACAATCTCTATTCTAATTTCTAGCATCATAAGCTAATTTTTTTTATTATTTAATGACATTATATCTGGAATCATATAGGATGTGCTTTTTATGCCTGGCTTTTTTTGCTCCATGTAATGTATTTGAGATCCATCCATGTTGTTAAATATCAATAATTTGTTTTTATTTTTATAATTGTTGAGTAGGTTCCATTGTATACCACAGCTTGTTACTGCATCCTCTTGATGGGCATTTGAGTTGTTTCCAGATTGAAGCTATTACTGTGAAAGTTGCTATGACTATTATTAGATAAACCTTTTTCTGGGCACATATACTTAATCCTTTTGGTTCAATTAGGAGTGGAATTTCTGGACCACATTTTAGATTTATGATTAACTTTATAATAAAATTTCTGCTTTCTAAAGTGGAGACCATACTATTAATCCCATTGGCAATCCCATTATGAGTGTTTCTGTAGAGTTGATGGTTGAAAAGTGGGACTGTGGGTTCAGTATCACCACAGTTTTTAATTCTTCCAAGAAATTGAGAGATTCTGATTTTATGTGCAAGTTTCTGATTTTTAAATATTGTCAGGTAATTCAATTGTTTCAAATAAATTTACATACCAAAATATTCAACAGCCAGATTGTCCCTGCAGGACACAAATTTGACATTTCTGATATATCACATACTTCCTTATATTCTTAAATAGAGTAACCTAAACAGATCCAATTATTTCTTGATGACTTAGACTATTTGTAAATATCAATTATTCTTCTATATTATTATAATCTTGGATTTCACCAGAATCTATGGAGATACAAATTCTGTCTCAATACAAAGTAGCCCCCAAAGGTCTAAGATTTATTCTTTTACATCACTTCTGCTTTTTGTAATTTTTCTATCTTCAATGTTGTCATCAAGCCATTTGCTAAATTCTTTATGATATAGATATAATTATTCTTCCTATTCCTAATTTATTGCATCCTAGTCTCTTTAGCAGGAATCTAGACAATGACTTTTTCTTAAAAAACTATATATTGAAATAAAGGACAAATAAACTTTGAGTAAAGGTCTGAAAGACACTTCTGTAAATAAAGTGTGAGAATTGGGGACATATATTTTGTGACATCAATTTTTCTGCTTAGAGTGGCCTGTTTATTTCCTGGTGCTAAGCCGTCTTCCAGACAGAGGAGTTTGCAAAATCACTGAATTTGTAGATAGCTGAAGTATCAGTCTCATATCAATAATGGATTTCATTCAAGGACAAAGACACAGAGACTGACAGGTAGAAGTATAAGATGTTCTCATAAGTTTCTTCAGGAGAAAAAGCATCTCCATCCATTTAACTCCTTCACTATACAACAGAATAGGTTGCTCAGATGATAACGAATCCACCTGCAATGCGGGAGACCTGGCTTTGATCCCTGGGTTGGGAAGATGCCCTAGAGGAGGGCATGGCAACCCACTCCAGTATTCTTGCCTGGAGAATCCGCATAGACAGAGGAGCCTGGCAGGCTACAGCCCATGGGGTCACAAAGAGTTGGACACAACTGAACGACTAAGCATAGCACATTGTGAATATTTATAGAAGCTGACACGAACCACTGGTTTTCAAATGACTATTAAATATTTTTTGGAAGTGCAGAAAATGCACCCAATTCCTGGCTTAATTTTGAAGCAATAATAACAAAGATAATTGCATGTTTACTACACACTTGGCACCATCTAAGCATTTTACATACATTACCATATCTGATCCTCATTCATCCAATGAGTATAGTTATTATTATCAGATCTGTATTCCAACTGAGGAAACTACAGCCCAGACACATTAGTACATCGACCAATTCACCCAGTTATTAGATGACAGGAGCAGAAACTGAATGCAGGAAGTTTTTTTATACAATCTATATTGTCCACAATGTTAATTACACATTTCTGTGTCTACATTTTTTTCTCTTCTATGTTGAAATTTTAAGAAAATAATTTAATTAATACCATGTTTGCAATTACTTTAATAACTTTCAATAAGTCACTGTCACAATTCCCTGCATCCTACTACAAACTATCAGAAATCACTACTGAAGGAGCAGCATATTCTGAATAGACTATATTTTAACAAGCCTCTTTGTTAAAGGACAAAATTGTTAAGTCGAAGTGCTTGCCTGCATAATAGATGCCTTTGAGGTATTATAAAGAAGGCTGTGAATGATCCATTCCGTTTATTTCCACAGCCATATTTGCAATATATTCACAAGTAGGCACTGACTACATGCTTAGAAAATCAAGTGATTTGTATCCTAGGTACTTAAGAAAAATTAACTTTCTATTAGAAAGAAAAGAATCTGTGCAATTGTATGTAGACACAGTACAAGCTGCATAGTGTTTCCTTGTTCTAAATAATTAACCACACATCTCTCAAAATGCTCCACCTTATTGATTTACTAGGAAGGCTTTCCATGTTTACTTGCTAGTTCACAAAGCCCTGCTGCTCTGAAACTATAATTAGGAATGAGTAGGGTTTCTAAATTTGAAATATTGTTTGCTTGACAATTAACTTTTAGTATAAATGAGTGAGTGGGTTTGAATATGCTCTTAAAAAAATACTGCTACAAGAATAAAAAATATAGGATCTTTGAATGTGGACGCTCCCCACACATAATCCAACTGAAACTCACCCCTCTTCCACTTTCTCTAGAATTGGAAAGATCAGCCCGAGGGATGCTCCTTGCTGATGGGCTTTCAATACTCATCTTGGGTTCAACCAGGCCTTGACAGGAACCTGGTCATGGAGCAGCAGGGTTCCCATTACTCATTCTGCTCTTCACGGGGTTACTGCAAAGTGCTAGACACTGTACTGGCTTCCTTGAACACAAACATGAATAAAGAACATTTTCACATTTCCCTAATGGCCTAGCAATCTCCTCTTCCCACAAGAATCACACTGTTCTCCCCTAGCTTGCTAAAAATACCTCAAATTTCATTTTTTTTCCCTTAAATTAAAACACAGACAACAACGCATTTGGGAGACTTTGGGTTTAAATATAAGTTTAAAGCACTCATTTAGCAGAGTGCATATTAAAACTTGCTCTGATATCTTGACCTAATAGTCATTTTTATTTGTTTGTCAGTATAAGCTTTCAAATTGTTGTTACTGGGCAAAAGATTAAATAGGAATAGAAGATTCTGGTAAATCATGGCATTATCACTTAACAGAGAAGTAAGGTTTACAGATAAAATATTAAAGTAAATAGATATCAGGTTAAGAGTCTCAGTGACTTACAAAATCCAAAATTCGTTTTCTGAAGACCTCTGTTTATACCGATACAGACATATATAGGAATACAGAAGGCAGGACAGTTTTAGCTCATTCATTATCTAAAGCAATTGCCATTAATAGAAACAGTCTTTGAGGTTGTTCACTATATGACAGTATGTTTTGACTAAACATTCAGTGTTAGTGATAATTAAGCAAATTTAAGCACATCAAAAACTTTCAGATTTACCAGGAGTTCCTTTAGAGGTTTAGAGATACTCTACTGAAAGAAGACAAGGCCCTGTTTTCCTATCTCAAACAGGGACCCATCAGATCCCCTTAGCAAAAATCCTGAGAAAATTAACTGTATATGAGTTATATTATAAGAATGTTTTCATACCATTTCACTGACAGATTAATAAATTCTCTGTGGGGCTGCTCAAGTTTTAAATGCATTTCAATTTTATGCAAAAAATGAATGATACCGTTCTTCTCCTCAAGGACAAAAGAAAATGGGATATGAATTAACACATAATGGTTTTATAACATCTGAAAGGAATAACTTCCTTAGAGAAGCAACTGATAATTATTGGAATGGATTATGGAAATTTGTTTTTCTCGAGGTGGCAAACTTGTGGCCTGTGGACTGAATCTGTCCATCAGACACATTCCTTTTTGCTTGCACCATATTGTAAAACATTAAGAGATGCCATGTGAAAATTCAGATTTCACGCTTCTATTGAATGATCTGGCAACTCTATGCACAGAAAGCACCCTGACTGCAGTCAGCTGGAGCTGAACAGTGGTTGTCCCTATAAATTGGACAGGCTCTCTCCAGTTTACCCTGATCCCTTCTATTTCCTATTACTTGCTTCATACATTTATTTTACCTGCTTGCCCTTCCTAGGTAGCTGTTTTTAATCCCTATTTCATTCATTCATCCTAGTTAGTCATAATGTACTACATTTCTCCTTGTGAAGTTCCAAAAATATATTCATTCCCTCTCCTCCTTAACCTTGACTAAATGTAGAGAATGCAGCAGAAATGCATTCAAAGGTTTCAGTCTCCAAGACATTAGAAAACAGACAGCTCAAGACAAATAGCCCGCTTAGAGTTCATAAACTCTGGAAAACCATACATGTTAACACATTCAGCTTAGGAGCATTCAGTAAGTGTCCTCTGAGAAGAGAATATGGGTAAGAAGGTATTTTCTCCATTCCCACCCTCATATCCAAAGCTGGATACAAATGAACACAAGGTGAAATCTTAGAATCTCTAAAGGCCAAATCTCAAGTCCCATGTCACTCTTTAGTTGGAGTCAGATAATCCTTATTTGAAAAAGCAAAGAAATGAAATACTTCCCACAAAGAATCCTTTCCAGGAACAATAATAGGTCTGCACTATGATGCAGACCCTGATGCTGGGTAAAACTTATATCATCCTAACATCCAAGTTCAGGAAGTCAAAAGGAACAGAAATACTGGCACAGAACCAAAGCTGCTTCTGGCACAGACGGTTCCAGGTAGCAATGTACCTAGTGTATTTGACATCAGGAGTGGATCATTTTTAACACCTCCTCCTCTACAATCCAAAAATATACCAGTTATAGTCATCAAATGAAAGGAATACTTATGATAGTCAATGGAGAAATACAGATGAGAACTTGGTCTCATCACTTCATGGCAAGTAGATGGGGAAACAATGGAAACAGTGACAGACTTTATTTTCCTGGGCTCCAAAATTACTATGGACAGTGACTGCAGCCATGAAATTAAAAGATGCTTGCTCCTTGGAAGAAAAGTTATGACCAACATAGACAGCATGTTAAAAAGCAGAGACATCAACTTTGCTGACAAAGGTCTGTATAGACAAAGCTATGGTTTTTCCAGTAGTCATGTATGGATGTGAGACTTGGACCATACAGAAAGCTAAGCACTGAAGAATTGATGCTTTCAAACTGTGGTGCTGGAGAAGACTCTTGAGAAAAGCTTGGACTGCAAGGAAATCAAACCAGTCAATCCTAAAGGAAATCAGTCTTGAATATTCATTGGAAGGACTGAGGCTGAAGCTGAAAGTCCAGTACTTTGGCCACCTGATGCAAAGAACTGACTCATTAGAAAAGACCCTGATGCTGGAAAAGATTGTGGGCAGGAGAAGAAGGGCGTGACAGAGGATGAGATGGTTGGATGGCATCACTGACTCGATGGACATGAGTTTGAGCAAACTCTAGGGTATAATGAAGGACAGGGAAATCTGGCATGCTGCCATCCATGGGGTTGCAAAGAGTCCAACACAACTGAACAACTGAACAACAATATGTAAAATTATGTCAGTTAAAATAATTTCAAGATTAAAATAAAATAAATATTACAGTGCAAAGAAAGAAGTGATGGATTAACACTTTCAATTACTCTAATTTTTTTAAAGGTGAAAAAATGTATACTTAATATTACTCTGTAGCAGTAGTAGATACTAATATTATAGTGTCCATTAAGTAGATTTTAATAAAATCAAAACACTTGCTCATAATTTACCACTGACATAACATTTTATTTTCTTGATTCATTTTTTTTAGCTTTAAAACAAATGGCTAATAATTTTAAAATAATAAGCAATTTTAAAATGCATTATCTGCATTCCATAAAATATTTCATAATATGGACTAAAATTTGCACTTTCCAAACAAAAAAATATCACACCTTACAGTTTATTTTCTCTTTCATTGTATTACATTTTTAAACAAATAAAATCACAATAAAATATTACCTCACACTGGTCAGAATGGCTATCATCAAAAGGAATGCAAATAACAAATGCTGTTAGGGATATGGAGAAAAGGGAAACTTCTTACACTGTTGGTGGAATGTAAATTGGCCTAACCCCTGTGGAAAACAATACAGAGACTTCTCAAAAAACTATGAAATGAACTACTCTATGATCCAGTAATTCTACTCCATGGCATATGTATGAAAAGAAAAAAAAAAAAAACACCACTTTGAAAAGACATAAGCACCTCAATGTTCATAGCAGCATTATTTACAATTGCCAAGGTATGAAAGCAACCTAAGTGTCCATCTACAAATGAATGGATAAAGGAGAAGTGAGATACACACACACACACACACACACAGACAATGGAATACTACTCGGTCATAAAGAAGAGTAAAATTTTGGCATTTGCAGCAACATGAATGTACTTGGAAGATATTATGCTAAGTGAAATAAGTCAGACAGACAAATACTGTATGATATCATTTATGTGTGTAAACATAAAAATACAACAAACTCATGAATGAAGCAAAAAATAATCAAATTCACAGATACAGAGAACACACTAGTGGTTACTTATGTGAAGAGGGAAGAGGGAGGGGCAATATGATGGTAGGAGAAGAAAACAGGGTTTTATGAAACCATGCTTGTGAAACTTTTGAAAATTATAAAGCACTGTAGAATTTAAAGAATCTTTCATTCAATTAAAAATTAAATAATTTGGAAAAACATTTGTAACACAAAATTCCAAATGGTCACGCAGGATGACAGAACTAAGTTAGCTCAGGTTATTTTTCTTTGCCATAAGAGATTATCTACCTCCTTATTGCCTGTCCCTCAACAATTCTCACTGTCCCACAGAAGCCTCAACTTTCTACCTCAGTCCTGCCAGGAATGCACCAGTAAGTCTGTAAGAACTGGACCAGCATTCCCAGTTAAGGCTTTGTTAAAAGTTAACTACTACTACTACTAAGTCGCTTCAGTCGTGTCCAACTCTGTGCGACCCCACAGACGGCAGCCCATCAGGCTCCACCATTCCTGGGATTCTCCAGGCAAGAACCCTGGAGTGGGCTGCCATTTCCTCCTCCAATGCATGAAAGTGAAAAGTGAAAGTGAAGTCACTCAGTCGTGTCCGACTCTTAGCGACCACATGGACTGCAGCCCACCAGGCTCCTCCATCCATGGGATTTTCCAGGCAAGAATACTGGAGTGGGGTGCCATTGCCTTCTCTGAAAAGTTAACTGAGGCATAATAAAAACTTTGAATTTGATCAAAAATTTACTTGAATGAGGCAGCACCAAAATGGAAATGGTTAGAAGAATTCTATCCACAAGAGCTAGGAAGAGACTTGTATGGAGAAGAGATAGAAGCAAAACAAGAAAATTACTTGATTGGCTATTGCTTAAACATTTGCCTTATTTGGAAAAACCTAGTGAGTTCTTGGAGACAAGAAGAGCAATCCCACATCCAAGGAGCGGCAGCTGCATGGGAGTAGGAGGGCCTAGAGGAGCTACTCCATGTTCAAGGTCAGGAGAGGCAGCCCTGAGGAGATACCCCTTTTCCAAGGTAAGGAGCAGTGGCTGCACTTTGCTGGAGCAGCCGTGAAGAGATACCCCATGACAAGGTAAGAGAAACCCAAGTAAGATGGTAGGTGTTGCGAGAGGGCATCAGAGGGCAGACACACTGAAACCATAATCACAGAAAACTAGTCAATCTAATCACACGGACCACAGCCTTGCCTAACTCAGTGAAACTAATCCATGCCATGTGGGGCCACTCAAGACGGGCGGGTCATGGTGGAGAGGTCTGACAGAATGTGGTCCACTGGAGAAGGGAATGGCAAACCACTTCAGTATTCTTGCCTTGAGAACCCCATGAACAGTATGAAAAGGCAAAATGATAAGATACTGAAAGAGGAACTCCCCAGGTCAGTAGGTGCCCAATATGCTACTGGAGATCAGTGGAGAAATAACTCCAGAAAGAATGAAGGGATGGAGCCAAAGCTAAAACAATACCCATTTGTGGATGTGACTGGTGATAGAAGCAAGGTCCGATGCTGTAAGAGCAATATTGCATAGGAACCTGGAACGTTATGTCCATGAATCAAGGCAAATTGGAAGTGGTCAAACAGGAGATGGCAAGAATGAATGTCAACATTCTAGGAATCAGCGAACTGAAATGGACTGGAATGGGTGAATTTAACTCAGATGACCATTATATCTACTACTGTGCGCAGGAATGCCTTAGAAGAAATGGAGTAGCCATCATGGTCAACAATAGAGTCCGAAATGCAGTACTTAGATGCAATCTCAAAAACGACAGAATGATCTCTGTTCATTTCCAAGGCAAACCATTCAATATCACAGTAATCCAAGCCTATGCCACAACCAGTAATGCTTAAGAAGCTGAAGTTGAACAGTTCTATGAAGACCTACAAGACCTTTTAGAACTAACACCCAAAAAAGATGTCCTTTTCATTATAGGGGACTGGAATGCAAAAGTAGGAAGTCAAGAA
>NW_011495072.1:13818725-13819168 GCF_000754665.1 Bison bison bison | reverse complement strand
AAGAAAAAGAAATGCAAAAAAGCAAAATGGCTGTCTGAGGAGGCCTTACAAATAGCTGTGAAAAGAAGAGAAGTGAAAAGCAAAAGAGAAAAGGAAAGATAGAAGCATCTGAATGCAGAATTCCAAAGAATAGCAAGGAGAGATAAGAAAGCCTTCCTCACCAATCAATGCAAAGAAATAGAGGAAAACAACAGAATGGGAAACACTAGAGATTTCTTCAAGAAAATTAGAGATAACAACAGACCATTTCATGCAAAGATGGGCTCGATAAAGGACAGAGATGGTATGGACCTAACAGAAGCAGAAGATATTAAGAAGAGTTGGCAAGAACACACAGAAAAACTGTACAAAAAAGATCTTCACGACCCAGATAATCACCATGGTGTGATCACTCACCTAGAGCCATACACCCTGGAATGTGAAGTCTAGTGGGCCTTAGAAAG
>NW_011495072.1:13814032-13817910 GCF_000754665.1 Bison bison bison | reverse complement strand
CCAACCTAGATAGCATATTCAAAAGCAGAGACATTACTTTGCCAACAAAGGTCCATCTAGTCAAGGCTATGGTTTTTCCAGTAGTCATGTTATGGATGCGAGATTTGGACTGTGAAGAAAGCTAAGAACTGAAGAATTGATGCTTTTGAACTGTGATGTTGGAGAAGACTCTTGAGAGTCCCTTGGACTGCAAGGAGATCCAACCAGTCCATTCTAACCGAGATCAGTCCTGGGTGTTCATTGGAAGGACTGATGCTGAAGCTGAAACTCCCATACTTTGGCCACCTCATCCGAAGAGTTGACTCCTTGGAAAAGACCCTGATGCTGGGAGGGATTGGGGGCAGGAGGAGAAGGGGACGACAGAAGATGAGATGGCTGGATGGCATCACTGACTCGATGGACATGAGTTTGAGTGAACTCCGGGAGTTGATGATGGACAGGGAGGCCTGGCGTACTGCGATTCATAGAGTCACAAAGAGTCGCACACGACTGAGCGACTGAACTGAACTGAAGTGAGCTGTTGTGTGATTGGTTGTCCTTAGATTTTGATTTCTTAATCCTGAGATGCTTATGGGATTTGGTCTTGGTTTGTTCAGCTTAGGCTGCTATCTTATAGCCAATTATTTTGCCAGTAAAGTGGGAATAGCACAGAAATGCAATTCAGAACAAGCCTGCTACAGCAAAAACCACAGGCATCCAGGCATCCTTTTCTAAAGGAAAAGATCATACTTTTACAGAGGAAAAGGGAAGGTTGGGAGGGATTATAGTACACAAAGAGTCCTTTGGAAAAAACTGAGAGTTTGAGGTACAGTGGCTTTTCACTGGCTGAATTGTGACCACCCTTCTTTGGCTGGGCTGTTAACAGGCAAAGAGGAAATCTTCCTACCTCTTGTTGGGATAGTAAAGTTGCAAGTTTCTTTCTATGGGAGATGCAAGGTACATCTCTTCCTTTTGGGGTCTGCAGATGGGCATCAGAGCTCCTGCTTCCAACCTTCCCAAATCCAATTTAAATGAGGTTTTCTTTATTCATTTTCACAGCTGTTAAGGCATTAGAATAACTTCAGTCTAATAACTCCCTTCTTTAATTAATTTAACAGCTTTCAGATAATCATTAACTCAAACTTGTCTGATCTCTTGCCTAAATGAATTTTGGAAGAAGGGGCAAAGTTAAATGGCTGAGCCCCCTTCATTCTAACCACTAGGAGACTAAATGAGCAGCAGGACTGAAAACATTCTCCTGTGTAATAGGACGGGACATTCAAGTCCCCATCCCAAAGTACTTCTACCTCAAAATGGCCACACTATGGTCAGGAATGGAAAGGTATCTGAACCAATTTTGCTCCTGCAGTATTCATGGCACCTCACAGCACAGTACTTTTCAATCTTTATCTTGCATATAAATTACCTGGGAATTTCAACTCAATAGGTTGAGGATGGGGCCTAGGATTTACATTTCTAACAAACTCTCAGATGATGGTGATATCTCTGGTCCCAGGACACATTTGAGTATCAGTGGTCTAAAACAACCATGTCTAACCTCCTAACTTTTCCATGATTCTTTAAGTTGGTCCCAAGAGGCTTGGACTATGTACTGTCTTAGTCTGTTGGGGCTGCTATAACAAAATGCTGCAAAATGCTTGGTGGCTTATAAACAACAGAAACTTAATGCTCATAGCTATGGAGACAGAGAAGTCCAAGATCAGATTGCCATCACAATAGGATTTGGTGAAGACACTCTTCCTGGCTGCAAATCTCCAACTTCTTCCTATGTCCACACATGGTAGAAGGAGCTAGGGAGCTCCAAGTGAGATTATAAGAACACTAATCTCATTCTCAAAGGGATCCACCCTCAAGATCAAGTACCTCCCAAAGGCCAAGTCTCATAATATCACTACATTGGGCGTTAGAATTACAATATATAAATTCTGAGGGGATACAACCATTCAGACCATAGCTTGTTTAAAACTTGAAAGCAGCACTTAAAGGGACATAATGGAGGCATGGTGGGAGGGAGATGGATGGTGGAATAAGCATATGTCTGAGAAGCCATCTACACAGCAGTTATAAATTGTTTAGAATGAAGCTTCAGATATAGTTCATCAGCAAATATGGGTATGAATATCTGATAAAATATTATAGTTTCAAATTTAGTTTTGATTAAAGATTATTTGGTTTGATTTCTAGTGATTTTCATTAACAAAAATCAAATTATGGTAATGATTTCAGTCTTTTGTGATATTCTGAGTTAATACTAATAATCATTATAAGTGTTAGCAAATGATATTTAGGCAATTGCTAGTTTTAGATCACTCCAAATCCAATAAAAGTCCAAATTAGTTTGTAGTTTATTAATATTTATAATAAAATTACTAATATTCCAAAAAATTTTGACATAGCACTTAAATCGATTCTTGGTACTCTTCTGAGTATATACAGGTTGAAACAACTGAGCAGTTCTAGATTTTCTGTGATAAATTCCATCTGGGTAATGCAATGGAGATATTTCAAAGTCATTTCTTTGGTCCAGATTTCAGAATCAATCCGTTAGTATTCTTATGTCTTCCTTCCCTGCGAGGTAACCAATTTAAGTGAAATAAAGCGATTTTTAATGGAATAGACTGTTCAAATGACCCTATTTCCTGAAGAGGGCATTTTCATGAATATTTATTTAATCTCTTTTACTTTTCTCAGGTTTTATTTTAAATTATGTTCACCACTATAACCTCAGGAGTTGAAAAATCTATTTTTTCATGAAGGCACTGAATAATAAACATATACCTGTTGCATAAGTTTCTAAGACATTTCTATAACTTGCTTTTAAAATATTCATCTGATGCCATACAGCCATAGATGACAGATACACCTCTTCTTCCTTTAGATTTTTTAAAAATAGGGTAAAAATAATAAGGCACATAGAAGTAATATAATTGAAAGATAAAACAAATAATTATAATTATTTTAAAAGTTATCACAAGTAGGAAATATTGATACGTTCATGACGAAAAGGAGCAATATGTATATATACATATTCAGTATGTCCATATACTAAATGCAAAATTTTATCTCTCTGAAACACATAAAAAACATAAATAGTTTTCATAAAACTCCGAAAACTGCTCATCCTATGGAGTTTGTTAAATTTTTACACTAGCTTGAGCAAGAATACCTCATGGATAAGTTTTCCCTATACCTGTTTTAATCAGAATCATAAAGTGCTTTGTTTAAATTCAAGTTTGTAAGTGTTTTAAATAACCGAAAATAATTGGTGGGTAAATTTGATCCACAATATTCTGTTCCCAGAAGATTCTCATTATTTGAGTCAATGAGAGGAAAAATATACATTTTTTTCAAGAGAATTCTGATCCCTCCAAGTCCCAACAAAAAACGATAGAAAACATGAAGCCCTAGATGCTTTGATACTTTTTTTTAAATTAACATTGTTATTACAAATGGCTCTGGTTGAAGCCATCCTATCTTGCCCATACCACTGCCATCAGGAAAATCCCTTCCCCTGCATTCTATGTTTAAAATCATAATTAGCTCACCTTCTACAGGGCCAAGGATAAAAATGGCACTTAACAACAAGCTTTGTGAGAACTTTGCCGGAGAACTTTGAACCACTTTTGATTACTGTTAACCAACACTTTGAACACTGGAAGCATTAACAGCTGTAAACAAACGTAAAAAAAAATTAAGACACAGCCTGTACATAGTTTGGATGTGCTAAATTACTTATTTTTTACTCAGTTTCTGTGCTCTATATATAGGGTCATCAGATTAGATCAGATCAGATCAGTTGCTCAGTTGTGTCCGACTCTTTGCGACCCCATGAATCGCAGCAGGCCAGGCCTCCCTGTCCATCACCAATTCCCAGAGTT
>NW_011495072.1:13800042-13813932 GCF_000754665.1 Bison bison bison | reverse complement strand
AAGGGACTCTCAAGAGTCTCTCCAACACCACAGTTCAAAAGCATCAATTCTTCGGCGCTCAGCCTTCTTCACAGTCCAACTCTCACATCCATACATGACCACAGGAAAAACCACAGGAAATGGCTAATGAATAATGTCTAGCAACTTGACTGGTAAATAAAAATCCATCCATAGAGTAAAATAGTTTCCTTTTTTCCTCTCATTGTTCTGTCAACTAACTATACCGTGTGATTGTGTGAATGAATGACATGACCTGGGAAAAGCAAGTGAGGAGCCCTGCTCTTCAGTTCCACAGCGACCTCATATGGCTTATGGCAGAAACACTGTCAGGGGTTTATACTGACCTGCCAATGGACTTCCCTGGTGGCTCAGATGGTAAAGCGTCCGCTTACAATGTGGGAGACTGGGGTTCGGTCCCTGGGTCATGAAGATCTCCTGGAAAAGGAAATGGCACCCCACTCCAGTATTCTTGCCTGGAAAATCCCATGGACGGAGGAGCCTGGTAGGCTACAGTCCATGGGGTCACAAAGAGTCAGACATGACTGAGTGGCCACTTTTCTTTCTTTCACTTTTTCTGTCAAACAATCTGATTCTAAGAATCCCTTAGACTCTTATCATTTTACTAAAAATCTTAGATTTTAGAATAAGAAAACTCAAATGTAAATTTTTGAGCTGACATTACATGTGTGAGTCAAAAATATACTCAGTTTCCTCATTGGTAAAAGGTAATAATGATCCCTACTTTACAGGGCTATTGTGAAAAAATCAAATGAGGTATATCATACATGAAAGTTTTGTGAGCCAGTGATGGTAACAATTATTATGAAAGCAAGCAAAAAGCTAATTTTATATCTTGGCTATTGTGAATAATGCTACAATAAACATGGATACCCATGTATCTCATCAAAAGTCTATTTTCATTTACATTGAGTATATACCCAGAAGTGGAATTACTGGATCATACAGTTGCTCTATTTTCAACTTTTAGAGGAAACTCTATATTGTTTTCCATAGTGCTTGAATCAATTTACATTCCCAATCAACAGTGCACAAGGGTTCCCTTTTTTTACCAAATCCGTGCCAGCACCTGTCTCATGCCTTGATGATAGCCCATCTAAGAAGTGTGAGGTGACAATCTCCTTGTGGCTTTTATTTGCATCTCCCTGATGATTAGTGATGTTGAGAATCTAATCATGTGTCTGTTGGCAATTTTGATGCTTGCTTTGAAAAAAATGTCTATTCAATTGTCCGTTTTTAATCCTATTTTTTGTTATTGTGTTAGAACTTCAGATATTTTGGATATGTGAATATATATATAAACCCTAGATATAGAGGGCTCCATATTCAAAATATGGTTTATAAAATTTTCTCCCATTCTGTAGACTGCCATTTCATTTTGTTAATATACAATAGAATATTATTCAGCCATAAGAAAAAGGGATATCCTACCATGTGTGTGACAAAACAGATTGATTTTGAGCACAGTATGCTAAGCAAGATTAGTCAGACAGAGAAAGAACAAGTGCTGTATGATATTACTTTTATGTAGACTCTAAAATCTCTATAAAAAATAGAAAATCTGTTAAAAAAAAAGAGAGAGAGTAAAATAGTAGTAACCAAGGGATGGGGGCTGGAGGGATAATATTTATGATGCTTAAGAGTACAAACTTGTAACAAGTTGTAAATCAGTTGCAGAGATCTAATGTACAATATCATGAATATAGATAATAGTATTGTTGTATAATGATACACTGCAATAGATATCACTTCAATGGCAGTCATATTACAATAGATAAATGTATCAAAGTGACACCATATGCCTTACATTTATAAAATATAATGTCAAATTTATTAAATAAAAAATAACTTAAGAACCAAACAAAAGAAAGTTAATACTAGATTGGAAGATGGATAGCTTTGTAAGCCCCACTGAAACATGCAGTAGTAAAAAAATAAAAATTAAAAACTAGCCCCTCAGCGAATTTTTGTCTTCATACATTTCTTTTTCTAGAAAACCAAATGCTGAGTGGACAGGCGACTCCAATACCACATAAAAAGCAGCACAGTGCCAGATCTTTTTCAATGCAAAAAGAATCAAATTGCTGTTTTGCTTCACCTTGATATTCTTTTCTCAGTGCTGTGTGTAAAGGCCACAGGCATTAAGTCTGGTTTACCTTGGAATTTCCCATCAGCCTTCAAAAGGAACCAAAGAACAGCAAGGTCTGAGCTTATTTCCATCATAGGTGTAAGAAACATCTGAAAATAATACTAATAATAGAATAACAATAATAATAATAGTTTATGTTTACTGAGCACTTACAATATGTCAGGCATTGTTCAAAGAACTTCTTATGCACTAATGTATTTAATTTTCCTAATATTATCATTATCTTCATTTTCTAGACAAGCAGCTGACAGGACAAGCTTATTTTACAAAGTAACCTAGATGCATTATAAACCTTATTTCATCAAATTCTTAACATAATTGCATGGCCAAAGCCCAAGAAAGAACAGCCAAGAATAGAACTATCATACACTAAAACTCAAAGCCTATAAATGTTTTTCAACAAAAATGGACAAGACTGTTCAGAGTGCCTTAAGAAATTTAGTATCCTAACCACTGAATCTTAGTAATGACCCTTTTCTAGACATTGTTACATTCAAAACATCTCCACTTACTTCTCAATTCTCCCTAGGGGAAAATCATAGCCCTTTTTTAAGAATAAAATTTTAAGGAGAATGACAAAACAGTTTCTTGGATTTAGCCAGGAATGAATCTTGGCTATTCACTCATTCATTCATTCAATATTTAATGGGTATATTGTCCTTAAGGCAAAAGACAAGGTATCACCATGTCACCAAAAAGAAAATACATACAATCCACATCCTGTTTACAGTATATAAAGGGAAGTAGGACAAAAATACAAATAATATTTAAAAGAAAGTGATGTGAGGTGAATGAACCCAGAAGCTGTAATACAGAGTGTGCCATATGCTTAGACTCTCAGTCGTGTCTAACTCTTTTTGACTCCATGGACTGTAGCTCACCAGTTTCCTCTGTCCATGAGGATTCTCCAGGCAAGAATATCAGAGTGGGTAGACATGCCCTCCTCCAGGGAATCTTCACAACCCAGGAATCAAACCCTGGTCTCCCACATTGCAGGAGGATTCCTTACTGCCTGAGCCACCAGGGTAGCCAAGAATACTGGAGCTGGGTAGCCTATCCCTTCTGCAGGGGAACTTCCTGACCCAGGAATTGAACTGATTCTGCACTGCAGGCAGATTCTTTACCAGCTGAGCTACCCAGGAAGCCCCATTCAGAGTGAAGTAAGTCAAAAAGAGAAGAATAAGTATCATAAGGCATATATGGGTAGCTCAGATGGTAAAGAATCCACCTGCAATGTGGGAGACCTGGGTTTGATCCCTGAATTGGGAAGATCCCCTGAAGGAGGGCATGGCAACCCACTCCAGTATTCTTGCCTATAAAATCCCCAGGGACAGAGGAACCTGGCAGGTTGCAGTTCATGGGGTCGAAAAGAGTCAGACATGACTGAGCAACTAAGCACATCACAGCAACAAGGCATATATATGGAATCTAGAAAAATGGCACTGATGAACATATTTGCAGGGCAGGAATAAAGACTCAGACATAGAGAACAGACTTATGGACACAGCAGGGGAAGGAGAGGGTGGGATGAACTGAGAGAGTAGCACTGAAGTATATACATTACCATGTGCAAGGTATAGCTAATGGGAAGATAGATAGCTAGTGTGAAGTTGCTATAGTGCACAGGGAGCTCAGCCCAGTGCTCTCTGACAACCTAGAAGGGTGGCATGGGTTGGGAGGTGGGAGAGAGTTTCAAGAGGGAGGGGACATGTGTATACCTATGGCTGATCCATGTTGATGTATAACAGAAACCAACACAACACTGTACAGCAATTGTTTTCCAATTAAAAATAAATAAAAAAAGAAAGTGATGTGTACTATGCTGCTGCTACTGCTGCTAAGTCCCTTCAGTCGTGTCCAACTCTGTGCGACCCCATAGACGGCAGCCCACCAGGCTCCCCCGTCCCTGGGATTCTCCAGGCAAGAACAATGGAGTGGGTTGCCATTTCCTTCTCCAATGCATGAAAGTGAAAAGTGAAAGTGAAGTCGCTCAGTCGTGTCCGACTCTTAGCGATCCCATGGACTGCAGCCCACCAGGCTCCTCCGTCCATGGTATTTTCCAGGCAAGAGTACTGGAGTGGGGTGCCATTGCCTTCTCCGGATGTGTACTATGAGACATATGCAAATTAGAATGTCCTTAAGTCATTGCTAGTTGAAGACAGATCAGACATTCCCATGGGGAAGATAAGGTTTAGGCCTAAGCTTTGAAGAGAGGATAGACTTGAACAAGTAGAATCCAAAATGAAGAGAATTCCAAGCAAAACTCAGTATGAGCCAAAATATAAATGTGCCAAAATAGAAGTCATTTTAAGAAACCATTAACACCATTATGGCTGAAACAGACTAGTGTGTAGGGGTTGAGAGAAGGGCAATAGGGGAAAAAGAAGAGAAAATCAGAAGGGACACAAAGAAAGATCATGAGGGGGCAGGTTAGCATGGGGAGAGAGGGTCACTGAACATTCTGAATAGAAGAGAGTCATGACATTTTATAAAATTATTTATGTGACAACTATATTAGAATGGATTGAAGAGGGCACAGCTTGGAAAGAAAGAGACCTGCCTGTGTCAACTAAAGCAAACAGCAATAGAGGAAAGAGGAGTGAATTCAGAAAAAATTGCAAAGATAGGTTCAGTCCTTTGATCACTGATTTGATGTAAGTGGGTACACTTCATTCGAAGTGAAGTTTTGAGGTTGAATAAACTCATGGAGTTGTTTATTCAATCAAAAATTATGAAATACATTTGCCTGTCTTGGCAAAGTATTGTGTTAGACACTGTAGAAAAAGAGGTAAACTATTTCCATTCTTGGGTTAGCAGGAGGAGATTTAATGTCACATCCACAAAATAACATCAAGAGGAGTAGATTTCATGGGCAAAGACATATGCAAATATGGAAACACTGAGTTTGAAGATCTGGCTGAAAATCCAGAAAATGTGTCCCATACGTAAAATTTGTCACAATCAAGCTCTATTATCTCCTTTGTAAAGTTTTATCCTGACTCATCCAATAAACTTCTTTTTTTAATGCCATCTATGACCAACCTAGATAGCATATTATAAAGCAGAGACATTACTTTGCCAACAAAGGTCCATCTAGTCAAGGCTATGGTTTTTCCAGTGGTCATGTATGGATGTGAGAGTTGGACTGTGAGGAAGGCTGAGCACTGAAGAATTGATGCTTCAGTGAGAAAAGAACAGACTTACGGACACAGCAGGGGAAGGAGAGGGTGGGATGAACTGTGGTGTTGGAGAAGAACTCTTGAGAGTCCCTTGGACTGAAAAGAGGTCCAACCAGTCCATTCTAAAGGAGATCAGTCCTGGGTGTTCATCGGAAGGACTGATGCTGAAGCTGAAACTCCAGTACTTTGGCCACCTCATCCGAAGAGTTGACTCATTGGAAAAGACCCTGATGCTGGGAGGGATTGGGGGCTGTAGGAGAAGGGGACGACAGAGGATGAGATGGCTGGATGTCATCACTAACTCAATAGATGTGAGTTTGAGTGAACTCCAGGAGTTGGTGATGGACAGGGAGGCCTGGCGTGCTGCGATTCATGGGGTCGCAAAGAGTCAGACACAACTGAGCAACTGAACTGAACTGATGTCCTTTTCACTGCACAAATCTCAGAATACAAATATCTAAGTACTATTGAGTCTGCTTGCTTCTTAACTCTCAGATTTGCCCAACTCTCTTTACCCACCCCAAGTTACCCTAATTCACATCTCCATCTCCTCTCAACTCAATTAATGTTTCAGTCCAACCAGTCCCCTTACCTGCAGTTTTAACACTCTATAAATCTGTTCTCTATTCAGGAGCCTGAGTGGTTTTCTAAAACATAAATCTGAAGATTTCTAAAACATTCCTTCCTTTGCAAAATGGCTTTCAGTGGTTTCTCACAGCTCAGAAATAAACTACAAATTATTCAGCGTGACCCACAACTCTCGACTCCTGCTCACCTCTCCAGCATTTTCTCTCAATATGATGTTCCTCTCATACCAGGCTTTAGTCCCACATCAGATCAACTATGCCATTCTCTCCATCACTATCATGTCTTCTCAGATGATATTCCTTCTGTATAAACTATTATAACTCCTTTCTTGTTTGTGTGAGTCCTTTTCATCTTTTAGTTACCAATTTATCTATCCCTATACTCCACAGTATAGATCTGAAATTCTTATAATGTGATACACTACATTTCTACAATCATAGCACTTATCATACTACATTTTCATTTTCTGTTAATTCTTCAGTGCTTGTAACCTGCTGCTGCTGCTGCTGCTAAGTCACTTCAGTCATGCCTGACTCTGTGCGACCCCATAGATGGCAGCCCACCAGGCTCTGCCGTCCCTGGGATTCTCCAGGCAAGAACACTGGAGTGGGTTGCCATTTCCTTCTCCAATGCATGAAAGTGAAAAGTAAAAGTGAAGTCACTTAGTCGTGTCTGACTCTTAGCGACCCCATGGACTGCAGCCTACCAGGCTCCTACGTCCATGGGATTTTCCACTAGACTGTAATTATCATGAAGACAAGGATTATCTTTAATTCACAATTGTAGTACTTTATATAGCTAACACCACCTTGCTAATTGCTAAGTCACTTCAGTCATGTCCGACTCTGTGACCCCATGGACTGCAGCCTACCAGGCTTCTCCATCCAAGGGATTCTCCAGGCAAGAACACTGGAGTGGTTTGCCATTTCCTTCTCCAATGCATGAAAGTGAAAAGTGAAAAGTGAAGTCGCTCAGTCGCGTCCGACTCTTAGCGACCCCATGGACTGCAGCCTACCAGGCTCTTCCATCCACAGGATTTTCCAGGCAACAGTACTGGAGTGGGGTGCTGTTGCCTTCTCACAGCACCTTAGACACAGCAAATAATTGATTAGTATTTACTGAGTTAATGAAAGGGACTACATTCTAACACAATTGAACACCACCATTTCTAGAAAAGAACCCTAACACATATGGTATTATCATCACCATCTCAACATAACTGCAAATTTTCATTATGTATTTGTCTAATGCGCTTCCCTGGCAGCTCAGCAGCCAAGAATCTACCTGCTAATGCAGGAGATGCAGGTTCAATTCCTGGGTTGGGAAGACCCCTTGGAAAAAGAAATGGCAACCCACTCCAGTATTTTTGCCAGGGAAGTCCCATGAACAGAGGAGACTGCTGGGCTGTTACAGTCCATGGGGTTACAAAAGAGTCAGACATAACTTGGTGACTAACAATTTGTCTAATATATCATGAACTCTTTGAAGTCAAGAACTACATTTTATAATCTCTGTATGCCCTGTATCTTCCAAGCTAACTTCAACATGGTAGGAACTAATCAATTTTTTCTAAGTGAAGAAGTGAATAAAAATAAATGCTTTATATAAACCACCTCATCCAGTTTCTCAAGCAACTCTGTGCTATATTTATAGATGAGATATTTGATACTATTGCAAATTATCAATAAAGACAATTTTCTAAAATTCTAGATAGACTTAATATGGAATCCTCTGGGCAGGAATACTGGAGTGGGTAGCCTTTCCCTTCTCCAGGGGATCTTCCCAACCCAGAGATTGAACCCAGGTCTCCCACATTGCAGGCAGATTCTTTACCAGTTGAGCTACAAGGGAAGCCCTTAATAAATTCACAGTAGTTCATATCATAAACTTCCCAAAGATATTCACTCCAATCAATTCCTTTCCAAGTTATTCTGATAGGCTTAAACAGAATCCCTCTAGGACAGAATATGGACCAACTTCTTAAGGACTACTTGGGGATCTAGTTAAACATACAGATTCCAGGGCCTTACCCAGAATTCTTGAATCAAAATCTTATGCCTAACAAAGTTTGAGATGTACTAAAATAAAAGAGTAAAAGAGTTCTCATTCACACTGACCTGAAAGATTCATTTCCTATAATGTAACAAAAATTCAAACTGTAGTCCTTGACAGAATTATAATCACATCTGTTCTCGGGAATTCCTATTTTAGGATCTGGGCATATTTCAATTACCAGTTAAAGAACAAAAACAAAAAAAACCTACATTCCTTGAGCATTTCTTACATAAACATTGTTCTGTCATTATTCTATAAGGCAATCACAGTTTTGACATTATTTAGTAATGCATTGCTCCCTTGCAGAAGAATAATAGATCCTTTGATAGGACACAAACCTTGTCCTGGGAAGAAGATGTATTTACTCTCTAAGTATCCATATTTAGAAAGATGTAGCTGATGAGTCAAGTGCTGCCCAGATTAACAAGTCACCAAAAAATGAGAAAACTTAGCTTATTCGGAGTTCTCTTAATAGAGACCTTTGGATTTTTAAGTCCGTCATTTAAAATGTTTTTAGCACTACTGAATAATAAAATTATCATGCTGTTATTAGGGTATATATTTATAACTAAATGTAACAATCGAACTAGGTGAGAAGGTCATTTACCAATAATAAAAGTTTTACTATCAGAGAATATACCATTTTGTTCTCTGTTTATTTGAATAGGTTATTAGGGAAATACCTCTTGGTGGCTGGAAATTCATAGATTACAAAGGTTTGCATGACTATTTTATGAACTGTGATTCCAAGAATACCATTTTGTCATTGTCTTCTCATCGACTGTATTAATAAAGGTTTTTGTGACTGTAAACTCTAAAAAGCAACTCTGACTTCAACAAGAAGAGAATTTGTTAAAAGAATATTAAGATATCTCACAGATTTCAAAGAAGAGTTTTTTTAAAAAAGTAAATCTCTTGAAGTAAGGGACAGAAACAAGTTGTGAAATTTCAGTAGCAGCTAATGTTGTCATCAGTGTATCTCAAAAACCAGCTGAGTCTTAAGGTCCTTAAGTTCAAAATTTTTTAATCTAGAGAAGCAGAGACTTATTGACCCATTCCTCTTCTAACATGTTTGCACTGAAATTAAAAACTTCTATTCAATGAGAATACTTATATGCAAAGTAAATACAGAGATGATAGAATTGGAAAATATATTGGTAACACCCCAACCTGACGTGGTATTTATAATCAGATTACAACAGAAATTCCTGAAAATCAGTTAGAAAATAAAACAGTCACCCCAACAGAAAAATGGATAAAAGCATAAAGAAGAGAAAATCCAAACATCCATAAAGTATGTGAGTAGATGCTCTAACGTTCTAGTAATCAAAGACACGTAAATTAAAGCCACAATAGGAAGTCAATCTAAATCTATTAGTTCAGCAAAAATAAGAAAGGTGGTAATGCCAAGTGCTGGCAGTAATGTAGGGCCGTTGGAACTTACAGGTACTATTACTGGGAGTGTGAACTAGAGCAGCTATTCTTGAGAACAATCTGGCTCTACTCAGTCAAAATAGTATGTGTACAACTTCTCACTTCCAACTCTATTTTGGATATATATCTCAAAGAAGTTTGTTCAAAAGTCCCAAAGGGGTATGTAAAGGATATTCCCTGCAGTGTTATTTGTGTAAGCAAACTCCTGTGTTCATTACTCAAAGAGTGATAGGCAAAAATTTTTGAAGGCACACCACAGAGTTCAATGCACATTAAAA
The DNA here is from genome assembly GCF_000754665.1 of Bison bison bison. NCBI lineage: Eukaryota > Metazoa > Chordata > Mammalia > Artiodactyla > Bovidae > Bison > Bison bison. Next base: position 13,804,231 of record NW_011495072.1, on the reverse strand, counting down.
GCAACAACTTGGATGTAATCATAAAAATAAAAATATAGATGATTAAAGGCATTACTCAAAGTGAAAAATACTGAACAAAATATATTACACAATGCTACTTTATGCTAATTTAATTTACATACTGAGAATCAACAATACACATTCTGCAAGAGCACAGGCAAGCAAAAAGTTTCATGTTGTGCACATTCGAAATTTTGCCTAAGGTGAGAAAAGGAAGGAAGATGGGAGCTGGGAATGAAGATACAATGGAATCATTAAATAAAAGAAACAATGGAGGGGACTAATATGGATCAAAAACGATGATGTACCTGAGGTTCAGTTCAGTTCAGTCGCTCAGTTGTGTCCGACTCCTTTCAACCCCATGAATTGCAGCAGGCCAGGCCTCCATGTCCATCACCAACACCCGGAGTTCACTCAAACTCACATCCATGGAGTCGGTGATGCCATCCAGCCATCTCATCTTCTGTCATCCCCTTCTCCTCCTGCCCCCAATCCCTCCCAGCATCAGGGTCTTTTCCAATGAGTCAACTCTTCGCATCAGGTGGCCAAAGTATTGGAGTTTCAGCTTTAGCATCAGTCCTTCCAATCAACACCCAGGACTGATCTCCTTTAGGATGGACTGGTTGGATCTCCTTGCAGTCCAAAGGTACATGTAGTTAATTCCTTACCACATAGTTATGTATTTGTATGTTTTATTAATGTAAGTATGAGAAAAAATAAAAATAGAGGTCCATGTAAATACATTACTTTTATTATCTGAATAAGAATGTAGGGTGAGAGACACAGAAGTTGAATATGAACACAGGTTAGTTTGAAAAGTTTGTGATCCTTTATTCCTTCTACTATTCCAATGCATTTTACAATGTTCTTTTATTAACATAATTTTCTAAACCCCACAGAACCTAATTTAAAATTTACAACTATGTACAATTCTCTTTCTTTCCTTTCTTATCTATAATCATATCTTTGCTTTCATTCTCACTGACATTTACATTCATACCATGACCTAGTTAAATTTCAACCTCAGCCTGTGGTCCCTCCATCTGTCAGCCAACAGTCTCCTCCACCCTGCATCATTCATGCACAAACTTGACAATATTTTAAACTTCATTGTCACATTTTTTTTCTTTATAAGCCTCTAATAATTTTGTTGTAATGTATACTTCAATCTTTTTTCATTCAATAAACCTACTCCTCTTCATTGCCACTGAGACTCTAATAACTCAAGCATAGATTATTAAGAAACTTGATTATAACTGACCCCTTGATATATATATAGTCACCTAACTCGTTAACATCTAAAATCTTACCACTTCTCTCTTAGCAGGTGGCCTCATTTCAGACTTTATTAAGGATTTTGAGCTCCTAAATATCCTGCATCTCAATTCTCCAAATGTTGACCACTATGCGTACCTACTCATCCTTTTTCACCTTCACAGGATCAGAAATCTGTCCTTTTATCTAACTCCACCACAGTTATAAATCCCAACCCTTTCAATTCCTGAAAAATTTTACTTCCATATTTGTCTCATTTTTCTTAGTAGCTTCAGGTTCTCCCTGTTCACTAGGTCCTGTTTCTTTCTTCAGGCTTACCTAAGTCTTCTCTCATCTTACAACTTTGCACTGAAATCATCCCTTCCATCCTAAATCTTTCTCTCTCTCTGATCCTATGGAGGCATTTAGACACATACATTCTTACATCATGGCTTTTTTATTTATTTTTTTTTTTTGAGAAATTGTTTCACTCTACATATTACTCTCCTCACATATACACATATATATACAGTGACATATACAGTTGATTCCTTAGGACATAAACTCTGTGACAATGCTAGGAATGATTCTGTTTACTCTGGACTTATCCTTTCAGTATCAAAGACCTGGAAATATTAATTTGTCAAACTCTTGCCTGGGTACTTTCCACTGCTTCCTAACTGAATTCTCTGTCTCACCACTCTATCCTTCTTTATTTCTACAAAACGAATATCTGTATTCCTCTATTGCTATAAATAAAGTTCATCTCTTTAGCATGACATGTAATCCTTTAGCACAGAAAATAATCTCTCACAAAAATATATTCCCAACTCTTCTTTCCAGCTTCATCTTTTACCAGAACCTTTCTTTCTAATGTATTCCATGTCCTAGTTATATCAAGCTATTTGTTTTTTCTAAAAGCAACTTGTTACCTTTTGTTTTATTTTCATGCTTTCTACATTCTGGTCAATCTACCTGAAAGCCATTCTCATCTCTACCTAGTAAACTCCTATTCAGCCTTTAAGACCCCTCTCAACTATTATCTTGCCTTGGGATTTTCATAAGCTTTAAGATAAATACTCACATTATTCAGGCTGTTTCCCTGGCCCTCTGTTAGCACCCTATATTTCTGCTATCACAATACTCATCACCTTTATAATAATTACCAGAAAATACTTGCTTTACCTACCAAAATGGAAGTGCAGACAATCTGTCTTACTAATCATTGTATCATCAGCACCTCAGTCACTGCCTATTATATCACATGTAGTCTATGACGAGGCTTCCCAGGTGGCCCAGTGGTAAAGAATGTGCCTGCCAATGCAGGAAACCCAGGCTCAATCCCTGAGTTTGGAAGATCCCCCGGAGGAGGAAATGGCAATCACTGCAGTATTCTTGTCTAGAAAATCCATGGACAGAGGAGCCCTGCAAGCTACAGTCCATGGGGTCACAAAAGAGTCAGACATGACTCAGCGCCTGGACGACAACAAAGGTGTATAAAGGCTTGGCTGAATACAGGGATAAACAAATTAGTAGTATTCATCTATATATGTCTTCCACTTCATCCATTACCTACAGAATTTGTTCCAGAGCAATAGCTAGTGCTCAATTAAAGGTTGCTGAGTAGACAAATAGAGGGGTAAAAAAAAAATGAATGAAATTTTCCACTTTCCTTTGCTAGGTTTTATCAAACCATCATCACCCTTCCACTTAAATTTGTCACTAATCATTAAAATTGGTAAAAGACTGACCTCTCTTAGCTTTATGGGCTCCTGACACATTTACAAATTGGTTAATATTAATTATAATACATAAATCTATTTTTAAAATAGTTTACCTTTTACTGTTATTATATCAGGGCATAGGAATAAATTAACTATAATCTTTCACTCTTGAACACTATCATCACTGGTCTTCAACGCCTTTTAAATTTTTGTTTATTTGCTTATTTACTGAATGTAATTCTATAAATTCATCAAGTCACCTAAGAATAGAATATAAATAGTTGCTCATATCTATCTCTGTATTATTTCTTATTCCACACCCCAATCCCCACAATGCTAGAGTAACCTCTATCCTGAATTTTATTTTTATCATTCCTTTGTTGGCTTTCATCCCCTTATTCACATATAGATGTGTACTTACCTTTGAACTATATAAAAAGTATGTCATATTGTATATATTCCTCAGGGAATTTCTTTACCCCTAGAAGACTATGCTATGAAAAAGCAGCCAATTTCTTTTTCTCTTATAGCTATAATTTCTTCTGGAATGGTTAAAATCTATTACACTGTAATTGTATTATCAGTTATAGGATAGCAATGTCTCCTATCTGGTAAGTCTGAGTCCTCTTAGATATGTAATTTTTAAACACTTACTCAGTGATATAATTAGTATATTTTTAGATTGAGACTTAAAAAATGATCTAATCTCTGAGCACATTGTCCATTGATTTATCTTTTTTTTAATAAGGCATGAAATTTCAAGCATATGAGTCTGCAGCTAACTACCCAAATACATCTGGGATTACTCTACGGCTCACTAACAAAAACACATTCTCTTCCTGTCTAATTTGTTCATTCAATTTATTTAGCCTACATACTGTGCTCCTGGCACTGATTATAATGCCAAGAACTCCTTTGGTGTGGTCATTCTCCTGACTTATATTTTACAAACCAATCACAGAAAGCATAAAATCTTCTTATTAAGAACCCATATGCAGATGAACTCCCCAGGTCGGTAGGTGCCCAATATGCTACTGGAAATCAGTGGAGAAATAACTCCAGAAAGAATGAAGGGATGGAGCCAAAGCATAAACAATACCCAGTTGTGAAAGGGACTGGTGATGGAAGAAGGGTTCAATGCTGTAAAGAGCAATATTGCATAGGAACCTGGAATGTTAGGTCCATGAATCAAGGCAAATTGGAAGTGGTCA
>NW_011495072.1:13799400-13799942 GCF_000754665.1 Bison bison bison | reverse complement strand
AATCCCTTAGAAGAAATGGAGTAGCCATCATGGTCAACAAAAGAGTCCAAAATGCAGTACTTGGATGCAATCTCAAAAACGACAGAATGATTTCTGTATGTCTCCAAGGCAAACCATTCAATGTCACTGTAATCAAAGTCTATGCCCAACCAGTAATGCTGAAGAAGCTGACGTTGAACAGTTCTATGAAGACCTACAACACCTACTAGAACTAACACCAAAAAAAAGATGTCATTGTAATTATAGGGGACTGGAATGCAAAAGTAGAAAGTCAAGAAACACCTGGAGTAACAGGAAAATTTGGCCTGGAGTACAGAATGAAGCAGGGCAAAGGCTAATAGATTTCAGCCAAGAGAATGCACGGGTCATAGCAAACACCCTCTTCCAACAACACAAGAGTAGACTCTACACATGAACATCACCAGATGGTTGACACCAAAATCAGATTGATTATATTCTTTGCAGCCAAAGATGGAGAAGCTCTATACAGTCAGCAAAAACAAGACCGGGAGCTGACTGTGGCTTGGATCATGAACTCCTTA
>NW_011495072.1:13796367-13799251 GCF_000754665.1 Bison bison bison | reverse complement strand
TTGAAAAAGTAGGAGAAAACCACTAGACCATTCAGGTGTGACCTAAATCAAATCCCTTATGACTACACAGTGGAAGTGAGAAATAGATTTAAGGGACTAGATGTGATAGACAGACTGCCTGATGAACTATGGATGGAGGTTCATGACATTGTATAGGAGACAGGAATCAAGACCATCCCCAAGAAAAAGAAATGCAAAAAAGCAATATGGCTGCCTGAGGAGGCCTTAAAAATAGCTGTGAAAAAAGGGAAGTGAAAAGCAAAGCAGAAAAGGAAAGATATACCAATTTGAATGCAGAGTTCCAAAGAATAGCAAGGAGAGATAAGAAAGCCTTCCTCAGTGATCAATGCAAAGAAATAGAGGAAAACAATAGAATGGAGAGGGAGGAGCTAAGATGGCAGAGGAGTAGGACGGGGAGAACACTTTCTCCCCCACAAATTCATTAAAAGAACATTTAAACGCTGAGTAAATTCCACAAAACAATTTCTGAATGCCAGCAGAGGACATCAGGCACCCAGAAAAGCAACCCAAGTCTTCGAAAGGAGGTAGGAAAAAATATAAAAGACAAAAAAAGGGACAAAAGAGGGAGAGACGGAGTTCCGTCCCGCGAAGGAAGTCTTAAAAAGAGAGAAGTTTCCAAACACCAGGAAACCTTCTCACTGCCGAATCTGTGCTGAGCTTTGGAAGCACAGAGGGCAACATAACAGGGAGGAAAAATAAATAAAGAATTAAAACCCGCAGATTGCAAGCCCTGCGGTAACTCCCCCAGCGGAGAAGCAGCGCAAACGCCTGCACATGCCACTAGCAAGCGGGGGCTGGGCAGGGAGGCGTGGCGTGGGCTGCATCGCTTAGAGTAAGGATCTGGCCTGAATAACCTGAGTGCTATCTGAGAGAAATAATTTGGGCTAGCAAACCAGACTGTGGGATATCTACCACACGAAAAGCCAGCCCTAACCTAAGACACCGCCAGGCCCGCGCACGGAACAAAGAACTGAACAGAGATAGCCGGCTGCAGACCATCCCCCTCCGGTGACAGGCAGCCAGAACTGGAAGGGGGCAATCGCAGCCCCAGAGAGACATTATCTATAAAACTGTAAGCAGGCTTCTTTGCTAACTAAAACTTCTTGGGGGTCTGGACTGTCAACATCTGCCTGAGAAGGTGTGCCGGTTGTACACCTAGATAACCAAGCGGCGGGGAGGCGATAAGTCGCAGCAATCGCGCTCGCCAAACACCTCATCACCTGAGCTGCTCAGACCTGGGAAGGGCACAAAACGCAGGGCCAACCGAGTCTGCGCCTCTGAGGACTACCCGAGTGCCTGAACCTGAGCGGCTTGGACCTGGGAGGTGAAGGCAGCCCAGGGCCGGCCACAGATGGCTCCTGGCGGAGCAACCTAGAGCCTGAGCAGTGTGGGCAGGGAGGCTACAGGTGCCCTGAGTGGGGGCAGACCCAGTGTGGCTGAGGCACTGTGAGCACACGCCAGTGTTACTTGTTTGCAGCATCCCTCCCTCCCTCCCCACAGCGCAACTGAACAAGTGAGCCTAAAAAAAAAAAAAGAGTGTCCTCCACCGTCCCCTTTGTGTCAGGGCGGAAACCAGACACTGAAGAGACCAGCAAATAGAAGAAGCTATAACAGAGGGAACTGCCTTGGAAGCTACAGGCAATAGATTAAAACCCTGTGATTACTACCAACTACATAGGAAGGGGCCTATAAGTCGGACCAAGGAACTAGCCAAAAATGAACTGAACCCACAATACTCACAACAAAACCAGAGAAAGTCCTAGATATATTTTTACTATTTTTACAATCATTCTTTCTTTCTTTTTTTTAATTAAAAAAAAAAATTTAAGTCCTCTATTATTCCTTTAATTTTCACTTTTATATCCTATTACTTTGCAAAAAAAAAAAAAAAAGACCCTATTTTTTTAAAGCAAACTTCATATATATTCTTTTTATAATTTTTTTGACCTTGGTTTTTCTTTTGTCTTTTTTTTTTTTTCTTTTCTTTAACATTGTATTTTTGAAATTCCAAACTCTACTCTAGATTTTTAATTTATGCTTTTTGGTATTTGATATCAATTTTGTACCTATATTTTCTTTATAATTTTCGCGATCTTGTTTGTTTTTGTTTGTTCATTTTTTCTCTCTTTCTTTTCCTTCTTCTTTTCTTTAACATTGTATTTTTGAAATTCCAAACTCTACTCTAGATTTTTAATTTTTGCTTTTATGTATTTGTTACCAATTTTGTACCTTTAAGAACCCAATCTTCAGTATCCATTTTTCACTAGGGAATGAGATTACTGGCTTGACTGCTCTCTCTCCCTTTGGACTCTCCTTTTTCTCCACCAGGTCGCCTGTGTCTCCTCCCTAACCCCTCTCTACTCTACCCAACTCTGTGAATTTCTGTGTGTTCCAGACGGTGGAGAACACTTAGGGAACTGATTAGTGGCTGGATCTGTCTCCCTCCTTTTCATTCCCCCCTTTTATCCTCCTGGCCACCTCTGTCTCCTTCCTCCTTCTTCTCTTCTCTGTATAACTCCATGAACATCTCTGAGTGGTCCAGTTGTGGAGTGCACGTAAGGAAGTGATTACTGGCTAGCCCACTCTCTCCTCAATTGATTCCACCTCATCTCATTCGGGTCTAACTTCCTCCTCCCTCTTCTCTTCTCCATGTAATGCTGTAAACCTCTCTGGGTGACCCTCACAGTAGAGAAACTTTTCATCTTTAACGTAGATGTTTTATCAATGGTGCTGTATAGAAGGAGAAGTTTTGAAACTACTGTAAAAATAAGACCAATAACTGGAAGCAGGAGGCTTAAGTCCAAACCCTGACTCCAGGGAACTCCTGACTCCAAGGAACATTAATTGACAGGAGCTCATCAAA
>NW_011495072.1:13795181-13796267 GCF_000754665.1 Bison bison bison | reverse complement strand
CTCATCAAACACTCCATACCTACACTGAAACCAAGCACCATACAAGGGCCACAAGTTCCAGAGCAAGACATACCAAGAAAATTCTCCAGCAACACAGGAACACAGCCCTGAGCTCCAAGATACAGGCTGCCCAAAGTCACCCCAAAACCATAGACATCTCATAACTCATTACCAGACACTTCATTGCACTCCAGAGAGAAGAAAGACAGCTCCACCCACCAGAACACCGACACAAGCTTCCCTAACCAAGAAACCTTGACAAGCCACCTGTACAAACCCACACACATCGAGGAAACGCCACAATAAAGAGAACTCCACAAACTGCCAGAATACAGAAAGGACACCCCAAACTCAGCAATTTAAACAAGATGAAGAGACAGAGGAATACCCAGCAGACAAAGGAACAGGATAAATGCCCACCAAACCAAACAAAAGAGGAAGAGATAGGGAATCTACCTGATAAAGAATTCCAAATAATGATAGTGAAATTGATCCAAATCTTGAAATCAAAATGGAATCACAGATGAATAGCCTGGAGACAAGGATTGAGAAGATGCAAGAAAGGTTTAACAAGGACCTAGAAGAAATAAAAAAGAGTCAATATATAATGAATAATGCAATAAATGAAATTAAAAACACTCTGGAGGCAACAAATAGTAGAATAACAGAGGCAGAAGATAGGATTAGTGAATTAGAAGATAGAATGGTAGAAATAAATGAATCAGAGAGGATAAAAGAAAAACGACTTTTAAAAAATGAGGACAATCTCAGAGACCTCCAGAACAATATTAAATGCTACGACATTCGAATCATAGGGGTCCTAGAAGAAGAAGACAAAAAGAAAGACCATGAGAAAATACTTGAGGAGATAATAGTTGAAAACTTCCCTAAAATGGGGAAGGAAATAATCACCCAAGTCCAAGAAACCCAGAGAGTCCCAAACAGGATAAACCCAAGGTGAAACACCCCAAGACACATATTAATCAAATTAACAAAGATCAAACACAAAGAACAAATATTAAAAGCAGCAAGGGAAAAACAACAAATAACACACAAGGGAATTCCCATAAGGATAACAGCTGATCT
>NW_011495072.1:13793003-13795081 GCF_000754665.1 Bison bison bison | reverse complement strand
AAGCAAAAGCTGAGAGAATTCTGCACCACCAAACCAGCTCTCCAACAAATACTAAAGGATATTCTCTAGACAGGAAACACAAAAACGGTGTATAAACTCAAACCCAAAACAATAAAGTAAATGACATCGGGATCATACTTATCAGTAATTACCTTAAACGTAAATGGGTTGAATGCCCCAACCAAAAGACAAAGACTGGCTGAATGGATACAAAAACAAGACCCTTACATATGTTGTCTACAAGAGACCCACCTCAAAACAAGGGACACATACAGACTGAAAGTGAAGGGCTGGAAACAGATTTTCCATGCAAATAGGGACCAAAAGAAAGCAGGAGTAGCAATACTCATATCAGATAAAATAGACTTTAAAACAAAGGCTGTGAAAAGAGACAAAGATGGTCACTACATAATGATCAAAGGATCAATCCAAGAAGAAGATATAACAATTATAAATGTATATGCATCCAACACGGGAGCACTGCAATATGTAAGACAAATGCTAACAAGTATGAAAGGAGAAATTAACAATAACACAATAATAGTGGGAGACTTTAATACCCCACTCACACCTATGGAAGGATCAACTAAACAGAAAATTAACAAGGAAACACAAACTTTAAACAATACAATAGACCAGTTAGACCTAATTGATATTTATAGGACATTTCATCCCAAAACAATGAATTTCACCTTTTTCTCAAGCGCACATGGAACCTTCTCCAGGATAGATCACATCCTGGGCCATAGATCTAGCCTTTGTAAATTCAAAAAAATAGAAATCATTCCAAGCATCTTTTCTGACCACAATGCAGTAAGATTAGATCTCAATTACAGGAGAAAAACTATTAAAAATTCCAACATATGGAGACTGAACAACACGCTGCTGAATAACCAAAAAATCACAGAAGAAATCAAAAAATAAATCAAAATTTGCATAGAAATGAATGAAAGTGAAAACACAACAACCCAAAACCTGTGGGACACTGTAAAAGCAGTCCTAAGGGGAAAGTTCATAGCAATACAGGCATACCTCAAGAAACAAGAAAAAAGTCAAATAAATAACCTAACCCTACACCTAGGGCAACTAGAAAAGGAACAAATGAAGAACCCCAGGGTTAGTAGAAGGAAATAAATCTTAAAAATTAGGGCAGAAATAAATGCAAAAGAAACAAAAGAGACCATAGCAAAAGTCAACAAAGCCAAAAGCTGGTTCTTTGAAAGGATAAATAAAATTGACAAACCATTAGCCAGACTCATCAAGAAACAAAGGGAGAAAAATCAAATCAACAAAATTAGAAATGAAAATGGAGAGATCACAACAGACAACACAGAAATACAAAGGATCATAAGAGACTACTATCAACAATTATATGACAATAAAATGGACAACGTGGAAGAAATGGACAAATTCTTAGAAAAGTACAACTTTCCAAAACTCGACCAGGAAGAAATAGAAAATCTTAACAGACCCATCACAAGCACGGAAATTGAAACGGTAATCAAAAATCTTCCAGCAATTAAAAGCCAAGGTCCAGACGGCTTCACAGCTGAATTCTACCAAAAACTGAGAGAAGAGCTAACACCTATCCTGCTCAAACTCTTCCAGAAAATAGCAGAGGAAGGTGAACTTCCAAACTCATTCTATGAGGCCACCATCACCCTAATACCAAAACCTGACAAAGATCCCACAAAAAAAGAAAACTACAGGCCAATATCACTGATGAACATAGATGCAAAAATCCTTAACAAAATTCTAGCAATCAGAATCCAACAACACATTAAAAAGATCATACACCATGACCAAGTGGGCTTTATCCCAGGGATGCAAGGATTCTTCAATATCCGCAAATCAATCAATGTAGTACACCACATTAACAAATTTAAATATATTTTTGGTAGAATTCAGCTGTGAAGCCGTCTGGACCTGGGCTTTTGTTTGCTGGAAGAAGGGAAGGAAATGGCAACCCACTCCAGTGTTCTTGCCTGGAGAATCCCAGGGATGGCAGAGCCTGGTGGGCTGCCATCTATGGGGTCGCACAGAGTCGGACACGACTGAGGCGACTTAGCAGCAGCAGC
>NW_011495072.1:13791063-13792521 GCF_000754665.1 Bison bison bison | reverse complement strand
AACCTAGATAGCATATTCAAAAGCAGAGACATTACTTTGCCAACAAAGGTCCATCTAGTCAAGGCTATGGTTTTTCCTGTGGTCATGTATGGACGTGAGTGTTGGACTATAGGAAAGCTGAGTGCCGAAGAATTGATGCTTTTGAACTGTGGTGTTGGAGAAGACTCTTGAGAGTCCCTTGGACTGCAAGGAGATCCAATCAGTCCACCCTAAAGGAGATCATCCCTGAGTGTTCATTGGAAGGACTGATGTTGAAGCTGAAACTCCAATACTTTGGCTACCTGATGCAAAGAGCTGACTCATTTGAAAAGACCCTGATGCTGGGAAAGATTGAGGGCTGGAGGAGAAGGGGATGACAGAGGATGAGATGGTTGGATGGCATCACCGACTCGATGGACATGGGTTTGGGGGAAACCGGGAGTTGTTGATGGAAAGGGAGGCCTGGTGTGCTGCAGTTCATGGAGTTGCAAAGAGTCGGACATGACTGAACGACTGACCTGAACTGATGCAGTGGTTGGTATATAACTCTTATTAGCCAGTAGAAAATGATTTTAGCATGAGACAAAAACAGGGGAAATGGCAGCAAATCTTGATGGAGTGCAGTGAGATTGACTCCAAAGAGGTACAAGGCAGTTGAGTTTAACAGACTTTGGTAGCTGGCTCTGCCAGTTTCTGTCAGAGTATTTCTGAGCAAGTTACTTAAGTTCTCTGTACCTCCCACTTTGTCATCTGTATAATGAGACTAACAATAGCACTGACTTCACAGGGTCACTATGAAGATAAAATTATTTAATATTTAAGCAGTTCTTAGAAAAATGTCTGTCACATAATATAAACCATTATAAGTATTATATCAGATCAGATCAGATCAGTTGCTCAGTTGTGTCCAACTCTTTGCGACCCCATGAATCGCAGCACACCAAGCCTCCCTGTCCATCACGAACTCCCGGAGTTCACTGAGACTCATATCCATCGAGTCAGTGATGCCATCCAGCCATCTCATCCTCTGTCATCCCCTTCTCCTCTTGTCCCCAGTCCCTCCCAGCATCAGAGTCTTTTCCAATGAGTCAACTCTTAGCATGAGGTGGCCAAAGTACTGGAGTTTCAGCTTTAGCATCATTCCTTCCAAAGAAATCCCAGGGCTGATCTCCTTCAGAATGGACTGGTTGGATCTCTGTGCAGTCTAAGGGACTCTCAAGAGTCTTCTCCAACACCACAGTTCAAAAGCACCAATTCTTCGGCACTCAGCCTTCTTCACAGTCCAACTCTGACATCCATACATGACCACTGGAAAATAGCCTTTTCAATACATAGCCTTGACTAGATGGACCTTTGTTGGCAAAGTAATGTCTCTGCTTTTGAATATGTTATCTAGATTGGTCATAACTTTCCTTCCAAGGAGTAAGCGTCTTTTAATTTCATGGCTGCAGTCACCATCTGTAGTGACTTTGGAGCCCA
>NW_011495072.1:13790351-13790963 GCF_000754665.1 Bison bison bison | reverse complement strand
GAGGCAGGTCAGGTGGTCTGGTATTCCCATCTCTTTCAGAATTTTCCACAGTTTATTGTGATCCACACAGTCAAAGGCTTTGGCATAGTCAATAAAGCAGAAGTGGATGTTTTTCAGGAACTCTCTTGCTTTTTCCATGATCCAGCAGATGTTGGCAATTTGATCTCTGGTTCCTCTGCCTTTTGTAAAACCAGCTGGAACATCTGGAAGTTCACGTCTCACATATTGCTGAAGCCTGGCTTGGAGTATTTTGTGCATTACTTTACTAGCGTGTGAGATGAGTGCAATTGTGTAGTAGTTTGAGCATTCTTTGGCATTGCCTTTCTTTGGGATTGGAATGAAAATTGACCTTTTCCAGTCCTGTGACCACTGTTGAGTTTTCCAAATTTGCTGGCATATTGAGTGCAGCACTTTCACAGCATCATCTTTCAGGATTTGGAATAGCTCAACTGGAATTCCATCACCTCCACTAGCTTTGTTCGTAGTGATGCTTTCTAAGGCCCACTTGACTTCACATTCCAGGATGTCTGGTTCTAGGTCAGTGATCACACCATCATGATTATCTGGGTCGTGAAGATCTTTTTTGTACAATTCTTCTGTGTCTTCTTGCCA
>NW_011495072.1:13777211-13790077 GCF_000754665.1 Bison bison bison | reverse complement strand
CCATACCATTTCTGTCCTTTATCAAGCCCATCTTTGCATGAAATGTTCCTTTTGTATCTCTAATTTTCTTGAAGAGATCTCTAGTCTTTCCCATTCTATTGTTTTCCTCTATTTCTTTGCATTGATCGCTGAAGAAGGCTTTCTTATCTCTTCTTGATATTCTTTGGAACTCTGCATTCAGATGTTTATATCTTTCCTTTTCTCCTTTGCTTTTTGCTTCTCTTCTTTTCACAGATATTTGTAAGGCCTCCCCAGACAGCCATTTTGCTTTTTTGCATTTCTTTTCCATGGGAATGGTCTTGATCCCTGTCTCCTGTACAGTGTCATGAACCTCATTCCATAGTTCATCAGGCACTCTATCTATCAGATCTAGGCCCTTAAATCTATTTCTCACTTCCACTGTATAGTCATAAGGGATTTGATGTAGGTCATACCTGAATGGTCTAGTGGTTTTCCCTACTTTCTTCAATTTAAGTCTGAATTTGGCAATAAGGAGTTCATGGTCTGAGCCATAGTCAGCTCCTGATCTTGTTTTTGCTGCCTGTATAGAGCTTCTCCATCTTTGGCTGCAAAGAATATAATCAATCTGATTTAGGTGTTGACCATCTGGTGATGTCCATGTATAGAGTCTTCTCTTGTGCTGTTGGAAGAGGGTGCTAACTGCAGCCAAGAGGAGCCACCCCACATCCAAGGTCAGGGGCAGAAGCCGGGAGGACCCCATGCCTGAAGGGTGGCGGCCAAGAGGAGTTACCCCACGTCCAAGGTCAGGGGCAGTGGCTGAGAGTACGAGACTGCAACGGCTCAGGAATAGCCGAGAGGAGCTACCCCGCATCCGAGGTCGGGGGGGGGGGCGCGCGATGAGAGGAGTTACCCTACCTCCCAGGTCAGGGGTGACGGCTGGGAGGAACTACCCCACGCCCCTACGCCCAAAGCCAGGGCCAGTGGCCAGGAGGAGCAACCCATGCCCAAGGCCAGGGGTGGTGGCCGGGAGAACCAACCCCACCTCCAAGGAGCCGTGGCTGCGCGGGCGCAGGAGGGCCTAGAGGAGTTATCCCACGTTGAAGGTCAGGAAGGGCGGTGGTGAGGAGACACCACTCATCCAAGGTAAGGAGCAATGGCTGCACTTTGCTGGAGCAGCCATGAAGAGATACCCCACGCCCAAGGTAAGAGAAAGCCAAGTAAGATGGTAGGTGTTGCAAGAGGGCATCAGAGGGCACACTGAAACCATACTCACAGAAAACTAGTCAATCTAATCACACTAGGACCGCAGCCTTGTCTAACTCAATGAAACTAAGCCATGCCTGTGGTGCAACCCAGGATGGGCGGGTCATGGTGGAGAGATCTGACCGAATGTGGTCCACTGGAGAAGGAAATGGCAAACCACTTCAGTATTCTTGCCTTGAGAACCCCATGAACAGTATGAAAAGGCAAAATGATAGGATACCAAAAGAGAAACTCCCTAGGTCAGTAGGTGCCCAATATGCTACTGGAGATCAGTGGAGAAATAACTCCAGAAAGAATGAAGGGATGGAGCCAAAGCAAAAACAATACCCAGCTGTGGATGTGGCTGGTGATAGAAGCAAGGTCTGATGCTGTAAAGAGCAATATTGCATAGGAACCTGGAATGTCAGGTCCATGAATCAAGGCAAATTGGAAGTGGTCAAACAAGAGATGGCAAGAGTGAATGTCGACATTCTAGGAATCAGTGAACTGAAATGGACTGGAATGGGTGAATTTAACTCAGATGACCATTATATCTACTACTGCGGGCAGGAATCCCTCAGAAGAAATGGAGTAGCCATGATGGTCAACAAAAGATTCCGAAATGCAGTATTTGGATGCAATCTCAAAAACGACAGAATGATCTCTGTTGGTTTCCAAGGCAAACCATTCAATATCACAGTAATCCAAGTCTATGCCCCAACCAGTAACACTGAAGAAGCTGAAGTTGAACGGTTCTATGTGCAAGACCTTTTAGAACTAAAAAGGTCCTTAGAACTAAAAACATCCAAAAAAGATGTCCTTAGAACTAAAGATGTCCTTTTCATTATAGGGGACTGGAATGCAAAAGTAGGAAGTCAAGAAACACCTGGAGTAACAGGCAAATTTGGCCTTGAATACGGAATGAAGCAGGGCAAAGACTAATAGACTTTTGCCAAGAAAATGCACTGATCATAAGTATTATATAGGTAAATAAAAATTTTATTGATATTTCATATTTGCTTACTTCTAAATTTAGCTGCACTTTGATTCTCCCTTAAAAAACTAACAATAACAATTTGTTGGCATTCTATGAGAATCTTTTCTGTTGGAAACCATGATATTTTATACAACATGGCCAAGTTTGCTATAAGACCCTGTTCTTGATAATTATAGATTAGAATATCATTTTGCATATATGCAAATTTCAGGTGAAGATATTATGTTGTCCCATTTCATTAATGCAATTAAGCAATGAATATTTATTGAGCTCTTTATGCAAAGAACAATGCTAGGGCTTAAGCAAATGTAAAGATACATCAGACATTAGACTTGACTTGGAGCGGCTTACAATCTACTAACAGAGGTGACTCATAGATGTCACAAGAAAGCTGACGGTGAATTGTTCCAAGAGTTCAAAAAAGGGAAATATTTTACACAGATAGAAGTCACAAGAATTTCTACTGCTAAGTTGCTTCAGTCGTGTCCGACTCTGTGCGACCCCATAGACGGCAGCCCACCAGGCTCCCCCGTCCCTGGGATTCTCCAGGCAAGAACACTGGAGTGGGTTGCCATTTCCTTCTCCAATGCATGAAAGTGAAAAGTGAAAGGGAAGTCGCTCAGTCATGTCTGACTCTTAGTGACCCCATGACTACAGCCCATCAGGCTCCTCCATCCATGGGATTTTCCAGGCAAGAATACTGGAGTGGGGTGCCATTTCCTTCTCCAAATTGAGGATACAATTTAGGTAGGCCTTGAAGTATAAGCAGAATATACAAAGCAGAAGAGTATTCCAGTGTGGTAGAACAAGATTGTGTAGCTGAGTAGCAAGTTAGTTAGCCAAGTGAGCCTCTAGTATAGGCAGTAAGAATAGATAAGGCTAAAAGATAAACTAAGACTAGAATAGCCTATCATTACTAAGTACACATTATGTTCTGAATATATAGTTGTACTTGATCTTCTCAATAACCCTGTAAATATATACTAATATTATCCTATTTTATAGATGAAGACACAGAAGATGATGGAGGCTAAGAAGACCCCTACCTTCTCACACTAGCAAGTAGGAGATCTGGGTATTTTATCAAGTTAATCAGAGACTAAAGTCTGAGCTGAAATCAATAAACATACCATCTGGAATTAATTTTTAGTTAAGGTTTTACATTTTTCATTTCAACTATTCACGTGTGTTACAATGAAAGCTCAAGGCAGGAAAGATTTGGGTTCTAAAGAAGCAAACATTACAATCCCTGATATACAAAGAAATGCTATGTGGGAAAAAGCACAAGGTCCATGCAAAAGAAATGTGTATCTGAAATGATTTAATTGTCATGAACTCCTTGCAGACTTGTATGATGCCATGCAGAACACTGTTATAAAGAGAATATTCTTGTCAGTCATGTCTGACTCTTTGGGGTCCCATGGACTGAAGCCCGCCATGCTTCTTTGTCCATGGAATTTTCCAGTAAAGAATACTGAAGCAGGTTGCCATTTCCTTCTCCAGGGAATTTTCCCAAACTAGGGATTGAACTTGTGTATCCTGCATTGGCAGGTGGGTTCTTTACCAGCTGAACCACCAGGGTAGCCTAAGTCTTGGCAAAGTCCTCAGCCCACTTTATGGGGACTCTGCCACTAAGATACGTTTTTAAAGTTACTGCTAATTGAGTTGAGGAGCTATAAACTTTGTACCAGCTTGTTCACCAGTGATTAGATAAAATCTATTCTTACAAGGGACTATGACCTTTGACAAAATAAAGCTCTTCTATCCAGACATCCTCCAAGGTGGCTGATGGTGGGAGGGGGCCATCTGATAGCACCATTTCCTGAGAATAAGTCCTTCATTTCTGAAGAAGGACTTTCTTGCAGAAGAATCATCATAGTTTCCACCACAGACAATAGATTAACCTCCATATCTCAAAGACTTAATCCAAGAGAAGTTAGTGTCTATCTCACATAAAGTCCAACTGGTGTTGGGCACTGGGTGTGTTCTGTCTGTGCCATCATTCAGGATGGGTCATTCTACACATGGGTCATTCTACACATGGCCTCCCTCACCTTTAAGGCTTCAGCACCCTCTTCATTCAACCAGCAGGAGGGAAAAGACAAAGAGGAGGATCACATAGAAGATTTCCATAAACTAAGGCTAGAAATGGCATCTATTGGTCTTGCCACATTCCAAGGGGCAGAATTTGGTCACTTGACCATTCATACCCAAGGGAAACCAAGAAGTGCAAGTAATCTACACTTTCAGGAAGAAAGAAAAACATAAAAAAAAAAAAAGAAAGAAAGAAAGAAAGAAAAAAAAACATGCTCTGAAACAACTTGCCAGTCTTTGCCAAAAAAAAAAAATACTGATTTTTCCTGCTTATTGTATGAAACAATGTGCTTCCCAGACCATTCAGCATACATGCAGCTTCTTCATAGTGAATGCGAACTCTGAGATCAGTCAGGACTAATAGCTGACCCAGAGTTAGACAGAATTCAGAAAATGTGCAAGTACATGATAACAGGGTTAAAATGATTGATCAAAGGTACACCTTTATTGTGGTGGTTTATCTCAAGTCACTGTTTTTCTTCCCCCAACTTTATCCATCCAAAAAAATAATCCTTTAAAATATTCCATCTATTTACAGTAATATTCTACTGCAAAGAGAGTCATATTCTTCTTCTTTTGGTTAGGCTCTTTAGAGTTTTGGGTCAGGAGTCTAGAGAAAAACACCAGCAGTTCTTGCTGTTAGAAACTACAATATATACTCTAGATAATTATTCAGTGAATAAAAAACAAATTGTAGTTTTCATGGCATAAACATGGTAGATACCACAATTTTATATTCATAAAATTTCAAATCTTTAATAAAACTTTATCCCAAATGTGTGGTCTTCCCTGATGGCTCAGACAGTAAAGAATGTGCCTGCTATTCAGGAGTCCTGGGTTTGATCCCTGGGTCAGGAAATTCCCCTGGAGAAGGGACTAAGTAGCCATTCCCTTCTTGCCTGAAGAATCCCATGAACAGAGGAGACTGGTGGGCTACAGTCCATGGCATCATAGAGAGTCAAACACAACTGAGCAACTAAGCACATACACATCCTAAATCTAGCAAGAAAAGGAACGATTCCTTACTTATTGGACTTATTTCTAGCTTCAGACAAGCTGGCATACAATAATATACCATGTCTGTGTGCTTATTTTTTTGAGCTATGCTATACAGCCTCTTCTCTCCCTCACTTACCTTGCTGTATTTCTAAAATAACTTTCTGACACATTTTATCCTCCATCTGTAACATTCTATCGCTTACTTCTTCCAACTGCAGCATGAAGTGTTTATCAACAAGTGAAAAAAAATCCAGGAATTGTTTCATACATGGGGACAAGCATTGAACAAAAAACAACTTGAAAACCTCAAACTTGGTACTCTTTCTGTCTGAATAAGTTTTAAAGGTCAAAATTTAGGTTCATCTTGCTACCTTCCAAACCCTTTTTAGGGACAAACCAGTTTCCCTTAAGACTTTTCAGTTTTTTTCACCTGTAGAACTGGGGTAATGATATTGTGATTTACAATGAGAAATACACATGTGGTCTTTGTCCCCGTTTCTGGCACAGACAGAGCTCCTAAAACCATTGGAATTTCCTAAGTGATGAGAGTTATAAACTTGTCTCTTGTCATCTTAATGAGGGGACTTTTGGAAAGCACCTAAGGATGGAGGCTGCTTGCTAGGCACATCACAAGAGAACCAAAGAAGTTCAATGCCCATTCCCCACACCTTGTCCTAGGCATCTCTTCCATCTTACTGTTCTTAAGTTATATCCTTTTATAATAAACCAGTGACTCTAGTAAATGAAATGTTCCTCTGAGTTCTACAAGCCACTCTAGCAAATTAAACCCATAAAAGGAGTCCTTGAAACCTGCAATCTATAGCCAGTCAGTGAGAAGCACAGATGACAGACAACCTGGCCTTGAAAATGGTGTCTGAAATGGACAGTCTTGTAGGACTGAACCCGTAACCAGTAGAATCTGATGCTATCTCCAAGTAGATAGTTTCAGAATTGAATTGAATTGTAGGATACCCAGGTGGTATTCAAGAACTATTAGTTGGTCTGGCAAAAACTTAAAAAATAAAAGACAAAGTGAAACAAACAAAAAAAATAAACAAACAAGAAACCCTTCCCGTGAATGAGAATTGGGGGCCAGCACCTCTTAGTTTGGGCTTCCTAGATGGCTCGGGGGGGGGCGGTTTAAAAAAAAAAAAAACCTCTTCTGCCAATGAAGGAGACATAAGAGACGCAGGTTCGATTTCTGGGTCAGGAAGATCCTCTGGAGGAGGGCACTGCAACCCACTCCAGTATTCTTGCCTGGAGAATCCCATGGACAGAGGAGCCTGGAGGGCTACAGTCCACAGGGTTGCAGCGTCAGACACGACTAAAGCAACTTAGCAGGCACACGCACCTTGTAGTCTAACCAGCCATCCTACAGAATTTCTGGGGATTATTGGTAATTAACACTCATCATGTGTTTGGTACTGTTCTTAGTGATTTACTTACTTAATTTTTATGTAACAAAACTGCATGAGGTGAAACAGTTATCCTCTCCTACCTCTCCCACTTAATAAATGAAGAAAGTGACTCATAGGAAATTTAAGCGATGTGTCAAAGACCTTACCATTAGTACAGGGCCACAGAATCTGAGTCCAGCCAGTCTGACTCCAGAAATCACACTTTCAACTAACACCCTATATACTGAATATTGACTCAAGGTCACTGTAAATATCCCTGTTGGGCAAAACCTACTCTGCTTTACAGAATGGGAACTCAAGTGACATTCATGACTTACTGGTCCCAGGCCTGTACTGATAAAAACAATCCATACAACTAATATTTTACCAGAAGACTCCATTTGTCCTCCTAGTAATTATTCTGTATGAATCCAACAGGTAATTTTAAGATTGCATTCTTTAACATTTAAGTTACTTAGTGGAAACTATAAACATAAACAAATCAAATTAATCATATTAAAAATGCTTTTTTTTCAATGACATAAAAAATCTTCGAAGAACTGAAGTTTTAACTGAGAGAATTATTTTTTTCAAAATATAATTTTATTTTCAAAGTTCTCTTTGTGACTCCTAAGAAGTGAAAGATAAACTACAACCCTTCATTTAAAATAGTCATTTTTCAAACATTTAGAAATTGGAAGTGCTTTTTATTTCATTATTAAATAAATCATTCTTTAACTTCTCATATTTATAGCTCACTTCCCTAAGATACTCAAACTGAAACACTCATTATAATAAATAACTCAAGAAAAAGAACTTGAAAATGTGACATGACAAAGTATTTAAATTCAGAATTTCATTGGTAAAATCCCTCAGAAACTGGGTGGGACTCCTTATTTGATGCTGGCTCTAGGGAAAAATGGGCTTCCCATGTGGCTCAGGGGTAAAGAATCCACCTGCCAATGAAGGAGATGCAAGAGATGCCAGTTTGATCCCTTGGTTGGGAAGATCCCCTAGGGAAGGAAATGGCAACCTATCCCAGTATTCTCGCCTGGAAAATCCCATGGAGAGAGGAGCCTGGTGGGCTACATTCCATGGGGTCATAGAGTCAGACATGACTAAACATGTACACACTGCTACTGGGGAAAACTTAAATGAAATACTGTACAATAGTCATGTGAAGGAGACACTCTGGCTCTGTTTTTCTGAACACCTATGTGCTACATGAAACCCTGTGCTCTAACCTCTAGGATTAGAACCAGGAGTTATTAAGTGGGGGACATCTATCCTCTTGAGTGATGCCCAGTGGCTCACCACAAACCTTAACAGTTGCTATAGATGTTGGCCACAAAGAAGTTGCTTTCCTGTCTTCAGATATCCTATAGCACTTTGACTCTTCATATTAAAATTCTTACCACATTCGGCATTCTATTACTGTTTGTGAGCCTCCAAATCTTCCCTACGGCATTGGAAATTCCTGAAGAAAAACGATCAAGCCTGCTTTATCTTTGAGCCACCAAAACACCAACTAGATAGTCATCATTTATTGAATGAATGAGTGGACGGATGGTTGGGTGGTCTATGCAGGCCTGCAGAGTGACAGTCCCTAGAACTCTACTCCAGTCAAGTTATGCACATCTTTACAACACATATAGAGTCAGCATGTTCATGGGCTGAGGACTGTGAACTGATTCCTGATAACTGGTTGTTGTTTTTCAGTTGCTCAGTCGTATTCAACTCTTTGCAACCCCGTGGAATGCAGCACGCCAGGCTTCCCTGTCCTTCACCATCTCCTGGAGCTTGCTCAAACTTATGTCCACCGAGTCAGTAATGCTATCCAACCATCTTGTCCTCTGTCGTCCCCTTCTCCTCCTGCCTTCAATCTTTCCCAGCATCAGGATCTTTTCCAATGAGCCAGCTCTTCGCATCAGATGACCAAAGTATTGGAGCTTCAGCTTCAGCATCAGTCCTTCCAATAAATATTCAGAGTTGATTTCCTTTAGGATTGATAGTACTGATAAATGGTACTAGCTACCATTTATTGAGTAGCCATACTGTGTCAGAAAATGTCTGAATAATCATTACAAATGTATAATCCTCACAAAAATCTTTCCAAATAAGAACAATGTCCCTATTTTGCTAATGAAAAAGGGTTAGGTACCATACAACTAGTAAACGAGTGAGTGAAGTGAGTGAAGTCGCTCAGTCGTGTCCAACTCTTTGCAACCCCATGGACTGTAGCCCACCAGACTCCTCCATCCATGGAATTACTAGGCAAGAGTACTGGAGTGGGTTGCCATTTCCTTCTCCAGGGGATCTTCCCGACCCGGGGATCAAACCCAGGTCTCCTGCATTGCAGGCAGACACTTTACCGTCTGAGCCACTAGGGAATGCCTTAGAATAATGAGTAAACAACAAACCATGGTCTAAATTCTAAATTTGTGTGGGTCTTAAAAAGTCATTTTAAAGGACAGTTTTTTTTCCTCAGCATATGCTATTAGTATCATCATATTTTACAATGTAATAGACATAATGTATGACAGCTAATGCAGTGTCAGTGAGATACTTGCAGACAATAGGAGATATGCTCTGTGATTCCAAATTGTTCTTTTCTTGTCAGCAATTTAAATATTTTGTTTAGTTAATACTTTTTCTTTTTTCTCAGAACTCAGGATATCATTAACAACTCCTCCTTTCCAGAAATATGTGCATAAGCTTTACTAGTCAAGTAAGAAATAAAGTCTAACTTATCAAACTGTGTTGTATAACCCATGTTAACCAACTATGTCTGAGCTTCCCTGGTGGCTCAGACAGTAAAGAATCTGCCTGTAATGCAATCTCCCAGGCTCGATCCCTGGGCTGGGAAGTTACCCTGGAGAAGGAAATGGCAACCCACTCCAGTATTCTTGCCTGGAGAATTCCATGGACAGAGGAGCCTGGTGGGTTACAGTCCATAGGGTTACAAAGAGTTGGACACGACTGAGTGACTAACGCTTTCAACCAACTATGAGGTATAACAAAGCTTTTAGGCCTGAGGCTGAAGTGGGATTTTCCATTCCCCTCCTTAATTGAAGATAGCAAGACTCAAAGGACAGGTCCAGGCTGACTTGGTCTCCCTAGTGGCTCAGTGGTAAGGAATACACTGGCAATGCAGGAGGCCAGGGTTTGATCCCTTGGTCAGGAAGATCCCCTGGAGGAGGATATGGCTACCCACTTCAGTATTTTTGCCTGGAGAATTCCATGGACAGAGGAGACTGGCAGGTTACAGTCCATGGGGTCACAAAGAGCCGGATGCGAATGAGTGACTAAGCACACATGTACAACCTGACTTACCTGCCATTGCCAGCAGCAGCTGATACTCAGAAGGAATTGCAGGGGAGATTCCCGAGACATGCTTCCTTAAGCCAACCAAGAGAGCCTGCGACCCTCGGCCTCAGGTAATGAAACAGGGCTGTGGCAGAGTGACTCCATCCTCCTAGTAAACTTTACTTCAGTGAAATGCTTAGATCAGGAGGAATCAGATAAATCCTTTCTCTCCTCTATGGAGAGGAGAAAGTATGGGACATAGAGGGAGACTGCCATAGATTCCAAGGCAGTGTCCTCCTTTATGAGCAAAGGAATCAGAAAAAGAAATGAGAAATTCCCTCCCCACGCCAGTCCACAGAGCCTAAAATACTAATATGCAATGTGTTTTACAATTCAAATCTCAGTTTAGATGTCCAGAGTCTGGGAGGCCTTTCCTAAAGACAAACTCTAAGCCAGCTGTCACTCCAAATCACTGTTACATTGGCCCTATTTTATTTCCTTCATAGCATGTATTATTAACTAAAATTATTTTGTTCACGTATTTTTTCCTGTGCTTACTATATTATTTTTGTCATTAAAATATCATCTCCACAGAATAGGAGTTTTTCTTCAGGGATTTCAACAGTGTCTGGCACTCGGTGAGTATTCGATAACTAATTGTTAATGAAAAATGTGCTCTTACTCGTATGCATATACATTTGATCTCATCACCACTGAGACACTTGTTTTATGGATAAAAGTCACGTTTTACACTCCTTTTGATGTACTGATAGAATTTGTGACTTGGTGAGAATTTAGTAAATATTTGCTTCCTTGATACATTTATTCATGTTTCTCCAACAATTTTTTTGATGAAATCACAGACTTTCTCCATTTAACTACTAAATACTTTTCTTAATAAGAGAAATGTCTGCTAATTTTAACTCAAACTGACAAGTCGGCAGTTAAATCATAAATTACTGGAAGTAAATGGATTTCTTCAGGCCACACGAGTCTTCTGGGAAGAAGGACATTAATGAGTTTCTCTTAAGAGAATAAATAGCATTTCATGAGTCAGTCTCACCTTTTATTATGAGATCATAGCCCTATGAAAAATTTCCCCCAACAAATAATTTTTTCTGATACAATCTCAATGGGTTTTTTTAATTAATAAAGTTTTTAGATTTACAGAAAAATTGGTCAGGAAGCATAGAGTTTCCATATATCCTCTACCCCATCCTTCTGTACAGCTTCCCCTACTACTAACATCTTGTGTTGGAGTGCTGCATTTGTTAAAACTAAAAAATCAATATTGATACAGTATTATTAACCAAAGCCCATAGTTTATATTAAGGTTCACTCTTTGTGTTGTATAGTTCTATGGGCTTCAATAAATGCATAGTATCACATAGCCACTATTTGCAGTATCACACAAAATAGCCTCGCTGCTATAAAAATCCCCTGTGCTCTACCTATTCATCTCTCCCTCCTTGATAGAATCTAGGTTTTAAGTAATGTCTGTTCATAAAAATCTATTGTCAGCTGCCCTGTGAGGGACTCTTCGTTCTTCCCCCGTTTTATCTTTCCTCAGGCTGGTCTGTGGTCACAGGCTGCCTCATACCACAGACATTCAGCACCAACGCAGGGCACGGCCTAAATAGCAGAAGAGCTGCAGCTCCCTGAATACCAGAGCACAGCAAAATCTTGGTAATCTTTAGGATATAAAAGCCACCTTGTATTCCATGCCTCTGTCCTTTTCTTGTGCTATATTTTTGTCACATGTGGACAAAAGTGGTACTGTTATCACACAGCATCTTAAAGAATCTTCAGTAGGATCACTTTCTCGGGTATTATTTGCTACACTTTCTCTCCCTAGTCTTGAAAGACAAGTCCCATGGGAGAACTAAACCCAGTGAGATGAAGGCCCTGACATACTGAGCAGCAATGGGGTATGGTACTAGAACTCAAGGCTCAGCAAAAGTTATCTACAAAGGGCCAGATAGTAAATATTCCAGGCTTTGCAAGCCTCATATGCCAGCTGTCTTGTTTGGGTCTGTTTTTGTGTAACCATTTAGAAATGTACTAACATTCTTAGTTGGAGGCTGCAGAAAAACAGGCCACAAGCCATATTCGCCTGTAGTTTGCCAAACCCTGCTCTAGAGTCGGACCAATCCGTCAGGTCTGATTGTGGTTTGATTCTTTCTTTGTCACTAACTAAATATTTACCAGATACATTTGATCTCCCTAAGTTTCATCTCTAAAAGATGGATAATAGTTTCTACCTTAATAGACAGAATGAAGATTAAGCAAGACAATGCCTATAAAGCTCTTAGCACCATGTTTGACATTTGGTAAGATTCAATAAATGTTAAGTATTGTAATTATCGTTTCTCATTAGGACATGTTCTCCCTTACTACTGGGTCTTTATTACTGACCAAGATTGTCTGACTCCATCTGCCTTTAGGATACATTCTCTTTAAGGACTTTCCTTGTTCCCTTATGCAAATTGGATCTATATGAACCTTCTCATCCAACTGCCAAATATACCTAGATGTGCTTAGTTCCATGGAATATGATAGATATAGGCTAAGACCCCTTCCAAAAAAAAAAAGTAAATAATAACAGACAAGACAGATAGTTCCAATTAATACATTTGTGTCTAACTGTCCAATAATGAACAGACTAGTTCAATTCTGAATACCTCAATAATACTTGAATGAACCAATTAGCAAAAATATCCAGGTGACTTATAACTAAATCTCATTACATAATTTCTTGATGAATTTAGGTATACCCAATATCTAGTCAAGGCTATGGTTTCTCCAGTGGTCATGTATGGATGTGAGAGTTGGACTGTGAAGAAAGCTGAGCGCTGAAGAATTGGTGCTTT
>NW_011495072.1:13774916-13777105 GCF_000754665.1 Bison bison bison | reverse complement strand
CTGGGAGGGATTGGGGGCAGGAGGAAAAGGGGACGACAGAAGATGAGATGGCTGGATGGCATCACCAACTCGATGGACGTGGGTTTGGGTGAACTCCGGGAGTTGGTGATGGACAAGGAGGCCTCGCGTGCTGCAATTCATGGGGTCGCAGAGTCGGACACGACTGAGTGACTGAACTGGACTGAACTGAACTGAACTGAATCAATTTTTCAAAGATAAAAAGACATATTTTCTTGGCAAAAATTACAGTTTTTCAATTCAACAAATACTTATTGGACATTGACTTTTTGGAAAGCATTGAGCCAGACATTATAGGAAAAACAGATGAGCAAGACACAGACATACCTGTAAGGAAGAAAGAAAAATAAGTTGGGTGCACAGGTAGGCATGAAGAAAAGTGTTGTAGAAGTACAGAAATGAGGTTTAAGAGAACATAGTCAAGAGTTTGCAGTCAGAAATAGCTCCAGGCATCTTTCTGGCTGCTTGCCTGCTGGTTCAGTTGGTACAGAATCCACCTGCAATGCAGCAGACCTGGGTTAGATCCCTGGGTCAGGAGATCCACTGAAGAAGGAAATGACAACCCACTCCAGTATTCTTGCTTGGGAAATCCCATAGATAGAGGAGCCTGGCAGGCTACAGGACACGGAGTCACAAGAGTCAGACACAATTTACCACCACCAGCTTTTTGACTGTGTCTTGAAAGAAGGATGGGATTTCAACAGGCTGAAATTAAATGATAGGAAGTATGGCTTGTGCTAGAAAATAACTTTAACAGGAGGTAGAACTGACCAAAGTACAGGAATCATGATGGAGAGTAGCAAGCGTGGAGGTTAGAATTAGAACAACCTGAAAACGCATGTGTGAATGTTTAGCCAGTCCTAACCCCTTACGTCACACATAAGGAAATTGCATCTCAGAGATTAATTGTCATCCCCATGTTACACAGTTAATGGCTGAGCTGAGGTGCCCCTCAGCAACCCAGCTTCCCAGGCTGGTTCAGTTTCCATTATCTAATAGTTGAGAACACAAAATGGATGAAATTGAATATCGTACTCAGGGTCTTAGTTTTCCTCTGTTAGAAGTGATATGACACTGATAAACCTTGAGCAGCAGAGAATCCTCATCAGGGATGCAGACATCAGATTTAACCAGCACTGTAAGAGGAGAGGTAGAGGCTAAAGGCAGGGAGACAGGCAGGGATGTTGCTGACATTGCTCCCACCTGAACCAGAGTGGTGGCACACGAATGCCTTAGATGGGACAGATATGAGGGGCACTGTGAAAGGACAACCAAACCATTGGGAAGAAAAGCAGAGCAGGAAAATGAGAGGGAGTAGTGGAGAGTAATTGCTTCTGCCCTAAATCTGTGTTATTGTTATTGTTATAAACCCATTATTAATTCCTGTTTGAATACAGAAGAGACAGAGTAGGACAGAAAGAACCCTGTGCTCCATCCCAGACCTGTGCCGACTCTTCACAGTGTCCAGCAAGTCACTTCTCTGAGCTCGTGCTGTCTCCTGTAACAGGAGGCCTTGTCTGGATGATGTCTGATGCCCCTTCCAACTCTGTGACAGTGGTTCTAAATCTCAGCCGTGAGATGACACACGGGAGCCAAGGTGGCTGCCAGGTGGAAAGATGCTTCCACCTGGAACAAAGCTGGTGCACACATCTTTGGAGCCGGAGGGTTTGAGGAGGAAGAAGTCGCTCTCCTGTCTGAGCTCAAGGAGAATTCTGCTTGGCTGTTTGTCATTCTCCCCGAGCTCAAGTTGAACACATGGCCTGATGAGGTGGCAGAAGAGGCTCCAGAAAGGTGTGCCTTGGCAGCTTGCCTCTATGCAGCAGGGTTCAGAAATAGCACACCCAGTGCAGAAGGCTGTCCTGGTGCATGCCCTCCCTGATGGTTCTCTCAGCAAGCTTTTGAGGTGTCACCTGCCATGGCAGGTACTCAGGCAGGGCGCTGTCTGTCCTCAGAGCTCAGGAAAAGGCTGTCTGTGAGGACAGCCCACTAAGCACCAGGCTTTCTGGATGCTGGGGGAGACCTTTTACTTTTTTGCTCCTTTATCTGTAGATTGATGTCAGGAACCTGCGACTAATGGACGCTTCACACCCAGCCCCCCCTGTCTCCTGCATCCACTCTGCCGACTCCCCAGCTTCAAACACACATTCTTCTGAGTAGCTTTTCTGCTTCTG
>NW_011495072.1:13764194-13774816 GCF_000754665.1 Bison bison bison | reverse complement strand
CAAGTGCCCTATGGCACAATATGATGGATATATCTTTCGGTTTCAAATAATCAATTATGCAAAATGCTTCATTAACAATAACTACTAGAGTCAATGGCCAGGGTCACCACAACGCGGTTCATCTGTGCTTGAATTCACTGACCCCTCCCACTCTCCTTGTCAAGAGATATCAAGAAACAGATTCATCAGGAATAATGGCCAGATGTTTGCTTGTTAATGATCCTTCCATAATCAGAAATGCAGTGACCACGGGACGCTTAATCTTGTCAATTTTTGTGACAGAAAACATGCTTAATTTATCATCAGCTTTGCAGAAAAGAGTTCCTGTGCATCCAAACTAAACCAGAAAACAAAATAACTAGAATTTAGTCTTATTTGCACTGTAAGCCCGACATAACTTTTGCATAGTTTGGCCAGACTGCTTCTGATTCTGGCACAGCCTAAAAGCTTAGCACTGGGGACCGGGACAAGCAGCTCCCAGACCTCACTACAAGTGCTGAGCTGAACTGACTGTTTCACTAAAATGGGATCAATGCCAGGCTCTTCAATCTGGCTGGAGGTCTCGGTCAGTGCGTGGCTTCACCTGCCTGGTATGGAGACGCCTCGCCAGCTCTGCCACTCTCGGTGTTCATAATCATCTCTGTGAAGAATCATGTCCTCCACTGTCTTCTCTGACACCTAAACATCCCACAGACCATAGAGGTCTTCTCAAGACGTGTGTGTGTGTGTGTGTGTGTGTGTGTGTGTGTGCATCCCCTCAGAGGGTATTCACAGCTAATGCTAACCACAATGCACTGCTCTTCTCCAAACATGAATGTGCCTGGAGTCTAACTCCCACCCAGTCATTCTGTGTGTGGGGTCATCTAGTCATTGCATATAGTGTCATTAGGGTTTCCTGTCATACTTCCCCAGTGAACCAGGCAGTGTCTAAGTGAGGGCTATCTCATAACTTCCACAGTCAATGAACTGAGTGAAATTGGAAGAAATCCTCATAGAGGAATGAGAATTATAGAAAAGAACTTAGACACTGAGGTCCAGAACCCAGTTTGAAACTATAACTCGGCCTTCTACCAGCTGTGCAACTGTGGGCAAATTATTAAACCTCTTTGAGCCTCAGGTTCTTTGTGTACAAAATAAAGGTCTTACAAGGGCCAGGAAAAATGACATATGCAAAAAGTCTAGCACACTGCCTGGGCCATAGTAAGGACTCAATAAATGTCAGTTCCCATTTCCTTTTTGAGTGATCCAATAGAGACCAGAACCTGGAATCTCAATCTCTTTGCTTCTCCATCTCTGCCTTATAAACTCTCTCTTTCTCCTCCCCACCCAAACACAATTCCCAGCAGTTGATACCTATGTAAGAATACTGTGACGGATAAAAAACTGTTGAACCCAACAACAATATAAGAAATACATGTCTGACCTAAGGAAAGACTCATTCAGAAAGAATGCAAACACACAAAAGTCCTGGAACCATGTTGTATCTTTGTCACTTCAGGCTGATATAACAAAACACCCTAGACTGAGTTGCTTAAACAACATTTATTTCTTCCAGTTCTCTAGGCTAGAGGTCTAAGATCAGGGAGCCAGCTTGGTTGCATTCTGATGAGTCACTTCCGACTTGTATATATCCAACTTGCAGCACCCTGCTGTGGCATTAATCCCAACATAAGGGCCTAACTCACATGACCTAATCTTACCCTGATTAACCCCAAAGGCCACACCTCCAATGCCATCATATTGAGAATTAAAGCTTCAACATATGGATTGGAGCAGAGGACCCATTAAGTCCATACCACACGTCATGTATTACTCATAAAACTGCAAAATGTAGCCACCTCATTCCATTTCATGACTCTGAAGGTGTTATATGGTTATTTTGAACAGCAGTCACTTTATTGGCTTATTATCTGTTAACAATATTGGTAATATTTTATCAATAATTTAAAGCAGAAATTTTTAAAAAGCATAGTTTATAAACCAATACCTGGAATGCCAAAGTTTTCTTTGCAGAGTCAAACAAATTAGAAAGATTCTCTAATTTAGCTTTTTAACTGAGTTTTTGTTTGAAAATAATAGGAATGCAATAGATAAAGAGAGATAAAGAAAAAAATATAATGGAAAAAGAACACAGTTCCATATTCTCTCATTACCTTTGGGCAGTGATGTCAAAATACCTCAAAATGCTATAGTCACCACTAGAACAGCTTGACTGAAGCAGCAGAAATAGCATTTTATCCCATGTGTATCCCCAAGTATGAGATTATAGCAATGGCAAACATCCAAGAGTTCTCCAACTTCTGGAAACAAGAAATATCCCTTCTATTCCTCCTGTTCAATTCACCCAGCAAGCCACTGGGAAAGCCACCTCACCTCTTTAGCCTTATCTTTTCTGTGGCTGGTGCCTATTTAGTGCTCTAGTTTTATCCATCGTATTATTGTCTCCTATCGAGGCAGCTCTCATAGAAGTTATGATGAAGGGCTAGATGCTGTGAGAGAGACAAGGGGGAGAGGGAGGATGAGAAGGAAGAAAACAAATTACTAAATACTGGAAAACATTTGTATGTGTAAAATCCATCAAAAAACACTAGGATTGCAGTGGGGGTACATAAGAGAAACGAACTTTTGCACTGGAGATCTATCTATTTGGCAACTTATTACAAAACGCTAGTAGGAATTTTTGATTATACATTCGCAAGCTAAAATCAATAATGTTTATACCAAATGACATATCCTTAATGGCTATCTACAAGCCTTATCAGCAGCAATGGTATTAACTCAAATAGATCATCAGGAATTGACATATGTTTCTATCTACTTGCTCATGCCAAGGCATCTGTGAGTCATCCTTGAGCCTTGCCTCTCTTTCATCCCAATTACTGCCAATTCACCACCAACTCCACTCACCTCTACCTTTCAGACATCTCTAATTCACTCAGATTTCCCATGTCTTCATGATTTACCAGCCTAGTCCATCACCCTTCACAAAGACTTGTCCAGTATAAGTTTGACTTCTCTGTACATCTTTTCTTTCCGCTCCAAATCCATTCTCTAACAGTGGCCAGAATGACCTCTACAAAAGCCAAGTCTGGTTATGTCACTCACTATACTCAAAGCTCTTTAACTGCTTCCTGACATTTTTAGGGGAAAAAAAACAAAAATCAAGATCGTTAGCAAAAACCTAGAAGTTTCTGCATAACTTAGCCACTACTTGCCTCTGGAACTTTTTCTCGTCTCACACTTTCCCTCTCTTACTCAGCTTCTTCTCACTGACCAGCTCTCCTTTCCTCACATATGCTAAGTGAGTTCTATCTTAGCCCTTTGGTACACGTGGCTTTCTCTATTTGAAGTACACACCACCAGCCCTAGTCCCTTTTATCTGGCTTACTCTTACTGATTCTTCAAATTTAGGCTTGAATGTTACCTTCTCAGGGAGCTCTTTCCTGACTCCCAAGTACAGTTTAGGATCTCCGTTATATTTTCTCATGGCATTAGCTATATTTTCTTTAAGACATTTAGTGTAATTGCAGTTCATATAGTCATATGCATGTGTTTTATCTAATGCATATAACCACCACTCAAGTCTAAGCACCATAAGGGTAGAGACTGGCTTTTTTAGCACAGTACCTATATCTAGTCTAAAGTGTCAGTGCTTTGCTGAACTAATCAGTAAAGTCTATTCACCTCTCTTTAATCAAGCAGCTATGTTCCCGCACAGCCATACTTCTATGCTAACCAACAGCTATCATTTTTGAGCACGTCTTGTATGCCAGGCACGTGCCAAGTATGTCACATATCTCCTGTTTATGGCAACGCCATAAGGTAATGCAGTTATCATCCTCATTTTATAAATAAGGCACTGAACTATTCAAGGTCACAGATTAATAAAACTGAGATTCAAAGCAAACCCTTTCAGGACTTCCCTGTTGGTCCAGTGGCTAGGACTTCAAGCCCCCAATGCAGGGGGCCCAGGTTCAGTCCCTGGTCAAGGAATTAGATCCCACATGCCACAACTAAGACCCAGAATAGCCAAATAAATAAATATTTAAAACAAACAAACAGCCTTTCAGGTTCCCTTGGCTGAAATTCTTAAACAATTCACTATACTGATCCTTTGCAAGAAGAGGTCAATTAAACTTTGTGGGTAGGGAGAAGGATTGTTTTTTGTCTTGCTATCTATTAGTATTTCACTCTGACCAAAGGATGTAATTTTTCTCTAAATTTGTCATTTCCATTGACAATTACCCTGAGCACACCATTCTGCAGAAAGAAACTGTGTTTCCAGTTTCCAAAGAATATTAAACCACAGGAGAAAATGAATTGCAGCCCATCTCTTGCAGCTGTTTGAGTGTATTTCTTTTAAATATGAACACACAGGATTACTCCTTTACTGCCCTCAACATTCATTATCCTGCTTGGCATCCTTGCTGGCCAAAGATTGTGGATAACAGAAACAGTAGTATGCCTGTGGCAGGATTCACTCCAGAGAAAAGGAAACAGGGATATTTCCAATGGAAACTAAACACACCTAGTTTGGCTTTAATCAAAATGGAGAATGCTGTAGCTGAACTACTTATGGACAGAGCAACCAACTCTCCCGCCGTAGAATTATCTCAACTTGCACCCTTATCCATTAAAAATCCTGGAAATAGCCAACTCCTGTGTCTTATAAAAATATACCTTCAGGCCTTTGCTCCTCTAAAACTGTTCCCTTGGTGACAAGTCTGTTCCCTGGGTGATAACTGATAGATTTTTTGCTGATGTCTCTCAGACGATAGCTTTAATCTGAATAAAGGCTTCAGTTCCTTCTGAGGCATTAAAAACAGGATGCAATCATGGCTCTCCCGAGGATGAAAAATGGAGTTTTCTTGTAAGCAGGGAAAGGCCCCATTCTGTGCTAAAACTTGAGGAAAATACCAGTAGAGTTGCTCTTTGGAGCAACATTTCCATGCTGTTGTCCATTTTGGCTAGTTCTGCCCTGTGTCTGGGCTCTCAGCAAGGAGTGAAATGTCTGCATCGCCAGACATGTCACTAGTGAGTACAATTTACTTAGCTTCCTCTCATCACTGAAGTGACAGTATTTCACAATCCAGGAGAGAACCTTAAGACAGCACATCCTGTTAAGCCAATTTATGGAAGAGAGCCTTATTTTTTCTATTAATCTATTTTTGTGGGAGGCTGCAGCAGCATCAATAATAATCTTTGGTGTTTCTCGCTTATTTCTAAA
Source organism: Bison bison bison (assembly GCF_000754665.1). Classification (NCBI taxonomy): domain Eukaryota; kingdom Metazoa; phylum Chordata; class Mammalia; order Artiodactyla; family Bovidae; genus Bison; species Bison bison. The sequence continues at coordinate 13,769,589 of NW_011495072.1, read as the reverse complement.
GATGTTTATTATCCATGTACTTTTTCTGCCTATTAAATATCAGGTGTTTCAAAGGGAAAAAATAAAGCAATTAAAAACTTTGAAGGAAGCCAAAATCATTTTTACAATACAATTATTTTTCTCTGATTTCCTGCAGATGATAAGATAGCCTAATCCACAGGGGCAGGAAAACAAGACTGATGTCCACCTAAAACTATTTAATGTTTTTCACATGAATCATTAGGAGGCAACAAAATATCTTAATGCTACATGTGCGTTTTGGTCATTGTTCTGAGAATCCTGTCTTAATTTACAGAGTATTTTAGGCAGGGAGGCACCTGGTACATATGTTAGCTTTCTAACTTAAGCCTTTTAGATCACAACTGAGGTTTTATTTTAACGGCCTCTTTCAGATGCCTTGATGTAACTTCACTTCAGTCATTGCTGCCATTAAAAACAAGATTTTAAGAGTTCATGTGTGCCATATTAATATACTAAATTTTGGCTTTTACAAAATTTATAACCTTAAAGCCAAAGATGAATATATGAATAGTCTACCCAATAGAAGTTTTAATACTTCCATTTCACTTGTGTATCCACCATGTTGACTATTCCAGCTGGTGGTTTTTTTGTTGTGTTTTCCCTCAAAATACTATAATAAGTAATTACCTGCCAACTTTCTCTTAGAGTCATAAATGAATATTCCAGGGGGACAAAGAAATACAGAGACATGGCCCCATTGTGACAATGGAAGAATTGTGACTCCAGAAGTGAAAAAAACAAGAACCTAAATTCTAAACCCAGATTCTGTTTCTCATTTCTTTGGCCATTTTTTTTCTCTCTCAGGACCTGGTTGTTCTGTGAGGTCTTTACTATCTTTTTTACTTTATTACTCTTCAGAATATCAATTCTAGTATGCTACTTTGACCCTCCAACAGTGAAGACAATGACTTAGAAGCAACATTTTGATAATCCCACATTATTCGGAAAGAATACATTTTATCTCCATTTTCACTCTGCTGATGTTCCCAAAGTCACAATAGTTAACAGACAAGAATGATAAAGATAACCAAGAAGAGCACTTCAGACTCAGAGACATTGTTTATCATTTGCTTACCACTACTGAAGACTCTTGAGAATCCCTTGGACTGCAAGAAGAACCAACCAGTCCATTCTAAAGGAAATCAGTCCTGGGTGGTCTTTGGAAGGAATGATGCTAAAGCTGAAACTCCAGAACTTTGGCCACCTCATGTGAAGAGTTGACTCATTGGAAAAGACTCTGATGCTGGGAGGGATTGGGGGCAGGAGGAGAAGGGGACGACAGAGGATGAGATGGCTGGATGGCCTCACCAACTCGATGGACGTGAGTTTGAGTGAACTCCGGGAGTTGGTGATGGACAGGGATGGCAAAGAGTCAGACACAACCGAGCGACTGAACTGAACTGCACATACAATAGGAACTTGATAAAAGCTTTATGAATGAACTAAGAGTTGGGGAAGGGAGGAAGGTGATTTGAAACTATAACTGACTATGGCAGTTTCTATTTTCTGAGACAGTATCAATTAATTCTCTCTGAAACATCACAAAAAAACACACTGATGAGCCATTTAATTGTGGGAGAAAGAAAAGTTTAGAGGGGAGAAAGGAGAAGAATTAAATAATTTCTTTGCATGAGTAAGTACAAGCTTGAGTGTTTCCAGAAGGATTGGGAAAGTGGAATAAGTTGGGAGGGAGGAAGAGAGATGCTCCACAAGAAAATTTGATCTGCTTTTGGTTGATCCATTGCGAATCACAAAATCTCAAATTTAAATTGCTTACTTAAAGGTGCAACATAATCACTCCCCACAAGCTTCCGTGAATGACTGCTAATCTCATAGCTTTGGGTCACTGATACCATGAGACAAGAAGGATAACAGGGTTATCCAGTTGTGGGGAGCCCCTGGAAAACAGCAGCAACAGATTTGTGATGATGAGATAACCCACAACTAAATGAATTCAATGGCAGCAGAAACCCGGAGGCACTGAGAAATGTAAACTACTCAAGTCATCCCGTAGAAGTAGAAAAAGACATTTCAAAAGTCAGGGTACTCCCACATAATATCTGTTAGTAGTAGTACAAACATCAACTTTTCCTCATTTAACTAGATTTCCAGCCTCCCAGACATTGATAGCACAAGTGGTATGTATACTACAAACATGAGAAGCCAGCCTGTACTACGTAAATTTTTTTTCTTTTGAGAAAAGCCAGCATAAAGCACTCTTATTGCAATAATAAAACTTGAAACTCGTGTGTAGTGCAGGGGGTGGGGGTAGGCTGGGGGAGTAGGCAGCAATTTCTCTCACCAAATCACTACACAGGACAGCAAAAGGGTGAGAGGGGGCAAGGAGAAGTCAGAAACTCAGATCTGCAGGGGGAGCTGAGCATCAAAAAACAGGAGATGCTGAAGCTGTGATGACCAGCATCATTTTCTTAAGACAACACACTCAAGGATTTGTCACGATAGGTGGGCTTTCATGGGTATTAAGTGTCTACAAACAGCACCTTCAATTTAACTTTGGATTAAAGTTCTTAAAATTTAGGAAGTAGAGCTTGGATAGCTATGCAATTACAGAAATCCTGGATATTCATTAGAAAAACCACAGGAAAAAAAAAAAAAAAAAAGGCCAGGCCATGAAGGTTTCAGAGGTCCCTGCTGGCCTAGGGAACAGACATCTGCAATGTCCAACATCTCAGTGAAAATGATGTGCTTTCAAAAGGCAGAGGGTCTACAAGGAGGGTGAGGGTGGGGCAGTGGAGGCAAAGGCTCTCCCCATTCCCACTGCAATTTCAGGTAGGGCTTTCAATTCAACCCGAGGACATCCCTCAACTTGGAGAATAATTCGGCCTTCAAAAGCACCTCGAATCTGCTATGGCTTTGCAGTGCAGCAGCAAGAACGTTTAATATATAATAGATAAAACTTTTATCCAAAAAAATAAAATAAATATTCTTGCACCTCACCCCAACACCAATTCCTAAAGTTAACCCATTATTTGTGCTGTTAATACTTGACTAATACTTAATTGGAAACCTAGATCCAAAGGACTGAAACTCAATCTTCACCCCAAAACAAAAACAAACTGAGTAATTTGAGGTTTACGGCATATAGTTCAGGTCAACACACATACGAGGAGAAAGGGGAAGAGCAAAGCCGGTGGCAGAACACATTCAGTCTGGGAAGATGTTTACACAAAGAGTGTAGTGGAACATCAGGAAGAGCTCCATATGGACTCACTGTGTGCGTCTGGAGGCGCCAGATCCTTCTGTGGCACATCCAAGAACGGGGAGCTCAGGGAGGAGGCCACTCCTGTCATTCCAGTTTTAGAAATTCCACGTCAAAGATGAGAGTGGCATTTGGTGGGATGATGCCTGGGTGCCCAGTGGCACCATAGGCATAGTCTGGGGAGATAGTCAGCTTGGCTCTCTGACCCACGCTCATCTGGGCAACCCATTCTTCCCAGCCTCGGATCACCTCCTGCTTGCCCAGCACAAACTTAAAGGGCTTGTTTCTGTCCCGGGAGGAATCGAATTTCTTTCCATCTTCAAGCATCCCGGTGTAGTGCACCACGCAGGTCTGGCCAAGCTTTGGGAAGGTGCGCCCGTCTCCGGGAGAGATGGTCTTCACCTGCACTCCCATGGCTGCCATAGCGGCGGACGCTGGGTTGGCCGACGGGCTGCGCGACCGGCAGCGTGGACCGAGACCGGATCTCGCGGGATTCCATGGCTCTGCTGTACTACGTAAATTTTTGTTGGCTCTGTTAATTGTGGAGGTGTGTGGTTGCTCAAGACTTTTTGTTTGGTGGGTTTCATACATCTCTTGAACTGAATAATAATTTTTGAGCTCTGTGATCTCATTTAATTCTGACAACAGGTCTATATAGTAGGTATCTGTAACTCCATTTTTTTTTAGGTTGAAGTATAATTGATTTACAATATTATGTTATTTTCAAGTATACAGCAAAGTGATTCAGTTATACCTACATGTGTGTGTATATATATATGTATGTATCTACTCCTTCAGATTCTTTTCCATCATAGGTTATTATAAATATTGAATATATTTCACTGTGCTATATAGTAAATCCTTGTTTATTTTATATACAATGGTGTTTTTCTCCAGCTCCATTTTATAAATGAGGAAACTTAAGTTCAAAAGTTAAGTAACTTACTCAAGAGTTACATAGATAATAAGTCAGGGGTTGAACCCATGCCTACCAGGCTCCAAGACCTAGGTTATCCTGTCTTTTGAAATAAGTGCAAAAGAAAGAGGTTTATCATTCTGGAAAGAAAAACAATGATGTCCCACTTGAATCAATCTCTGGTCTTGAGAGGAAGTTGGTCTGTAAAACAGAGACCTTGGTGCATATCTGTCTTATGGGGAAAACTAAAAGCCCCACTGGGATCGCAGATAAAGAACTCCTGTAATACTTTCCTGTAAAATCCAGGATGCCAAAACCAGTTGCTGCTAAGTCACTTCAGTCGTGTTTGACTCTGTGCAACCCCATAGATGGCAGCCCACCAGGCTCCCTCATCCCTGGGATTCTCCAGGCAAGAACACTGGAGTGGGTTGCCATTTCCTCCTCCAATGCATGAAAGTGAAAAGTGAAAGTGAAGTCACTCAGTTGTGTCCCACTCTTAGCGACCCCATGGACTGCAGCCTACCAGGCTCCTCCATCCATGGGATTTTCCAGGGAAGAGTACTATTGTGGGCTGCCATTGCCTTCTCCGGAGTAGCCCTAATGCATATGCAGAATGGAAAGGAATTTAGCAGTGTGGGCAAGATCACCTTTCTCCCACCTTGAGATTCACAGTACGAGCCTGGTTCAGCTCCAGCTGCAGTATTCACTTTTCTGTATTTGTTTCTTCACCAGAAAAATGGGTGTTGAAATAGTGTCTACCTCCCAGGGTGGTTGTGAGGATTAAATGAAATAACGCAGCTAGGTTACCTGGCACCTACGCATCAAATAAAGAGAGCAATGAAGCGACAACATCACAACTCCAGCTGAAATTAACAAAAGTATCTTGGATCCTACAATATAGATTCTGTTTTCTTTTTTTTTTTTTATTTGATAAATTTAACGCCTTTTATTGCCATACCTCATTTTACTGTGCTTTGCTTTAGTGAACTTTATAAATACATGTTTGTTTGTTTTTTTCCTTGTTAATTTTCTGTTTAGTTGATCTATCCATAAGTGTGAGTGGGGTATTAAAGTCTCCCACTATTATTGTGTTATTGTTAATTTCTCCTTTCATACTTGTTAGGATTTGTCTTACATACTGCGGTGCTCCCATGTTGGGTGGATATATATTTATAATTGTTATATCTTCTTCTTGGATTGATCCTTTGATCATTATGTAGTGACCTTCTTTGTCTCTT
>NW_011495072.1:13760369-13764094 GCF_000754665.1 Bison bison bison | reverse complement strand
CCAATTTTGCATGGAAAATTCTGTTTTCTTTTAATTAAAATTCCTCCTGATATGCTTGATCAAGAGTCTTTATAAGGGAATAACAAAAGACATTTTAGTAAGATCTTTGTCTCAGTATTTTCTATGAGGGCTAAAGGCATGGAAACCCAATGAAGATCAACTAAGTCCTTCATATGATATGGGTAATGATGGCAAAAGGAACAGGTTATTCTTAGCAATTTTTATTACCACTTATTGGTTTCAATTGCACAATTGTTTGAAGAACAATGTACTCTAAACACTGTAACCCTCAAAGGACTGAGGATATTGGAATAAATGTTTCCTGAGTGAATAGCATTGTTTTTTGCCAACCCAGGAGAATCATAGCAAAATCCAAGCTAATTAATATAAAAAATAAATGAATATCTCTATATAGGTCATGAAGAGGATGAGAAAAATGACACCTATTTTCTATCTCACTGACAAAGACACTTAAAAAAAAAAAAGAAAAGACAACGGCTGGCTTCTAGGTGTGTTTAACTAATTGGAAAAACACTGAATTTTGAGCAGATTCCTCTGTCTGCTGAAGGCTACATTTTGCCACCTAGGAATACAGATGCTAACATGAATTCAAGCAATGCATTCTGCACCATCTCAATACCTTGCAGAAAAGACACAGAACATGGGGGTGATGTGGTCAGTCTTTTTGACAGATGGACTCGAAGTTAGCCATCTCATTCCCAAAGGGTTAAACCACAGTGACATGTTAAAGGGGGGAAAAGCACTTAGGAAATAATCAATTTTCACTGCTGCATGCCACTTCTAAAAGGTTGCTACTGTAATAAAATTAGGATGCCACTTTATTATTGCAGTGAAAGTAATTTTATTTACTTTTTCAGTCAACACATACACACAGGGCGGTGAGAGCAATCAGCTGCTGCACTTGTTAGCTCACTGATTAAATATGTTGTCACCTAACTCTGAACTAATTAAAGGAAATTGAAGCTGTTTGTGCATTAGCCAACATGGTATTAACTTTGTTAACTGAAGCTTTTGAGTTTACTTACTCTTTTTCTCTGCCATTTTTTAAAAAATTACTTTTCTTTTTGACTAGCAATTTTACCCAAAACCTGTTAGAGCTATCTTTGAATCTTTGGGATATATTATTTTTAATAGCTATCATATTTATATTAATTATAATATCTTTTGCCATTTGATTGTGGAAGAAACACTAGAGAACTATAGAAAACAGAAATATAAAATTAATTAATATCTTTTAACTATATTTTTTCTTACGTGTGAGCCTTACATGTGAGTGGACCTATAAATTTCAGTAGAAGCAAATGTATGGATGGATTAAGGAAAATCATTAAACAGCTGACCCTAAGGATAGGGTTTTTTTCCCAAAATGCTAGCTCTGAAATATTTATCTGTTGCTTTGTTTATTCTTTATGTTACTGGAAAAGCAACTTCGGGTCTTCAGAGATACAAAGGAGAAAGTTTTCAAAGTGCTTCAAAGGAAGGAGAGAGAGAAAAAGAAACAGAAAAAGATCTAGAACAAAAGTTGAACTAGGTTGCTGTACCAAACCTGCTTTACTAAGGTTGCTTTCCCAAATGAGAAAATACCAGTAATGTACTGTGGCTCAGACAGTAAAAGAAATCTGCCTGCAACGCAAGAGACCTGGGTTTGATCCCTGGGTCAGGAAGATCTCCTAGAGAAGGGAATGGCTACTCACTCCAGATTCTTGCCTGCAGAATCCCATGAACAGAGGAGCCTGGTGGGCTACAGTCCATACGGTCACAGTCAGACATGACCGAGTGACTAAGTACACAGCACACACACTTTGTACTTCTATGACGCATTTCACTTTTTCAAAACACTTTCACCTACATTATTCTGTGGAATCTAGGAGCTGACTTTTATAAATAGAAAGGACACAGTGATCCTAGGGTGCTTGTAAAAGTACCATGCCAAAAAAGCTGTAGGATTTAATTAAAGGAAAAGTGTCCAGAAGAGAATCAAACCAGCGCTAATCAAGCAGCATGCAGGTTATCTGGAGAAGACAAAGCCTGTCCATTAAATGGTTGAGAATTCAACAGTTTAAGTAATATAATAGCAATTCCAAGCAGGACTAAATGTATGGAGATCAGCTGGAACCACTTTTAGCCAAGATTGATTGATTGAGTGGTTCAGAACACCAGTCAGCTAAACAGATAAACAAAGGTTTTTCAACTTCCACTGCTTATATCGACTTTAAACTCATTGTCTCTATCTTACCAGATTTTGAGAATTATAAACCCTGGAGATGAACAACAGGGAACAAAACTGGGGAGAAAGGGGGCAATGCTTGTGGATTTTAAAACACAAAATAAGCTACCTACACAGCATGAATTAGTAAGTGAAAAATAAAATTAGTAGAGTATGAGCAACACATCTATAGTATTAAATTCATTTTTTAAGAATTATAAGCCTATGAATTAGAAAAAAAATACCTTGGGTAAGTTGCTAGGCAGTTTTTCTCTAAGATCTCTTGCAGCATTAACAGATGATTCTGTGAAGATACCTTGAAAACATGGTTTATCAGCATCTCCATCTATAGTAGCATGTAGTTGTTTGTTAGTCATTAATGGAAAAGAGAATGACCCGTTTATAAAAAAAAAAGAAAGAAACATCTCAGGGTCTATCAAGTCTATTTTCTAAACTCTGATTGGAGCTAGACTCTCAGAATTTTCCATGAGTTTCTAGACACAATCCCGATACATTCTGGTGGCTGGCCCTTGTGTGCTGCCAACTTAATCCATCAACTGCTTTAAGTGAAAGCCCTGGAGAGCTGAGGCAGCCAAAGGTATTGGACTCTTCCAGCATAGCTGAAGAGACGTCCCCTCAATAGCTATGGAGACATGGCCCAGGACTGCTTTTTCACTAAAAGGATATAATTGCTAATGTAGTTATTGACTTGATGGATCTGTCCCAGCTTAGTTTATTTCATTAGAGCTGTTTCCTCAGCCATTTTAGGATGAAATTTCCTAGGTATCTTAGTACAAAGAAAACGCCTCTCTTCCTTTACTCTTTTTCCTCAACATATTATAATTGATTTGTGTTTTTTTAACAGCTCACAATGTACTAAGCTATATAACACATGGTTATGATCCCTCAGCAGTTTATATAAATATGCCCTATGGATATATATGAAAGAAGCCTCCATATTTGAGATCCCTGAGATCCATTTGAGATGGCTATGAAAAGCTTTGCTGCTTTCATGAGTCAGTTATTTGGGGCCATTGATCCTCTTAAACAGTTGCTTGATCATTTCCTTGTTCGTCAAAATGTGGGCAACGCAGCCAAAGAAATAGTGGCAGCCAAAAGCCTTGGATTTTCCTCTTTCAGGATATGAGTTTTGAAGTCATTTCTTAGCTGCAAAGTAGAAACCAAACCTTTACTTTTTATCTATTGGCAGAAAAAGATCTTAGTAATAACAGTCATCAGAACAGCTCATAAATGCAAGCCTGAAGTAGGTTCGCTGCAATAGCCTAAGAAGGTTGGTTTCTGCAGAGATGGCAGATTGCTTTGATCCAAATATGAGGACCCAAACTATTCATTATAACTCTAAAGATAGCATTTCTTGGAAGGGGCAAAGAAACTGAAATAAAATCATGTATGAAACGAGATGCCAGTCCAGGTTCGATGCACGATACTGGATGCTTGGGGCTAGTGCACTGGGACGACCCAGAGGGATGGTATGGGG
>NW_011495072.1:13747866-13760269 GCF_000754665.1 Bison bison bison | reverse complement strand
GCATACCTGTGGCGGATTCATTTTGATATTTGGCAAAACTAATACAATTATGTAAAGTTTAAAAATAAAATAAAATTTAAAAAAAAAAGACTTGTACAAACTCAGTGATCTTTTGAAATCCAAGTTTTCAGGATTGAATGGTGGAATCCACTTGTTTTGAAGTGTTGTGAAGTGGCTTATGAGTGAAAGAGTTAATGCCGTGCTTCTCACCCCAGCCCCTGCCACTCTGTAATTAAAGTGGTGTCAGCCTTCCTTCCACTATAAACCTATGGTATGATTTTCAGAGGTTTATGACTCAACTATAAAAATTCACTCTAGGCTGAAAACTGGCACAAGGCAATGAAACTTGAGAACACAGTTTTTGTAGAGAAAATCATTTCAGCTCTTTTAAGGTTATGGAAACTTTTTTTTTTCATTTTCATGCTCACATAATGAAAATAAATCTGCTTAATATATACGAATTTTCTATGAGTTTATTGAATTTCAATAATCTATGATGGTTAGAGCTCTATAATACTTATTTTTATTTCTCTTCCTACCCCTGAAAAGAAATATTTGATCAAGCAAGTGTTGGGACTTTGCAGAATGTGGGTTGGAAGAAAATACAAGAGGGTATCCGGTCAAATTCCTTTTCTCCATGCAGTTTCCCTGATGATGTTTTTTTTTTTTCCTCTAACTTTCTTCTGCACATTACTGATAGCTTAAGACTCACTCCTGTCTTGAATTTCTCAATTATTTTATAAAATCTGTATTACTTCCAGGGAGATTAAAGGAAATTATACTATTTTGGGGCTTCCCTGGTGGCTCACATGGTAAAGAATCTGCCTGCAATGCACGAGACCCAGGTTTGATCCCTGGGACAGGAAGATCCCCTGGCAAAGGGAATGGCTACCCACTCCAATATGCTTGCCTGGAGAACTCCATGGACAGAGGAGATTGGCAGGCTGTAGTCCGTGGAGTCACAGAGTCGAAACCACTGAGCAACTAACACTTTCACTTTCATACTATTTTTATCAACTGTCTCTAGAAGAATCTGTGTTGAGGAGGGTAATGTGATTGGTGCCTCTAAGGCCAGTGATCAAAACAGTTGGTTGGCTGTTATGGATGATGAAGAACATCTCCCTTTGGGAGGCAAGAATCTATCCTGAAGCAATGGAAGCAGAAGGATGATGGGTTTTTCAGATGTAGGAGTTACAAACCTATTCTTGTAGCAGCTTGTTTAGATAAAGCCCTTCTCAAGACACACATTATTAGATGGCATTTGCTTCATAGAAACTGTCATTTTGAGAATATCTTAAAAGGTATGAAGATCCATTTATGAATTCAAAAATTTATCCCTTGAAACAGCACATATCGTTAACCAAAAAAAGTTAGATGAACTCATTGTTTAAGCATGTTTCTTTCTTATTCTTGTTAAAACTGTAAACACAATAAAAAGTAGGTATACACTATACACTGTATATTATGGTTTTGTAACTTCCTTTTCTATTTAATAATAGATGCAAACATCTCCTCATTCCATTAAAAAAAAAGCTATAAACAAAGAAATCCAGTCCTAAATCTGTTCTCTGATGAACCATACATCTTTCCATATTAACACTATTTTAATCCCAGTGATTTAAAATAATTTGGGAAATAAAGAATATACTATGGAAATTCTTCAAAGAAAGAGAAAAATCATTTTAGTTACTTTAAAGGTGAATGTACTAGAAAAAAATGAAATAAAGTTACCTATATTAGCACCTATTTTATATCAGGCAGTTTGCTAGGCATTTTACATTTATATATTATGTTTAAGGAAGCCAACAACACTCCAGTCAAAGCTGACGCTTTCTCTCTTAAAGAGGTTAAAAGAGCCTAAATTGAAGGGAGAGGGTGAGGATGAATGAAAGCACCAGATCAGAGTAAAATTCCACATTTCCTTTAAAGAATACCCTTTCTTACATTCTATGAGCACACTATGAACCCAGGCCACAGGCAAAAAGCGTTGACTGTCCTCAGAAAGCACACAGGAGAAATTAACCCCTATACCAAGTCAATCTAGCCAGAGGCTTGCAGTGACTTATACTCTCCCTGTAAGTTAGAAGAGCAATGAGAGAAACTGTTCTTACATTCTGGCTCCCTTTGTAAAAGCTGAATATCTCTAAATGGCAGAGTTCCATCCTGACTCATAATTTTTTTAAAAGTTGAACTTCCTCTCCCAAGACAAGAATGGAATATTCCAGGTGATGAGAAGAATAACTAGAAGAAACCAAAGGGGTTTTGGCTTGTGTGCAGCAGGCAAGAAAAACGTTTCCAATGACCCAATTTAAAGGACTGTAACCTTGTAGGACATAAAGAAGACACAGCAGCCTGTAGGTTCTGTGATCAGAGGTGAAACAATTCAGTTTGACATCGCTCTGACTTTGCTGCCAAGACCACCAACAGAGCACGCTTGGCAATCTGCACTTAGGATCCTTGCTCAAAGGACAGACTGGACTGGAAACCAGAGCATGCAAAAATTGCTGATTGGCTGCTATGATTTTCAGCTACATCAGCACACACAGGAAGGAACACTGTCAACTTGGCCCTCACTAAATGCAATGGGCAGGGACAGAAAATGAATGTGGCTTCAAAATCTAGGGGAAAAATTCCTTCCCAATGAAGAGACTTTGAATAGCAAAAATATTTTTCTCCCAGGATGGAGTTGGGCCTTTGTTTTTGTTTGTTGTAGTGTTTTTTTTTCAATGTATTCATAATAATTTGCCAAATGAGAATACAGACTTTATACATTCCCTTTAATATTATTTTTCAAATACAAAAAGGTATTTGATCAAAGGCTATGTTCTGTGCACTTTTACTTTCATTTCAAGCTGAAAGTTTGAACAAAACAGAATTGAGGTATAGGAACAGCCTCCTTACATTCTGAATTTCTTCATCATCTCTGCGTTTACATAATGTTTTTTCAAGTAAATGATCTGTGAGATAATAGGCACTAATAGATCAAAAATACTTTTATATCTATAAGGTCTTTTTTATTCATGAATCAATTTAAATTTGGGATCATAATTTATATTTCAGTGTTCAAACCATAATTAACACAGTTGCAAATTTGTAGAGGAGCTCTGAATAGATCTTGTTTTGTTTTGCTTTTTTATGGATACCAGCAAGAAGAAATTATCATTCAATTATTTATGCCTGAAACTATTCAGTTCACATTACTGAAAACACTACCCAAACTCCTAAACTATTAACCCCACTTCCCTGAGTCTAAACCCTCCTCCACATTTACGCTCACAATGTTTTACAAGCCGGTGAGAAAACATATGATGTTATAAGCATGATACTTGCCTCGGCCCTCCAGGATACTGTCCACTGTCTACACTGAACAGTGAACTTGTATGCTTCCTCTTCCGCCTCTTGATCACAGACCCCCACCACCTGGATCCTTGATACTGGGCTTCTCATTTCAGGCCAGGTTTCATTCCTTGGTTTCTCTTTCTAATCCTTATCAAAACTTATTTTTTACAAGTTGTCACCCTGGAAATGACCAGATTAAGTAAATTATCACCTAACTAAGATTCATCCTTCAGGTCTCCCACTAAATTCCACCTAAAACCCTCCCTTGAGCTTCAGATTGGATAACCTCTTCCTAGTATACACTTCTAAGAACCTTGTCCTTTGCAGGGTTCATGGCAAGTATCATCATAAAACTCTTCACATAATTGTTTAATGTCTATCTTTCCCACTCTTCTGTAAGTGCCTGAGAAATGTAATTTGTACCCATAGCTCCTGGCACAGTGCCTGGCATATAGTAGACCCTTAGACAATATTCTCTGCTGTAAATTCAATCATCACCAGTGATTTAATGTTATTATTCCTCAAGTGTCTTTTAAAGGGAGAGAAAGGAAGCCTATTTATTGGGCTTCTTCATGCACCAATACTATGATAGGCTCAAAAGCACTACCTCATTGGTCTTTTCAGTAACTCTGTGAGGAATTCCTTTCATATAAATTCCTTATTCAAGGTTCCATAGCAAGCTCCAGACTCCTAAGTATTTTCACTGCATCTTTCTTTTGTTCCCAAAGAAAATAATCCCTATGATAGAGTGTACAACATTCCATTCTGGCCCTTCATTCACATTACAAAGGTGATCTTTTATGTTATTTATGAGCTTTTAACTGGTCTCAATGCTTGCCCTCCTGCTCCCTAAGATCCTTTGTCTACAGAGTACTCTTTTTACAATATAAATAAGACACACTACTTTCCTGCATTAAACCTTCCAGATTTTTCAATGCAAATAGAATAAAGTCCAAATTCCTTGAAATGGGTGGTGAGGCCTTCTGTGATCTGGCCTCTGCCTGCTTTTCAGGCCTTGTCTCTTACCACAATGCCCTTTGATCACTGCGCCTCAGCCATGCTAGTTCTCTTAATTTTCCTAGACGATACCAAGCTCGTTCATATCTTAGGACTTCTGTCCTCTCCTCTCCTTCTGAAATTGTACGGTCCTGGCATTCTCATGGCTGCATCCTTTTTGCCAATCAGGTGCCATAAGATACTGCAGTATCTCCCAGAAATAAGTAAGTGGTCTTTTGTGTGTGTGTATGTGTGTGTGTGTGTGCAGAATTTAGAGTATATGAAATAGGTTGAAAATAGTTATTTAAAATAATTATTAAGTAATTATTTTTTAAGTAATTATTTTTTAAGTAATCATTTAAGTGTATCATTATGTATTATATGTTATAACAGACAATTTACTATGTTATTTATTATAACTATATAAGTATAATAATTTTATGTAAAAAATTTATATATATAATGTTTTACTTATTTAAATAGTTTAGTCATTTAAAGTGTGATGAGAATTACAAAAAGATAAAGCACAGAGTAGTGTGAGGTCTGAGAACAGAGAGGTCCATATTCTGCTCTGGATAGAGAAGAGGTCAAGAAAAGAGTTCCAATTAAGTGAGGTTAAGCTGAGCGCTGAGATGTAAGTAGGAGTTAGCCAGGCCTCGGGAGTGGAAACTGGGGTGGGATGGCAAGGGAAGAATGTATAGTCCAGGCATCTATAAGCACATGTCTGTCCTATTCTCCAGCCCAGACATCCCCTCACTCTCTGTAGCATTGCCTGTTCTCTTCATAGAATTCACAGCAGTCTGAAAATACATTATTTTCCTTGCTTATGGTCTGTCCCTCTAAACCATTAAAAGAAAATTTCCATGGGAGCAGGAACTTTATCAATCTTGCTTACTACTAACTAGACTTGAATGCTTAGAACAGTGGCCATCACTTAGGTGGTGATTGATGAGTGACTTTTACATGAACATGTGAAGGTCTTGAAGCAGTAAAGGTTAAAAAAAAAAGCAAGACACTAAAAGAAAAGCACTAAGTCTGTAACATAAGAGAGAAAGAAATAATGGCACCAGGCAATCTGGGGCTGAGGGGCAGATGGGTAAGAAAAGAGTGGAACTGATAAGCATGTTAAGGAAGAGGGACTTTATCCAAAAGTAATGAAGAGATATATGTTTTAAGCAGCTTGTTATATGATCAGATATGTGATTGTAAAACAGCATTGTAGCTAAAACATAGAGAAGGGATTGGAGAGAAGCAAAACTGGAAGAAAAGCAGCCAGTATTGGAAAATTTTACAGTTGTCCACATGAGAAATGACAGTCTCCTGGACCAGGGTGGAGGCCACGGCAATACAGAAGAACAATTGGATTTAAAAAGTATTTGAGTAATAGAACTGAATTGATGTAATAGATAATTGGATGTAGCAAGTGAAGTGAGAGAAGTGTTTGTTCCCAATCTCGAACTATAGATGAATGATGAGCCGTTGCCTAAACAGAAAAATCACTGGAGGAAGAGCAAACTTCATGCACAGGGTGAAAGCCCAGTGACTGTCTGCCGTGGCTGGGACCCTAAGACTTCCTAGTCAGTGAGTCTAGCAGGAGGCGGGCAAAAGGTCCAGGGCTCAGGTTGGCAGGTCTGATTAAAGATAAACACATTTAGGTTTATCTGTCCACATTTAGGAGGGATCTCCATCACTGCCGGGTAATTGGTTGCTTTTGTTGTCACTGGGTATTCAAAAGGCTCTGGAACCAAGATACCTGAATTAGAATTCTGAGTCCCATCTGCTGTTGTTCAGAGGTCTCCATCAAGTTACTTCTGCAAGCCTCAGGTTTTTTCATTTGTAAAATAAAATTAATGAAAAGACCCAACTCACAAGATCGTTTTGAAGGTCAGATGAAACAAAAGAAGTAATATGCATAAAATAGCTTTGCACAGAGTGAGCTCTTAATAATTCTTAGACATTATAGCCTTTTTTGGTACTAAAAGGCTACCAAATTCATGGACATTTGTTTAACGTTATAGAGATAACGCAAAGCCAACAAACTCCCACAGGTTAAATATTTTCAGTCTTCATCCACATATAGATCACACTATAAAAAATCATCAACAACTACAAGTTGTTGCCTTTAACTGACACCATTTTGACATATAATATTCCATATTTTTTCTGTTTTCAGATTATACTTTTGTCATCTTTGATAAGTAGTTGTGCTGTGTGCTGGGCTTAGTGGCTCAGTCATGTTCGACTCTTTGAGACCCCCATGGACTGTAGCCCGCCAGGCTCCTTGGTCCATGAGGATTCTCCAGGCAAGAATACTGGAGTGGGCTACCATGCCCTCCTCCAGGAGATCTTCCCAACCCAGAGATTGAACGCAGGTTTCCCACATTGCCGGTGGATTCTTTACCATCTGAGCCACCAGGGAAGCCCAAGAATATTGGAGCGGGTAACCTATCCCTTCTCTAGGGGATCTTCCTGACCCAGGAATCAAACAGGGTCTCCTGCATTGTAGGTAGATTCTTTACCAGCTGAGCTACCAAGGAAGCTCAATAAGTGGTTACTGGAATACAAATATGCATTAGTTAAGTAAGGAGGTGTTGATATATACTTCCAAAGCTACATATTCTAAATTTATGTCATAATTATCTTTCCAACTAACCAATGAAAAAGCATTTAAAATGTAATATATTATGCTTCCCAGAAGTACATGCTGAAATTTTCCAGTGAATAAGGTGTTCCCTTTTTACCTATAATAGTGAATATATTATCTAAAAACTTATTTAACGTTATCAGAAATCATTATCCTATTCCTCTTCTTCATCAAAAGACCCGTAGTATAGAACTGAAACTAAGTGTAAGTAGAGATAAATATGTGTGTGTGTTTGTGTCTATGTGTATATACACACACATATAATCTCATATACATATCTATATACATATGTACAGAGTAAATAAAAATGGAATGTAAATTATAAAAACAGAATTTTTTTTAATTTAAACTTTTTATTTTTATTGGAATATAGCCAATAAGCAATGTTGTGATACTTTCAAGCACACAGCAAAGTGCCCCAACCATGCGTATAGATGTATCTCGATTCTCCCCCAAACTCCCCTCCCATCCAGGCAGCCACATGACTTTAAGCAGAGATTCTTGTGCTATATAGTAGGTCCTTGTTGGTTATCCATTTTAAATATCCCAAACTCCCTAACTATCCCTTTCCTCTACCACTGCCCCCTGGTAACCATAAGTTCATTTTTCCAAGTCTGTGAGTCTAAAAACAGAATGGTTTTTAAAAGATAATGAATCTTGGCCCTGGAAGGGACAGTAAAAATCACAGTTCAGAAGCCTAATATTGCAGATTCAGTATCTGAAGTCCAAAGAGTTGGAATGAATTGCTTGAGATCAGGCAATATTGTATGGCAGAATCATGATGCTGATCACCTAATGCCTAGCCCAGTTTTTCTCAATTATACCATGATTAACAGATTTACTATTGCGTTTTGTTTTAAACTGATTCTGATGGAATTATGAATATGTTTGCTGTGTTCAACAACCTGTCTCTCTACTATAGTAGCTAAGCAGACTCAAACCACACTTAAACTGATTACTTCCATCTCCTTTATTTAACCATATATTATAGTGTTAAAAATAAATAACCTAAGATAGACAATTAAAAGATTCATACAGCAAGTCATTGTCTACAAAAGATTTGAAAATAAGGCTGACATCTGTTACAAAGAAGGATTAATTAGGTATTACTTTAAATGATGAATTCTGGCTCCATTTCCCATGAGAACAGTTGGTAAATGTACTGTTCTAATTAGGGATTTGGATCAAAATATCATTTTATCCTAATCATGAAGCCTATTAAGATTTTTATTAATACTATCAGTTTTACTAACTATGTGTATCACACATGTTTATATGACAAGCACAAATACTTTTCCTCTGGTGAAAAAAAAAATCCTACAAATGGTATAACATTTATAATTAGGGGTTATTGATCTAGGGCTACACTGCAGCATTATAATTCCTCTTTATCATAGCACACTTTCATCATAAAATGTACTGAAAATACTATGCCATTAAAATCTGTTCAGTACAGTTCAGTTCAGTCGCTCAGTCGTGTCCGACTCTTTGCGACCCCATGAATCACAGCACGCCAGGCCTCCCTGTCCATCACTAACTCCCGGAGTTCACTCAAACTCACGTCCATCGAGTCGGTGATGCCATCCAGCCATCTCATCCTCTGTTGTCCCCTTCTCCTCCTGCCCCCAATCCCTCCCTGTTAAGATCCTATTAAATGAGTGACAGAAAAAGCAAGGTTATGCCGAGAGGTATGGCAGATAGGCTTTAAGTCACGGGCTTGTATTCTGTACGGAGGACCAGTTCCTCCAAAACCATTTTCACAAGAAAGCTCGTGCCATGTGCCACACCTCTTATGGACTGTCTTCTTTCTACCACCTAAATCCAGTCATGTGATTTGCCTAAACTCCTACAGTGCAGCATCGGGAAGGCAGTATAAATAAGGGGAAAAACATAGAAATCAGCATATGGAGTCATGGGCTTAAATCCTGCCTTTACTACTCACTAGCTCTGTGTTTACATTGGTTACTTAAGCCCTTATATGCTTCCTGTCCTTATTTTGTCACATATTATATAAAGATAAATTATAATACACTCATTTCTCAAGGGTTGTTGTGAGAATTATATGAGCTAATTTATGGGTTTGACATCCAATGCTACTAAAAGAATTACTTATTTAATACTTATCAAATACCTCTCCTAGAATTTGTGAATAGTTGTTACACATTTTCAGAAAATACAGTAAGCCATCAACAGGTAGGGAGGAAGAATGGAGAAAGTTAAAATAAAAACATATGTATATGTGGAGATAAAAACTAAGCTGCTTCAAGATATGTACTACATGCTTACTTTTAATGAATGTTTGATTATTTTATGAAAAAAATTATCTAAATCTTAGAGCAACCACAGAAAATTCTCTTTTTAAAATGTTCATGATAATGAAAGTGAAAGTCACTCAGTCATATCTGACTCTTTGCGACCCATGGACTATACAGTCCGTGAAATTCTCCAGGCCAAAATAGTGGAGTGGGCAGCCTTTCCCTTCTCCAGGGATCTTCCCAACCCAGGGATTTAACCCAGGTCTCTCGCATTGCAGAAGGATTCTGTCTGAGCCACCAGAGAAGCGGAGGATGTTAAAATACCAAATCACCCCAGTAAATGATAGACACTTGAAAATGCTAGTTACCTGGGGGGGCTTGCTCTCTTGTCAATGGCATCCTCACTGCCACCACTGCCTGTTGTCACCTCAAAGGACAAGAAAGTACTAGTAGTTGAGACAGAAGTCACAGTCAGGGCTTAGAGGGGGAGTGGTAACTGCTAGAGAAATTTACTTAGATGGAAAGGAGGCAGTCTTGTAAAAGGAACATGTTTGTGTTCGTGTATAGGAGGGTAATTAGATAGTTCATCTTTAGAAAAAAATCTATTGAACATACATCTTAAGAGACAGCAGACTGTAAACAGAGAAACAGTTTTCAAAAATGTTTAAAAATTAGCTCCTTTACATATGTGCTCAGTCTAACTTATGACCATATTTCACCTCAAATTTTTAAATTTCTTAAAGCAAATTTTGAATATCTTTTATCCAGTAGGCCAGGCAAACATCTATGAAATCAAAGAAGTTGACAAACATCGATGACAAAGAAGTTTCTGGGAGCAGCAAACCTTACGTGGCCTGTCCTTTTAGAAAGGTGTTATAAGCAAAGGCAGCTGCCCCAAAGCTATTATCTCCTTATCCTCTGAGCCTGCGGTTACTGTTTGTTTTTTTTTTTTAATTTATCTATTTTTAATTGAAGGATAATTTCTTCACAATATTGTGTTGGTTTCTGCCATACCTCAACATGAATCAGCCATAGGTATACATCTATCCCCTCTTCTGAACCTTTTTCCCACCTCCCACCCCTTCCCATCCCTCTAAGTTGTTACAGAGCCCTGGGTTGAGTTCCCTCAGCCATACATCAAATTCCCATTGGCTATCTATTTAACATATGGTAGTGTATATGTTTGGAGAAGGAAATGTCAACCCACTCCAGTACTGTTGCATGTAAAATCCCATGGACGGAAGAGCCTGGTAGGCTACAGTCCATTGGGTCGCAAAGTTTCGGACACGACTGAAGCAACATAGCAGCAGCAGCAGTGTATATGTTTCCGTGCTACTTTCTCCATTAGTTCAACCCTCTCCTTCCTCCTCGCCTCTTGCCCATGTTCATAGTCTAGAAAGATGGTACTGATGAGCCTATCTGCAGGACAGCAATGGAGACCCTGAGGTTGTTTTTAACAGCCACCATGCCCTCTGTCTCAGTAGTGAGCTAAATCTTTGCATTAGGACCAATTCAGATTAAAATTTTTAAAAGATATAAACAAGGCCCATTTTTAGAATTGAAAATGAAAATAACTCATAGAAATCTATAAAGATTTTTATTCTTACAATTTACAATTACTAACTTTACTGACATCTTTTTTGGGTGTTAGTTCTAAAAGGTATTGTAGGTCTTCATAGAACCGTTCAACTTCAGCTTCTTCAGCATTACTGGTTGGAAAATAGACTTGGATTACCATGATATTGAATGGTTTGCCTTGGAAATAAACAGAGATCATTCTGTCGTTTTTGAGATTGCATCCAAGTACTGCATTTCGGACTCTTTTGTTGACCATGATGGCTACTCCATTTCTTTCTAAGGGATTCCTGCCCACAATGGTAGATATAATGGTCATCTGAGTTAAATTCACCCATTCCAGTCCATTTTAGTTCGCTGATTCCTAGAATGTCGACGTTCACTCTTGCCATCTCTTGTTTGACCACTTCCAATTTGCCTTGATTCATGGACCTGACATTCCAGGTTCCTATGCATAATTGATCTTTACAGCATCAGACCTTGCTTCTATCACCAGTCACATCCACAACTGGGTGTTGTTTTTGCTTTGGCTCCATCCCTTCATTCTTTTTTTTTCTTTTTTTTTTTTCATCCCTTCATTCTTTCTGGAGTTATTTCTCCACTGATCTCCAGTAGCATATTGGGCACTTACCAACCTGGGGAGTTCATCTTTCAGTGTCCTATCATTTTGCCTTTTCATACTGTTCATGGGGTTCTCAAGGCAAGAATACTGAAGTGGTTTGCCATTCCCTTCTCCAGTGGACCACATTCTGTCAGACCTCTCCACCATGACCCGCCCATCTTAGGTGGCCCCACACGGCATGGCTTAGTTTCATTGAGTTAGACAAGGCTGTGGTCTGTGTGATCAGATTGGCTAGTTTTCTCTGATTATGGTTTCAATGTGTCTGCCCTCTGATGCCCTGTTGCAACACCTACCGTCTTACTTGGGTTTCTCTTACCTTGGACATGGGGTATCTCTTCACAGCTGCTCCCACAAAGTGCAGCCGCTGCTCCTTAACTTGGATGAGGTCACCCCTCCCGACCCTGAATGTGAAGTAGCTCCTCTCGGACCTCCTGTGCCCGCACAGCCACTGCTCCTTGGACGTGGGGTAGCTCCTCTCCACCGCTCCTGCTCAGTGGCAGCCTGATGCTCTTGGTTGCCACCCCTGACCTTGGGCATGGGGTAGCTCCTCTAGGCCGCACTTCTGTGCTGTCCTGGAATATGAAGTCAAGTGGGCCTTAGGAAGCATCACTATGAACAAAGCTAGTGGAAGCGATGGAATTCCAGTTGGGGTATTACAAATCCTGAACGATGATGCTGCGAAAATGCTGCACTCAATATGCCAGCAAATTTGGAAAATTCAACAGTGGCCACAGGACTGGAAAAGGTCAGTTTTCATTCCAATCCCAAAGAAAGGCAATGCCAAAGAATGCTCAAACTACCGCACAATTGCACTCATCTCACACACACTAGTACAGTAATGCTCAAAACTCTGCAAGCTAGGCTTCAGCAATACGGGAACCATGAATGTTCAAGCTGGTTTTAGAAAAGGCAGAGGAACCAGAGATCAAATTGCCAACATTTGCTGAATCATGGAAAAAGCAAGAGAGTTCC
>NW_011495072.1:13747252-13747766 GCF_000754665.1 Bison bison bison | reverse complement strand
GTCAGGAAGCAACAGTTAGAACTGGACATGGAACAACAGACTGGTTCCAAATAGGAAAAGGAGTACGTCAAGGCTATATATTGTCACCCTGCTTATTTAACTTATATGCAGAGTACATCATGAGAAACGCTGGACTGGAAGAAGCACAAGCTGGAATCAAGATTGGTGGGAGAAATATCAATAACCTCAGATATGCAGATGACACCACCCTTATGACAGAAAGTGAAGAGGAACTAAAAAGCCCCTTGATGAAAGTGAAACAGAAGAGTGAAAAAGTTGGCTTAATGCTCAACAATCAGAAAACTAAAAATCATGGCATCTGGTCCCATCACTTCATGGGAAATAGATGGGGAAACAGTGGAAACAGTGTCAAACTTTATTTTTTGACAGAAAACAGCAAAATTTTGTAAAGCAATTATCCTTTCAATCCCTCCCAGCATCAGAGTCTTTTCCAATGAGTCAACTCTTCGCATGAGGTGGCCAAAGTATTGAGGTTTCAGCTTTAGCATCAGTC
>NW_011495072.1:13746124-13747035 GCF_000754665.1 Bison bison bison | reverse complement strand
ATCCAATGTTTCCCCATCTATTTCCCATGAAACGATGGGACCAGATGCTATGATTTTAATTTTCTGAATGTTGAGCTTTAAGCCAAATTTTCACTCTCCTCTTTCACTTTCATCTAGATGCTTTTTAGTTCCTCTTTACTTTCTGCCATAAGGGTGGTGTCATCTGCATATCTGAGGTTATTGATATTTCTCCCAGCAATCTTGATTCCAGCTTGTGCTTCTTCCAGCCCAGCGTTTCTCATGACACACTCTGCATATAAGTTAAATAAGCAGGGTGATTATTTATAGTAATTTTCTGGTGGAATCTTTAGGGTTTTCTATGTAGAGGATCATGTCATACTAGAAATAATCAATGACTATAGTAAAGTTGCAGGATATAAAATCAACACACAGAAATCCCTTGCATTCCTATACACTAATAATGAGAAAACAGAAAGAGAAATTAAGGAAACAATTCCATTCACCATTGCAATGGAAAGAATAAAATACTTAGGAATATATCTACCTAAAGAAACTAAAGACCTATATATAGAAAACTATAAAACACTGGTGAAAGAAATCAAAGAGGACACTAATAGATGGAGAAATATACCATGTTCATGGATTGGAAGAATCAATATAGTGAAAATGAGTATACTACCCAAAGCAATTTATAGATTCAATGCAATCCCTATCAAGCTACCAACAGTATTCTTCACAGAGCTAGAACAAATAATTTCACAATTTGTATGGAAATACAAAAAACCTCGAATAGCCAAAGCGATCTTGAGAAAGAAGAATGGAACTGGAGGAATCAACCTACCTGACTTCAGGCTCTACTACAAAGCCACAGTTATCAAGACAGTATGGTACTGGCACAAAGACAGAAATATTGATCAATGGAATAAAATAGAAAGCCCAGAGATAAATCC
>NW_011495072.1:13744748-13746013 GCF_000754665.1 Bison bison bison | reverse complement strand
ATTAAAGACAATCTCTTTAACAAGTGGTGCTGGGAAATCTGGTCAACCACTTGTAAAAGAATGAAACTAGAACACTTTCTAACACCATACACAAAAATAAACTCAAAATGGATTAAAGATCTAAATGTAAGACCAGAAACTATAAAACTCCTAGAGGAGAACATAGGCAAAACACTCTCCGACATACATCACAGCAGGATCCTCTATGACCCACCTCCCAGAATATTGGAAATAAAAGCAAAAATAAACAAATGGGACCTAATTAAACTTAAAAGCTTCTGCACATCAAAGAAAACTATTAGCAAGGTGAAAAGACAGCCTTCAGAATGGGAGAAAATAATAGCAAATGAAGCAACTGACAAACAACTAATCTCAAAAATATACAAGCAACTCCTACAGCTCAACTCCAGAAAAATAAATGACCCAATCAAAAAATGGACCAAAGAACTAAATAGACATTTCTCCAAAGAAGACATACAGATGGCTAACAAACACATGAAAAGATGCTCAACATCACTCATTATCAGAGAAATGCAAATCAAAACCACTATGAGGTACCATTTCACACCAGTCAGAATGGCTGCGATCCAAAAGTCTACAAATAATAAATGCTGGAGAGGGTGTGGAGAAAAGGGAACCCTCTTACACTGTTGGTGGGAATGCAAACTAGTACAGCCACTATGGAGAACAGTGTGGAGATTCCTTAAAAAACTGGAAATAGAACTGCCTTATGATCCAGCAATCCCACTGCTGGGCATACACACTGAGGAAACCAGAAGGGAAAGAGACACGTGTACCCCAATGTTCATCCCAGCACTGTTTATAATAGCCAGGACATGGAAGCAACCTCGATGTCCATCATCAGATGAATGGAAAGGAAAGCAGTGGTACATATACACAATGGAGTATTACTCAGCCATTAAAAAGAATACATTTGAATCAGTTCTAATGAGGTGGATGAAACTGGAGCCTATTATACAGAGTGAAGTAAGCCAGAAGGAAAAACATAAATACAGTATACTAACGCATATATATGGAATTTAGAAAGATGGTAACAATAACCCGGTGTACGAGACAGCAAAAGAGACACTGATGTATAGAACAGTCTTATGGACTCTGTGGGAGAGGGAGAGGGTGGGAAGATTTGGGAGAATGGCATTGAAACATGTAAAATATCATGTAAGAAACGAGTTGCCAGTCCAGGTTCGATGCACGATACTGGATGCTTGGGGCTAGTGCACTGGGACAACCCGGAGGGATGGTAT
>NW_011495072.1:13729460-13744648 GCF_000754665.1 Bison bison bison | reverse complement strand
TCCTATTTGGAACCAGTCTGTTGTTCCATGTCCAATTCTAACTGTTGCTTCCTGACCTGCATATAGGTTTCTCAAGAGGCAGGTCAGGTGGTCTGGTATTCCATCTCTTTCAGAATTGTCCACAGTTTATTATGATCCACACAGTCAAAGGCTTTGGCATAGTCAATAAAGCAGAAATAGATGTTTTTAGGGAACTCTCTTCCTTTTTCCATGATCCAATGGATGTTGGCAATTTGATCTCTGGTTCCTCTGCCTTTTCTAAAACCAGCTTGAACATCTGGAAGTTTACGGTTCACATATTACTGAAGCCTGGCTTGGAAAATTTTGAGCATTTCTTTAATAGTGTGTGAGGCGAGTGCAATTGTGTGGTACTTTGAGCATTCTTTGGCATTGCCTTTCTTTGGGATTGGAATGAAAACTGACCTTTTCCAGTCCTGTGGCCACTGTTGAGTTTTCCAAATTTGCTGACATATTGAGTGCAGCACTTTCACAGCATCATCTTTTAGGATTTGAAATAGCTCAACTCGAATTCCATCACCTCCACTAGCTTTGTTCATAGTGATGCTTCCTAAGGCCCACTTGACTTCACATTCCAGCATGTCTGGCTCTAGGTGAGTGATCACACCATCATGATTATCTTGCTCGTGAAGATCTTTTTTGTATAGTTCTGTGTATTCCTGCCACCTCTTCTTATTCTGCTTCTGTTAGGTCCATACCATTTCTGTCCTTTATTGAGCCCACCTTTGCCTGAAATGTTGCCTTGGTATCTCTAATTTTCTTGAAGAGATCTCTAGTCTTTCCCATTCTGTTGTTTTCCTCTATTTCTTTGCATTGATCACTGAGGAAGGCTTTCTTATTTCTTCTTGCTATTCTTTGGAACTCTGCGTCCTGATGCTTATATCTTTCCTTTTCTCCTTTGCTTTTCACTTCTCTTCTTTTCAAAGCTATTTGTAAGGCCTCCTCAGACAGCCATATTGCTTTTTTGCATTTCTTTTCCATGGGCATGGTCCTGATCCCTGTCTCCTGTACAGTGTCACGAAGCTACATCCATAGTTCATCCGACACTCTATCTATCAGATCTAGTCCCTTAAATCTATTTCTCACTTCCACTGTATAATCATAAGGAATTTGATTTAGGTCATACCTGAATGATCTAGTCGTTTTCCCTACTTTCTTCAATATAAGTCTGAATTTAGCAATGAAGAGTTCATGATCTGAGCCACAGTCAGCTCCCGGTCTTGTTTTTGCTGACTGTATACAGCTTCTCCATCTTCTCCATATTCTGCAAAGAATATAATCAATCTGATTTTGGTGTTGACCATCTGGTGATGTCCATGTGTAGAGTCTTCTCTTGTGTTGTTGGAACAGGGTGTTTGCTATGACCAGTGCATTCTCTTAGCAAAACTCTATTAGCCTTTTGCCTGCATCATTCCATATTCCAAGGCCAAATTTGCCTGTTACTCCAGGTGTTTCTTGACTTCCTACTTTTGCACTCCAGTCCCCTATAATGAAAAGGACATCTTTTTTGGGTGTTTGTTCTAAAAGGTCTTGGAGGTCTTCATATAACTGTTCAACTTCAGCTTCTTCAGCATTACTGATTGGGGCATAGGCTTGGATTACTGTGATATTGAATGGTTTGCCTTGGAAATGAACAGAGATCATTCTGTCGTTTTTGAGATTGCATCCAAATACTGCATTTTGGACTCTTGTTGACCATGATGGCTACTCCATTTCTTCTGAGGTATTCCTGCCTGCAGTAGTAGATATAATGGTCATCTGAGTTAAATTCACCCATTCCAGTCCATTTTAGCTCGCTGATTCCTAGAATGTCGACATTCACTCTTGCCATCTCCTGTTCGACCACTTCCAATCTGCCTTGATTCATGGACCTAACATTCCATGTTCCTATGCAATATTGCTCGTTATAGCATCAGACCTTGCTTCTATCACCAGTCACATCCACAACTGGGTGTTGTTTTTGCTTTGGCTCCATCCCTTCATTCTTTCTGGAGTTATTTCTCCACTGATCTCCAGTAGTATATTGGGCACCTACTGACCTGGGGAGTTCCTCTTTCAGTATCCTATCATTTTGCCTTTTCATACTGTACATGGGGTTCTCAAGGCAAGAATACCTTGGCAAACCTGAGTGGCTTGCCATTCCCTTCTCCAGTGGACCACATTCTGTCAGACCTCTCCACCATGACCCGCCCATCTTGGGTGGCCCTACATGGCATGGCTTAGTTTCATTGAGTTAGACAAGGCTGTGGTCCATGTGATTAGACTGATTAGTTTTCTGTGATTGTGGTTTGTGTGTCTGCCTTCTGATGCCTCTCACAACACCTACCATCTGACCTGGGTTTCTCTTACCTTGGACGAGGGGTATCTCTTCACGGCTGCTCCAGCAAAGTCCAGCCGCTGCTCCTTACCTTGGACAAGGAGTATCTCCTCATAGCCACCCCTCCTGACCTTGAACGTGGAGTAGCTCCTCTCGGCCCTCCTTTGCCCACGCAGCCACCACTCCTTAGATGTGGGGTTGCTAATCTGAATTATATTTTTCCTATTAAATGTGGAAATATTTCAGCTAAATACTTTCACAGAAGCTATCTTCTGCCTCCACTAAAAGTAACAATGTTCAACAAATTTTTTATAATTACAATGTCATTAAGTTGACTAGTTAGTTCTGTTATTATTTTGAATGGGTCATTAAATTTGCATTCGTAATCCTCTCAATTTCATTTTATTATGGATATAAGATTTATTTATACAAGTAAAATCAAAAGTTTGATTAAACAATTCGTACCAGCAGGTAAGATTTTCCAAAAGACAATTATGCACATTTATATTCTCATTCTCATTACATTCTCATCATTTAATTGTTAAATTGTTTCTTTTGTAGGGATAAATTTCAGTGTCTACCTGATTGCATGTTTTGTCTTTAATAGTTAATGTGAAAGTCGCTCAGTTTTGTCTGACTCTTTGCAACACCATGGACTATACAATCCATGGAATTCTCCAGGCCAGAATACTGGAGTGGGTAGCCTTTCCCTTCTCCAGGAGATCTTCCCAACCCAGGGATCGACCCCAGGTCTCCCTCATTGCAGGTGGATTCTTTACCAGTTGAGCCACCAGGGAAGCTTAAGCATATTGGAGTGGGTAGCCTATCCCTTCTCCAGAGGATCTTCCCAACCCAGGAATCGAACCGGGGTCTCCTGCATTGCAGGCATATTCTTTACCAACTAAGCTATTGGTTAAAGCCCTATTAATATTTAAAATTTCCTCCGAATCTTCAAAAGTTTGTTCAACTCTTAACACTGTGATTAAATATTTCTAATTTTTTTAATAAAATGAAATAGAGAACCTGACTACAAAAAAGGGTCAATAGAATTATAGAGAAATTACAAAATCATTTATTATAGGTTCAAACATACCTAAAATTACATTTGTGATAGGCCATAAGAAGAGAAAATAAATATTAATATATTGTCACAATGATACCAGTCCCAAAATTTTGTGTATGTATAAGATATTTGTAAATTTTGATAATTACAGCTATACTTCAAAAAATAGCATAATCAAAAAGCAGAATGCAGTAGCTTGTTTGGATTATAAACTATGCATGTACCATAACAAATTTCCTGCACATGTCTGCCCCATGAATTTCTTAATTTATGAGAAAACCATTTTTTAACCATGTACTATATAGTAATGTAATATTTGTAGTCATATTATCACTATGAAAACAAATACATCCTCAGTGTTCATCTTTAGAGATGAATTAGCAGAGGGGTTCAAAATAATGTAAGGTGTTTCTCTTTCAATATAATGAACTTCCTCACCCATCTGATGGGATTGCCCATGTGTGCTAAGTTGCCTTTCCACTGTTTTCAAATTTTTCTCTTCTTTGAATTTTGTCAATTTAATTATAATGTGTCTTGGTTTAACCCTTTTATAGGGTTAAACTTATTTAGGGTCTTTTGAGCCTCATGAATCCGAATATCCATTGCTTTCCTAAGTTTGAGAAGTTTTCAGTCATTATTTAGATAGACTCTCAGTCCCTTTCTCTCTCTCTTCTCCTTCTAGAGTTACTGTGATGCATGTTTATTTTACTTGTCAGTGTTCCAAAAATACCACAGGTTTTCTTCATAAATTTTTTATCCTTTTTTTCTTTTTGCTCCCCTGATGGGATAATTTTCAATGGCAATTGGAACCTAATTTTTCCTTCTGCTTTTTTGAACTTGCTGTTGAAGTTCTCTTTTGAATTATTCAGTTCCATCATTGCACTCTTCAGCTCTAGCATTTTCATTTGCTTTGTTTGATGGTTTCTATTTCTTTGTTAAACTCCTCATTTGTTCATGCGTGCTTTTCCTAATGTTGTCTGTCTGTTTTTTGTACTTCATTGAACTTCTTTAAGAGGGTTATTCTGAATTCTTTGTCAGACAATTCAATGATCTCCATTTCTTTAGCATCAGTTATGGGAGCTTAGTTCCTATTACTGGTGTCATGTTTACTTGATTATTTGTGATTCTTGTAAACTTGTAGGTTTCTGTGCCTTTGAGTAAACAATCTCTCCTTTCAGACTTAACAGTTTTAGTGTTAGCAGGTTAAGACCCTTGGCAATCACTTCCGCTTAGGGTAGTGGATGGGTCAGGTAGTAGCATCTGCGGACAGATGGAGCACATTACAGGGATCCCTAGTTGGGTGAGGTCACTGCCTTTTCCTCTTAGGCTGAGGGAAGAGTTGCCAGTGACTGGGCTCCACAGTCGGGTAGGTTTTCTAGCTGAGCTTCTTGTTCAACCCGTGTCTCTGGGTGAGCTCCCCAGCTGAACAGAGTTGCTGGCTGTTTTCCATATTTGGATGGAGCCACTATCTGGCTCTGGAATCATCCCTGGTCAGATGGGGCCTCAGGCTGTCCTCCCCAACCTAGATGGTACCCTGTATGGTCTTTATATTAAGGCAGGGCCACAAGCTTGGCTTATGGTTGGGTAGATCAGGGAGGGTGCTCACAGTTGGGAGAGGTTGTAGGGTGGATTTTCTGGTCTGGAGGGGATGCTAGTACCCCATAGTTTTGTGGGGATGATGAGTATGCTCTAGGATTGAGAAGAATCTCTATCCTGGCTTCTTGGTCAGGTAAGGACACAAGCTATGCTCTGCAATTGGGTAGGGTCGGGGTCCCTGCATCAGGGAGGCTACTGGAAGTACAGCAGTCCCTTAGGATCACATGCCCTACTCCACTGATCAGTAGGGTTGTGGGCTGAGCTCTGTAGCTGGGTGGCTCCACGGGCTGAGTTTTCAGCCTCTTTGGGGTCTTTTCAGGCCCCCTGGTTATTTAGGGCCAGTTGTTATTCATTTGCTAAGTCATGTCTGACTCTTTACAACCCCAAGGACTGCAGCACACCAGGCTTCCATGTCCTCCACTATGTCCCAGAGTTTGCTCAATTTCATTTCCATTGAGTCAGTGGACTATCTAATCATCTCATCCTCTGCCACCCCCATCTCCTTTTGCCTTCGATCTTTCCCAGTGGTCAGGGTCTTTTTCAATGAGTCAGCTCTTCCCATCAGGTGGCCAAAGTACTGGAGCTTCAGCTTCAGTATCAGTACTTCCAATGAGTATTCAGGGTTGATTTCCTTTAAGATTGACTGGTCTGATCTCCTTACAGTCCAAGGGACTCCCAAGAATCTTCTCCAGCACCAAAGTTTAAAAGCATCAATTCTTCACTGCTCAGCCTTCTTTATGGTCTGACTCTCTCATCCCTACATGACTACTGGAAAAACCACAGCTTTGGTTTCAGGGACAGAAACTATGCCTAACAGATGGACAGGGCTGCTGGCTTGGCTCCCTGCGTGCAAAAGCCAGAAGATGTCTTCCAATGCTGCAGAGTGTTGTGGCCACGATTTCTAAAGCAGTGGATCCAGATGCTATAATCAGAAGTTGGGCTGTGAATCTGCTCTCCTACCAGGGAATAGTATGTGCTCCCTGGCCAGCATGGCCTGGTGGTGGCGATCCAAATCAGGCCAAACGGCAAGCTGAGCTCCCTGACCTGATTGGGTCATTGGCTTGGTTCTGCAATTTTGCAGAGCTGCTGGCTGGGATCTCTGCTTAAGCCCTACTGCAAGCAGGAATGCCATTGGCCAGGTGGTGAACTGAATCCAGTAATTGAGCTCCACAGATTCTCCCAGTGATCCCTGTGAGGTAGGACCTAACTGAGCCTACCAGGAAGCAGCCAAAAATGCTAGGGAAGCTGGATTTCCACCTCAGGTTCTGTTTTTCTCACTGGTCCTGGGAGCCTTCTCAGTAGGGCACTGTGCCCCCTACCAAGGGAGAGGTGATGTGGTCAAAGTGAAACTGCTCCTCTTACTCTTATAATTCATTCATTCTCAGTCTTTGTTGTCTAGCAAGTGTTTCAGCCTCAGCTGGGTTCTTTGATTTCACAACGCTCTCCTGTCTAGGCACATGGCTAGTTGGTCTTATTTGTGTGTGCTCAGTCACTGAGCTGTGTTCAACTCTTTGCAACCCCATGGACTGTAGCCCACAAGGTTCCTATGTCCATGGGATTTTCCAGGCAAGAATACTAGAGTGGGTTGCCATTTTCTTCTCCAGGTTATCTTCCCAACCCATGGACTGAAGCTGCATCTCCTGTGTCTCCTACACCGGCAGGCAGAGTCTTTACCATTGCCATCTTGGAAGCCCCTAGTTGGTCTTGTTAGGGGACTGCATTTTGATGATATCACCCACCTCCTTTAAGTTATTGTTCTTAAAATGAAATTTTAAAATACACAAAGCCTTAGTTCTTTGATAGTTTTATTCTTTGTTTCATTAAAAATATTTCAGACATAGAAACCTTAATTTTTCATTTTCCTTGATTAAATTCTTAAGACTGGTTCTAAAAGCATCTTCAAATTGGACATTAGAGTATATGCTGTTCCATATCAGCTGGTTTTCTTTTTTTTAGGAAGAAAATATCTTTTCTCCTTGTTCTGATTTTTGCTTTGCCATCAATGTCAATATTGCTTTTGCTAATTCAGATTTTAAATCAACTTCTGATTTCATTTAAAGCATTCCATACAACAGTCACAACTTTTTTTCTCTTTGCATGTCCTCTGTTAAAGTGTCTAAAAGAACTGTAGAGTTCAGTTCAGTTCAGTCACTCAGCCCTATCTGACTCTTTGCATAGAGAGACTCTTTCCATAGACTGCAGCACACCAGGCTTCCCTGTCCATCACCAACTCCTGGAGCCTACTCAAACTCATGTCCATCGAGTTAGTGATGCCATTCAACCATCTCATCGTCTGTCGTGGTAGTGGTAAGGAACCCACCTGCCAATGAAGGAGACATAAGAGAGTCAGGTTCGATCCCTAGGTTCAGAAGATCCGCTGGAGGAGGGAAGAGCAACCCACTCCAGCATTCTTGCCTGGAGAATCCCATAGACAGAGGAACCTGGCAGGCTACAGTCCATAGCGTTGCACAGAGTCAGACGTGACTGAAACAACTTAGTATGCGCAATATTATTAAGATAGTCTAGCAAAGCAACAGCACTACACAGAATCACATGCCAAAGTTACAGTGAAATGACTTGTTTTCAGAACTTGTTTCTTGGAATGCCACTTATATATCTTAGAAAACCACCTATAAATTTTGTGCAATGTATTTTATAAGTACAAATATAATTTTTTCTTTGCAAGAATGGCTCACCATTAGCAGCAGACATGTCCAAGAACATACACTTTAAAAATGGCAACAACTGCAAGCATGACTGCTGAAATAAAAACTGTGTTTTTCTATTGTGTTCCTGTCCTTTTTCTTGCAAACTGGATGCCTGTCTTTCACTAATTCTCAGCTTCTAAGATTATCCAGACCCATGTCAGTTAACACATTATACAAAGACCCAGAAATAAACATTAGTAAAGCTGCCATCCTTCCTGAAACAAAGGATGAGATTATACATTCGATTACTGATTTATTTTACTTCCAGGGTAGTTAAAATCCCGGAAAAATTTGTGTAGGGAGGCTACACATTAGTCTATCCTTCTATCTATTAGAAGGTTTGAAAGATTGGATAAGGCCACTATTTGAAAGCATGGTGGCTCAGGGGTAAAGAACTCGCCTGCGGGGGCTGGAGATGCAGGTTTGATCCCTGGGTCAGGAAGCTGCTCTGAAGAAGGAAATGGCAACATTCTTGCCTGTGAAATCCCAGGGACAG
This sequence comes from Bison bison bison, assembly GCF_000754665.1. Taxonomy (NCBI): domain Eukaryota; kingdom Metazoa; phylum Chordata; class Mammalia; order Artiodactyla; family Bovidae; genus Bison; species Bison bison. Next base: position 13,736,450 of record NW_011495072.1, on the reverse strand, counting down.
AAGGAGCCTGATGAGCTACAGTCCACGGGGTTGCAAAAGAGTTGAACACAACTTACTGACTAAACAACAACATATTAAATCAGGGTAGAAAACCAGATAACCTTAAAAGCCACTTACAACCTTAAAATAATAAGGCTATACTCAATGCCAAGGATTAATTCATTAAGCCATTGCCACTAGCTGTTAAATTTTCTAATATTCTGAGCCTGCTCTGAGCCTCTGTACTGCTTGGAGCTGAGTTACTACAGAAGAAATAAAAGTCAGATTGAGCTGTCATCCCCCCAAAATTAACATATGCACCTAATTGCCTTAGGTTTTATTATTATTATTCATATAATTAAAATTTGTGTCTATAGAAACTGTGACCATTATTTTTAAATTACTATTTCAGAAAAGCAAGTTATCAAGATTAAGGTTGTGACACAAGTAAGGGAAATTCATAAAGTGTGCAGAAATTACAGCTAAATCCAAAATGGGCATATCAGTACATAAGCAGGAACACATTTTCAAGTTCTTGATATGCTTGGCCTCTATCCCATACCACTAATTACTTCTCAGCTCAAACAGGCAAAATCGCTAGCGATTTGCTCAGCAATAGGTGAAAAGACATGTTTCTTTTTTTCTTTCCCTATGGAAAATTGTCTGCATTGTACTGCAATGCTGAGCAAGTTATTCTTAGCAGCATGTCCCCTCAGACATTTTATGGCAGCGTGGGGAATATTAAATGTATGATTAATAAATAATTACAACTACGTGTCGTATCTTCAACCCACATTCAAAAGGAATTGTGACTGTGTAAGGCATTTAAGAGAAGTTCTGAGAACAATATATTTATACATTTTAACTTAGATTTATTCCAATGTTAAAGTATAAATATTTACATATACCATGCCTACTTTACATATAGAATTATTTTAACCATTATCAGTATACAACTACCTCCAGGGAGAAATGCAGTAAAGAATTTAGCAGCAGGAAAACACAATAAACAACAATTTAGGATAGAAGGTAAAGAACATTGTAAACATGGAAAATCTGAAATTAGAGAAAGAATTTTTAATTAGGCAGAATGTAATCACTCAGCTGGAATTTGTCTGCATTACCAGTACAGGAGCATTTTGTTACTGTGGCGGAAAGGGCTTTCAGATATTTCATGAACAAACCAAGCAGAAAACCCCATCTCAGTCTTATTCACTACCTCTCTACCTAAGAGAACAATATAGTGTGAGCTTAGCTTATCTATCCTTGTGCAGGGATATAATATTGGAATGATTATATCACTGGCAGCAGGGTATAGTCTTCGTGAGCTTAGGCCCTGAATTTTCTGGAAAATTCCCAAATTCCTACTTGATCAATTCTAGGTGCTATCCTTAGGTTCCAAAATTATGATCACTGTGACTTTGAAACCCAAATCTGTGGCTGATGAGAAAACACTTCTAGCTCCAGCTCAACCACTCAGCTTGTGCCCTAAAATGTTTCTAAGCAGTTTGGGTGGCAGTCCCAATCTCCCTCTTTATGCAAAGGCATGACTGGGAAGATGCCAAACAGCCTATCATTCCATGGCTTAACTAGCATTAAGCAGGACAGCCTAGCTGTTAAAAACACAGATGGTACCAGTGTGATTGGATTTGAATCCCAGCTCTGCTAATTCCCAGCCCTGTTTGAACCTGGGCAAACTAATTAACCACTCTGTGCCTCAGCTTCTTCATCTGTAAAATAGCCTGACGACAATAGTAATTTCTCATGGAGTTGTTATAGGAGGCTTTGATGAGTTGACATAAAGCACCAATAAGGAGGAGGGGTATGGGGGGGGCAAGGAATGGGAGTTTAGGATTAGCAAACTATTATATATAGAATGGATAAACAGCATTCTACTGTACAGCACAGGAACTATATACATTCAATAATATCCTGTGACAAAACATAACGGAAAATAAAATGAAAAAGAATATATAGGTATAATGGAGTCACTTTGCCATACAGAAGAAATTAACACAACATTGTAAATCAACTATACTTCAATAAAAATTTTTTGAAAAGAACCTAAGCACAGAACAGTAAATGTGATAAGCATAATGGTTAAATAAACACATGTGAGAAAGGACTGCGTATGTTCAAATTCTCTATTAATGCAGTTATTCAGCTGTCCTTCCCTCTTTATACTCCAGCTCAGAGCACCTTAGGAGAAGGGTTTTGCTCTACATAATTATGAGAAAGCAGATTACAGAGGTTAAGAAACTTGTCCACATCTTACCTGACACCCAATATTTATAATCTTAGTATGTCTGATTTCAAATCTGTGCTCTCTATACTCTGCTTACCCAGAGTCCCCAGAGATTTTGCAAGATGGTTATTACTTATTATAATATGTTTTGGTCCCAAATTTGTTGTCTACAAAAATATATAACACGTATGATTTTTGGACATGCAGTGATTGAAAGGCAGTTTCTGGTTTACATTCTCACAATGAAAAAATAGCAGTTCCAGAATCAGATTCTACAGCAAGGCCTGCTATGTTCATAATATCAGCTCTGTCACTACCTAGATGACTTCAGGCTTAACATCTCTGTGCCTCAGACTTCTTCTCTGTTAAGTGAGCAGAGTGTCAAGTGTTAGCTGCTCAGTCGTGTTCGACTCTATGCAACTCCATGGACCCATGAACCTACGAACCCTACCAGGCTCTTCTGTCCATGGAATACTCCAGACAGGAATACTGGAGTGGGTAGCCATTCCCTTCTCCAGGGGATCTTCCCAACTCAGGAATTGAACCTGGGTCTCCTGCATTGCAGGCAGATTCCTTACAATCTGAGTCACCAGGGATGCCCCATAACGGTACTTAATTCAAAGTATTATTTAATTAATTGATTTTTTTAAAAGCCTTAGAGCAATGCCTGGCACATAGGAAGCAACATAGAAATGCTTCTCATTAATATACTTACCATTACTACTATTACTTGGGAGGCTGGGATGAGTGGCAGAAGAGATATTTAATAATACTATACCAATATAATCAGGACTATATATACATATATAGCCTACGGAGATGGGTAAATGTGTTTCCAGTTTTTGTTCAAACAGAAAATCACTCTTCTTGCCAAAGGGATTTATTACTCCTTCCTCACGAACCATTGCTTTAGTGTGCAGAAGGACACTGATCCCCAAACAAGAGACACTTAAAAGGCTCAGCTTAGAGATACAGAGGGATCCCAGGTGGCACAGTAGGAAAGAATCTGCCTGCCAATGCAGGAGATGCTGGTTCAGTCCCTGGGTCAGGAAGATCCCCTGTAGTAGGAAATGGCAACTTGCTCCAGTATTCCTGCCTGGAAATCCCATGGACAGAGGAGTCTGGTGGGCTACAGTCCATAGGGTCACAAAGAGTCAGACACGACTGACCATACATGCATGAACCCAGAGATACAGAAAGCTGGGGATTATATAGACCCAACTAACAATAAACAAAAATGTTGAAAGGAGGCAAAGCCTTCCATGGAGACGAGCTGTTAAAAAGTCAGTATCTAATAACAAGTCTTTGAGTAAGTATTATACATAACAAACTCAAATTTAGTGGAATAGATCTGACTAACTTGGATGAATTGAGGACAGCACCATGGGGAGAAGGAGGTGAAGACAGACTGGGACTGAGGCATCCCTTTGGCTACCTCTCTTCAAAGCTTATGATAACCAATGAATGAAGAAGAAAATGACATTGATATCAGAAATCTTACTAAGCCTTGAAAGTTTGTTGTTATATATGCAAACAGTATATGGTTCTTTGTATAGTATGGAGCCTTAATTTTTTCCCATATTTATAGAACTCTAAATATAAAAGTCCCTTCAGGGATTGTAAAAGAGAGTTGCCTAAACTGGCTGGACCCCCCACTCAGCTGTTAAATTTAACATTCTGGTGTTCAGAGTGTACAAAATTGGTAGTACTTACAATATTTTCTCTTAATAAGGTTTATTTCGAAGTGGCCCCTCTTAGATTTGTCTTGGTAGGGTTTCAGTTTCCCATTTGCTTTCTCCTTTGTTTTCAGTAGAGGGAAAAACTCAAACAGATTTGCTGAGAGCCCCAGTGAATGGGTCACTAAGAGGATTGTAGATTTTAATAGACTCTTCTCTTGCCTTCCCACGCAGCTAGCTATTTCCTAAAACCCTAAGTTCGAAGGATTTGAAATAGAACTTTAAATATTATAGAGCTAAACCATCAAAGAGTTTTAAACCTGCCACTGGATGAAGGACAGAAAGAAAGGACCATCTGATCTAAAGCCATGAATTCTTAGCGCTGACGATGGCTCCCCTGGAGCAGAACAGAGAAAAACAGAAAAGGAAAATGCTTAATTGAACCAAAATAAGCTACTATGACATACATGGAAATCAAAGCTTCAAAATGACAAATTAAAATAAAAGGTAAAGAAAGCAAAGGTGATGTTAACTTTCTTTCCTGACGCTGCTAACTTATCTAGGGCAATGGATTTCAGATGCTGGAAAAAGTGCTGGTCCATAATGATGTTTTTAATGTTCTCCTACAAAGTGGACAACATTAAAAGATTTAAAAATTAAAAGATTTTTTTTTATTAAGGGTAGTTGTTTTTTTAAAAAGGGATTAATACTTATTCTAGGAGTATGTTCTACCTATGTGCTCAGTCACTCAGTCATGTCCAATTCTGTGACCCCATGGACTATAGCCCGCCAAGCTCCTCTGTCCATGCGACTTTCCTGGCAAGAATACTGAAGCAGATTGCCATTTTCTTCTCCAGGGGATCGTCTTAACCCGAGGATGAAACCCACGTCTCCTGTGTCTCCTCCACCGGCAGGTGGATTCTTTACCATTGAGCCACCTGGGAAGCCCATTCTACATACAGTTTTGTATTAAAATACCATGTAATTGGAAGAGATTGTGACAAAATATGGTAGTTCATTTGTTCATTTCAATGCCTTAATGATTAAAATTAACAATCAACAACACTATATTACCCACCTACCCCCCAAAATTCTGATCCATAAAAAAAAAGTCTGAGACCCAACAATCTGAGTCAGTTCTCTTCCAGAGGGTACATTAGCATTACCTTGGAAGTAGTTTACAAGCACAACCCCCCTCCCCACCCCTTGTGCTATGAGCTCTCAGAAGGAAAGTGGAAGGAGAGGGACGGGAGATGTGTATTCTTATATAAGATTCTGATACAGACCCTAATTGACATCCACATTCTCACGGGAGAATCCTCAACTCTCGTCCCTGGAAGACCCATATCTTTTTATTTTGTGTTTTTCTCGAATTTATTCACCTCTATGGACAGGGGACAAATAGTTTACAATGGATTTTCCTAAATAAGAGAAATCATATTTTAGGAAACAAGTTTTTATGCTCCACATAAAAAAGCTCTTTGAAGGAGAAGCTTCAAGGAAACAGCAATTCTTTTCATAAAGAAATCATAATATTAAGACTCTAGGGATATAGCAAATATATTCTTGACTGTGGTGGCAAGCTAAATAAAGTCCTTGAGCTAATTTTAATGGAAAAATTTCTACACACACACCGAATAAGTAGACATACTCTATAAATATATATTTCTTGAGTTCTAAAAAAAAAAAAAAAAACACACACATGGAGGAATGCTAAAATATATATTCAAACTATGCAAGATGGGTGAAAGTGTAAAAGTAAATCCAGTTTTCTTTAACACTGTGAAGCAAAATAAAATGTTTAAAACACTGAATTCCTCTCTGTCCTTGAGGAGATTGCTCTAGTACAATCTTTTTGCTCTAGTCTAGCTCATTTCCTCACTGACTGTATATTCAAAACAAATTTACTTATTTAGCCATTGATTTCCATGAAAGACTTTGCCTCCTTATGGTGCTATTAGAACTAATGCTATGCCCTGACCTGTCTCTCACTCCACCCTAACTGCCAGAACAAAATATGTCTCAACTTTTCCTCTGCAAATTCTACTCATGCTCTAAAGCCTATCTTGTATATACAAGCACAGAACACTGAGCATGTGCTCGGCACTTGCTAGGCTCCAAAAGGCCATAAGGGGCAATTTGAGGTTTTAAGGAGATTTGGTTTTTAGGTGTGGAATATGACTTGGAGGAAGCCTTGAATAGAAAACCGGGAGATTCTTTAGGAGGCTGCTGTAATTATCTAGGACAACTATTATCAAAGCATGGCCTCCAAATCATCAAAATCAGAATCACCTGGAACTGCAATTCATTAGAACTGCAAATTGCCACGCCCCATCCTAGACCTACCAAAGCACAAACTACAGGTTCCATCCCAGCAACCTGCACTGTAACAAGGCTTCCAGGTGATGCTCATGCACACTAAAGGGTGTGAGCCACTGACTGAGTACTGGGAAACAAGATTAGTGGAAATGGCTTCGGAGAGCAGAAAACACACTTTCCAGCTATTACTGAACTGGAAGACATGATGACTGGTTAGATGACAAGGAAGAAGTCCAAAAAAAAAAAATTGAAGGTTTATGATTTGTGTGACTGATGCCTAGTGGAGCCTTTCGGGGGGCGGCGGCCAAGAGAAGCAACCCCACGTCCAAGGAGCAGCAGCTTCACGGGCAAAGGAGGGCCAAGAGGAGCTACTCCATGTTCAAGGTCAGGAAGGGCATCCCTGAGGAGATACCCCAAGGTAAGGAGCAGCAGCTGTGCTTTGCTGGAACAGCTGTGAAGAGATACCCCACGCCCAAGGTCAGAGAAACCCAAGTAAGACGGTAGGTATTGTGAGAGGGCATCAGAGGGCAGACACACTGAAACCATAATCACAGAAAACTAGCCAATCTGATCACACAGACCACAGCCTTGTCTAACTCAATGAAACTAAGCCATGCCATGTGGGGCCACCCAAGACAGGAGGGTCAAGGTGTAGAGGTCTGACAGAATGTGGTCCACTGGAGAAGGGAATGGCAAACCACTTCAGTATTCTTGCCTTGAGAACCCCATGAACAGTATGAAAAGGCAAAACAATAGGATACTGAAAGGGGA
>NW_011495072.1:13726369-13729360 GCF_000754665.1 Bison bison bison | reverse complement strand
CAAAAACAACACCCAGATGTGGATGTGACTGGTGATAGAAGCAAGGTCCGATGCTGTAAAGAGCAATATTGCATAGAAACCTGGAATGTCAGGTCCACGAATCAAGGCAAATTGGAAGTGGTCAAACAGGAGATGGCAAGAGTGAATGTAGACATTCTAGGAATCAGCGAGCTAAAATGGACTGGAATGGGTGAATTTAACTCAGATGACCATTATATCTACTACTGTGGGCAGGAATCCCTTAGAAGAAATGGAGTAGCCATGATGGTCAACAAAAGAGTAAGAAATGCAGTACTTGGATGCAGTCTCAAAAATGACAGAATGATCTCTGTTTGTTTCCAAGGCAAATCATTCAATATCATGGTAATCCAAGCCTATGCCCCAACCAGTAATGCCGAAGAAGCTGAAGTTGAACGGTTCTATGAAGACCTACAGACCTTTTAGAATTAACATCTAAAAACGATGTCCTTTTCATTATAGGGGACTGGAATGCAAAAGTAGGAAGTCAAGAAACACCTGGAGTAACAGGGACATTTGACCTTGGAATAAGGAATGAAGCAGGGCAAAGACTAATAGAGTTTTGACAAGAGAACGCACTGGTCATAGCATACACCCTCTTCCAACAACAGAAGAGAAGACTGAGCCACCTAGGATGCATCATATCCGAAATTTTAGACATTCAAATGGAGATGTCCAGAATCATAATACAACAGAGAGATCTGAATATAGGAAGAAGGATTAAGATAAAAGTGATCTTAGGAGTGATTAAAGTTGAAGAGCTAATTTAAAAAAACAAAAAACCAGGGAACAGAGGACCTCACCCAAAGAGAGAGTATGAGAAGTGAAGGAAATTGGAAAGATGGGAAAAATTGGAAACTGGAAAAAAGGAAGATGGAATCTGGAAAACACTAACATTTAAAGAATAGATGGGTGCAAAACTTGGGAGAGAAAAAACAGAATCATGGTATTTTAGAAATTCAACAAGGCAATAGTTTTAAGAAGGAGGAGTTGATCAACAGTTTTAAATGTCACAGGGAGATTAAGGTAAGAGAAGAGCTATATCCATTAAATTTGGAAATGAACACAGTTGTGACTTTGCTAAGAAAAATTTCAATGGTGATGAAACGAGATTAGGGTAGGAGGAAAAGAATGAATGAATTAGGACTCTGGTTTCAGCCACAACATGTAAAAAGTTTAGAATTCATTGCTCTTATCCTTATAACAACAAAAAATAAGTTGGACAAACTGAAAATAAGTGACTTTTCTTGGACCCATAAGAAAACTGACACATTTCCAAAATCTGGAGAAAGGATCATCCAAGAAAAATGAGCCTGCTGTGTTTACCTGAAGTAGAAGCCATTGGAGCCATCAACTGATTGGAATACTTAAAAGGTTATTTTGGCAAATCGCTGGAGGATGAGCATGGACTAGCATGAGTGTGAGAAACTCCTGGGACCTTCCAGAATATCATGGGTTCTCCTTCCAGATGATCATCTAGGAAAAATCCCTCCCTGAATCAGTCACGGAGAGTGTTTTGATCACTTCCTCTTCACCCCACTGGTGAGGCAGGGGTTCAATCTAGGATTACAAGAATGGCCAAACTCACAACCGACACGGAATAAATGAGCTTGACAGCAATTTATGAGTCACATCTAGTCACAGCCTGAGAGAGGAGGACACCATATGCATTAAAGGAACACATGGGGGCTTCACTTGGGAACAGAGTGAAAAGTGAAGGACTGTGGAAGGCAAGTTTTATAGTAGCAAGAGGAGAAGGTGCACCTCAGTTTCTACATAAAGGTGTGGTTGGCTTGTTTAAATAATTCTGTAATCTGGCATGGAACTGAAACTCACTACTCACGGATTAAAACCACCTGTATTTAGTCCATTTGATAGGGAGGATGGTTAAGTAGAGGGTCATATCAAAGGAAGCAGAGTGAGGCGAAAGTAACCACAAAGGTTTCTATTTTCTGTAACTGATGTATTGACACTTGGGCGTTGCTGACCTTGGAGGAACTGCCAGTCTCAGGACTAGCCACTTTTTAGTCTAGGCTAGGACTTGCCTGTGAGTACACTTTTCATTTGCAAACCAAGTCTAAAGAGGCCTTACAAATAGCTGAGGAAAGAAGAGAAGCTAAAAGCAAAGGAGACAAGGAAACATATACCCATTTGAATGCAGAGTTCCAAAGAATAGCAAGGAGAGATAAGAGAGCCTTCCTCGGTGATCAATGCAAAGAAATAGAGAAAAACAACAGAATGGGAAAGACTAGGAATCTATTCAAGAAAGTTAGAGATACCAAGGGAACATTTCATGCAAAGATGGGCTCGATAAAGGACAGAAATGGTATGGACCTAACAGAAGCAGACTATATTAAGAAGAGATGGCAAGAATACACAGAAGAACTGTACGAAAAAGAGCTTCATGACCCAGATAACCATTATGGTGTGATCACTTACCTAGAGCTAGACTTCCTGGAATGCAAAGTCAAGTGGGCTCTAAGAAGCATCACTACAAACAAAGCTAGCAGAGGTGATGGAATTCCAGTTGAATCAATTGCAAATACTAAAAGATGATGCTGTGAAAGTGCTGCACTCAATATGCCAGCAAATTTGGAAAACTCAGCAGTGGCCACAGGACTGGAAAAGGTCAGTTTTCATTCCAATCCCAAAGATAGGCAATGCCAAAGAATACTCAAACTACCGCACAATTGCACTCATCTCACGTGCTAGTAAAGTAATGCTCAAAATTCTACAAGCCAGTCTTCAACAATATGTGAACTGCGAACTTCGAGATGTTCAAGCTGGATTTAGAAAAGGCAGAGGAACCAGAGATCAAATTGCCAACATCTGTTGGATCATCAAAAAAGCAAGAGAGTTCAGAAAAACATCTATTTCTGCTTTATTGACTATGCCAAAGCCTTTGACTCTTTGGATCACAATAAACTGTGGAAAATTCTTCAGGAGATGGGAATACCAGACCATCTGACCTTC
>NW_011495072.1:13697134-13726269 GCF_000754665.1 Bison bison bison | reverse complement strand
ACAACAGACTGGTTCCAAACAGAAAAAGGAGCACGTCAAGACTGTATATTGTCACCCTGCTTATTTAACTTGCATGCGGAGTTGCTGCTGCTGCTGCTAAGTTGCTTCAGTCATGTCTGACTCTGTGTGACCCCATAGACAGCAGCCCACCAGGCTTCCCCGTCCTTGGGATTCTCCAGGCAAGAACACTGGAGTGGGTTGCCATTTCCTTCTCCAATGCATGAAAGTGAAGTCTCTCAGTCGTGTCTGACTCTTAACAACCCCATGGACTGCAGCTTACCAGGCTCCTCCATCCATGGGAGTTTCCAGGCAAGAGTACTGGAGTGGGTTGCCATTGCCTTCTCCGTACATGCAGAGTATATAATGCGAAATGCTGGGCTGGATTAAGCAAAAGCTGGAATCAAGATTGCTGGGAGAAGTATCAATAACCTCAGATTTGTACATGACCTCACCCTTCTGGCAGAAATTAAGAAGAACTAAAAAGCCACGGAGAAGGCGATGGCACCCCACTCCAGTGTCCACCCCCTGAATTTATTACACTTCAAGCCATTAACCTCCCACTGTACTCACTCCAGGACCAGGTATCAGACAACCAGGAATAGTCCCCATACACCCAAGTCTGCAGAAATTATTCAAAGTAGCCAATTATGTTTACCCTGCCTTACCTGTTCCTTCCTGTGGAAACTACAATAAAGATTCCTGACAACATCCTCCCCTGGCTTCCTGTCTGCTGATCGACCTTGGTAATTCCCCTTGTGGCCCTGTGTAATGTGCTATGCTTCCTACTTCTGGGGATCTGTGAGTATAGACGTTCTTCCTTCATGACAGTCATATCATGTCATGTGTTTACCATACCTGAATAAAACAAATCACAGCTACCTCGAAAACAAAGGAATTTGGGTTAAGACATTCAAGGTCCTCCTGGTTTTACCAGATGCCAAGACAGCACACAGTTTTAACTTTTGGCCTTACATCTCAAACAGGGGGAAGAATAATCATTAAGAACTGTGTCCAGACCCTTATCAGGACATATACCTGTGCTCCAGAGGAAAATATTTGGCCAAAGCCTATCCCAGTTGGGAGAAGGGCATTTTTCCACTCCAGCACTATCTAGCCTTTTTATTTCATAAAAAGGTGGGAAAAATTCAACAAGAGTCAAGATTCAAGAGGATAGGGAGCGGCTGGTAGGAATGCAAACTAGTACAGCCACTATGGAGAACAGTGTGGAGATTCCTTAAAAAACTGGAAATAGAACTGCCTTATGATCCAGCAATCCCACTGCTGAGCATACACACTGAGGAAACCAGAATTGAAAGAGACACGTGTACCCCAGTGTTCATCGAAGCACTGTTTATAATAGCCAGGACGTGGAAGCAACCTAGATGTCCATCAGCAGATGAATGGATAAGAAAGCTGTGGTACATATACACAATGGAGTATTACTCAGCCATTAAAAGAATACATTTGAATCAGTTCTAATGAGGTGGATGAAACTGGAGCCTATTATACAGAGTGAAGTAAGCCAGAAAGAAAAACACCAATACAGTATACTAAGGCATATATATGGAATTTAGAAAGATAGTAACAATAACCCTGTATACGAGACAGCAAAAGAGACACTGATGTATAGAACAGTCTTTTGGGCTCTGTGGGAGAGGGAGAGGTGGGATGATTTGGGAGAATGGTATTGAAACATGTATAATATCATATATGAAACGAGTCGCCAGTCCAGGTTCGATGCACGATACTGGATGCTTGGGGCTGGTGCACTGGGACAACCCGGAGGGATGGTATGGGGAGGGAGGAGGGAGGAGGGTTCAGGATGGGGAACACAGGTATACCTGTGGCGGATTCATTTTGATATATGGCAAAACCAATACAATATTGTAAAGTTAAAAAATAAAATAAAATAAAAATTAAAAAAAAAAAAAGAGGATAGGGAGAACTAAATCCAGGGAAAGTGGTAGGCAAAAGAAGGAAAAGTAAACAAAAAATGCTATACCAGTTGAGAAACACTTGTAAAAGACATAAACCTAAGACACAAATCCATTAAAACATCGAGACTTAAATGTACGATTATAGAATACCTCTCTCCCCAACACTTCACCACCACACCAACAGGGCTCCAATATAGAGACAGTGGATTACAGCTGAAAGAACTGCAAGACACAGGCTCTTTCAGAAGGAGGCGTAAGGAAATCCCAAAGTCAAGAATGGAGACAAAAGCAGGTCACTAGAGAAATTGAAGCCTCTGGCACCTATAGTTACAAAAAACATTAAACACACCCCACTCCCAGCCAGATCACCATATATTCTTACACTAAAGTACCTCAATTCCTATTACCTGGTACAAGATGTCCAGCTTTGGACAAAAAATTAAGGCATGCCAAACACAGCAGAGGAAAAAAAAAAAAAAAGAACCAGATCTGTTATGACGCAGATGTTAGTATCATCCCACAGGGACCTTAAAATAACTACAATTAATGTTTTAAGGGATCTAATGCTAAAAGCAAACAAAACTCTGGACCATGCCAGAGATGGAAACTCTTAAAAATAATCAAAAAGAAATGCTACAGATAAAAATCTTTGTAATAAAGAAAAAGAGTGTTTTGAGTGGCTGATCAGTAGGCTCAACATAGGACAGGAAAGAATCATTGACTGTGATGATAATTCATCAGAAGCTTCCCACACTGAACTGCAATGAAAATAAAGAGACTTGTAAAAAATAGGACAGACATCTAAGAAATGTAGGACAATTTCTAAAAGTGTAACTTAGTCATAACTGGAATATCACAAGAAGAAGGATATAAAACAGTAATGGATTATAACCCAGAGTATAAGATAAATATCGAGTCTGCTGCTGCTGCTGCTGCTGCTAAGTCGCTTCAGTCGTGTCTGACTCTGTGTGACCCCATAGACAGCAGCCCATCAGGCTCCCCCGTCCCTGGGATTCTCCAGGCAAGAACACTGGAGGTGGTTGCCATTTACTTCTCCAAAGCATGAAAGTGAAAAGTGAAAGTGAAGTTGCTCAGTCGTGTCTGACTCTTAGCGACCCCATGGACTGCAGCCTACCAGGCTCCTCCATCCATGGGATTTTCCAGGTAAGAGTACTGGAGTGGGGTGCCATTGCCTTCTCCAAAATATCGAGTCTACACTGATAAAAATGAATGAATAAGTTACTAATTGTGGAAAAACAGATAAACTATTTATGCAGAAGAATTCCATATAATTGTATAGTTACTCCACTCTCAGGTGGATAGAGCATAATTTGTCAGTCCTGAAGAACTGGCTGTCCATTGAAACTTTCTTCCAAAAAGCACACGTCAGGGGGAATAATCAACTTCCTACAAATTGTGGTAACAATCAGATATCCATATGCATTAAAACAAATTTTCATCCATGCTTTGTACCATATCCAAATATAATTCAAAATGAATCACAGACTTGAATGTAAAACCTAGAACTAGAAAACGGTAAGACAAAAACAGAGGAGAAAATCTTTGTGACATTGGGTTAGGCAATGGTTCTTTAATACGACACCAAAACTACAGTCTATATAAGGGACATTTTATTTTTATAAATTCAAATTAAAAAATAACCTCAAAAATGGAAAGACAAATCTTATACTGAAGAAATACTTGTAAATAATATAATTCTTAAAACACATGTATTCAGAATATACAAATTTATAATTCAATGGTAATAAAATGAAAAACCTAATAAATTAAAATTGATTTAAAAATTTGAATAAGCCCTTTCCAAGTTAAATATACAAATGATAAATACAGGAAATAATACTCAACATCAAAATACACTCAACCACAAAAAATACCACTAAAAACCCACTTGAATAAATCTAATCCAAAGGGCTTTCCTAGAAATCCAAAAAAGAGGAGATATATGTATACCTGTGGCTGACTCAGGGGCTTCCCTAGGGGCTCAGTGGTAAAGAATCTGCCTGCAATACAGAAGACCTGGGTTCAATCCCTGGATGGGGAAGATCCCCTGCAGGAGGACGTGGCAACCCTCTCCAGTACTCTTGCCTAGAGGATCCCATGGACAGAGGAGCCTGGTGGGCTGCAGCCCATAGCTTCGCACAGAGTTGCACACGACTGAAGTGACTAAACACACATTGCACACGTTACACACGACTAAGTCACACTGCACACTACTGAAGCGACTAAGCAGCAGCAACATGGCTCATTCACTTTGTTGTACAGCAGAAAATGACACAGCAGTGTAAAGGAACTTTACTCCAATTTAAAAAATGTCTGAATTATATATATAAATAGTGGAGGCTTTTCAAAAGTTGGAAAGAATGTGGAGACAGTGGAATTCTCATACACTGCTGTTAGGAATGTAAAAATGATACAATCACCTTGAAAAAAGTTTGGTATTTCCTGAAAAAGGTAAGCAAAAACTTACTGTATAACATAGCAATTCTACTCCTAGATATCTCCCAGGGTAATAAAAACATACGGCCAAAGACTTGTACATGATATTCATAGAGGCATTATTTATGACAGCCACACCCTGGAAAACATCCAAATGTCTATCAGCAGGTGAATAAACTATGGTATATCTGTACAATGAAATACCTCTCCAATATAAAAAAAGAACACACAAGCAATACATGTAAAATAACAGTGAATCCCAAAACACTGTGCCATCTGAGAAAAGCTAAACACAAAAAACTACATATTGCACAAATCCAAGTATTTGGAGTCTCTAGAAATTAGAAAACTGTGAAGACAGAATCAGGTCAGTGATTGTTTGGGGCTAGAAGTAAGAATGGGATTAACTCTAAAAGGCATGAAAGAACTTTTTGGGATAATGAAAGTATTCATAAAACTAGAGTGTGGTGAATGTATATATTTATTAAAACTCATAGAGACCTATATACTTAAAATTTAGTATATTTTAAGTATAGGTAAATTTTACAGTCTGTAAATTGTTTCTCAATAAAGCTGCTTTAAGAAATAGTGAATATTTCCTAAAGAAGTAGAGGTTGTACTTACTTGAAAATTGACTATGAAAGGAAAGAGATAAGGCATTAAATATTAAACAATCTTGATAGAGATTTATTTTCTCTTACAAAAATGAGAAACAGTTGAGCATACATAGTATAAAGGAGCCAGTAAATGATGGGAGACTAAAAACATAATTAAAAAAATATAATGGATCCAGACACTTGAAAGCAAGTAGATGGATTCACTTAGGATGCAAAGGCTTATTTCATTCTCTATGCTGGGAGAGAAGGTGGAAAAGTTGGATAAAGTTATAAAGATAACAAATGGTGGTGATGGGGAAAAAAAACAGCAGCAAGTTAAGAGTTTTATCCCCCAGTGTCAATTCTCACCTAGAATTAAATGGAAAGAATATATTCCTTAATTGTTTAGTTTCTTCCTAATGGTAATAGATTCTCCAATTAGTATGAATAGTATGGTATTCTTTTTAGCTGAAGTGTACTTACATTTGTAGTTATAACAATAAAACTTAGCAAAATAATCTTCATCATCAATCAATTCTAAGAGGTGTGTACAGTTAGGGGTCTTAGTACGGAAGAATTTAGAAAGGCACATGATTACAATGGAAAAAGAACTGATTAGGATCTATAGGATTGCTGGGAACTTGAGGCTCACCTGACCTCAAGTAAATAATTGCTGGAAGTAAAGAATTGCTTCCATCATTCTGTTAGGTATTTTCTTCAGCTCTAACCCATAGCACAAGGTAGATAAGAGTAAGGTGGTGGTTAGGTGGATCTATTAATGTTCTCACAATTTCCCAAATGATTTCTCTGTAACTGCTTTCACTCTGGTTGATTGCTCTATCTTCCTCACCTTTCTCCCCAGGTGGCCCTCGCTTCAATCTACCACCTCCAGTTCTGTCTGCCACTGCTGCTGCTGCTAAGTCGCTTCAGTCGTGTCCGACTCTGTGCAACCCCAGAGACGGCAGCCCACCAGGCTCCCCCGTCCCTGGGATTCTCCAGGCAAGAAGTGGGGTCTGCCACTGCAGTTTACCTCAAAGTCCTGTATATGTCTCCTCCATTGGGAGTACAGTGAGTAGAGATGCAGTATTGCGTCTCTGGGGTCGCCTTGGAGTGTCTGTATTACTGCCAAGCACTTAGTCATGCTTAAGTTTCAGTAAGTGAGAAATAATTTTAAATGATTACCAGTAAGCTATTTGTTAATAAAATCTTTTCTAAAATATTAGTAATAACCATACATGTTAGATCTCATTTTTAATTTAGGCTTTTATGTCAAAGAGCTAGATGATATAGGACAAGTAACTTAATATCTGTGAGCCTCCATTTTTTCACCTGTAAAATAAATGGGTTGGCTTAAATACTTTAAAAAATTAGCAATTTTTTTTTCAATTACAAGTGAACAAAGGGACTAAGGATAAGTGTTTAAAAAACCAAAATAGGTAGATGGTTAAAACAGAGAAGACCCTGAGAGATGGGATGGAGAGGGAGGTGGGAGGAGGGGTTCAGGATGGGGAACACATGTCCATACATGGCTGATTCATGTCAATGTATGGCGAAAACTACTACAATATTGTAAAGTAATTAGCCTCCAATTAAAATAAATAAATTAAAAAACAGAGCAAAGAAGAGATCCTATTTGTTTATTCCTGGATCTACTATTGCAATTTCATAGCACAGAGAATCAGAAATGTAAAATTGATTTTTAATGTAAATTTTTGTAGCATTTGATGTTACTGAAAGAGAAAACAGTTTCTAGGAAAGAAAAGTCAAACATGTGCAGTGATTTTAAAAATATGTCAAAATCTGTATAATTCCCTATATCCTAGGGAACTGAAAATTACTACTCAAGAAGACAATTACACTCATGATAAATCTCTATTTCACATACATGAAAAAAATAAAAATTTAATATGCCTCTCTAAAATCTCAATTTTAAGTGTTCTATGGCTAAATTTAGCTACAGAAATGCTATCTTTTTTACTTGATGTTGGAGCTAAAAACTATGCAGTTTGGTTGTTTTCTATGAGAAAGATTGGCCCAGGATGATAATAAAAGACAAGAAAAACTTGTCTATAACAGAAAAAGATTAACGAAAATCTAGTGAATTGCTTGAAGGAGTAAAACCTAAGCTATAGTGTAGATAAAAGTGGAGATAGTTGACTTCTTCAAAGTGAAACCTAAAGGCAAAGGTAGAAATAATGGATACATAACATAAAGAATATTTTTTTTCTAGTCTTCACTGTCCCACAATGAAGCATACAATTTCAGGAAGGAAGTCAGCTTTGGGGACTGGGATTGAGTGGTAAAACCAGGGGCTTCCCTGCTGGCTCAGTGGTAAAGAATCTGCCTGGCACTGCAGGGGACACAGGTTGATCCCTGATCTGGGAAGATCCCACGTGCCACAGACAACTAGGCCCATGAGCCACAACGATTGAGCCTGTGCTCTAGAGCCCAGAGGCCATGTGCCTGAGTACCCTACAGCCTGTGCTCCACAGCAGGAAAAGCCACCACAATGAGAAGCCCAAGCACTGCATCTAGAGAGTAACCCCTGCTCGCCGCAGCTAGAGAAAGGCCTAAGCAGCAGCAAAGACCCATCGAGGCCATAAATAAATCAATAATAAAAAAAGAATGGTGAGACCAGCTGCCAAAGAAATTTTAAAAGGGAGTCTTATGGTAGACAGAAGTTGGTTTCCTTTACAAGACACTGATTTATGATAAAGTTCATGACTAGAAGACTACGTAAAAGCTACTGACCTCATAAGGCTTTAATATGAACTTTCTCTCTCTCTTTTTTTTTTTAACAGAAACTAACCAACTAATTCATCTAATAAGTATTTAATAATAATTTACAAAGGAAAAGTGAATTTTCCATCAAGGTCTTGTAGAGGATTGACAGTAACATCTACTAAATTTTAACTACTACTTGCCAAGCACTGTTCTAATGCTATGGATTTACTCACTGAATTCTCAAAATAACCATTTGAGATATTACACTATTCTCATTTTACAGAAGCAAAAACTGGTACCCAAAGATATGAAGAAGTCCACCTAATTCTTAAATGAAAAGGCCAGAATTTGAATACCAATGGTATGGTCACCAGATCATAGCTTCATTCATTATAGGTATACCAGTCCTTTCATATACATTTTTTACTGAAGTCATCTTTTTTCCAATGATGTGTTTATTCCAATATGGTGAAAGTAAAAAGGGGAGCAGGAAAAATTATCTCAGCATCTGGATCACTGTCTCCTAGCTTCTTTGACAAACTTCATTAATCTTTGAGAATCTCCCTCCTGGTTATGGGATTTTCAATTAACCAGCATGAATACAGAGAAGTGTCTTGACTAAACTAAGTTTATTTATACCTGCAGTGTTACAATACAGTATGGCAAATGATTTTTAGCATTAATCAACTCTAATCCCACAAAAGAAAATATACTATCTACTAAAAAAAGACCTTTTACAAACAAAAGTTATGACTTTCCTTTATTTCTACAAGAAAGACTGAACTGGTAATTATCTGTCTACTTTAAAAAATCTACTTTAAAGAAATAATCAGAATTATGGAAAAGATTATGGAAAATGTGAGAGTTGCAAAAATTCAAAATTATCTAAATGGCCCCATAGAAAGACAATGGTTAAATAAAGAATTGTGGATCTATAAATAGATTTTCATCTATTCATTGAGAATCATATCTTAAAAAACAGTCCATGTCATCAAAAATGTCATCAAAAATTCTTATTGTATCATACTGGGAGGAAAGGATCCCAGTACATGCAAAAAAATGAATTAGGAGACTATATGCCAATATATCATCACTGGTTATATCTTGATTGTATGATTATAGATGATTTTAATATTCTTTTTAGTGTTTCTGTTTTCCAAATAATCTACAAAATACATATACTATGACTTTTATAATTTTAAAAAATCCATATTAAAATAGAACTTCATGGTTAACTTTTTGAATAATAAGATGATATTTATACCTGGGAGAAGGAAATGGCAACCCACTCTGGTACTCTTGCCTGGAAAATTCCATGGATGGAGGAGCCTGGTAGGCTACAGTCCATGGGGTCACAAAGAGTCAGACACGACTCAGTGACTTCACTTTCTTTCTTTCTATAGTTTCTTTTGAAAAAGGAAATGGCAACCTACTCCAGTATTCTTGTGTGGAGAATCCCATGGACGGAAGGGCCTGGTGGGCTGTGGTCTATGGGGTTGGGGTTGCAAAGAGTCGGACACGACTAAGCAACTAACACACACACACACACACACACACATGTATACCTGCCGACTTAAAAAAAAAAAAGCACAATGTGAGAGTTGTGAGTTAAACTTTATGTGGAGCAAAATGGGGATTGCAGCCCAGGAGCCAGCACCTCAGATAGCTCCAAGAACCTGCCCCAAATAAGCAAGGGGGAAGGTAACTGTATATGTAATTTTGATGAAGGGTAACACATGCAATCAAGCACATATTTTTTTACTGAAGGTTTCTGCTAGTCATGAGGAACAGTCATCACTGTGAAGGACTTAGTGCTCTTCTAGAGTATGAGATACAAAAATTGGGCTTATAAAATGGGCTCCAGAAAATATCTCATTATCAGAAGACCTGTGCAGCCATTTTTCCCCCAGGATAGAGTGCCTCATTTCTGCTCCCCACTCTGAACTCCTTTCAGGGCATGTTGAAAATCAGCAGCTACAGCAGCATACGATTTAATCCTTGTAGAGGTAGATGGCAAATGTCAATGGCAAGTGCCAATTTGTAGTTGGCATACCTCACACATTTTCTGGAAGTAATGAGTATATGTATGGAGTATTTTAACATGCTATTTTATTTAATTGCTAAAAGAAACCAAACAGTCTTCGAATTCCAGCTCAGATCAAATGACGTATATTGGACTCATTCTCCTACCTGAACCAAAAAACTGATTAAAATACATGAAATAATGGTGTTTAAAGATACTAGATATCAGGTAGTGGAGAATATTGATCCTTGAGGGACAGGAGTCAAATGAGGATATCCTTAAAATTTTCTCAGCTTAGTGCCTTGAGAGGTTTCCCAGGCATGACACAGACTGGGTGGGAGGAACCCAAGCAAAAGACAATAGTTTCCTGAGGTAAAAACATGGATTTGTGAGCTCAGGGCATACAAAGTTAAACTTCACACTGAGGAAACCAGAAGGGAAAGAGACACGTGTACCCCAATGTTCATCGCAGCACTGTTTATAATAGCCAGGACATGGAAGCAACCTAGATGCCCATCAGCAGATGAATGGATAAGAAAGCTGTGGTACATATACACAATGGAGTATTACTCAGCCATTAAAAAGAATACATTTGAATCAGTTCTAATGAGATGGATGAAACTGGAACCTATTATACAGAGTGAAGTAAGCCAGAAAGAAAAACACCAATACAGTATACTAACGCATATATATGGAATTTAGAAAGATGGTAACAATAACCCTGTGTACGAGACAGCAAAAGAGACACTGATGTATAGATCAGTCTTATGGACTCTGTGGGAGAGGGAGAGGGTAGGGAGATTTGGGAGAATAGCATTGAAACATGTATAATATCATGTATGAAACGAGTCGCCAGTCCAGGTTCGATGCACGGTACTGGATGCTTGGGGCTGGTGCACTGGGACGACCCAGAGGGAGGGTAGGGGAGGGAGGAGGGTGGAGGGTTCAGGATGGGGAACGCGGGTATACCTGTGGCGGATTCATTTTGATATTTGGCAAAACTAATACAATATTGTAAAGTTTAAAAATAAAATAAAATTAAAAAAAAAAAGTTAAACTTCACAGGACAGAGGACTTTAAAAATGCTACACAGAGGAGGAACTCTAAAGACCCATAGTGTGTAAGAAAAGAACCTAAGTCCTAGGAAGGATTAGAAGGGACAGGACCAAACTCACTGGGATGTTGTCTATTCCCACGAGCCAAGCTGAAAGACATCAAAACTTATAGGGCATTGGAAGGAATACTCATAAGGATTTTTTTTCCTCAGTAGTGGAGGAAAATTGCTGTTGTTTAGTTGCTAGGTTAGGTCTTTTGCCACCTTCATGGACCCTAGCCCTCCAGGCTCCTCTGTCCAAGGGATTACCTGAGCAAGCACACTGGAGTGGGCTGCCATTTCCTTCTCCAGGAGATCTTCTCAACCCAGGGGTCGAACCCTTATCTCCTGCATTGCAAGCAGATTCTGTACCGCTGAGCCACCAGGGAAGCCCAGAGTAAAATTAGCCCCAGACTAAATGCTGCTGTATCTCCATATAGCAAATCTTAAAAGCAAGACCAAAAGGATGAAATGGTTTCAAGTGACTGTATTGCACTCCCAGAACACACCTTAAGAATACCAGGGATTGAACCCAGGTCTCCTGCATTGCAGGCGGAGTCTTTACCATCTGAGCCACAAGGGAAGCCCAAGAATATTTATAGCAATACAAAAATATTCAGCACACAATGAGGTAGCATAGGAGAAAACCTAGATGGCCTGGCTGTTGCAATGGCTTTTTAGATATGCCAAACACTGCTGCTGCTGCTAAGTCGCTTCAGTCATGTCCAACTCTGTGCGACCCCATAGATGGCAGCCCACCAGGCTCCACCGTCCCTGGGATTCTCTAGGCAAGAACACTGGAGTGGGTTGCCATTTCCTTCTCCAGTGCGTGAAAGTGAAGTCGCTCAGTTGTGTCCGACTCTTAGTGACCCCATGGACTGCAGCCCACCAGTCTCCTCCATCCATGGGATTCTCCAGGCAAGAGTACTGGAGTGGGTTGCCATTGCCTTCTCCAAACACATGATTCTTAAAAGAAAAAAATCACTAAGCTGAACTTTGCTAACATTAAAAGTTTGTGATTTGCAAAAGACACTCTTAGGAAAATGAGAAGACACTACAGACTGGAAGAAAATATTTGCTAAAGATATATCTAATAAAGGACTGTTATCCAAAATATACAGGGAACAGTTAAAACACAACAATAAGAAAATAAGCAACTCAATTTAAAAATGGATGAAAGATATAAAGACAGGAACAGTCACCTCACCAAAGAAGGCACAGCATATTAAAATATGCTCAATGTAATAAATACATCCTTGCATGCGTCCTAAATCACTTCAGTCATGTCTGACTCTTCGCAACCCTATGGGCCTTAGCCCACCAGGTTCCTCTGTCCATGGGATTCTCCAGGAAAGAATACTGGAGTGGGTTTCCATGCCCTCCTCCAGGGGGAAACTAGTATATATGATACTATAATTGCAGACTTGCGTCATTGTACATTATACTAAACCCATAGAAAGTACAACATCAAGAGTGAACTGTAATGTCAACTATGGACTTTGAGTGATAAAAAATGTATCAATGTAAGTTAAGCAGTTAACAAATGTACCAGGCTAGTAGTGGATGTTGATAATGGGGGAGGCAACACTTACGTCAGGGGAAGGAGTATAAAGAAATCTCTGTACCTTATGCTCCATTTCACTGTGAAGCTAAAATTGCTTTGGGAAGAAAAGTTTGTTTAAAAAATCCTCTGCCCCCAAATATAAAGACATGTGATTGGCTTTTGTGCTTCTATAACATAAGGTCTGAGTTAACTTTAACATGTGATGAAAAGCATCTGTTAACAAATCTTTATACTGGGGTTCAATTTACAATTATACCTGAGATTCCACTAAATTTCAATAATGTAAACGCTATATTTTTAAGGTAGTCACCAAAGGTAAAAGACAAACAGGCAAGATTCACCTTAGCCATCAGAACTCTTTCCATGTCTAAATTCTCTACAGCTGTAGCACTCATTGCTCTAAAGTATTCCAGGATGGGCATGTATACTCTGAACCAACAAGTGATAAATTTAAATTATATTAAATTTTTGCACTTATAATCAGTTTGACAAGATGGGAATCCATGTATCCCCCTGGTTAAAAATAATTAATGTGGCCCAAGGTAAATTAAAATAGGTCCTTCACAGATTGAAACCCATTATATAAGACTCTTTAGAGAAGAGGTGATGACACTAAGGCATTCAATAGAAATTTTACCTCCTCCACTAGCCTTAGGCTTCAGGCCTCATAAACACCATAATGGCTAATTTCAAATTTAATTAAATAAAATGTAGCACCTTTCAATCATTGGACAAATATCAGGGTGAACCACAGTAAACAGGTTGACTGTATTTTTTTTTTTAATTTTGACTGTTGATAGTTTCAAGCCCCACTTTTCCCCCTTCTCATATAATTTCCACTCCTGGGAAAGCCTGTGTGCTCCCTTCTGCAATGCTTAAGCCAGATGAGCCACAATCTTTAGGCAGGAGCCATTCCTCCAGCCCCATCCACTAACCACAACAGAAGGCAAACCCAGTCACTCCTACCTTGCTCTCTGAACCATTTCAGAGAGCTCCTTGGGAGCTTGCAGCTGTCCTCAAGAAGACTCATTATATGAATAACAAATCTCTTCATATCCTCTTGATGCATTTGTGGCATCCTCAATATCAATATTCAACTAAATAATGTGTGGGAAGTTGAGCCCTTTTCCCATGGGGTAATCAAAACAGGCATCAAGCCAATATTCTTAAAATTAGTAAGTAAAGAGAAAGAATCAAACACCCATGCTGCTTTTTCTCTATCAGTTATGTTCCAGAGTAACCAAATGCAGGAGAAATGAAAGAATGAGAAGCATCATCATACTACAACTCTAATGGAATATTGGGTTTAGACAACAATCATCAGTGACTATGAAAATCATTAGATAAAAGATTAATGGGTAACTTTGTAATAGACAGATTAGGTTGGAACCACCTGAAGTGACTGATCACCTTAACAGCCCTAAAAGAGAAACAACTAGCTGTTATTTGTATCCTTTTGAACACAACAGGAAGCACACAGCACAATCTGTTCAATATTCTCACTAAAATCATGATATGCATCTAATCAAGCCTTTAGATTTAAATGCTAACTATTAGAAAATGTGGTGGATAGAGGAACCAGCTAAATGTAACCATGAAACTCACATTAGTAAAATATGGTATATGGAAATTCCATCACAAAAATCCATGAGTTCTTCCCTAAAATGCCACTGAAATGGGAAAAGGAACTAAAGAAATGGGAATACTAGACCAAATTACCTGCCTCTTGAGAAATCTGTATGCAGGACAAGAAGCAAAAGTTAGAACTGGACAGGGGACAATGGACTGGTTCAAAGTTGGGAAAGGAGTACGTCAAGGCTGTATATTGTCACCTGCTTATTTAACTTATATGCAGAGTACATCATGTGAAATGCCAGGCTGGGTAAAGCGTAAGCTGGAATCAAGATTGCTGGGAGAAATATCAATAACCTCAGATATGCAGATGACACCACTTTAATGGCAGAAAGTGAAGAGGAACTAAAGAGTCTCATGATGAAGGTGAAAGAAGAGAGTAAAAATGCTGGCTTAAAATTCAACATTCAAAAAACAAAGATTATGGCATCCGGTCCTATCAGTTCATGGGAAATAAATGGAGAAAATGTGGAAACAGTGGCACATTTTATTTTTTCAGGCTCCAAAATCAACACAGATGGTGATGGCAGCCACAGAATTAAGACTCTTGCTCCTTGGAAGAAAAGCTATGACAAACCTAGACAGTCTATTAAAAAGCAGAGACAACACTTTGCTGACAAAGGTCCTTACAGTCAGAGCTATAGTTCTTCCAGTAGTCATGTATGGATGAGAGAGTTGTACCATAAAGAAGGCTGAGCACCAAAGAATTGATGCTTTTGAACTGTAGTGCCGGAGAAGACTCTTGAGAGGCCCTTGGACTTCAAGGAGATCAAACCAGTCAATCCAAAAGGAAATCATCCCTGACTATTCATTAGAAAGACTGATGCTGAAGCTGAAGCTCTAATATTTTGGCCCATCTAATGCAAATAGCCAAGTCATTGGAAAAGACCCTGATGCCGGGAAAGATTGAGGGCAAGAAGAGAAGGGGGTGACACAGGATGAGATGGTTGGATGGCATCACTGATTCAAAGGACAGGAGTTTGAGTAAGCTCCAGGAGATAGTGAAGGGCAGGGAAGCCTGGCATGGTGCAGTTCATGGGGTCGCAAAGAGTTGGACATGACTTAGTGATTGAACAACAGCAACTACAATAGACAAGACGTATTAATAAACCTATTGCAATGTGTGGCAGAGAAGGCAATGGCACCCCACTCCAGTACTCTTGCCTGGAAAATCCCATGGATGGAGGAGCCTGGTAGGCTGCAGTCCATGAGGTCTCGAAGAGTCGGACACAACTGAGTGACTTCACTTTCACTTTTCACTTTCATGCATTGGAGAAGGAAACGGCAACCCACTCCAGTACTCTTGCCTGGAGAATCCCAGGAACGGGGGAGCATAGTAGGCTGCCGTCTATGGGGTCACACAGAGTCGGACACGACTGAAGCGACTTAGCATAGCATAGCATAGCAATGTGTGGATTTTGATTCTGATTCAAGTAAATCCGCTGTAAACTGTTTTGAGTCAATCAAGGAAGTTTGTACACAGAATGAACATTAATTAATATAGAGACTAATTGCTAAATATAGTCAATATGATGAGGATATGGTGGTTATGTTCTTCTTAAGGGCTTAACTGTTAGATACACATACAGACTTGTGGGAAAGGGAATGTAATGTGAGGAAAGAAGAGAATGTTAGAGATACATACTACTGGAAGATATCAATGTCTCACCTGAGACCTAATAGACATGAGTAAAAAGGGAAGATAAGTGTATGCCACACAAAACAAAAAGCACATGGGAAGCTGTGAATATCAGAAAGACCACAATCTGAGAAACTGAGAGGCATAATACGGATTGCATTGTAGAGCAGTAAAAAAGTGGGAACACTGAAAGGTAGTTGGAAGCTATATCATGAAGGCCATGAGTATTATGGTTAGTAGCAATAAGAATCCACTGAGAGATATTAAAAAAGAGAATGATATAATGATATTTTGCTTTAGAAATGTGACTTATTTTGTTATGTGGAATGGATAGGTGGGTAAGATTTCAGGCAAGGTGACAATAAGTTAAAAGGGTTTTGAATGGTAGATATATGAAGTGACAGTATAATTGATGAGAAAAATTTCAACAAAGTGACTGTGTGTGAGGGGCAGGGTGTGAAGGAAACAATATAGGCAAGGATGATACCAGATTTCTAATTTGGGGAAATAAAGAATGGCATCGTCTCTAGACTGAGATTGGGAAAATGAAATGAAAAGCTGGTTTTGAAGAAAAGATCATTTGCTGTCTTACTGAATTCAAAATAACCTCAATATACCTACGTGGAGAGATGGCCAGTAGTCAGTGGACATAACGAATTGGAAACTTTGGGATATATATTTGACAATCATCAATATGTACAATGTACTTAAAACTGTAGGAATGCATGAGAAAGCCCTGGAAGAATGTGTATGGTAAGAAGAAAAGTTTAGTGAACAAACCCTAGGAATATATAACTGAGAACTAAGGAGAAGGAGATTCATTTTTAATCATCTGATTCCTAAAGCCTTGCACTTAGAAACTGCCACTATTTTGTTAAGCTAACCAAATGCTGCTATTATGTCTTACGTGCTTATGTTTGATTATTATTTTTAATTATTATAAAATATGTCAGAGATTGCAAGATTATACTACTTTTTTATTCATTTTCCTATCAAGTATAGATTTGCTATTAGAAACCATGCCACTATGAATTTTTATGTCTCCTTGGGCACAAACACCAGAGTGTACTTAGGAAATATATGCAGAAGTTGAGTACATATGCAAAAAGTTTTCCTAGGGTTTATATCTAGATGTAGGATTCTAGGTCAAATTTTGGTCAGTGTTCAATTGTAGGAGACAGAAACAACAATTATTTTGAGGAGAGAAATACACAACACAGTATTAAATGCCTCAAAAATCAATGAAGAGGCTACATGAGTGGGCTCCAGACTTTTAAGAATGACTCAGAACAATGCCACTAGAAGAACCCACTAGAAGTCCACCTTGGCTACTGTCAGAAAGGTTGAAAATCAGGAAGCCATTATTGGAGCTGTTGAGTTGAGAAATAAACCACTATCGCTGCGACCCCAGGATCAAGAAACCACAGCCTCTGACCTACAACTGTCTGTCAACTCTGATGAAAATAGTGACCTGACATTCAGTGTTACTGTAAGAAAAACCAAACAAACTCTGCCTGACAACCAAAACATAAATTTAGGAATTGCCCCCATATCATTTCGACTCCCTGAGTATTTCCCAACTGTATTTAATTAACAGAACCACATGTTTCTGGTGTTCTAACTTCTCAAGAGTCTGAGAAATATTGATTTTAGCTCTCAAACTTTTAACAAAAGAGAGGAACCTGGTGGGCTATGGTCCATAGGGTTGCAGAGTTAGAAACCGTTGAAGTGACTTAGCAGCACACACGCACAGTCGACCAACTTGGGAAGCAATGCTGGGGTACCTTCAATGTATCCACCAAAGAGTATCTACGCACCTTACACTTGGCTACATACTGTGAAATTGATCTCTTAGTTAACTCCAGATACCATAACGAAATAGACTGGGTGGTTTAAATGACAAATTTATTTTTCATGCTTCTGGAGGATAGGAATTCAAAGATCAGGGTGCCATCCCATCTGGTTCCTAGAGAGAGCTCTCTTTCTAGCTTGCAGACAGCCAACCACCTTCTCTGCTGTGACCCCATATGACAGATATCTTGTATTCCTCTTCGTTGAAGGACCCTAATCTCATCATGGAGAGATTAGGAGACCATCAATGGTCCCTCCATTCTCACCATCTTATCTAAACCTGTGTCTGTTGGTTGCTCAGGTATGTCTGACTCTTTGCCACCCCATGGACTGTAGCCAGTCAGGCTCCTCTGTCCATGGAATTCTCCAGGCAAGGATATTGGAGTGGGTTGCCTAATTACCTCCAAAAGGCCCCGTGCTGGGCTGTGCTATATTTGACTCTTTTCGACTCCATGGTCTGTAGCCCACCAGGCAGCTCTGTCCATAGGGATTCTCCAGGCAAGAATACTGGAGTGAGTTGCCATGCCTTCCTCCAGGCCAAAAGGCCCTACTCGCAAATATCATCCCACTGGGAATTAGAGCTATAACATATGAATTTGGAGAAACTCATTCAGTCCTTAACCATTTCCTGTATGGATTTACCAATATATAATCTCACCACTAGTGTATGGGTGCTTCCACTTTTCAACATCCTCTCCACCGATTAGTATTTTCAAGGTTTTTTTCATTTTTATCAGTCAAATAGGTGTAAAATTGTATTTCATTGTGGTTGTAATTTGCATTTTTTGATTACTAGTTAGGCTGAACATATTTTCACTTGTTTGTTGGACATTTTAATTTCCTTTTAAGTTTAGATACCTTGTCTTTTTTATATTGAGTTGTTAATCTTTTCTGTAATGATTTATGGAAGTCTTGGTAAATTCTGCATCTTAATCCTCTCCTGGCTATATGCATTGAAATTATCTTCTAGTATATAGCTTATGATTTTACTTTTCTGTTACTTATGGCATCTCTTCATAATATACTTTTTTACATTTTAATTTTTATGTAGTAAAACTTAATTTCTTCCCTTTATAGTTTATTTTCTGTGCATTCAATTTATTATACTCCTCTCCTAGAAGTGTTAAAAGATATTTTTCTAACAGAGAAGTTCTTTATAACTTCTTAAAGGTCTAAAGATTTAATTTGCACAGTAGGTTTTATTAATCTTCTGATATTAACTTGTGGGTATGTGAGAGATATGAATCTAATATATATTTTATTCCTTATGGGTCATCATTGTTTGAGTACCGTTTTTTTTTCCAGCTAGATCAACCTTTCCCTAGAGTTGGAAATGCCACCTCTGTCATATATTAAGTTTCTGAGTCTGATTCTGAGATCTCTATTCCCTCAACTTGTCTATTCCAGCACTGCACAAAACTGTCCTGATAGCTTGATAATTTTTTTGCCTTAAAATCTATTTTTTCTGATTTTTATATATACTAGCTTCATTCTGTTTAATAGCTGTCTGTTATACATTTTTCACTGTTTCACTTCCAATTTTTCTGTGTATATTTAAATATGCACTTAAAAAAAAAAAAAGACAGATTGCTAGATTTTTTTTAAAAATTCAAGTCTGGCAATTTCTTTTTCACCTGGCAGGTTAATCCATTCACATTTATTGTGATTGTCAATAGTGAACCCAAGTTTCTGTACCTGATGCACAATAACATCAAACAAATCAAAACAGCGTTTGGAGTAAAGAAATGTTAATTTTAAGGGCCAGACAAAGACAAAGAGCCAATTACACATGTGTCTGTTAAACAGAAGGCCCAACACATGAGTAAACACTGGAACCTGAAAAATGTTGGAACTAAAACCTAAAATGTGATGATAAATGTTTTATTACACTAAAGAGCCACAGTACACTCTAGCCAGCATGAAAAACATGGCAAAATTCATTGGCATCTATTACTCCAACTATTTTTTGCTTTTGTCTTTGTCCTAGTTACTTTCTTAAGAGTGTACCCACAAGTTATAAGCATCAAGATGCTTATAACCTACAGATGATAAGCAGGAAGTTATCTATTTGTCAGAATATTTGTAAATGTTCTGCCAAGACATAGGACTTAAGTCTGAAAGCTTTATCTCCCTCTTCACAAACTTTGGTTCCTCTCTCAGTGGAGGATCTGCTTTCCAGCCTGCATGGGGACCTTTCTTTGTCTGCTCCTGCTCTTTGACTCTAGATTTTGGATCTAACACCTCTGTTCACTGCTCAGAAACAAGTCCTTAATTGGCCACTTTACCCTATTATAATACAGCTTGTGTCGGGAAAGCTTATTATAGCTGATAGCCAAGAGTTGACTGCATCTTTATTTTAATTATTTGTGTAATTTTGGGCTGCAATACATGGAATAAAATAAATGGGTAACTAAATAGATGCTTTTTAAAAAGCCCTTCATTTCCTCTGTATTTCTTAAATTGCTACTGGTTCTTTGCATTTCAACATGAAAAACATCCAGAGAGCTGAGAACACATGATACGCACTACTGCTACACACTTTCAGAAATTAAATGTATACCCCTGCATCATTTAGCTGAGTCAGTAATGGATGGGGGTGGGGGAGGTGGCGGTGGTTGGGGGAGCAGGAAGTGCAAATTGTGTGGCCACCATTAGCAGCAGCCATTAGCAGCCAGTCACCATCACTGCCAAAACTCTGTTTCTTCTTTAAGGCTCTTTTCTGAAATCTGAAACTCAAATGACATTTGCTAAACTGCAAAGCTTTCACTAAGCCTTGGCTCAATTTTAGTGCGAAATCTAGCTCTCGAAATTATGTGTGGATCTAGGCTAGATTCCAGCTTCTTACACTCTATCTCTATCCATCGTCAAGAATCTTTCTCACTACCAGTGTCTCCTTATGGGGAAAACCCTTTGGCTTGACTGATTCCTTCTTGTCTAATTACAAGAGCCAGGTGGCCTTCCTCCCAGATTTAATCTATTTGCCAATTCTTTCTGTCATCTTTTGAAGATGACAAAAATAGGGGAATCCCTTCTTCCTACAACTTTGGAAATGTTTAGGTATTTTTTAAGAAGGT
The DNA here is from genome assembly GCF_000754665.1 of Bison bison bison. Taxonomy (NCBI): domain Eukaryota; kingdom Metazoa; phylum Chordata; class Mammalia; order Artiodactyla; family Bovidae; genus Bison; species Bison bison. The sequence goes on along the minus strand of NW_011495072.1, from coordinate 13,705,679 downwards.
CAGAGTGAAGATATCTGGGATCTCTAAATCTTCTCCCAAACTTTTTATTGTTCAGGTATTTAGCTAGTGCTACAACAGCAGTGAATCCTTTGAAAACATTTTAAAACTAACAATATAACTAGTTTTTGAGGTTTCACTTATATTTAAAATGTAACAACAAAGTTGAAAAAGAAGAACTGCAACCAAGTATAAACTAAAAAAATGTTCAAAACTGTTTTTATTCTCCTAGCTTCTGAGATTTGTAGTAAGAGTGAAGATTAAAAAGAATAAAAATATCATGGTGCCTTTAAATTGTGCCTAGAACCCAATGTGCCAGCAAATTTGGAAAACTCAGCAGTGGCCATGGGACTGCAAAAGGTCAGTTTTCATTTCAGTCCCAAAGAAGGGCAATGCCAAAGAATGTTCAAACTACCACACAGTTGTACTCATTTCACATGCAAGAAAAGTTAACACTCAAAATTCTCCAAGATAGGCTTCAACAATATGTGAACCAAGAACTCCCAGATGTTCAAGCTGGTTTTAGAAAAGGCAGAGGAACCAGAGATCAAATTGCCAACATCTGTTGGATCATAGGAAAAATAAGAGAATCCAGAAAACATCTACTTCTCCTTCATTGATTACACTAAAACCTTTAATTGTGTGGATCACAACAAACTGTGGAAAACTCTTCAAGAGATGGGAACACCAGATCACCTTACCTGCCTCCTGAGAGAAATCTGTATGCAGGTCAAGAAGCAACAGTTAGAACTGGACATGAAAAAGCAGACTGATTCAAAATTGGAAAGGGACATGGAACAGCGGACTGGTTCAAAATTGGGAAAGGAGTAAGTCAAGGCTGTATACTGTCACCTTGCTTATTTAAATAATATGCAGAGTACATCATGCAAAATACCGGGCTGGATGAAGCACAACCTGGAATCAAGATTGCCAGAAGAAATGTCAATAACCTCAGATATACAGATGACACCACCTTAATGGCAGAAAGTGAAGAAGAACTAAAGAGGCTCTTGATGAAGGTGAAAGAGGGGAGTAAAAAAGCTGGCTTAAAACTCAACATTCAAAAAACTAAGATCATGGCATCTGGTCCCATCACTTCATGGCTGGGGAAGCAATGGAAACTGTGAGAGACTTTATTTTCTTGGGCTCCCAAATCACTGAAGCCGTCAAATTAAAAGACGCTCCTTGGAAGAAAAGTTATTGCCGGGAGCCGGTGAGAGACATTCCACTCATGACAAAGGTCATGAGGAAGGAGGCTCGGCATACGCAAAGGCGGGATCGAGCCTCAGGAGTCCCCCCGGATATTCTCGAGCATCTACGCCCAAAATACCAGAGTCTGCCTACTTTATTGCTTTGTGCTCTTACCTCTGACTTTACTGGGGGCTGTCCCCCACCACCATCTCGCTCTCTCTGTCAGAGTTAACTTACAGCTCCAATTAATAAAGTTCCTGGGCAATTAGGAGTGTTTAAATACAAACCCCTCAGATGGCTCTCTAACTCGCCTGACAAGTTTACCCGGACTCCTGCAGCTATGCATACGATTGTTTACAGTCTCCCAGCCTCGAGAGGCACGGGAAGCTTAAGATATTCAAATAGCTTAGAGCCTCTCAGAGAGTTAGAAACTGTCAGAATAAACTAGTAAAAGATTTCATTGATGAGCCAGTGCTTGTTGCCAAGTTTCCACATCCCCCGTATTGTATCCTTGAATACGTATGAATTAATATAGTTGGTATGTAGAAAAAATAAGTAGTGGCCTTGGTGTTAGTAACTTTAGACCCTTAAGGTAATAAATTCTTTCCTTTGTTGTAAACCCATTACACATCCGCCCTATAGGAATGCAATTTTATCTTCGGAAGATGGCACCAAACCTTAAAATAATTACTCTTAGAGAAAATAAGTCTTTGTTGATAAGTCCTTGTCAAGAGTCATAAAATGTTAATAGGCCTTCTGGCCAGAAGATGATGTAAATCATCTAAACCATTTGTATACGATAAATTTGCAAGAAAGAAACCCTGGTTTTTGATAAGGATCAAAAACTGCTGACTTTGCACCCCCTATTATCCTCTATGTGTAACTTAGGGTATATAAGCCCCTGTTAAAAATAAAGCTACGGGCCTTGCTCACCAATGCTTGGTCTCCCCATGTCATTCTCCACCTTAACTTCCAGCTGAGTCTCCATCTGGAGCGTGGATATCCTCTGTGACCATTTATTTGCCTGGGCTTCTAAGACCCACTCGAGAAGGTGTCTAAGATGGGGCACCTTCTGCTATTCGAGAGGGCGCCTGCGGCCTCCGTAGTCAGAGTTAACCTGGTGTCACAGGTTATATTGATTTTCTGCGTAAACCAAGCTACTCAGCTTCTTTTCTCCACTGAATTTTCCTACTGAGCTATCCTCATTCTATTACTCTTTATATCTTTGATAAATAAATAATAAATAGGTCGCCTAGGCCGTCTCTCCTTCGAATACCCTGGATCAGCTGGGGCTGGACCTCGGCAAGTTATGACCAAACTAGACAGCATATTAAAAAGCAGAGACATTACTTTGCTGACAAAGGTCCATCTAGTCAAAGCTATGGTTTTTCCAGTAGTCATGTATGGATGTGAGAATTGGACCATAAAGAAGGCTGAACACCAAAGAATTGATGCTTTTGAACTGTGGTATTGGAAAAGACTCTTGAGAGTCCCTTAGACTGCATGGAGATCAAACCAGTCAATCCTAAAGGAAATCAGTCCTAAATATCCATTGGAAGGACTGATGCTGAAGCTGAAGCTCCAATACTTTGGCAACCTGATGTGAAGAACTGACTCACTGGAAAAGACCCTTGATGCTGGGAAAGATTGAAGGCAGGAGGAGATGGGGACGACAGAGGATGAGATGCTTGGATGGCATCACCGACTCAATGGACATGAGTTTGATCAAGCTCCAGGAAATGGTGAAGGACAAGGAAGCCTGGCATGCTGCAGTCAGTGGGGTTGCAAAAAGTCAGACACAACTGAGAGACTGAACAACAATAATAAGAGCACCCAAGAATTGCATTGAAACAAAATCAACACAAAAGGTCAGCATTAATCACGAGACTGTGATTCTGACTGTGACAATTTCAGGCAGGTATGTTAAACAAAAGGCTTCCCAGGTGGCTCCCTAGTAAAGAATCCGTCTGCCAAGCAGGATTCCTGGGTTTGATCCCTGGGTTAGGAAGACATCCTGGAGAAGGAAATGGCTACCCACTCCAGTATTCTTGCTTTGGGAATCCCATGGACAGAGGAGCCTGGCAGGCTACAGTCCACAGGGTTACAAAGAGTCAGACATGATTTACAACTAAACAACAACAAAACACCATGTTAAAGAAAAACAAAAAGAAATGTTTAATTAAATATATATATTTCTCCTTTTAAGTACAAATAAAACTTTAATAAAAAGGGTAATTTTGAAACACAGCTGATAAACACTTGGCACTTAATACAACTTAAACTTTGTAATAAAAGAATAATTATTTTAGCTTTTGGGGTTTTAATTTTTTTAACAGAAGAGTAAAATACTAACACAATGAGGTTCTCCTCCCAGAAATTTCCTGGGAAATTTGATTGCCATCAACAGACCAACAATTCAGACAAAATCCCTCTTTCTGCTATAAAGAAAACAATTGTCTAAAATGTTTCTGTAATTCTCAAATTGAGCTAATTGCTTCTCTACTCCATTTCATTTATCTGATTGTGTTTGAGTCACACTTCCTCTCTTTCATTTTCCAACCCCTTAAGGTTGACTGATATCTTAGTCTAGGAGAGGCCATACTGCAGTAACAAAAACATCTTCCTCAGGTCACAGGAAGGACTGGCACAGTTGTGTGTGGCAACTCTGAGATCTAGGTGCCTTTCATCTTATAGCCATGTCATCCAATACTTGCAGGCTCTAAGGTTGTCACAGCAGGAAAATATGGGGATGAGGTGGCTTTTGGTTGTATATTCTGCAAGAGGTACACTCACATTTCATTGGCTAGAACCAACATATGCAAGGGAGGCTGGGAGGTGTGCATAGGCAGTGGTTAAGCGCTCATCATTTCTGACACTAATGTGAACTTCTGCAACTATGCTTCTTCTTTTAGCTGAGATTTTCTAATGCTACAGTTTTGCTCACTCTCAAAGAACAAGGTCTCAGGGGTGGGGGAAGGAGGGGACTTTATTCCAATCTTAGCATCTCTTGCTTTTGGAATACATTCAATTTCCCAACAATCTGATAACACAGTTTTTAGTAAATGTTTATTCTTTCAGGATAATTTGGGTGGGGCTGAGGATAGGGGGTGGGGTGATATCTTGCCTGGCTGCCTCTTTTGTCACGGACAAAGAGAATGACAAGCGGAGTCCAGGCATGGAGGGGCTCTTTTAATTTATGTAAAGAACTTGTCATGTGAGTCTAGTTGTATGGATGCAGGAAAGCTAAAAAAGACAAAGTCCTGATGTGTCCATTCAGAATGCACACTGTAAATCTACCACATGTTATTACTTGCCAATATATATTTTTCATGTTTTAATAAATCACGAAATAGCATTCACAATCTGACTCACTTGGAAAAAGTAGAAAATAGTTGTCATGCTCTTCCAGAGAATGAATTCTCATCAGTCAGCCTAGTGACCAGCTTAAGCAGAAATGAGTATGAAACTGCCAAGACAGTACAGAAGAAAATGTGTGCTGTCTATTAAAAATGTCTTTCCATCATGCAAGCAGCACACACAACCACCAATGGAAGATATTCAGCCTGAATTAAAACAGATGTCAGCCCAGAATGGACAGACTACAGAGAGAGAGAGAGAGAGAAAATAGCAACAAATTAAATGGCTACAAGGTGAGACCGTGACGTTCCCCAAGCAGGTTAGAGCAAGTGGTTTACCTATGCAAATCATCATCACTGGAGACCTTGGTTCACATCTAGAAGATGAGAAAATTGATAAAGAATAAATCATAGTAAGGAAAGAAGACCCACCTGCTACACGTAAAAGAACCTATGTAATCCACTGAACCCCAGGAATCCCATTAAAGTCACAACCCTGAAAGGTGTTTCAAAATACACTATGGCATCTAGCTATAGTGAGTTTAGTTTGCTTAAGCACTGGAATTCTTAATAGCATCCAAAGGGACATAGTGTTTAAACACCTATGCACACACACACACACAGAGGAAAGGTTACACATTTAAACTTAGTGGTTCTCAACCAGGGGTGATTTTCTCTCCTAGGGGACATTTGGCAATCTCTGGATACATTTTGGTTGTCCAAGCTGTATGATGCTTCTGAAATGTAGTGAGTAGAGGCCAGGAGTGCTACTAAGCATCCTACCATGCACAGGACAGCTTCCCATTATCTAATTCAAAGAATCACCTAATTCAAAATTTCATTTGTGCTACTATTGAAAAATCCTGATGTATACATTAATGACAGTTTCTCTGGGTAATAAAATTAATAGTTATGGTTGTTTCTTCTTTGTGCTTCTCTATATTCTGGATTATTTGCAGGAGCAGGTGCTTGCTTTGTTTTAATCCAGAAACTCCATTTGGGAAGGAAAGAACAATTATTTTAACATACTTGAGTTAATTTGAGTGAATTTAAATCTGGAGATATTTTATACAGAAAATCTTGGGAATCTTAACTGTTATAGAGAGATTATAGATAGATTTCAATTATGTGACCTTCCAATTCCAATGAATTTGTATTGTCTCCACTCATATCTATTCCTCAAATTTTCAGAATTTCATGATTATAATTCTAAAATTGAATTTCCTATTCATTATTTTTACAATAAATCCATAATGTGGAAAGGATTCAATTGTCAAATGGTGACTGGCCTGATGAGAAATTGGGAAAGACAATTCCTTGTCATCCTAACCATCTCAGACATTATAGAGTATCTATCCTATCATCTCCGCCTTCCAGCCACTAAAATGCTAGTGCGGGCCCTTCCGTTCAATCATGTAACAATGAAAAATGCCCATATTTCTGAATACCCCCTTAGAGGGGCTATAAGCAACCCCAACTGAGAACTGTTTGACTAGTTGGGACTCTGATGGCTTCTTCCAAACATGAATCTTTGATCTCCCACATACCAATAGAAAACCTCTTCTTGATCCTTTCGTTTTAATTACACATGTTCTTAAGTACAGAAATCAAGGTTCTGTACAGACACCTCATGTTGAAGAAATGTCATTTTATAGATATACTTGGGTTTTGACATATTAAACCAGAGTAAATTCAAGAGAAAACAAAGTAGATGATAACACAAAGGTCTAAGTGTAGCCAGTGGAACTAAATATATTTAGTACGATTGCAAAGAGCATTTTCATAAATTTGACATTTCTCTTTACTATTAATGTCTTCAATTTCTGCCTGCTTGCCTCTAATTTCCAAGTTCTAAAGTAATTGCTAAAAATAGCCAAAATTTCCTAATCACCATGACATATTTTCATATAGTTGATCAAGTGCATTATTGTTCAAAGAGTTACTATTTTGCAGTACTGTACAGGATATCATAACTGTTTGCTTTTCTCCGAGTACAATACAGCATCTAAAACAATTTTCATACTTCAAAATTTTACTTTTTATAAAACATTAAGCTAAATTTTTATTCCATGAGAATTATGTATTTTTAGACAAATTGTAATTGCATTGATATTTAATGTCCTTGAGTTTATTTTATTAAGGTATAATAAAATACCTTATTATACCTTATTTTATAAGGTATAAAATAAGGTATAATAATTAAGGTCATCTTTTTCATATGTCAGCTGACATATAGGGGAAGCAATGAAAGGCAAAAAAAAAAAAATTGAGCACCTAAATTGAGAAACTGGATGTATACCAAGCTGAGATTTGGAGTGAACCAGATTAAGCTAGAGTTTCAAGTAGAAGAGAAAGAGAAGAAACTGAGAATGGTCCTTAAAAGGAGGTACTAGTAAGCAATGAAGAGGTTACTTAAGTCAATAACAGTGGCACGCCCGAATATCAGGAAGTTAATTTGATTTTAATCCAAAAACACTCATGGTGTTATGACTGAAGTCCACAGCTTTCACAGAGGCATATAATTTAAACTCTTTTGAATTTATAACATATAGGACAGCATGCTATGAATAACTTAAAAAAAAAATTACTTGCTTCTTGAATTTAGAAACACTTCTACTGAGGGCTGTACAGTAACTTTTTTTTACTGTCTATTGTAGGAAATTTCAAATATATACAATATTAGAGCATTTGTCGGAGAAGGCGATGGCACCCCACTCCAGTACTCTTGCCTCGAAAATCCCATGGACGGAGGAGCCTGGTAGGCTACAGTCCATGGGGTCGCTAAGAGCCGGACACGACTGAGCGAATTCACTTTCACTTTTCACTTTCATGCATTGGAGAAAGAAATGGCAACCCACTCCAGTGTTCTTGCCTGGAGAATCCCAGGGACGGGGGAGCCTGGTGGGCTGCCGTCTATAGGGTCGCACAGAGTCAGACACGACTGAAGTGACTTAGCAGTAGCAGAGCATTTGTATGACGAACTTTCATGTATGTATCATCCAATTTCAACCAATATCATCACAAGGTCAACCTTGCTCTTAGACTACATTTCAATTTTGGCTAATGCTTATCTTACAGGATAAATTTAGGAGCCACATTCCCAGAAATCCTGAACATAACCAGGATAATAAATGGATTTTCATCTTCAGTCTCTATATAATAGCTTCAGAAAGATTAATATCCCAGATAAAGTCAAATTTCACACACCCATCTACTTTTTATTCCTCAAAAAAACTCCACCAAAATGACAATAAATGAACTTTTTTTTTTAACATTATCCCAAAATAACTAGGAGTATGGGACAAAGGACAACAGCATAAGGGTTTGGAAGTCAGAAACAGGTGGAAGACTGGCATACAACTGAATCCTAAATGGGATCTGGGCAAAGCTGAAAACTGATCTCACTTAATTCTGAGTCTCTGAAGAGTTTTAGGGAAGGACAGCTCCAAATCCCAGAATGCCAACAGGTGTCTTTCATCTTCACACAGGTGAATAGAGGATCGTTCTCTGCAGAACGTGACCAACCTAAGGAAAAAGCCCTATAGATGGAGATGTCAGGGTCTTCACAACTAAACTGTTCAGCCTCATCATCCTACAGCAAAGCTTATGGAAGACTAACCTCTTTCATAGTCTCAGAGCTCCCCAAGATTTTAAGTCGCTGACTTTTGAATATGAAACAAATGAGTAGAACCAGGCATCTGAGAAAAACAGTCAACAAGAGAAACTGATAACAAAATAATCAAAGAGGAAAAGCAATTGGGAGTAAAACTGGATACAGAGCAGAGAACTCCTAAAAGAGAAAAGAAAAAAAAAAAGATCATCAGTATCCTCAGAGAGACAAAAGAAGGTATCAAAATCATGAAACAAAAACAGAATATTGGTTTTTTAGGAAACATTTTTAGAGCAAAAGGAAAGCTACTGGAAGTGAAAATATGATAACACATATGCGAAACTCAATACATAACAATGAATACATAGGCCACAATGGAAGCAAAAATATT
>NW_011495072.1:13677589-13697034 GCF_000754665.1 Bison bison bison | reverse complement strand
GAGTCAATCCTAAAGTAAATCAGTCCTGAATATTCATTGGAAAGACTGATGCTGAAGCTGAAACTCCAATACTTTGGCCACGTGATTCGAAGAACTGACTCATTTGAAAAGACCCTGATGCTGGGAAAGATTGAAGGCAGGAGGAGAAGGGGACGACAGAGGATGAGATGGTTGGATGGCATCACCGACTTGATGGACATGAGTTTGAGCAAGCTCCGAGAGTTGGTGATGGACAGGGAAGCCTGGCATGCTGCAGTCCAAGGAGTCGCAAAGAGCTGGACATGACTGAGCATCTGAACTGAACTGAGAAAGTGTTAGTCATTCAGTCGTGTCTGACTCTTTGAGACCTCATGGATGGTAGCTCGCCACGCTCCTCTGTCCATGGAATTCTCCAGGCACGAATACCGAAGTGAGTTGCCATTCCCTTCTCTAGGGGTTCTTCCCTACCCAGGGATCAAACCTGGGCCTCCTGCATTGCAGACAGATTCTGTACCATCTGAGCCACCAGAGAGGACCTGATGATCTAGACGACCCAAACTCCAAATAATAGAAACAAAAGAAGACAGAATGCTGACAGAAACCCGATCCAGGGAAATAATGAAAGAAAATGTCCCAGGACTAACTGAGAAGCCCAACAAGTGTCAGTAAAAAAAAAAAAAAAAGTAAAAATAAAGCCATCTCACTGAACATCATGAAATTTCCAAACACCAAGGTAAGAGACAAAATCCTAAAAGCTTCAGGGGGGTGGGAGTGGGGGAGAGTTTATACACAAACAAACAGGAATCAAAGTAGCCTTGAATTCTATACAGCAACATTCCAATATCTCAAGATTATAGTGAAGCTCTGGATAAAATTCCCTAGTCTTTATAATATAAATATTGAAATCTACTCCAACCAGAATTATAATACAGCTGTAGTCAAGACTATGGTCTTTCCAGTAGTCACGTACGATTGTGAGACCTGGACCATAAAGAAAGCAGAGTGCTGAAGAACTGATGCTTTCAAACTGTGGTGCTGGAGACTTTCGAGAGTACCTTGAACAGCAAGGAGATCAAACCAGTCAATCCTGTAGGAAATCAACTCTGAATATTCATTAGAAGGACTGATGCTGAAGCTAAAGCTCCAATACTTTGGCCACCTGATGTGAAGAACTGACTCACTGGAAAAGACCCTGATTCTGGCAAAGATAGAGGGCAGAAGGAGAAGGTGCAACAGAGGATTAGATGGTTGGATGACATCACCAATGCAATGGAAATGAACTTGAGCAAACTTGAGCAAAAGGAGTTGGTGAGGAACAGGGAAGCCTGGTGTGCTGCAGTCCATGGGGTTATGAACAGTCAGATACCACTGAGTCACTGAACAACAACAATATATTAAGAGGAGGAGAGTTGAGTAGGAGGGGAGAGAGATGACAGTGAGGGAAAACAGAGTAAAATCTTTGCTTTCCATTGCAGGGAGTCAGTGCTTGCATGCGTTCTCAGTCGCTTCAGCTGTGTCCAACTCTTTGTGACCCGATGGACTACAACCCGTCAGGTTCCTCTGTCCGTGGGATCCTCTAGGCAAGAATACTGGATTGGGTTGCCCTGCTCTCCTCTAAGGGATCTTCCAGACCAAGGTTTGAACCTGTGTCTCTTGCATCTCCTGCATTGCAGGCATATTCTTTACCCAGTGAGCCACCTGGGAAGCCCACAGGGAGTCAGTAGATAATGCCAAAATAATGAAAAATCAAAAAGTAACAGTATAAGCATGTTGCTGCTGCTGCTGCTAAGTCGCTTCAGTCATGTCCAACTCTGTGTGACCCCATAGACGGCAGCCCATTAGGCCCCTCTGTCCCTGGGATTCTCCAGGCAAGAACACTGGAGTGGGTTGCCATTTCCTTCTCCAATGCATGAAAGTGAAAAGTGAAAGGGAAGTAGCTCAGTCGTGCCCGACTCTTAGCCACCCCATGGACTGCAGCCTACCAGGCTTCTCTGTCCATGGGATTTTCCAGGCAAGAGTACTGGAGTAGGGTGCCATTGCCTTCTCCCATAAGCATGTTAACAGGAGGTAAATACCACATGCACACACATATGTGCTCCAGATAGATAATGCAGACAGATAGATAGATATTTAAAAGATATAAAAGCGACTTCTTTGAGGAAGGGAAAATGAATGAGAGAAGGAAGAGGAAGACTGTTTTTTCATAGCAAATCTTATTTAATGAATTAATTTGATTCTTCAAATTAATTATGTGGTTGCATTTGAGGCATCTATAACTCTAAAATTTTAAAACTGCAATATTGATTAAAAAAAATAAAGCCGTGTTCAATGTTTCTGTGTTACTCTAAGTTGATACTTGTGTATATTTCATTTGGATTGACTCCTCATATAACCAAAACACCCTATTTTCTAACCCTCCAAGTACCCAGCAATCCTGTGTGTGTGAGAGAGCTGTCACAAGGCTGATTTGAGAATGAGCTTTGACAAAAGTTTTGAAAGTAAAACAGAAAAGAACTGATCCACATAGTTTCCATTATGTTTACTGGACACACAAATGTTTAATTAACTAAATGCAGGGACAAAGTAAGACCTTTCTGATGGCTCAACAATTTTGCATCAGAAGAGCCTACAAAACACAGAGATAAATTGTTGGATTGCTTACAGTCAGGATCTTACATCTGTGTATGCTCTGTCTCAGGAGTAGCTAAAGAGCAATACAGAGCTTTAAAAACCACTAATAGGTATTCATGAGATGATTATTTTCAGCCACTGGACACTTAACATGAAAGGATAACACTGACCTAGACACAGCCCTACTCTAGGTTATGTGCTGAGGAGAAGCAGATATCCGAACCCCTTGTGATTAAATCATGTCAAGTTGTTCATTTCCTCTACCTAATTTTTAAATTGCCAACATATTCCTAATAGATCTAACCATCTTCCTGTGCACCGAGACCCATGCCTGAATTCTTCCTTGTCACTATCATCACCACCTCCACCATAAAATACTAAAAATATAGACATTTAGAGATGAGTAAACTGTAATATGGGCTCCCCTGGGAGCTCAGAGGTAAAGAATCCATCTGCCGATGCAGGAGACACAGGTTGGATCCCTGGATCAGGAAGATACCCTGGAGAAGGAAATGGCAACCCACTTCAGTATTCTTGCCTAGGAAACCCCATAGATAGAGGAGCCTGGTGGGCTACAGTTCATGAGGTCACAAAGTGTGGGACATGACTGAGCGACTAAACACCAACAAACTGTAATCTTGTCTTAGTGAAAACAATGTTTCGAGAATCAAACCTGTTTCTATTCACTGGATCTCCTATTTTGGAATTTGTCTGATGCATGTGAGAACACTATGTTTTCTCAAATAGATTAACATTTTAATATTTGTTGAGTGTGCATACTAAATCATAAATATGCACAGAGAAAATTCCTTGTATATACTTCAAAAGAAATGCAAAGATATCTAAATGAGTCAAAAAGCAGGGCACAAAAGTAACAATAGAATACTTCATTATTTTTGTCACCAGACATTCCAATCGTTAATATTATACTGGAAAACATTAATCACCTTAAATTGTATCTCTATGTTAATATTTAAGTTAATATAATCAACATCACTTCAAAGAGTTTGTAATTTATGTAGTTCTCTTACAGCTGGTTTAATTTTCTTTAGTCTTCTAGACTATTGCAAGCTTTGAGCAATCAACAGGAAAAAAAAGAAAAGAAATAAAGTTGTTTCCAAATACATCCCTTTTAATTTATTTTAGGCTTGTTTTTCAAAAGGTAGTAAGCTATTTTCATCCAGTTAAGACTCCTTATATCACCATTTATTTGTGAGATAAAAAATCAAATCTGAGTTTAATGTATATTTCTAATTTCCTTATCTTTTAAAAATTGTAACAGTTGGAGTTACAATAAGCATGACTAAATTACCTGTCATTGGATGGGGAGAGTTCTGGGGGTTTTTTTGGTGAAAGTCACTCAGTCATGTCCATCTCTTTGGGACCCCATGGACTGCAGCTCACCATGCTTCTCTGTCCATGGAATTCTCCAGGCAAGAATACTGGAGTGGGCAGCCATTCCTTTCTTTGGGGGATCTTCCTGATCCTGAGAGTGAACCCAAGGTTCCTGCATTGCCGGCAGATTGTTTACCATCTGAGCTATCAGGGAAGACCTTTTATTTCTTTCAATTCAGTTCAGTTCAGTCGCTCAGTCGTGTCCGACTCTTTGCGACCCATGAATCACAGCATGCCAGGCCTCCCTATCCATCACCAACTCTGGGAGTTCACTCAAACTCATGTCCATCGAGTCAGTGATGCCATCCAGCCATCTCATCCTCTGTCATCCCCTTCTCCTCCTGCCCCCAATCCCTCCCAGCATCAGAGTCTTTTCCAATGAGTCAACTCTTCGCATGAGGTGGCCAAATTCAAGTAAACCAGGAATACTCAAAGAACCAATATAAGCACTGAAGAGTTACAGTTTCACTTGACAAATGCTCACAAACTATTCTTCCCTATAATTTATTTTGGAGTCCTGTCCATATGTAGTAGGCAGAAGTCAGTTGATCAGTAAAATATATTTATTCTTATACAGATTATATCTATTCTTGCCTGTTTTTCATTGTTCTTCTAAGCTCTATGAGAGAAGTTAAGCAATATCATTTTCAAGTGTCCTGTTTCCTACAGTATAATTTGGATCAAGATTCTTAAGTAGTTTAGACTGCTGAAGACCTCAGAGACTGTATAGAAGACATTTCAGAGAGGCAATGAAGCTAAATTATTATGCACAAACTCTTGTCAATCATTAGTTAAAGTCATTTCAGAAAGTGATTAACTCTCAAATTTGTCTTGCCTGCCCCTGATCTGAGAAATGTTCATGCCTTCAAAGTATTTGAATTCATTTCAATTCCCTTTCACTAAATTTGTTTTTTTTTTTTTTTTTATTCAAGGTAACGGTATTTTTTCTTAACAGAGAAAACATAAGCAATGTTGTTTCTGTTTCTTCAACATCTGTTGTTCATCACTCAGTGGTGTCCAACTCTTTGCAACCCCATAGAATGTTCATGAACCCCCATGCTGCTAAGTCACTTCAGTCGTGTCCAACTCTGTGTGACCCCATAGACAGCAGCCCACCAGGCTCCGCCATCCCTGGGATTCTCCAGGCAAGAACACTGGGGTGAGTTGCCATTTCCTTCTCCAATGCATGAAAGTGAAAAGTGAAAGCGAAGTCACTCAGTCGTGTCCGACTCCTAGCGACCCCATGGACTGTAGCCTACCAGGCTCCTCCATCCATGGGATTTTCTAGGCAAAAGTACTGGAGTGGGGTGCCATTGCCTTCTCTGATGAACCCCCATAGACCCCTCTGAATGTTCATTGGAAGGACTGATGTTGAAACTGAAGCTCCAGTACTTTGGCCACCTGATGCAAAGAGCTGACTCATTGGAAAAGACCCTGATGCTGGGAAAGATTGAAGGTGAGAGGAGAAGGGAACAACAGAGGATGAGATGGTTGGATGGCATCACCGACTCAATGGACATGAGTTTGAGTAAACTCCCGGAATTGGTGATGGATAGGGAGGCCTAGCGTGCTGCAGTCCATGAGGTCGCAAAGAGTTGGACATGACCGAGCAACTGAACTGAACTAAAGGAGTCTGGATCCCTCAAGGAGGAGAAAGGGACAATTTTTTTTTTTTTTTACATTGCTTTGTCTTAGTCACATGTTTTTTCTTAAACTCTGAGTTGTTATGACAACAATCTTTAAGACTAACTTCCCTGTAGCTCAAACAGTAAAGAATCTGCCTGCAGTGCAGGAGACCTGGGTTCAAACCCTGGGTTGGGAAGATCCTCTGGAGAAGGGAATGGCAATCCACTCCAGTATTCTTGCCTGGAAAATTCCATGGACAGAGGAGCCTGGTGGGCTACAGTCTGTGGGGTGTCAGAGTCTGACAACAACTACTACTGCTTCTTTAATCCCAGAGCTTATGATTACTCAACAAAATAACTCATCTTGCTCAAGGGCACATTTTTCCTTAAGCTCTATGTGAAAGAAAGTGAAAGTGAAGTCGCTCAGTTGTGCCCGACTCTTTGAGACCCCATGGACTGTAGCCCACTGTAGCCCAATTTTCTAGGCAAGAGTACTGGAGTGGGTTGCGATTTCCTTCTCCAGGGGATCTTCCCAACCCCAGGTTGGAACCCGGGTCTCCCGCATTGTGGGCAGATGCTTTACTGTCTGAGCCACCAGGGAGTATATAACAACAATGTAACTTGCTCAAGTACATGTTTCTCCTTAACTAGACTGTATGTTGTGGGAGTAGGTCTGGTAAGATCTTTCTATTGTTGGTTCTAATCTTATTCAATTAAGATGTATGTTGTGGGAGTGGGTCTGGTAAAAGTATAAAAGACTAGCCAGTGGGGCACTCTCAGACCCCCTTCTGATGTCTGTGTCAGAACCTTTCTCCGTCCTTTTTCACTGTAGTAAAAGTTCTGCCACACAAAAGCTCTGAGTGATCAAGCCTGGTCCCTGGTCCTAAAACTAAATTTTCTTCATCAGAGATTACAAACCCCTACATCATTCACTGTGAGCTATCAAGATGAGACAGGGAAAGGAAGGAATTCAAAGGAAGCCATGTTAAAAACCAGGATGCTACTGTAGGTAACAGAGGATCAATTCTACTGAGAAGCTTGGGAAACTGCATAGAATCCACCTCAGAGGACCAAGGAAGCTCACTTAATGGACACAATCTTGTCAACCATTAGTGAAGGCTTATACCAAAGAAATCAATTCTAAAAATTGTCTGGGCTGCCCATTGCAAGCCAAGAACTCTCCACCAAAAGTCTCAGGCAAAGAGCTGCAGGTATTTACAGTAGGAGGCTCTTGGGTCAGCTCTGCAAGCATGGGGACTATATGTGTTCAGTGGAAATGGTCAAGTATATGGACAGCATCTGCTTCTACACACCAAAATGACTAATATGTTTCTATAAAAAATACCCATTTTTGGACTTCCCTGGTAGTCCAGTGGTTAGGATCCACCTACCAATGCAGGGGACACAGGTTTGATCCCTGGTTTGGGAAGATTCCTTATGCCACAGGGCAACTAAGCCTGTGCACCACAATTATTGAACCCACATGCCCTACAGCCTGCGCTCTGTAACAAGAGAAGCCACTGCAAGGAGAAGCCCTCACACTGCAACTAGAGAGTACCTACCACTTACCTTAACTAGAGAAAAGCTGGCTTGTAGCAAGGAAGACCCAGTACAACCAAAAACAAATAAATATGTTTTTAGTCTTAAAAAAATAAAAATGGAAAAAGACACCCATTCTATATTATTATTAGGATGCACTTTCAAAACTCCAAGTCCTATTTCGTGCATGCGTGCTGAGTCGCTTCAGTTGGGTCTGATGACTTTGTGCAACCCTCTGGACTGCAGCCCACCAGGCTCCTCTGTCCATGGGATTCTCCAAGCAAGAATACTGGAGTGTGCTGTCACGCCCTCCTCCAGGGCATCTTTTCAACCCAGGGATCGAACTCACGTCTCGTAAGTCTATTTGCATTGGCAGGTGGGCTCTTTACCACTAGCACCACCTGGGAAACCCCCAAATCTTATTAAGCCATCCTATATTATAGCTCCAGATCACAGAATCCCACTATATTTCCTTTATTTTTGAAAGCCATATCTTTAGTGTTGATGGTAAGCACCTGAGTGAGTCAAATGCTCTCATTACTCAAGCATGATGATGTCATCACTTCACAGCTTTAGCTGATAGGTAAGGGTCTCAATGTCCTCATCCTTAAGCAAGAGTAATATTTATTTGAATTAAGATAATAGTTATATTTATTTATTAGGTTGCAAAGAGCAAGGCAGGCTATAGTCCATGGGGTCACAAAGAGTCAGAGACAATTTAGTGACTAAAAACAACAGAGCTTCCCAGGTGGCACTAGTGGTAAAGAATCCTCCTGCCAATGCAGGAGACTCAAGAGACATAGGTTCAATCCCTGGGTTGGGAAGATTCCCTGGAGAAGGAAATGGCAACCCACTCCATATTCATGCCTGGGAAATCCCATGGACAGAGGAGCCTGGCAGGCTAGTTCTTGGGGTTAAAAAGAGTCAGATATGACTGGGCACGTACATGCAAACAACAAAAGATCAAGGAGGTTAATATAAGTAAAATATTTAACATCTTCCTTATAAAATAGTAAATGCATTAATTATTATATTAGCAGTATTAGTAATTACTGGTTTCACTAAACTTCCACATTTTCCTTCTTAAGCAAAGTTATACCTTGAATTCAAGTTCCCTTAATCTTTAAAACATTCTAGGACAGAGTTTCTCAGCTTCAGTACTATTAATATTTGGGATTGGATTAATTTCCAAGGCTGGGCATTTTCCTATACATCATCAAGTATTTAGTAATATCCTTGGCCTCTACTCCAGTAGCACTCTTGCCTCAAGTTACGACAACTAAAAATGTCTTCAGACACAGTCAAATGTCCACTGGGATTCAGGATCAAGTTGCTAGGAGAAAAACAGTACATGGCATATAAAGAAGTAGTCAATAAATATTTGTTGAAAGAAAGGAAAAAAAGAAAAGGAAAAAAAAATAATGGAGAAAGAAGGGAGGGAAGAGAGAAGAGGAGAGGAAAAGCAGAAGTCAAGGAGGAAAGAGACAGAGAGAAACAGAGATGCCCTGCAATAAGTGGCAAGAGTTTATCATAAGTACTGACTTTTACTGAATGAAAATATCAGTAGATGATCTGACAGTTAAAATCCCTCGATGTTGCTGCCATGCACTGCCTCTATGCCAGTTTTATAATCAGATTCAGGGATACAAAGCCCATGTATTGTATTTGACCTGTATATGCAGTCTTTTGTTACTTCTATTCTTTTCCCTTTTACTCTTTATCCAAATGTTCTGCAATCTGCCTTAACCTTCAGGTTCATGAGTTTTTATGATAGATGAATGTTGTCTTAACAAATGATAATATTTGATCTCTTCTGTTTAGCATTCTGTTATTTTTCAACAGTCTGTACCTGGCCCTGTCCAACATGGTAGCCACTAGCCATTAAACTTATTATGTAGAAAATAACATAAAAATCTGATTAGTCATTTTTATTTGATTACATGTTTTAATGATAGTATTTTAATATATTGAGTTAAATAAAATATTTCACTAATATTATTTAACTTGTATCTTTTTACTTTACTAATATGTACCCAGAATTAGCCAAGTTGAAGGCACATTCCTCCAGACTGCCAGCTGTAACCAAGACTTCTTTTTTTTAGTTGGAGTAAAGTTGCTTTGCACTGCTGCCGGGGTCCAGCCCCGGCTGATCCAGGGTATTCGAAGCGGGGACGGCGTTGGCGAGGGTCAGGATACAATAGCTTCAATTAGATATTAATTAAAGATATAAAGAGTAATAGAATAAGGATAGCTCAGTAGGAAAATTCAGTGGAGAAAAGAGGCTGAGTAGCTTGGTTTACGCGGGAGACCAATAAAACTTCAAGACAAGAAGTTTGCACCACTTACGCCGCAGGGGTCCTTCTGTTCTCCCGAAGGAGAGAAGACACTGAGGCCTCCCCGGTCGGATCTTAGAAGCCCAGGCATAATTAGTAAGCATGGTGGGTTCCGCGCTCCAGATGGAGACTCAGCCAGAGTGAAAGAGAGAGAGACATGGGGAGACCAGTATTTCGAGAAACTGATCCCCATATTTCCAGAGTCTGTTTTTATACACTGAGATGTTATACAAAAGTCACGTGGGGACAGCAGTCCTGACTTTTATTAAAGTCAGGTGCTTCACACAAATGTATACAGAGGTCTTAGGGGTGTTACATCATCTTCTGGCCAGGGGGGCCTGCTTTCAATTTACGACCCTCTCCTTGTGACAGTGGTCAGTCAACCAGAACACTTTTTTCTCCAAGGGTGATTATTCTTAAAACAGACGCCACCCAAATAAAGTTACATTCCTATAGGGTGAGGGTGTAGTGGGTTTTAGTTAAGGAAAGAATTTACTTAGCCTAAGGTCTAACGTGATTAATATCAAAGGTTAATACTTATTTCTTCTATATATTCATTAATGTGTGTAAGGGCAGGGGATGTGGAGACTTAGCAACAAACATTGGCTCAACAAATGAAAAACCCTTCACCAATACAATTTCTAATCAGCCCATTATACTTATACTAATAGTTTTCTAACTTTTCTAAGGAACCTGTTTTTAGAAGATTTAAAGCATCTCATGCCTCTCACGGTTGGGAGGCTGTGAGCGATCACATGTGGCCAGACAAGCCTGTCAGGCAGGCCAGAGAACCTTCAGAGGAGTTTGTAGGTTAAAACACTCTTGTCACGCCCAGGAGTTTTTATTAACTGGAGCTCTAAATTAACTCCTTCTCCGAAAGAGGTGGTGGGGGACAGCCCCCCGTAAAGTCAGAGGTGTAGATGAGCACAAAGTAGGCAGGGTCTGGTTATGGGGTAGATGCTCGAGGATCTCCTGAGGCTCGATCCTGCCTTTGCGTATGTCGAGCCTCCTTCCTCATGACCTTTGTCACGGGCGGAGTACCTCACTCTGGCCCCCAACACACTGCTATGTCAGTTTCTACTGTATAGCAAAGTGGATCAGCTATATGTATACATAAATCCCCTCTTTTTGGATTTCCTTCCCACTTAGGTCACCACAGAGCACTGAGTAGAGTTTCCTGTTCTATACAGTAGGTTCTCATTAGTTACCTATTTTATTCATAGAAGTATACATATGTCAATCCCAATATCCCAATCCATTCCCACCCACCCCCCACCAGTGCCCAAGACTTTCATCACCAAGTGTGCCCAAGACTTCTGATATCAATTAAAAGGAGTTGCAGTCCAAACACAAAATCAGAAGGAAAACTGCCCTCGCTTTAGGCATGAACTGCAAGTTCAATGAGTTTCCAAAGCCACTCTGTTTTGATAACTCGCTAAAAGGAAACACAGAACACACTGAAGGCTATTATACTCAAGGTTATGGTTTTATCACATTGTTCAGTTGCTAAGTAATGTCCTACTCTTTGCCACCCCATGAACTGTAGCACACCAGGCTTCCCTGGCCTTCACTGTCTCCTGGAGTTTGCTCAAACTCATGTCCATTGAGTCAATAATGCCATCCAACCATCTCATCCTCTGTTACCCCATTCTTCTCCTGCCCTCAATCTTTCACAGCATCAGGGTATTTTCCAATGAGTGAGCTCTTCATATCAGGTGGCCAAAGTATTGGAGTTTCAGTTTCAGTATCAATCCTTCTAATGAATATTCATTGATTTCCTTTAGGATGGACTGGTTTGATCTCCTTGCAGTCCAAGGGACTCTTAAGAGTCTTCTCCAGCACCACAATTTGAAAGTAACAATTCTTTGGCTCTCAGCCTTCTTTACAGTTCAACTCTCACATCCACACATGACTACTAGAAAAACTATAGCTTTGACTGCATGGACCTTTGTTGGCAAAATGGATGTCTCTGCTTTTTCATACACTGTCTAGGTCTGTCATAGCTTTTCTTCCAAAGAACAAGTGTCTTTTAGTTTCCTGGTTGCAGTCACCATCTGTAGCCATTTTGGAGGCCAAGAATATAAAATCTGCCACTGTTTCCACTTTTTCTCCCCATATTTGCCAGTAAGTGATGGGACCAGATGCCATGATCTTAGTTTTTTGAATGTTGAGTTTTAAGCCAGCTCTTTTGGAGAAGGGAATGGAAAACCATTTCAATATTCTTGCCTCAAGAACCCCATGAACAGTAGGGTTTTATTATAGGGAAAGGACATAAAGTGAAATCAACCATGAGAAGAAACCCATAAGGAAAAGTCTAGGACAGTTCCAAATGCAGTTGCCATGGTTGTTGCACAGGATGTATGGCAATCCACACAGAGCACTGCCAACCAGAGGTGCTCACCCAAGCTTCAGTGCACAGAGTGCCCAGACTCCACTCCAAGGCTATTAGGTGTGGCTGGTCCCACCTGAAGATCTGATGTTGCCAGCCCCCACCCTAAACAAAGACACAGAAGCTATGACATCAGATATGGTATAGATGACTCCTACAAGCAAGGAGAAAAGCTACACCTCTCTTAGGGCAAGTCCACTGCGGCTACACTACTAATGTGACTACCAAATATTGTTAAATTAACTATGTGGCTCAAGTACTGTTCCATAACCTGGCCTTCCCAGGTGGTGCTGGTTGTAAAGAACCCGCCTGGCAATGAAGGAAACATAAGAGATGTGGATTCTATTCCTGAGTTAGGAAGATCCCCTGGAGTAGGAAATGGCAACCCACTCCAGTATTCTTGCCTGGAAAATTCCATAGATGGAGGAGCCTGGCAGGCTATGTCTATGGGGTTGCAAAGAGACAGATATGACTGAGCACACACGTGCACACACACACTGTCCCATAACCAAAATTCTTATATATCCTATTTTCCTAAATCTCACTAATATCTTTAGATTCATATAATTAAGATGTGTCATACTCTGTCACCTTAAGTTGTGAGGATTTTTCTGGTATTTTCTTTTTTTTTTTTAAGTATGACCTATTGGCAACTTTCTCCATTGTTATTCCCCTTTCTAGGTCAGTTTGCAATAACTGAATATATTTACATGTTTTAGAATGCCTGATCTATTTTCAGCTGATCAGCCTGACAGACCTCTTATTAAAAGAATTTTCTCCATCCTTGGAGTTACATTTTTCCCACAATGAGCTCATCATTTTGGCAGTCTTAAACAGTTGTCCAGGAAAACGTTGACATCATCTAGCAACCAAGTTCTTAATTGAATATTATCTTCCTTTCTCCTCCAAGGAGAAAGAACCCAATTCTTCACAGACCCTAGATGCGCTCTCTAGGTCTTTCTCAGAAGCTTTATTCATCCTATAGTAAAATTATAATCATGTTCAATTACTTTCACCAAGTCTCCTGTGTAATTTCTCCAAAGACAAAGTTCTCTTCCCAGTCAGCCATTTCAGAACTACATACAAAGTCTCTCTAGATCAATACTTTATTGATTGGATATAAAATTTGGGGTTTATTCACCATTTATTCAATACTTGTATAATATTAAGCAAGACTTATAAAAAGAGAGAAAGTTTCTGCTGTCAATGAACTCTTAGCTTGTAATGGAACTTGACCCAAAAAAATGCCTTACATGAAAAGTGAAAGTTGCTCATTCATGTCCGACTCTTTGCGACCCCATGGACTATATAGTCCATGGAATTCTCCAGGCCAGAATACTGGAGTAAGTAGCCTTTCACTTCTCTGGGGGATCTTCCCAACCCAGGGATCGAACCCAGGTTCCCTGCATTGCACACAGATTCTTCACCAGAAGAGACACATGAGAAGCTCAAGAATACTGGAGTAGGTAGCCTATCCCTTCTCCAGCGGATCTTCCTGACCCAGGAATCGAACCAGGGTCTCCTGCATTGCAGGCAGATTCTTTACATGGTCAATGCATTTTAAGATCATGACAGGCAATCTGAAGACAGACCAAGAACTAAGCTGCTCAGTCTACAGACTATCGATTCCCTGAGGCATTCATTTCACACCATTATTAATCTATACCTTGTCAGAAGAAAAAGAAAATATTAATTTTAAAAAGACCTCAATTAAGAAATACCCATTCTTAAAGAATGTGTGCTGCAGTAGAGGGGACACAATTAACTATGTCTTTGCAATTGGGATTTTTAAATCCTGGATCTTAGGAGGTAAAAATGAGCCATTAATTATATTTATTTTTGGTTCATCTTCTTATATTACTCCATTCTGTCATGGGTCATATACCAATTAAAATGTATGCATGGTGTTTTTATGAACACATTAAGTGTAGATGACAATCACTAATGCAAAACCAACACAACTAAGTTGTTCTGCTGTGTTTAGCTCTGGAGGTGGGCACTGTATGAGATTCTGCAGCCTCAAGCAGTTCTGTTGATGGCTTTCTGTCCCTGGCAAAACCACTGAGGATGACTTTAATAGATGCTACATCTGCACATATGCTGTCGGTTGTCCTTCCTTCACGCTTATTCTACCCTAGCTGACTCTGCACATCTGTCACAATTTGGTGAATAATAATAAATACGCTTATGCAATAGGGGATGCTACAAGGCACCAACAACAGAAAATTCATTATGCAGCTGAGATTGGGGAAACAATCATAGGGTATCAGGGACAACCTCATTGTAGCCATCTTATGCTAGATAAGGAGTTGGAAAAGATATGTCTTGACCTAATACTTCTCCTCCCTTACTGAAAATCTTATGGAAATTTCTTAACTTTTCTGCCTCAATCATTCATCTGAAGAGAATAGCTATAGGGAATAATTATATCTGTTTCAGTTACTTCAGAGTGATTCTAAGTAATAATTGAAGGGGTTTTTTTTTAAGTACTTTAAAAAGATTTTAGTTTCTCACAAGTCTGTACAGACAACATTTTCTTTAAGGTTTTATCAACCACAGTCTCATTTTTAATTTCCTTAAATGAGATGGTTTTCCATAACACCATACGATAATCGGTGCCTTTCAAGGGACAAGTTTGAAATTTCTATTACTGGTTCATAAGCCTGAAGTTGTCTTCTGAAACAGAAGTCATAATGTTTTGATCACCCATCAAAGAATATTAAGGCAGCAGTTAAGAATCTTCTCAACTGTGCACACTAATCAGGGAAATCTCAGAGATTTAGCTGCAAGTGAAGACCACAAACTGTTTCAGGAAACTTTTTATGTCTCTTTTTTCTTGGCAACAGGTGGGTGTACTTTTCCTTTCATTACTAAGGCATTCCCTGACAAATAGCTGTATTACCATCAAGTGGTATAATCATCTTCTACCATTGTTCGATGCCCACGGAAATGCTTTCTGCTGTTGACTCACTGCAAATTAACTCGATAGTGCTGAAATTAATCACCCAGATTCTTTATCTCTATTTAGAAAAACAGGGAGTCCTTGGCTTTTTGTCAGTGGTACCATCAGGAACCCAACTTTTACATCATTTATAGTTCTTTGTAATTGCCTTAAAAAGTCTAATTAGTATACTGGATTTTGTTTTCCAAGAGTTTGCTTATTTTTAATGGGTTTACTCTCTTGTTAAATGGTCTAAATGACTTTCCAAGAAGACCAGCTCTCAACAGAGGCAGACTGCTATCAAAAAAATGACTACTAATCCAAAATGTTTTTTCCCCATGACTTTTAAGTTTAAATATTTAGTGTTGGGTTTTCACCAATTATAAGCAATTAAGCTACATTAGTAGTGAAATTTCAAACCTCTTAACACATTTTGCATGATTTTAAGATTAAATATTTAGAAATGAACTTTGGGCAATCTAAGTAAATGTGTTCTGTTGAAAATTAAAATGTCACTGTTTATTCAAGAGATATTTTCCAAATACAGTCAAAATATTAAATAGTAATAATATCTTATACCTAAAAAGTACTTCAAAGTATTTTTATAGGCATTATTCATATTAATCAATCTTAAATATGTCAATAAATAGTGGAATACACATCTTTGAAGATCCTTATGTAAAGATAAATATTCTCTTCATGTTTCTTTTTAATGAATATTTTTACAGTTCTTTACAAACTGGATAAAATGTGTTGGGAATTCTAATGACTTGCTTAAATGAAATCATTTGATTCCATACATTTTCTACAGAAAAATAAGAAAAAGATCATGGAAGATACTCTATGGGATAGTACTCACACCATCTAACAAGATACAATATATGGTTACTCTGTTTTAAAGAAAGAAAAAAAGAAAGGTGCTCTCTTAGATCAAAAAAGTCAACACACTCAACAGATGCCTTTTGGAGTATTCATTGGGTGTCTTGCTATTTAGATCCTGGGGATACATTAGTGAACAAACAATAATCTCTGATAGACTATAATTTATATTCTAGTGTAGAGACAGCAATAAACAAATATATACATATAAAATAGAGTCTGAGGTAGTCCTAAGTTCAGGATAAGAGGAAGGTACAGGGCTACAGAGAAGAGGAAACACCCTTTTAGAAAGGCCACCCAGGAAAGACTCAACGAAGTCAGAGATGACAGGACACCTGACGGAAACAAGGGAGAAAGATGTGTGGATACCTGGGTTCAGTGCATGCTGGGACAAGGAGACTAGCTCCTGTGCCTTCATGGCAGAGTGTTGGGCAAATTCTGGGAACAGAACTGAGGTACATGTCACTAGAATACAAGGAGAAATCCCTCATGTTTGTGTTACAGTGACTGTTAGATTTCCACATCATGGTCTTAAATGCCTACTGCCTAACACAATTAAGAGTAAAAGCTTTGCACAAAATGCATAGACATACTGAGTAAAAGTCAATATGATCAATATGTGGACCACACTTAGGTTAAGGAGAAAAAACACAATCGTGATTTATTAAACAAAAACCAAAGTATTGTTGCATTTTTTCTGATGCCTTAGAAAATTACTTAATTATATTTTCTATGTCAAATCAAAAATCTAACTTACATTCCATATGAAAGCAAAAAAAAAAAATGCTTACAAATCCATTCACTTCTTGTGGGGAATTAGAATACAAACTTCACAGCCTGATAAAACTAGACTTTCATTCTTAAACTCCCTTTACCTTCAGAACCACCAGAGAAGCCCCTAAACTCCCCTGGACACTATTAATAAAGATGTTCTCTTTTGAGGTATGTGCTTTATAACAACAGATAAGAGGCTCTCAATTATATATTTTTGCCATTGGAATTTCCATAATCCTGGATTTTATAAAATTAAAACAAACCACTTTTATTTTGTTTTTTAATATTTTAATTTACATTAAGAGCTTGTTATTTTTATAATAATTTATACAAATTTATTCTGGCATTGGGGATGGATGGATAGATAAATTGTGAGATGGATTAAAGTATGTATGCATTAATTATATGAGTATATCAATTGGGCATGATAACTACAACCAAAATAATTAAGATAGTCTTATATTATTTGCTCTGGAGGTTAGTTTTTATGAAATTTTTGTCATATAACTAATCAAAACAATATTTAGCAGTAAAATGAGATGCAAACAAAAAAATCTCCAATTTAAGAGAAAGGCACAGATGTGTAATTCTGTCATGTACTAGCTGCATGACCTGAGCAAGTTACTCAGCTTGTCTGAACCTTAACTTTCTCTTCTGTAAAACAAAAACTGTAACTCCTTATTGTTTAAAACATACACTATCAAAATCCATGGCACAGTACCAGGCATTTAATAGGGTGCTCAAAGATTAACATCTGATTTATAAGTAGTAGCAGTAGTTTTTATTATCATCACTACTACTAATCATTTGTAAGTCTAACTTAATTGGTTGGAGAACAAACAATCTATGTCCCAGGTGAAACTATAATACGTACTTGACCCTGCCAGGATCTACTGGTTACTTTAGAGAGAGATTCGATCAATCTTGCACTCTTAACTTACCACATGGCAGATGGTAGTATGTGATAACGTTACTCCTCAGAGTTATGCTATTTTGCTGCGCCACTGATAGTGAAAAGCAGTGACCAACATCTGCAGAATTAGAAACTCAGTGAAGAAAAATAGGGAAAAGTTTATTCTCACACATTTTGGTTTAATAATTCTATTATAACATAAAGGAAACTTCAATGATTTAATGTTCCCCCAGCCAATGATGGCAACTCACTCCAGTATTCTTGCCTGGAAAACCCCCTGGAGGTCTACAGTCCATGGGATTGCAAAGAGTCGGACACAACTGAGCAAATAAACCACCGGCCAATGATAGTATACTTTTATGACTTACTTTTGAGAAAATCACATTAACAAAATATACAATTATAAATTATGTAATGCTTCTTAAAGAACATATGTTCATCACAATAGCTTTGAAAAAAATAATACATACATGCACAGAGTCCAGAATAATAATGGGAATAATAATACCTTCAAGGCGACATCTCAAATTCATGACAGGAAAGACAGCCTGTCCAAAGAACGTTTTTGAGCCAATTGATAACTGTCTAGAATACAGTGAAGTTGATTCAATACTTCACAAAGAAAAATAGGATAAAGTTCCAAATAATCAGAAGTGAAGCAGCTCATACATTTAGTGTAACACTCTGCTCCCCCAGAGTCCTCAAGGCCATCAACATGGGGTAAGACACAGTATATTCTGAATAGATCACCCCCACTCCATTCAAGGTCAAGAGACTAAAACAATACCTACTAGGATGGTTTTTCCAGTGGTCATGTATGGATGTGAGAGTTGGACTGAGCGCTGAAGAATTGATGCTTTTGAACTGTGGTGTTGGAGAAGACTCTTGAGAGTCCTTTGGACTGCAAGGAGATCCAACCAGTCCATTCTAAAGGAAATCAGTCCTGGGTGTTCATTGGAAGGACTGATGCTGAAGCTGAAACTCCAATACTTTGGCCACCTCATGCGAAGAGTTGACTCATTGGAAAAGACCCTGATGCTGGGAGGGATTGGGGGTAGGAGGAGAAGGGGATGACAGAGGATGAGATGGCTGGATGGCATCACCGATTCAATGGACATGAGTTTGAGTGAACTCCGGGAGTTGGTGATGGACAAGCAGGCCTAGCCTCCTGCCATTCATGGGGTCACAAAGAGTCTGACACGACTGAGCAACTGAACTGAACTGAACCAGAAACTCACCTTTCCCTTCTCCAATTTAAACTCTGAAGTCCTAAAGAGGCTCTCTGCCTTAAATACCCTTGGGGACTTACTTCATCAGGCCCTTTATCCTCAGGTGTGTCCATCACCACACTCTTAGAACAGACAGCTACATTCTAATCATGGAAAGAATCCTGACATCATTTTTCTAATTCCACCAATCCACACAATTGTTGAAACTCTTCCACTCTCAGTTCAGTTCAGTCACTCAGTCATGTCGGACTCTTTGTGACCCCTTGGACTGCATCAGGCCAGGCCTCCCTGTCCATCATGAACTCCCAGAGTTTACTCAAACTCATGTCCATTGAGTCGGTGATGCCATCCAGCCATCTCATCCTCTGTCATCCCCTTCTCCTCCTGCCCCCAATCCCTCCCAGCATCAGGGTCTTTTCCAATGAGTCAACTCTTAGCATCAGGTGGCCAAAGTATTGGAGTTTCAGCTTTAACATCAGTCCTTCCAATGAACACTCAGGACTGGTCTCCTTTAGGATGGACTGGTTCGATCTCCTAGCAGTCCAAGGGACTCTCAAGAGTCTTCTCTAACGCCACAGTTCAAAAGCATCAATTCTTCGGAGCTCAGCTTTCTTTAAGTCCAACTCTAACATCCATACATGACTACTGGAAAAACCATAGCCTTGACTAGACGGACCTTTGTTGGCAAAGTAATGTCTCTGCTTTTGAATACGCTGTCTAGGTTGGTCGTAACTTTCCTTCCAAGCCATAAGCGTCTTTTAATTTCATGGCTGCAATCACCATCTGCAGTGATTTTGGAGCCCAAAAAATAAGTACTG
>NW_011495072.1:13662723-13677199 GCF_000754665.1 Bison bison bison | reverse complement strand
TTCCTATCTGGATCCAGTCTGTTGTTCCATGTCCAGTTCTAATTGTTGCTTCCTGACCTGCATACAGATTTCTCAAGAGGCAGGTCAGGTG
The DNA here is from genome assembly GCF_000754665.1 of Bison bison bison. Classification (NCBI taxonomy): domain Eukaryota; kingdom Metazoa; phylum Chordata; class Mammalia; order Artiodactyla; family Bovidae; genus Bison; species Bison bison. Next base: position 13,677,108 of record NW_011495072.1, on the reverse strand, counting down.
GTCTGATACTTACATCTCTTTCAGAATTTTCCACAGTTGATTGTGATCCACACAGTCAAAGGCTTTGGCATAGTCAATAAATCAGAAATAGATGTTTTTCTGAACTCTCTTGTTTTTTCGATGATCCAGTGGATGTTGGCAATTTGATCTCTGGTTCCTCTGCCTTTTCTAAAACCAGCTTGAACATCTGAAAGTTCACTGTTCACATATTGCTTAAGCCTGGCTTGGAGAATTTTGAGCATTACTTTACTAGCGTGTGAGATGAGTGCAATTGTGCAGTAGTTTGAGCATTCTTTGGCATTGCCTTTCTTTGGGATTAGAATGAAAACTGACCTTTTCCAGTCCTGTAGCCACTGCTGAGTTTTCCAAATTTGCTGGCATATTGATTGAAGCACTTTCACAGCATCATCTTTCAGGATTTGAAATAGCTCAACTGGAATTCCATCACCTCCACTAGCTTTGTTCATACTGATGCTTCCTAAGGCCCACTTGACTTCACATTCCAGGATGTCTGGTTCTAGGTAGTGATCACATCATCACGATTATCTGGGTCATGAAGATCTTTTTTGTACAGTTCTTCTGTGTATTCTTGCCACCTCTTCTTAATATCTTTTGCTTCTGTTAAGTCCATACCATTTCTGTCTCTTATTGAGCTCATCTTTACATCTCCCACCAGGGACTTCCCTGGTGGCTCAGACAGTAAAGTATCTGCCTACAATGCAGGAGACCCGCGTTCAATCCCTGGATTGGGAAGATCTCCTGGAGAAGGAAATGGCAATGAAGAAGCCTGGTAGGCTACAGTCCGTGGTGTTGCAAAGAGTCGGACGGGACTGAGTGACTTCACTTCACTTTCATCTTCCACTCTACCCTCTGCAATTCATGGTTCCATGATCAGCAAGATCATCTTCCCTTCATCTTCTAGAAGTCTGGTTCTCCCCATGGACCCTCCTTCTCCTGCAACTCTTTGAAGTGGCAGCTGTTACTGACCCCTAATCTGAATGTCACTAAGCTACAAGTGAGGTAAATATCAGCCTCAGTCCTCATTGCTGTTTTCAGACTGTTCCCTCCCTAAAATAACCTGCTTTGAATACACTGTCAGCAGATTACATCACTAAATATTCCCTATTTTTCTGACATATCAAATGTTCTAGATCATTTTTGATAATTTCTCAAAAAGTCCAGCCCCTGAGTCTCTCTTCACAATACTCTACCTTCCTGCCAGTAGTCATGCATGGATATAAGAGTTGAACCATAAAGAAGACTAAGCAACAAATAATAGATGCTTTCAAACTATGATGCTGGAGAAGACTCTTGAGAGTCCCTTGGTCAGCAAGATCAAACCAGTCCATCCTAAAGGAAATTAATCCTGAATATTCATTGGAAGGACTGATGCTGAAGCTCAAGCTCAAGCTCCAATACTTTGGCCACTTGATGCAAAGAGCAGACTCAGTGGAAAAGAACTTGATGCTGGGAAAGCTTGAGGGCAGGAGGAGAAGGGGGTGACAGAGGATGAGATGGTTGGATGGCATCATAGACTCACTGGACATGAGTTTGAGCAAACTTCAGGAGATAGTGAAGGGCAGGGAAGGCTGGCATGCTGCAGTCCATGTGGTAGCAAAGAGTCAGACACAACAGAGTGACTGAATAACAACAGCAGTGAACAGTCTAAAAGGGTTTGCTAGGACGGCTTAACAAAATACACGGGACTGGGTAGCTTAGTAAGCAGAATTATTTTTTCACAGTTCAGGAGGCTGAAAGTCCAAGATCAAGGTGCTTACAAAATTTATTTCCTCTGAGACCTCTCCGTGGCTTACAGATGGCCACCCACCTGCTGTTCCCTTCCACATGGTTTTTCTATGTGCACAAACCTCTCTAAGGTCTCTGTATGTCCTAACATCCCTGATGACCTCATTTTAAAAAGATAACTTCTTAATTATCTCTTTAAAGACTCTGCATCCAAATATAGTCACATTCTGAAGTTTAAGGAGTTACAGCTTCAATTTTGAGGGAACACAATTCAGCCCATAACATTTGTGGATGATCCATTTCATACTTGTCTTCTCTTTTGTGTGCTTTCATGTCTTTTAATGATCTTGTCACTAAAGATAGATCCTTTAAATATTTACGTCATATTATGTCATTCACCTATCTGAGCTACTCATTATCAAGACTGCATAGAGGCTTTGCTATAATGGCAACTCTTTCATAATTTCAATTTATTGCTTCCCAACCTCTGGTGATTCCTCTTCCCAGCCTACTCCTAAAAATATTTCAGTCACAGTAACCCTTTAGTCCCAGTAAAAAGATTCCTATCACCTACCCCTGCCCTTTGATATTACAATTCCCCTCTTCTCTTTCCCTCCTCTCCCTTCATTGAACTAATTTGGAAATGCTATAATCCTGGTTAAATCCAACTCTCACCATTCTGTTCCTGCATACCTGACAGCTGAACAAAACTAGTCTCACTCTAAATTCCTCAAGAGGGCCCTTGCTGCTACCAGAACAGTTATGATCCATATATATTCACTCCCCAACACTCCAAGATGACCATGACACCTGTTCTCTCTTCCCACCCTCCAATACCTCCTCACTCTTAAAGCCCTTGTTACTAACCTCACTGAGATAATTAAAGGATTCAGAAAGTCCTGGCACCACGACATCTGTGTACCTATGTCCATCTAGACTCAGGAAGAGTCTGTCTTCCTTCCTATTGGCATAGATAAACCATCCATCTTTATAATCTTGTACATTAGATCCCACCCCTCACTTTAGCAAGTCAATATTTGACATTTTCTGTCACTTTCTCCTTTATCATCAATTCTTGTTTCCTTCTGTCCCATGTCCATCAGCATAGCTTGTATGTGCATTTAATTTCTCTCAAAACAACAATTCTTTAAACTTTCTTTCAGCCTCACTCTCTCTATCAGATACCATCTCATTTTGTTCTTCCCTACTAACAAAATTTCTTGAGATTTCTCTAAACTGCCATTCATTACACTCCAGCCCCATGGCTCTTGCTCTTTCTCAGGCATGCTCCTAACTTAAGAGTCTTAACCTAGCCAGTTTTTCTCCCAGAGAAAAGTCACTCACTTCCTTCCTATCTTTACTCAGATGTTATCTTCTCAATGAGGTCTACAGCAATCACCTTATTTTAAACTGCAGCATACGCCTGCCACTTGGTATTCCAGTTCCCCTTCACCAACTTTCTCTACCTTAACTTTAATAGCACTCATCACTTTTGGCATACTACATAATTTATGTATTATATTGTTTTGGGGATTTCTGCTTTGGTTTGGTTTTTAAATCTATCTCCTTCCGCTAGTATATAAACTCCACAATGGGATGGATATTTGTCTTGATCAGTGATACATCCCAAGTACTTAAAATAGTTCCTAGTACATGAGAGACACTCAATAAATATGTGTTCAATAAATGGATGAACAAATCCAACAAAACTTTAGATGTTAAAAAGATAAGCTTATCAAATGCTGGAAGAAAATTGCGTGTTGAGTAAGGTGACAGTGGGTAGGGGACTTGTATAGAAAAGGCCTCTCTATTATATCTCAAAACCCTAAATCCACAAAAAAGATAAATAATTTGAATATATTAAATTTTTTTTAATTTGCCCAACAAAGCACCTTAAACTAAAACAAATCTCAAATTCAAAAAACAATTTGATCCTCATATCATGGATAATGGTTAATCCTTATAATATATAAAGGCCTCCTAAAAATTAATAAGATAATCTTATTATTTTATAAATCCAATAGAAAAATAGATAAAGTCTAGGAACATACAATTGATCAGTTCAGTTCAGTCCCTCAGTCATGTCCAACTCTTTGTGACCTGATGCACTGCAGCACACCAGGCTTCCCTATCCATCACCAACTCCCAGAGTTCACTCAAACTCATGTTCATTGAGTCGGTGATGCCATCCAGCCATCTCATCCTCTGTCTTCCCCTTCTCCTCCTGCCCCCAATCCCTCCCAACATCAGAGTTTTTTCCAATGAGTCAACTCTTCGTATGAGGTGGCCAAAGTATTGGAGTTTCAGCTTTAGAGTCAGTCCTTCAAAAGAACACCCAGGACTGATCTCCTTTAGAATGGACTGGGTGGATCTCCTTGCAGTCCAAGGGACTCTCAAGAGTTTTCTCCAACACCACAGTTCAAAAGCATCAATTCTTCGGCACTCAGCTTTCTTTATGGTCCACCTCTCACATCCATACATGAGTACTGGAAAAACCATAGCCTTGACTAGACGGACCTTTGTTGGCAAAGTAATGTCTCTGCTTTTTAATACGCTGTCTAGGTTGGTCATAACTTTCCTTCCAAGCCGTAAGCGTCTTTTAATTTCATGGCTGCAATCACCATCTGCAATGATTTTGGAGCCCAAGAAAACAAAGTCTGACACTGTTTCCATTGTTTCCCCATTTATTTGGTGTGAAGTGATGGGACTGGCATCTGGTCCCATCACTTCACGTGAAATGGATCCAACCAGTCCATTCTAAAGGAGATCAGTCCCGGGTATTCTTTGGAAGGACTGACGCTAAAGCTGAAACTCCAATACTTTGGCTACCTCATATGAAGAGTTGACTCATTGGAAAAGACTCTGATGCTGGGAGGGATTGGGGGCAGGAGGAGAAGGGGACGACAGAGGATGAGATGGCTGGATGGCATCATGGACTCAATGCGTGTGAGTTTGAGTGAACTCCGGGAGTTGGTGATAGACAGGAAGCCTGGCGTGCTGTGATTCATGGGGTCGCAAAGAGTCGGACACGACTGAGTGACTGAACTGAATTGAACTGAACTGATGGGACTGGATGCCATGATCTTCGTTCTTTGAATGTTGAGTTTTAAGCCAGCTTTTTCATTCTCCTCTTTCACTTTCATCAAGAGGCTCTTCAGTTCCTCTTCACTTTCTGCCATAACAGTGGCATCATCTGCATATCTGAGGTTATTGATACTTCTCCCAGAAATCTTGATTCACATATACAATTTATACAGGACTGGAAATAATAATTGTTTTTAACCATATGAAAATATGCCCAACTTCTCTCATAATACAAATTAAAACTACCATGAGATACTATATTTATGAATCATATTGATAAAATCCAAAAGCACTTTGTAGATGTGCTCATACATTGCTGCTGAAAGTACAAATTGGTACAAGTTCTTTGTAAAGCAATTTATCAAAATCTGACAAAATCACAAATGAATAGACCTTCTGAATTAATGATACCACTTCTGAAATTTATTCTGTATGAATCTATTTGCATATTATGAGGTCTGTAAAAGATAATTCATTGTAATACACCATGCATTATTAAAATGCTGGAAAGTGTTCATCAGTAAGACTTTGGTTAAATAAATGATATCTCCACCAACTGAAATACTTTTCAACTGTATAAAAGAATGTAAAACTTTATATTTTGTTGTGACAGAAACTCTAAGATACAATGTTAAGTGAATACTACATCAAGCAGAACATCAGTATCTTATGTTTAAAAAACAGAAATAAGAATACACATAAATACTGGCATTTGCTTACATGTATAAGAACAAACACTAGAAACACACCCAGTAAGTCCCCTACGTATGAATCTTCAAGTTGAGAACTTTCAAAGATGTGAACATGCATATGGTTCCAGCAAGAAACCCTCCCTCCTCCAGTCAGTAACTCTTCTTGCCTGTTTACTCCGTGCTAGCCCCTGCATGCCAGCTGTTGTAGGGTACTACTGTACTTTTCAAAGTACTGTATTGTAAGATTAAGGATGTTTTATTTGTTTTTATGTATAATTTAGGTGAAAAGTGGTGTAAACCTAACACAGCACACTGTTACATAGCCAGTTGTGTTAGCTGGGTGCCTAGGCTAACCTTGTTGGACTTCTGAACAAACTGAATTTACAAATGCACCTTCAGAATGGAACCTGTTCATATGTTGGGGACTTTCTCAAAAATTAATATAAGTGTTACCTGTAGAATAAAGAGGTGGAAGTGTTAGTTGCTCAGTCGTGTCTAACTCTTTGCAACCCCAAGCACTGTAGTCCATCAAGCTCCTTTGTCCAGGGGACTCTCTAGGCAAGAATACTAGAGTGGGTTGCCATTCCCTTCTCTAGGGGTTATTCGCAACTCAGGATTGAGCTCAGGTGTCCAATATCGCAGGCAGATTCTTTACCATCTGAGCCACCAAGGAAACTTTTCACTGTGTATCTTTCTGTACTTTGTATATTATTTTTCAACTATGATAATGTATTATCTATCCTAATAAACACATTTTAAAAATAGTTGCAGATAAATAGCTCATAAGAAAATCATATCAATGCTACATCATTGAAATTCCAACTAACTTACTTTTATAAACACCTTGACTAAACACTTTATATATACCAAATATGAAAACAGACAAAAAGAACATTTCTCCATTTTGACTACAGGATGAGTGTGGCGAGGGAAGAACAGGAACTGGTAAAGAATTCATTACTGTTATTTATTAGATACTGCAGGCCTGAAAACATGTCAGGAATCCAAATAAAACAAGGCAAGAAGCAGTATTAGCATCAAAAACAACCACTCACAGTGAGCAATACCACTTGCAGAATGAATAAACAGGTGTATAGCCACTTAAAGTTTAATTTCCACATAATAGGAACAAACAGATAAATAAAAGAAAGGCCTTCCCACTGAGACCAAGAAAAATTGGACCACAGAGGAGCAGCACAGCACTATTGTTAAAATAACAATCAAGATAGTGGGTGATGAAAACAGAAGGAAAATACAGAAACTGAAGGTAATCCTCCTTATATTTTACATCTATTAATTCCTTTATATGTATAGTTCAAGGCCTTCAGATGAAGGAAGACTCTGATGCCAAAACTCCCACCTTTGGGTACAAAAGTATCTTGTTCAAAAGTGGTGAGTACAAGTACAGACAAATAGATTTCTCCCACTAATGGCTCTAACAATAGTCTTCACCAAAAACTGGGAGATCAAAGGGGTGTAACCAAATGAACTGAAAATGTAATTGAAGATATATGTAAGAATGAATGGAATTGGGAGTATTCTACCTAAAGAAAAGAAGGGTAAGAAAAAAGGTGAGTAGAATCAGCATCAGTAAGAACACATTATTTAATTACCAAGCATTTCAGACTTTGGGAATCAGAAAATTAAAAAAAAAAAACAAACACTCCCTCCAGGGAGCTTTGGAGATGGGACATGCACATTAAAACCAAGTTTATAAACTTGTTGCTTGAGAGTCAGTCCAGCACAGAAATATATTTTATTATAGAATCCTATGTCAATACTAAATATGCTAGCCACTTTCATATAAAAATCTGGATTTTCCGTTTCTTTTCAAAACTGGGACACAGAGGACCACCAAGCATTGAGAAGTAGAAGTGTTAAAGAACCCTGGGATGTATTTTACACTGAGAACAGAGGAAGCACCATGTGAGAGAAACCACCAGGGGCCTGGAGCCTAGAAAGCTTACAACAAGATGAAGCACAGTGTTGAGGCGTATGTTAGACAGCTTGGGCAGCCATCACAAAATACCATGGGCTGAGTGGCTCAAACAACAGAAATTTATTTTCCTACAATTCTGAAGACTGGAAGTCCCAGAACAGGGTGCCAGCATGTTCAGGTTCTACTAAGAGCTGTTTTCCTGCTTTGCAGAGAGCCCTTCTTGCTGTGAACACATGTCGGGGGTAGTCGGCTATCTCTCTCCTCTCTCTTCCTGTGCTTATAAAGCCATTAATCTTATCATGAGAGCCCCAAGACCCTCATGACCAAATCTAAACCTATTTACCTCCCAAAGGCCCTACCTTCAACTGCAGCCACATGGATAGCAGGGGTAAGACTTCAACATATGAATTTGTGTGTGCTTGTGCACGCTCAGTCGTGTCTGACTCTTGGTGACCTCGTGGACCGTAGCCTTCTAGGCTTCTCTGTCCATGGGATTTTCCAGGCAAGAATACTGAAGTGAATTGCCATTTCCCACTCCAGAGGATCTTCCCAACCCAGGGATCGAACCCAAGTCTCTTGAGTCTCCTGCATTCGCAGGCAGATTCTTTACCACTGAGTCACCTGGGAAGCCCATGAATTTATGGGGGTGACACAAACATTTGGTCCATAAAAGGAGCAGAAGTAAACCATTTGCTGAGTAAGAAATGTGAAAGTTAATGGAAATGTGGTTAGAAGAGATATGACATTTCAATGATCTCTTCCACTCTTTTGTATTTCAAATTCAGTGTAGTTAAAAATCTTTCTCCACACAGCGTTTCCCTTGTGGTTCGGTGGTAAAGAATCTGCCTGCCAATGCAGGAGGCACAGGTTCAATCCCTGGTCCATGAAGATCCCACAGGCCCCAGAGCAACTAAGGCCATGCACAACTATTGAGTCTGTACCCAGGGCCTGGGAGTCAAAACTCCTGGGCCCATGTACTGCAACTACTGGGCTCTCGTGCCTAAAGCCCTGCTTCCCAACAAGAGAAGCCACCACAATGAGAAGCCCATGCACCATAAAGAAGACCCTGCTCATTGCAATTAGAGAAAGCCTGCCCACAGCAACAAAGATCCACACAACCCAAAATAAATAAAGGAATTTTTTTTTAAATTGTCTCCTCTCAAAACTTTACTCTCTAGTTTACAACTATTATACCACCAAAAATCTCATCTTGAAATCTTTCTAGAAAAGGTAATATATATTCCATTCCATACCAATTATGGACATAAAAGTCAATTTCACAAAGTACATAAGAAAATTGGTTCTGCTAATTTACCTTTCATTAAAATAAATAAATAATAAATACTTTAAGTGAGCAGAGACTTAGAATCTGGCCAATAATTTGAGATATTAAATTAGTTAATTAATTAATTTAGTGATGTTAAATAGTCAAATGAGGTCACAAGGTCTACTTTAAAATTAATTACCTGTGCACATTCTTCAACAATATGGAAGCCTTTCATTTATTTTTCAAAACAGCTGTTAAATACTTAATTTTTAAAAACATGCTGCTAAAAATCTTCTTTTGCCCATGAAAGTCACCATATTTACATCTCTATTATCCTTCCTTTCAGCTTCTTTTGAAAGCAGGTGGCTTTTGTTTCATAATTAGCAAATACTAAAATAGATCATCAAAATGCAAATTTGTCAAGCTCCTAAAAGCTCCTATATCAGAATATGGTCCAATCCGTACTGGTAACAGAGCTGATACAAGACTGCTCTGCCCAGAGATGGGGTCTCTCATAGCTTTGCAAACCTAATGTTCCCTTCACAGGTCCTGACTGTCCTCAAATCTAAAGCTGGGTTTGGAACCAGGAATCTGATAAATGCAGGACAATCTTATCTTTGCTACATTAGGCCCAAAGAAGAATCATAACCTATGTGAACCACTCTACAGATCTGAGAATCACTTACTTGCCACAGCTCCACCACTAGCTCTTTGGCCACTTGATCTCTGAACTTCACTTGCCTAATCTCCAAATGATAAATCTTCACTTCCCAATAATAATGCCTGTCTCCTAGAATTATTATAAATTAAATTCTTAGTACAATGTCCAACAAAAAAGAAAGCACTTAAGGCAGGTCAAAAAGAGACAGATTACATGAATTTATTCTCTCTCCCTCCTAAACCATACCATAATGGAGTTTTGTTTTAAGGCACAAAGCCACAAGGACAAAGAGAACAGAGAAAAGAAAGAAAAGTTTAGAAGTCAGAAAAGTAAATGATAAGTAATTGGAACTTGACAGCAGACTCAGGAAGGCAAAAGGCAAAGCAGACAATGAAGGAAGGGAAAAATAACCCCATTTAAGACTATAACTGCGCCCCATACCCACACACCACCCCACCCCACCCCTGACCGATAAAGCCAAAACAAGAAGTCTGGCGATCAATACAGTATACTAACGCATATATATGGAATTTAGAAAGATGGTAACAATAACCCTGTGTACAGCAAAAGAGACAGCAAAAGAGACACTGATGTATAGAACAGTCTTATGGACTCTGTGGGAGAGGGAGAGGGTCGGAAGATTTGGGAGAATGGCATTGAAACATGTAAAATATTATGTATGAAACGAGATGCCAGTCCAGGTTCGATGCACGATACTGGATGCTTGGGGCTAGTGCACTGGGATGACCCAGAGGGATGGTGTGGGGTGGGAGGAGGGGGGAGGGTTCAGGATGGGGAGCACGTGTACACATGTGGCGGATTCATTTTGATATTTGGCAGAACTAATACAATTATGTAAAGTTTAAAAATAAAATTAAATTAAAAAAAAAAGAAGTCTGGTGAGAAGTCTTTTAAAGACCAGTTATCCCGCCCACCATTATAAGACCAGATCACCTGGGTGATGGTTTCTCCCCAGGGCACATTCACATCCTGAATGCTGAGACTTCAGGCTGCTTACCCTTGTGCCATTGTCTTCTCCAACAAAGGTGGAAAGTCAGGCTTAAAAATAACTTGTCAGGCGATTAGAAGAGCTTTCTCAGAAGAATATGATGTCTACCTTGAAAGATAGGGATCAAAACAAACAAGTAAATGGAAAAGTCACCTCAGAAGAAATAAAAGTCACCAAAGCAGGGAGAAGAAATTTTCAAAATATTACTAAGACTATCAGAGATAAAATAAAAAATACTGCATCCATGAAAAAGAGAACAGAATGCTATTTTTAAAAATGAGCATCAGGAAATAAAACAGAGCTTTCCAGTCTCCTCTGTAACACAGTAGGTAAAGACTGAGTACTCTCCTTGGTAAGGATTTCCAGAATCAGTAATAATCACATTTGAGTGTTTTGGGCTTCCACATCCAGATTTCACATCCTTTTTGTAAATGCATCCCCCCGCCCCCAATTCCCTATTCTGATTTAGATATCCTTTATCTGTGCACTCAACACCCTGTGCATACATCTTTCATATTTCATACGGAATATACCCTAATTTCTGTTTGTTGTCAATCTTCCATATTCGAGTGCAAAGTTTCTCCAGGGAAGGGACTGGGTGTTACCAACACATAGCATAGTGTCTGGCATATAAGTAGGTGCTCAGTAAATTTTTTGAGCAGATAAGTAATTGGATAGGGGAATTGTCATCACACCAGTTTGGTATGTCCCCAAGGCTGATCATTCCAAAAACCCATTATCAGCTCTGCTGGACCCCCAACAGTAAACTCAGATAGGACACTTAACTAGGGAAAGAACCAGAAAAATATTTGAGAAGAGGAAGAAGGGATGAGTGGGATATTCCCTTCAGTAAAGAAGGTCAATTGAACAAATAACATATAATTTTATACAAAAAAAAAAAAAAAAACTCTATGGAGCACCTATGGAATTAAGCTTCTGATTGCTAAGGCAAATGCTGTATTACTATAGTTAAACTCCAAATATCCATTTATGTATTCTAAAATATTAACAGTGGTCATATTTGAAGTTATTTTCTTCTTTTTGCTTGTCTTTTCCGATGTTTTTACAGTGTACAAGTATTGCTTCAGTTCAGTTCAGTTTAATAGCTCAGTCATGTCCAACTCTGCGACCCCATGGACTGCAGCACGCCAGGCTTCCCTGTCCATCACCAACTCCCAGAGCTTGCTCAAACTCACATCCATCAAGTCAGTGATGCCATCCAACCATCTCATCCTCTGTCGTCTCCTTCTCTTCCTGCCTTCAATATTTCTTAGCATCAGGGTCTTTTCCAAAAGAGACCCAGGCATGCATATTTCTTATAAGCTACACAGATGATTCCAATCCTCAGGCAGGTCTGACAATAGCAATTTACAGAATATATGAAGACTCATTAGAGCCTTAAGGCAAGAACTAGGACTCCACCCAGTAACTGCTCTCAGTGACTTTACTCATAACTTGTAAGTGGAAAAGTAATCATTAGTTCAGTAAGAGGGGTAGATGACACATAAAGAATAGGATTTCTCCTGGTGCTTGAGCAACATTAATCCGGATCCAAAGTATCTATTAAGTGAAGACAATGAGTAAGATAGGATTTATCAGGCTTATTTCAAGTTTATCTTGCTTTTCTGTATTTCTAACTCCTAAAGAGTAATTTCTTAGAAGATTAACTCCATTAAAAACCCACCCTCTTATCCTTTTTGCTAGCAATTCTCTCCAAAGTACATAAAAGCCTATTTCAGTTTTTAAGAAGCTAATCAAATGGATATTCAAGTTCATTTCTTTGGTGTCCTTTGCTAAGAGTTGACACTCAAATAAGGGCTTATAGCACATGCATTTGAGCTATTAGCTACGTCTGCTAACCATTTATCTTCCTTCTTTTTTCTCAACTCAAAAGCTAAAATTCTGTTAGCCTGTCACTTTATTTTTATGCACTAAAATATTACATTCAAATCACATCACTATTATATTAATGTAATAGATGAGCTCTGTAACTGAATGTGAATACTATCACTTTGCACCCTTCTAGAGTTATTAATTTCAGTGTATTCATTGTATTTTCGAATAGGGCTGCACAGTAAATAATACAACAGAAAGAGGCTTTAACCTATTCCCAAAGCCTATATACAAGGATATAAAGCCAGTGGTGTATTAACTTAAAAAATAGATCAATCTTATCTTGCAAAGAGAAGATAAAAGGTAGTTCTGTCATTAAAGACAGCCATGCTTGAGGCTGTAAACCATACTTGAGAATATAAAGAGAAGCCTGCAAGTATCTGTTAAATTTAGCTTTCCCTCCTTGAAGAAAGTCTTCAACCTGATAGACATTTTAAAAACAAAAAAGCAGATTTAATCATCCAGGCATTTCCTCGTGTTAACTAGGCAGAGAAAGCATAAACCCAATAACAACAACAATAATTATAATATCATTTTACAGCACTTTACAAAGAGCTTTAATACACATGAAAGTGAAAATTAACTGAATTCTTAAGTATGGCCATTACACTAACCAGATATCCTAAAGGCATGTAAATGGAGAACGTAACAGTATTCATCAGAAGAGTAACACCATAGTGCCTCAAATCAGCAAGAAAACTCAGAGTGAGAATTAAATATCTGCAGAGCCATGTGAGGAAAACATTTGAATAATACAAGAATTACCCTCAAGTTTTCAAGAAAGAAACTCAGCATTATTTGCAAACCGTATACAAACCTGGTTTAAAGGACTAGCAAGTCGATTTTCAACTCTTTGTACTCATGTTGGTTTGCACCCTCTGGACTTTCCACTGCAATCTGAAACTGGCTCCAGGCGATTTAACAAAGAAACAGACCTGTCCAGACTGGTGGCATGCACGCGCATGCTCAGTCGTGCCGGGCACGTTTCCACCGTGTGGACTGTAGGCGGCAGGTTAAAAGGAAAGGGGACTTACCTAAGAGGCTTGTCTTGGGTGGCGCTAAGACGGTAAGATCTCCCCACTCGTCTGGCAGGATCTTAAATTTGAAAAGAGGCTTTAATGGGGTTCAATCAGGTACAAAGTCCAACAATACCTGACTGACGGTCTCAACAACGTGTTACTCTCTCAGGGCTTCATCCATGAAATGGCTTGGGCTGTGGAAACGGAGGGGCTTCCTAGGTGGCTCAGTGGGTAAAGAATCCACCTGCCAATGCAGGAGACCCAGGAGACGCTGGTTTGATCCCTGGGTATGGAGGAGGGCATGGCGATCCACTCCAGTGCTCTTGCCTGGAAACGCCCATGGACAGAGGAATCTGGCGGGCTACAATCCATATGGTCGCAAAGAGCTGGACACAACTGAAGCAACTGAGCACGCGGGCATGGTAACGGAGGGCAAAATGTACATTTCCAGGACAGGGGAGGGGTTAGGAGCCTCCAGTTGCCTGGATCCAGCTTACAGGTCAACAGGCGGTCACATCCTCTCAATGACTTCCCTCAGCACTTCATCCCTCCTGACTGGCTCTTAAAATTTCACACCCACCCATCCTCCACAATGTGTCCTGTTCAGTTCAGTTCAGTTCAATTCAGTCGCTCAGTCATGTCCGACTCTTAGCAACACCCATGAATCACAGCATGTCAGGCCTCCCTGTCCATCACCAACACCTGGAGTTCACTCAAACTCATGCCCATTGAGTCCTTGATGCCATCCAGCCATCTCATCCTCTGTCATCCCCTTCTCCTCCTGCCCCCAATCTCTCCCAGCATCAGGGTCTTTTCCAATGAGTCAACTCTTCACATGAGGTGGCCAAAGTACTGGAGTTTCAGCTTCAGCATCAGTCCTTCCAATGAACACCCAGGACTGATCTCCTTTGTGGTTGGATCTCCTTGCAGTCCAAGGGACTCTCAAGAGTCTTCTCCAACACCACAGTTCAAAAGCATCAATTCTTCAGTGCTCAACTTTCTTCACAGTCCAACTCTCACATCCATACATGACCACTGGAAAAAACATAGCCTTGACTAGATGGACCTTTGTTGG
>NW_011495072.1:13662072-13662623 GCF_000754665.1 Bison bison bison | reverse complement strand
AGGCTTTTGAGTTCCTCTTCACTTTCTGCTGTAAGGGTGGTGTTATCTGCATATCAGAGGTTATTGATATTTCTCCAGGCAATCTTGATTCCAACTTGTGTTTCTTCCAGTCCAGCGTTTCTCATGATGTACTCTGCATATAGTAAGATAAATAAGCAGGGTGACAATATACATCCTTAGCGTATTCCTTTTCCTATTTGGAACCAGTCTGTTGTTCCATGTCCAGTTCTAACTGGTGCTTCCTGACCTGCATATAGGTTTCTCAAGAGGCAGGTCAGGTGGTCTGGTATTCCCATCTCTTGAAGAATTTTCCACAGTTTATTGTGATCCACACAGTCAAAGGCTTTGGCATAGTCAATAAAGCAGAAATAGATGTTTTTCTGGAACTCTCTTGCTTTTTCGATGATCCAGCAGATGTTGGCAATTTGATCTCTGGTTCCTCCGCCTTTTCTAAAACCAGCTTGAACATCTGGAAGTTCACGTTTCACGTATTGCTGAAGCCTGGCTTGGAGAATTTTGAGCATTACTTTACTAGTGTGTGAGATGAGTGC
>NW_011495072.1:13661041-13661561 GCF_000754665.1 Bison bison bison | reverse complement strand
GCATTGCCTTTCTTTGGGATTGGAATGAAAACTGACCTTTTCCAGTCCTGTGGCCACTGTTGAGTTTTACAAATTTGCTGGCATATTGAGTGCAGCACTTTCACAGCATCATCCTTCAGGATTTGAAATAGCTCAACTGGAATTCCATCACCTGCACTAGCTTTGTTCGTAGTGATGCTTCCTAAGGCCCACTTGACTTCACATTCCAGGATGTATGGCTCCTGGTGTGATGAGTGATCACACCATCATGATGATCTTGATCATGAAGCTCTTTTTTGTACAGTTCTTCTGTGTATTCTTGCCACCTCTTCTTAATATTTTCTGCTTCTGTTAGGTCCATACCATTTCTGTCCTTTATCGAGCCTATCTTTGCATGAAATGTTCCCTTGGTATCTCTAATTTTCTTGAAGAGATCTCTAGTCTTTCCCATTCTATTGTTTTCCTCTATTTCTTTGCATTGATCGCTGAGGAAGGCTTTCTTATCTCTCCTTGCTATTCTTTGGAACTCTGCATTCAGATG
>NW_011495072.1:13655211-13660941 GCF_000754665.1 Bison bison bison | reverse complement strand
TGCTTATATCTTTCCTTTTCTCCTTTGCTTTTCGCTTCTCTTCTTTTCACAGCTGTTTGTAAGGCCTCCTCAGACAGCCATTTTGCTTTTTTGCATTTCTGTGCCCTGAGCGGTCAGCAAAGGGTTTCACTAGAAGGAAGGCGGCTCATTTGGCAATTCTCAGGCTGCACTAGAGGCAGATTCCACAGAAGCCATATGGGCACATGCAAGAGAAAATGCAGGAAAAGATAATGCTTCCCAAAATAAGTAACAGTGTTTTTCACCAAAAGGCCCGTGATTATTTGAACCGCTGATTTATTAAGCCCCCTAGGATGGGGGTGGGGGTGGGGTGGTCAGATCACATAGCTGTCACGTGTTTCCCCATGTGATTTAATAAAGATAAGCAGACTCATTAGGTATGAACAGACAACATTCTGTTCCTATAATGACACAGGTGCCTCCTTTCCAGACAGTAATAATGTCCAAGGCCATCCAGTTTTGGAGGACAGTATTTTTCATTAGAGACATTTCATTAGAGGCATTTCATTGTTCAGTAAAGACAGGCTTTGCTGACTATCATTTAAGGTTTGCTGGGTGAATTCAGTGAGGGCTTTGTATGTGGGCTGTAACATCCTCAGGCCAATGAAGGGAACAAAGACAGTAGCCAAGTGACTGTAGCAGTGGAAAACAGAATGTGCTCATCCGGCCCAGAGGAGAAGGAGGGTGACCATTTTTGTTACTTGGCGGGGGTAGGGGGGCGGGGTGTGCCGGGAGCCACCACGGGAGATCCCACCCATGACAAAGGTCATGCGGAAGAGACCTGACAGGCAAAGGCGGATCAGGCCTCAAGGGACCCCCTGAATCTGCTCGAGCATCCACCCCAAAACCAGAATCTGTCTGTTGTTTATTATATTATGCCTTTCACCAACTCTTCTGACATTAACAGGGGGCTGTCCCCAACCACCTTTCTCTGGAAAAAGTCAACTTAGGGCTTTAGTTAATAAGTCTCTTGGACATAAAAGGAATATTTCTATTTTAGCCCCT
This sequence comes from Bison bison bison, assembly GCF_000754665.1. Classification (NCBI taxonomy): domain Eukaryota; kingdom Metazoa; phylum Chordata; class Mammalia; order Artiodactyla; family Bovidae; genus Bison; species Bison bison. Next base: position 13,659,918 of record NW_011495072.1, on the reverse strand, counting down.
CTGTTGGCATTCTAGCTTGCCTGACAGGTTTAGCCATACTCTTGCAATTAACACACATGATTGTTCACAACTCCTCAACCTTGAAAGGCACGGGAAGCCAAAACATTCTAAAAGTCCTAATGAGCATAGAGTCCTTTAAGGGATGAAAAATTATTAGAATAGATAGTACTGGTAAAGGGCTTCATTATTGAGCCAATGCTTGCTGCCGAGTTCCCATATCCCTTATCCATTGTGCACCTGGAAGTGCATTGGTTAACATAGTTGGAATGTAAGAAAAACAAGTAGCAGCCTTGGAATTAACCACATCAGACCTTTGAGCTAATCGGGTTCTTTCTTTGTTGTGACCCACTGCACCTTTGCTCCATGAGAATGTATCTTTATTTAGTACTTTCTGAGGCTGGGAGAAATAAAGAAGAAACACTTTAAGGGAAAACAAGTTTTCTGGTTGAGCAGCCTTTATCAAAAAAGGGTCATAAAATGTCCACAGGCCTCCAAGGCCAGAAGATAATGTACACAACATTGTTTATGAGGAAGGTATGCAGAAAAAATCCTGGTTTTGATAAAGACAAAACAGATGTAATGTTTGGGCTGACTTTGTATGACTTTGCATCTTTCATTTCCCTCTATGTACAAGTCAAGGTATAAAAGGTCCTTTTGAAAATAAAGTTATGGGCCTCACTCACCGAAGCTTAGTCTCCCCGTGTCGTTCTTTTTTTCCTTTTCCCTCCTTTTCTCTCTCTGTTCTTCTTTCAGGATGACTCCTTGGAACACAGGAGCTTTATTGGCTTTCTGTGTTTATCAAGGAAGATCAAGCCCTGCTCTCCACTTTGCTATCCTTATCGCCTAAGCCCTCATCCTGAGGGTACTCCTGGATCCTGCTGAGGCTGGACCCCGGCAGGGCGGAGGGGGGTGGTCTCCCCAGTCCCCAGGGAAGACCTGGATAGAGCACAGTGGCCCAACCACCCTGGTGGAAGCCATGTCCAAAGATTTGTGCCATACAACCACTGGTTCCTTTTGGGCTCTCCAACAAACATCTGGGTGTCACAACCAGTCAATGCCTAAAGGTCACTATCCTTCCATGCGACGGCATGACCACACTGTTCTGGTGGTATCCATCCCATATTCCTAGTACAATAGTGTTGGTTCTGTCGAGAGTGATTCATCTGTTTCCAGCATGGGGATGTCAGATGTTCAAATGTCAATAACCCAGCGTGAGCCACAGGAAACTATCCTAAATCTGAGTGTTAGTCACCCCTGATGATAGTGGTGGTATTTTTTGGACCCTTCTGGTCAGCAGTTTGATGGGTTGCCTGTGTAGTTTGACTGAGAAAAAGAATACCCATGCCCAGAGTTGTTGATATCCGTGCCACAGGCCAGGTCTTCGGATCACGTATTGGTAATGCCAGATGAATTAAGAGTACTAGTCCTAGCTTGTTCTACCTTATGTACTGTTTTATGGCCTTCCAGTTCTCTCCCCAGAATGGCACTGCCACCACAGTAATCCTGATCAGCTAGAAAGGGGCCGCTTTCCACAATACCCAACAGTTAGATTGATTCCTTTGTTGGGCATACATGTGGGCTCACTATATAAAAGTATTTCCATTTTTTTGTTCATCCTGTGACCAGTAAACAGAGGCGCAGCAGACGCCTAAGGGCAAAAGACAGATATTTAAGAGAAATCTTAATGGGAAAGTCTTTTCCTTTTAAGAATTACACATGTGGCCTGATCCTTAAGTGACTGCAGCTTTAAGAATTTGACCTGGTTGCACATACCATACATATTGGCCAAGGGAGGCAGCACTGTCAGGTATGTGGAGATATGCTGAAGGTGGGATGTTCTAGATCAGGACCCTCCTGTTTTCCCATCTTTCAATGGTGCATGTTCTATTCCAGATACAGCATGTTTCAGTAGGTCCAGCTTACAGTGGCACAACAGGATCTCAGTGCCCAACCCATACCTTTATAAATCACAAACACATCTAATTTAAACGGTAGCCCAGCTTGGGAGATGATTAGAACTTTTACCCATTTCGTTAGTATTTTTCATTTGTCAAAGGTGATTTATCGCTCTGATCCCCAGTCCCACATATGCCCTTTCTTTACCAGGCAGTGTGAGGGATGGAGGCATCAAAACAGCAGGGAGTAAAAGTCTTCCCAAACCCCCACATCCACAAAGGCTTGCACTGCATGCTCTTACAGATTGGATAGGCTTGCATCTTGTCAATCGTTGTTTGTGGGACAATGCAGGTTTTACCTGATCATATGACTACCAAAAACTTTATGGTTGTGCCTGTGCCTTTAGTGTTTTGAGAGTTCATCACCTAGCCTCTAGGTTGAGCACTTCTGTCTTTGCAAATGGCATGTTAAGATCTCCAGCATCTTATCCTGCTCTCCCATCTTGTTTGCCAGGCTTACAGCTGGCAGAGTAGTGGACAGCCACACATCGTTCTCTAACAGCAGCCCCTCTTCCTGCTTTCTGACTTGGGCGTCAGCCTCTAGTCGAGCATTGGTGGCTGGCAGCCAGCCCACAGTAGAGGCCAGCCCCCTGCCCAGCCATGTGCTTTCCTTCTTTGCTGTGTCTGTGGATCCTGCACACACATGAAGTCCATAATCATCTAACTAACATATGGGCCACCCCTTCCCACACAGAGGTCAGTGGCCAACTCCAGTCTTCCCCAGCTGATGTCTCTTTCTCAAGGCTCACGTCTTTGGGCTCCCGATTGGCTCACCAATTGTTGGCTCATCAAATTTAGGAGCTACCCAAAGAAAATCTGAAACTAGCCTCCTACACAGAGAGCAAGGAGAGACCAAAGAATCAGGAAGATCAATTTGAATTGGTAGGTGGCAGGTTTAATAAGCAAGGGAACTTGTATACAAGGCTTTTCTTGGGTGGCAGAAAGCTGAGTGGGTCTCCATACCTGTTTGCCACTCTTATTTAAACTTTATATAAAGGCTTTAATGGGGTTCAGTCATATACACATACAGATGTTCTCAACCGCAACTTTTCTTAAAACTATATATCCTGGATATTGCTCTGGCAGAGTACATCATGAGAAATGCTGGGCTGAATGAAGTACAAACTGGAATCAAGATAGCCAGGAGAAATACCAGAAACCTCACATATGCAGATGACACTACTCTTATGGCAGAAAATGAAGAACTAAAGAGCCTCCTGATGAAAGCAAAAAAGGAGAGTGAAAACGTTGGCTTAAAGCTCAACATTCAGAAAACTAAGATCATGGCATCTAGTCCCATCACTTTATGGCAAATAGATGGGGAAACAGTGGCTGGCTTTATTTTTAGGGGCTCCAAAATCACTGCAGATGGTGGTTGCAGCCATAAAATTAAAAGACGCTTACTCCTTGGAAGGGAAGTTATGATCAACCTAGACAGCATATTAAAAACTGCCAACAAAGATCCATCTAGTCAAGGCTATGGTTTTTCCAGTAGTCACGTATGGAGGTGAGAGTTGGACTATAAAGAAAGCTAAGTGCCGAAGAATTGATGCTTTTGAACTGTGGTGTAGGAGAAGACTTGAGAGTCCCTTGGACTGCAAGGTGATCCAACCAGTCCATCCTAAAGGAGATCAGTTCTGAATATTCATCGGAAGGACTGATATTGAAGCTGAAACTCCAATACTTTGGCCACCTGATGCGAAGAGCTAACTCATTTGAAAAGACCCTGATGCTGGGAAAGATTAAAGGCAGGAGGAGAAGGGGACGACAGAGGATGAGATGTTTGGATGGCATCACCGACTCAATGGACGCAAGTTTAGGTAGACTCCGGGAGTTGGTGATGGACAGGGAGGCCTGGTGTGCTGCTGTCCATGGGGTCGCAAAGAGTTGGACATGACTGAGCGACTGAACTGACTGATTGATGAGATAGAATGGGCAGAGCATACATTCCAAGGGCAGGAGAGAGTGCAGGGAGCCTCTGATTGCCCAGGTCCAACAATAGGCAGTAAAATCCTTTGAGTGACCTCCTCCAACAATTGTGAACTCCTTATGGTGAAAAACGATACTGTTTCCTCCTCTTTTCCTTAAAACCTAGCATGGTGCTAGATATGTAGAGGGAGCTCAACAATATTAAGTGAATAAACTAATATTCTTTTTCTTTAAAAATTTCACTTTATTTTTTTCTCATTTTATTGAAGTATAGTTGACTTTTATTAAACCAACTAAGGTTTTCATATATATAGTCAGTCTAGTACAGCATCACTAACAATTCCCACACCACAACTCTTCTGAGTAAAACACAGGCAGTGGTTAGATAAAAACATGATGTATAAATTTCCCCTTTTCTTTGATGTATAGAAAAAGAAAAGCTGCAGAACAGAGATGAAAAAAACGAAAATCTTGGGTCCCTCCTTGATGCAAAGTCATCCATAGATACAGTATGATCCATAATGACTTTGAGGAAGCTGAAAACTGAATGCTATACAGAAATATAAGAGGAGGAAGTACTGTTTTATGCAATGACATGGATTAATTTCAAAACACATATAGACAGCAAAGGAACCTAGACCAAGGACGAGTCAGGTAGCCTCTTTTTGCTTATTTTCTGATCTCTAAAGGGGTTAATTATGATACCTACCAGAGTGAAGAGGAACTAAAAAGCCTCTTGATGAAAGTGAAAGTGGAGAGTGAAAAAGTTGGCTTAAAGCTCAACATTCAGAAAAGGAAGATCATGGCATCCGGTCCCATCACT
>NW_011495072.1:13648114-13655111 GCF_000754665.1 Bison bison bison | reverse complement strand
CGTTATGACCAACCTAGATAGCATATTCAAAAGCAGAGACATTACTTTGCCAACAAAGGTCCATCTAGTCAAGGCTATGGTTTTTCCAGTAGTCATGTATGGATGCAAGAGTTGGACTGTGAAGAAGGCTGAGCACCGAAGAATTGATGCTTTTGAACTGTGGTGTTGGAGAAGACTCTTGAGAGTCCCTTGGACTGCAAGGAGATCCAACCAGTCCATTCTGAAGGAGATCAGCCCTGGCTGTTCTTTGGAAGGAATGATGCAGAAGCTGAAACTCCAGTACTTTGGCCACCTCATGAGAAGAGTTGACTCATTGGAAAAGACTCTAATGCTGGGAGGGATTGGGGGCAAGAGGAGAAGGGGACGACAGAGGATGAGATGGCTGGATGGCATCACTGACTCAATGGACGTGAGTTTGAGTGAACTCCGGGAGTTGGTGATGGACAGGGAGGCCTGGTGTGCTGCGATTCATGGGGTTGCAAAGAGTCGGACATGACTGAGTAACTGAACTGAACTGAACCAGAGAGGTTTTATGATACTTCAGTTGTCTCTGGGGAATAGAAAGCACAAAATAAATATTAATTGCCATCAAAATAATTAATATTATGTCTATGTGTATGGTGTTCCACTAGACTGTAGGAAGATAAAGGAAATTGGTTCCTGCCTAAAAGAAATTTACGATCCTATAGAAAAGATAAATAAGTGATTGACATAACTATTATGTGCCTTGATTTATTAATGTCCACCTCATAGATTTTGAGAATCAGAGATTATTCCCTAAAGTATAAACTCCATAAAAGCAGGGATTTTTTCTGTATTGTTTACCCTTATACTTTTTGATATAGAGTGTCAAGTGTTCAGCACCTATTTGCTGAATGAATTAATTAATGATGCATATAAAACATTTAAACAATGCCTCATACATGGCAAACACACAAACTTTAGCTATTATTAAGGCACTTAATATATAATATGATAATAAATAAATTATATAAAGTATAAAATATTGAGTCAAAATAACCATACAAAAAATATGAAATTACTGTTAGGAATGATTATTTCTATCTCAAAGGACCCGTGCAACAACAGAAACCTAGTTAAACAAATTGTGTATTCATACAATGAAATACTACAAAATAAAGCAAGGAAAGTGAAAAATACTGCTACACATAGTCACATGGGTGAATCTCAAAGCCATAATGGTGAGCAAAAGAAATCAGACACTAAGGAACACATACTGCATGATTTAGGTGTATATGAGGTTAAAAAAGCCAGGTCACTGAGTATTTTATGGTATTATCAGGATACTTGCCTTTGGGAAGAAGAAAAAGTACAGGATTAGAGGCATACAGGTACAGTTATGACACTGGTAATGTTTTATATCTTGATCTTGAACAGTAATGATTGTTCATTCTGTATGTATATTTATGTTATTAATAGACAGCTTTGTTTTTGCTGTAGTAACAAGAACACCAATATCCCAGTGGCTTGTAACAACGAAAGTTTTATGTTTCTTGCTTCCATTATATGAGAGCTACAGTCTACTGGGTTCATTTAGGCTCAGCTCAGCTTGGCTTCATTCCAGGAATCTTCTCTTCCTGGACCCAAACTAAAAATGTAGCCACGATACATGATTTTTTTTTTTTTTTTTTTCACATGGCAGGGGTTCAGAAACTCAAGGGTGACTAAGGCAACTTTGTTGTATTAAAATCTTTGGCTTAGATATGGTGAACAGCTTGTTCAAAACTTTGTTTCTGATCTATTTGATCAGTCATCTCCCCATGCCTTGAGTAGTTACTCATGTGTATTCAGTCGCAGCCAATTCTTCATGACCCCATGGATTATAGCCTGCCAGGCTCCTCTGTTCATGGAATTTTCCAGGCAAGAATACTGGAGTGTGCTGCCATTTCCTACTCCAGGGGATCTTCCTGGCCCAGGAATCAAACCCACGGCTCTTGCATCTCCTACACTAGCAGGAGGATTCTTTACCACTGCCATGAGCCATACCCATAGTTCTCTGAGCCATAGACTAATTTTGAGATAGTTTCAATATTTAGCAACTTTCAGTGGGAATACACACTTGGTCTCTATGCTGAGCTGTTTTTTCCAGCAGAAAGCATTATTTAACAGATGTAATTGAAATCCCAAATCAGTTTATTTTGAATTTATCAAAAGGGACATCATCCTGGCAAGGTGGGAGGCAGGGAAGTTATTTGGAATAGGACCCTCCTTGAGATAAGAAAGCTTTTTCTACTGGCCTTGGAGAAGCTGTGTGTTGTGAGAGAACCTGGGAAACGACCCTGTGGCAAGGAGCTGCCAGCAGCCTCGAAGGGCCAAAATACCCTCCATCTGGAAGTCGGGAAAAGAGGGAAACCTCAGTCCTACAATTGCAAGGAACAGCAACTACATGCTTGAGGAGAGAATCCCAAAATCCAGAAACAAATGTAGCCAGATGGACACCATGATTGCAGCCTTGCAGAGGTCCCAGTGAGGCATGCCTGAACTTCTGACCCACAGACACCATGAGATTAAAAAATGTTTGTAGTTTTAAGTTGCTAATTTGTAGTAATTTGTTTTACCACAGCAGAAAGAATAATAGACCTTTCATCCCATAATCTCTGCATGGCCTGCAACGGTCTGCAGGTTGTCCAGTGCAGGAGTTCTCAAATTTCTGCATCATACACATTCATGCACTTATCCATTCATTCATTTGTTCCACAAACATTCTGGACATCTACTCTACACTAAGTATTTAGAAACAAGGGACACATTAATAAACAAAAAGACAAAAACCCTTTACCCTTAAAAGCTTATGTTTTGTGTTAATGTTATCTGTTATTCTTACATTTTTTTTACATAGGTAAATTATTATACCATTTTTAACTCTCAACTTTCTTTCTTGTGTTAGTTGTTTATCTTTGGCTCTGATGTGATTTCCTCCCAGAAATGCTTATTTTTAAATTCTTTTCCTCTTTAATTTGAAGATCTGTTGTTTAAAAATATATTTTTTAAAATCCTAGTATAAGAATTGAAGGTAGTTTCTTTAGGATTTCAAGGATTAATTAATTATAATTCTCAAGTGTATGTTGGGGAAGGGTAAAGGAACAATGACATGAAAATGTTATAAATATCTCTTTGATATGAATATTCATTAAATGATGTAGTTCTTGCCATGTTTCAGTTACTTGGAAGCTGCCAGCATAAAAAGAGGCACTTCTGTCCAAAAAAAAAAAAATCCTTTATAGAAAATGAACACAAAAGGTGGTGATTTCTGTATTTAAACAAATTGGAACATCAAAAATAGAAAGCCCAGGTATATGTAACTCTCATAATATATATAGTATCTTTTAGATCCACAGTGTATTGGCCCATGATTAAACATAATACTAAAACAGATGAATAGCAAATTCATAGTTCCCTGATTATAATATTATGAGTAGTTCTAATTCTTTTGAAAATTGTGTGTATTGAATTGTTTAGGTAGTGACAACAGGGATATTATGAACTTAATCCACAATTAACAATTCAATTTAAATTTATTGAGCCTTCTTAGTGTATTAAATATGGCATTTTAAAAATTTTAAGTGTAAATATTGGTTATGACAATTTAACAATTTCTGCTATAAATCAGGCAACTTTATTGAAAATCGTTTCCACAACAAGTCTTCATTGAAGACTATTAAATACTCTATGTCAGGCTCTGTTCTAGTGCTAGGAACTATTGATACAATAATGGGGGGAAACACTCCAAGTCTCCTGGAGTTTATATTTACAGAAAATAGACAAATTACATACATTCAGCTGGAAATTCAGCAAATAATAAAAGATATGAAGGAAATAAACCATACCTGGGGTTAGAAAATAGTGAGTTGTTTTTTTTTAAATAGGGTTTCCTTTTTTCAAGACTTTTTGATGTGATCCATTTTTAAAGTCTTTATTGACTATTGAATTTGTAACAATATTGTTTCTGTTGTATGTTTTAGTATTTTGACCCCAAGGCATGTGGGGTCTCGGCTCCCCAGCCAGGGATCAAACACCCACAACTCCTGCCTTGGAAGGTGAAACCTTAACCACTAGTCCACCAGGGAAGTCCCAGAAAATAGTATTTAAAAGAGCCAGGGAAGGACTTTCTTTGGCAATAATATTTAAGCTGAAACCTGACAGATGAAAAGGAAGTGCTAAGAAGAAAAACAATGTCCCAGCCTCTGCAAGAGCTTAAGTGAAGACTTAAGACAGGAAAAAGGTGGAAGACCAGTCTATCTCATGCCCAAGGAGGAGTTGGGATGAGTAGTTGAGATAAGATGGGAAGTTACTTGAAGTTACTGGATTGCTTCAGTAACTGGAAGAAGTTACTAGAGAATGACATAGTCCAATTTAGACTTCGAACAACTAATTCTTATAGCTCTGTGGAGAATGGATTAGACAGGGGTAAGACTGGAAATTGAGAGATTTCTTAGGAGACTGATTTCCACATAAGCAAAGATGGAAAATTAGACTAGGGTGTAGGCAGTGGAGAAAAGATGGATTCATATACTTTGGAGGTAAAACCAACAAAACTTATATTCAGATGTTTCCTTAAAAAGATTGCAAGTAAGTAAATTGAAAATAAGGTAGTGAGTGAATACATTTAAAACAGGAGGGAGAAGATTTTGATGACAAAAGGAATGAGAGAAGTATACACTAAGTAATAGCCTAGAAGTAATATATTAAAGTGGTCACATTTATAACTTTAATCACATGTTCTGTTCTGGGCCTCTATTTTCTTAAAAAGATATCAAGCTGGGCAGAGAGGAAATGCTCTGAAGATTTTTAGCCTTAAATGCTTCAGCCTAGGCCACTGAAAAAAGATAATTTACCCAATGAAACTAATGAAGCAAAATTTAACTAACATCATTTTAGTGAGAAATAGTTCTCATTCTGGCTGCACAAATTCCCTGCGTAGTTTTTAAAACTATATGTGCAGGCTCCACTGGAATGCTTCTGATTTAATTAGTTTGAGGTGAGACACAGGTATTTTTTAAAAGCTCCACAGAGGATTCTGATGAGCAGCCAGAGTTGAGCCCTGAGTTAGAAGTACAGCTAAAGGGAGTGCCCTGGTGGTCCAGTGGTTAAGAATCTTCCTGCTAATGCAGGGGACCTGGAGTCAATTCCTTGTCCTGGAAGATGCAGCGAGGCAAGCAACTAAGCCAGTGCATCTCAACTACTGAAGTCCTCATGCTCTAGAGCCCTTGCTCTGAGACAAGAGAAGCCATCACAAAGAGAAGCCTTGGCACCACAACTTAGAGAGTAGCCCAACAAAGATCCAGCCCAGCCAAAAATAAATGAAAAAATTGTAATAAAGAAGTACAGCTGAGGATGTCAGGTCAATAAATCTATTTCATTCAATGACAGATTAATAGAGAATGGGCTGAAGGAACCCTCCCCCAGATAAGGAATACAGGCCCATTGTTAAAAAGAAACAGTTTGAGACTACAAGAAAATAAAAGTCAGTTTTCTTCGTGTTATTTTTTTTTTAAGCCAGGAGAAAATTTTTTCCTCACCTTACTTGTGAAGAACACAGACACCCATATAGACATCACATGTATTTTTAAATGCATTTATTTCTACTATGAACATCTCAGAGGGAAGAGGTTAACAGCTGATAGCTGACTGAAAGGAACATAGAAGAGGAAGAAGGGAGTACCAATCTAGCCCAGACATGGAAACAGGCAGAAAAAAGTGAGTTGAAGCAGAGAAATGATCACAGGTGATGAAGGATTCAGTTACGTATGGAGGGAAAAAAACCAGCTACCAGAATACACCTAGCAACAGTTGCTTTTCAACTACTCCTTGGACTGGAAGTTTCCAAGATTTAACCCTTGAATGAGTCACAGAATTACCCGAGCAGAACTAAAAGCCAAATAACTATTCTCCTAAAATAGAGACCAGAAACTTAATTTTCAACTGCCTTGAAGATTTTTTGTTGCTGGAAGGTGCATGGGTAATTGAAGGCAAGAGGACTTACATGACTTGTCCTAATCATTCCGTTCATTTGTGGTCTCACTGGAATCCAAACCAGGGTTTTACACTGTTGGGTTTTTACTTAGTTTCATTTACACTTTTGCATTCTGCTGCTGCTAAGTCGCTTCAGTCGTGTCCGACTTTGTGCGACACCATAGACGGCAGCCTACCAGGCTCCCCAGTCCCTGGGATTCTCCAGGCAAGAATACTGGAGCGGGTTGCCATTTCCTTCTCCAATGCATGAAAGTGGAAAGTGAAAGTGAAGTCGCTCAGTCGTGTCCGACTCTTAGCGACCCCATGGACTGCAGCCTACCAGGCTCCTCCGTCCATGGGATTTTCCAGGCAAAAGTACTGGAGTGGGCTGCCATTACCTTTTCCCTTTTGCATTCTACCTCCCCTGAAAACGGAGAAAAAAAACACGTAGTGCAATTTCCAAATCTCCACGTTTGGAAAGCTTTAAGAGTTGCAACTGTCCAGATGAGGCAGTAGGTGCACGGTGCCGCCCAGAAAATTCTGTGTAATAAAAAAATCTGGGAGTTGGACAAGACAAAACAATGGATTTTCAGTTTTAAGTGGGCGTGTCCGTGTCACGAAGGGCGTGAAAGCAAGAGACTGGAGAATCTGAGAGAAGGAGAAGGAACGTACAGAACCATGGAATGTGGGTGCAGGGGATGGAAAGGGGATTCCAAGACACCAAAGGAGCAGGAAAAAGAGCAGAGTACAGATCATTGGTATCTGGCTGACATTCGCCCGGCGACCTGCCAAAACCGGGAGGCACGAGCGCGCACTACAACTACCATAAGGCCCCGCTTCCTGGAGCCCGAGACGCGGCGCGCAACGCACGCCGGGAGTCGGCCCAAGCCGCCAAGATGTCGCAGCCCAAGAGAAGAAAGCTTGAGTCGGGGGGCGGCGGCGAAGGAGGGGAGGGAACTGAAGAGGAAGATGGCGGAGAGTTGGAGGTGGCTGTGCCGCGACCCCGGAGGACTAGGCGGGAGCG
>NW_011495072.1:13639609-13648014 GCF_000754665.1 Bison bison bison | reverse complement strand
CTGTACTACCAGTGCTACTCGGACGTATCGGTCCACGAGGAGATGATTGCCGACCGCGTCCGCACCGATGCCTACCGCCTGGGCATCCTGCGGAACTGGGCAGCGCTGAGAGGCAAGACCGTGCTGGACGTGGGCGCGGGCACCGGCATCCTCAGCATCTTCTGTGCCCAGGCAGGGGCCCGGCGCGTGTACGCGGTGGAGGCCAGCGACATCTGGCAACAGGCCCGGGAAGTGGTGCGGCTCAACGGGCTGGAGGACCGGGTGCACGTCCTGCCGGGACCGGTGGAGACGGTGGAGTTGCCGGAGCAGGTGGATGCCATCGTGAGCGAGTGGATGGGCTGCGGACTTCTGCACGAGTCCATGCTGAGCTCTGTGCTCCATGCGCGGACCAAGTGGCTGAAGGAGGGCGGTCTTCTCCTGCCGGCTTCCGCCGAGCTCTTCGTGGCGCCCATCAGCGACCAGATGCTGGAGTTGCGCCTAAGCTTCTGGAGCCAGATGAAGCAACTCTACGGCGTGGACATGAGCTGCCTGGAGAGCTTCGCCACGCGCTGCCTCATGGGCCACTCAGAAATCGTGGTACAAGGCCTCTCCGGCGAGGATGTGCTGGCCCGGCCGCAGTGCTTTGCTCGGCTGGAGCTGGCCCGCGCCGGCCTGGAGCAGGAGCTGGAGGCCGGGGTGGGCGGGCGCTTCCGCTTCAGCTGCTATGGCTCGGCTCCCATGCACGGCTTTGCCATCTGGTTCCAGGTGACCTTCCCCGGAGGGGACTCGGAGAAACCCGTGGTGCTCTCCACCTCGCCTTTTCACCCCGTCACGCACTGGAAGCAGGCGCTCCTCTACCTGAACGAGCCGGTGCAAGTGGAGCAAGACACGGATGTTTCCGGAGAGATCACGCTGCTGCCCTCCCAGGACCACCACCGTCACCTGCGCGTGCTGCTGCGCTACAAAGTGGGCGACCAGGAGGAAAAGACCAAAGACTTTGCCATGGAGGACTGAGCGCGGTCTTCTCTCCCAGCTACCTCCCAAGGCGGCCAGACCGGCGCGGGAGAGGCGGAGGGTTGGTCGGCGGAGTAAGGGAGATTTCACGTGCAAGTAGGGGGCATTATCTTCCGTCTCCCTTTTCCCCCAGGGCTCCTGGGGAGGGAGAGTGACTTCAGTCTCCCTTCCAGGAGATTCTTCTGGCGGTATTTATTAAAAAATGTTTTCAATCCCCTGCCACGACCGAAACAGCGTGTTTATTAAGGCCCCTTTAAACCTCAAAAGCACGTGGTACCAAGCACTCCTTTTTCTATTTCTTTTGTTTCGTGTAAATAAAGGGGGGAAAGGGGTATAAAAATATCAGTTTGTGAAGGCTCCATTCACATCCCTGACACCTCACACCCTAAGTCTAAAGCCAGGGAAAGGGTAAAGGGGTTTATAGTTACACCTATGTATTTCCAATAAGACGGGATATCGCTCCAGAGCCATATTCTCTCATTTTCTGAATTCCCTCTCTTCCCAGGTGCCTCTACACTATTTTGTCCTCATTTTTTTTTTAATAAGTTTTACTACTGGTAACGTGGGGGAGGTGAAGGAGGATAAAGTTTAAATAACACCTACTACTTCCTTAGGATGCTAAAGTTGATGACACCTTACTCCATTAAGTGAAATAAACTTCATATGTACTAGTACAGCATACCTAAGAAATCTAGAAGGTACGTTTGGGAGAAAAAGACCTGAAACACAATAAGGTAGTATGGACTTTTTGTCTTTACTGTTAAGATTTAACCAAGAAAATTTCATGCAAGTTCCATAGTAAAAATTTTGTATGCTTCTTTAAAACAAACTTATAGAGGCGATTTCTTCTGAACTTGGTCCAAGGGCTTATTTATCACCTTGGGTAAATTATTTAAGTAATGAAAATACTTTCCCAGCTTGAGAATTAAAATCCCTCATTCAGAGGGATGTGATTTGGCCTACTTATATCAAGTGAAAATTTTTTTGTTAGTGTTTTGTTGGTTTGTTTTCTTTTTATTTAGGTCAGCTAAATGTGAAAGTTGTGAATTTAGGAAAATCATTTGTAATGTGAGTTATGTTATCAAATTTATTTTACCCATGTTTCCCTCCTTATCTCTGGCAAATAAAGCACTGGCATTCTCTATTTTTATAGATGAAGTAAGAAGTCTTGTGTACTGTTTGAGTTATAACTTTTGCCTTTTTAATATTGTTCTTAAAAATGGTGTGATAACCCCTACAGAGCATAGCTTAAGGATAATCAATTATGCTTAATGTATGGTTTCTTTACACTAGTAGCTTTTGTATGCTAATAGAAAACAGGTGTGAAAATCTGGTCTTCGGAAGCACTGTAGCATAGTTCTGTTTATTCTAACAGTTTTTTCTTCTTTATTCATTACGTATTAAAATACTTAAGTATAACTAATTTGCTAAAATTTGGTATCAACACATGAGATCTGCCCTTAGTAAGGGAACTATACATGTACAAAGTCATCAGCTTTACAAGATCCTTGACTTGCAATACATTTACAGTTGTCACCACTGTTGGTATTAGGATAGTTAGCTTAAGCAAATGGTACAGTCATAGCAACTTAGGTCTAGTTTAAACTAGAGTTACAGATTAGTTCCTTGTGTTGCTGCTGCTGCTGCTAAGTCGCTTCAATCGTGTCTGACTCAGCGACCCCATAGACGGCAGCCCACTAGGTTCCTCTGTCCCTGGGATTCTCCAGGCAAGAATACTGGAGTGGATTGCTGTTTCCTTCTCCAGTGCATGAAAGTGAAAATTGAAAGTGAAGTCACTCAGTCATGCCGGACTCTTAGGGACCCCATGGACTACAGCCTGCCAGGCTTCTCTGTCCATGGGATTTTCCAGGCAAGAGTATTGGAGTGGGGTGCCATTGCCTTCTCCGAGTTCCTTGTGTTAGGGTCAACTATATTTTATGTTGAACATTTATTAGCATTTTAGTGTACAGTTTTGAGTGAATTTCCAGTGTTTATTTTAACTTCCTACCACAATCTCTTTGTTGTATGAGTACTTGAAAGCATTCTTCCAAATTCCATTTTTTAATATATGTCTTATACAAGTATTATAGAGTTCTCATTACCAGTATAAGCACAGAAAGGGACACTAGTTAAAACTTTGGTTAACTATAGAAGTAAAGGTAAGTATTTTATAATTAGAATTAAAAATTCTTTTTGTAACTGTTTCCCCCAAGTAAGATGGATTATCATAAAAATACAGCTATACAGCTAAAGCAGTTAGTTAAGAGGCAACAGTGTAGTGGTGAAAAGTCATGGACTGTGGAGCCAGACATCTCATGCTACAATCTAGGCTCCATCACTCTTTAACTGTGTGACTGTGGGCAAAATACTTAATATCTGTTTTTTCCTCTACTGCTGTCATGCAAATGGGACAACAATCACATTTGTCCCATAGAAATGTGAAGATACAGTGAGTTAATACACATAAGCATGTAGTACCTGGTACATAATAAGATCCTTGCTGTTGTAATTATAGAAAATTAACATGCAAACCTGGAGCACTCAGACACACAGAAAATGTACCACAGAATAAATGAGGCAACGTTTTGATTTTTTTACAGGTGTTTGAAAGTGTGAACATGGCTGTATATGATAAGCAGTGTGACACTGGACACCACATGATCCAAAGGAAGCCCAAACCCTGGAAGTGATGATACTTCGAGAAGGATGAAATTGTGAGATGCACCAACATTCAGGCACTGTCCAGACTCTGTATGAACTGGTACTGAATCCTTAGGGTCATTTGGGCAACAGGAAGGACCTACCAACCCTAAGGAGAGGAAAACAAGATTAAGTTGTACCTGCTTCCCTCAAATAGCTTGCATTTATTTAGCACAGTGAAACTCTCCAGCTATTTCCATTAACTCACTGGACCAGTGGACATTTATTGAGTATTCAGTATATTAGTCATTGTGATAAGCACTTAGGATAGAAGCCAGTAAAACATAGTTCCTATCTCCAAGTAGGTATAATATGTTCACAGAATAAACCAGTATAAATAATGGGCAAAAGACTAGGATGGTGTAGTTGTTAGGGTGGGCAGGTAACTATCTGCACCTTACATACTAGGAAAAATGTTAACACATTTTGAAGAATTTAGCGTAAGACTATACAGCTAATTCTTGACAATTGAACGCAAGTTTTTCAATTCCTAACCCCCAAACAATCCCAAGTTTAAGGAAGTCCCACTGGAGCTCTATCTCATGGGCCTCAAAGAGCCACCTTCACTATATAGGATCTTCAGCTTGACAGATCCTAGACACTCAACAAAGGATTCCCTGTTGCCATTTCCCTGTGTGTGTCCATGTGTTCTCTGTCCTGTCTGACTTTGCAATCTCATGGACTGTAGCCTGCCAGGCTCCTCTGCCCATGAGATTTTCCAAGCAAGAATACTGGAGTGGGTTGCTATTTCCTCCTCTAGGGCATCTTCCCCAGCCAGAGATCAAACCTGTGTCTCCTGCATTGGCAGGTGGATTCTTTACTGCTGAGCCACTTGGGAAGCTGCTTCCCATTCCCTAACAGAGCAAATGTGGTTCCCCCAGGAAGTTGAATCCTCAACACAGTAGCAGAGGTAGACAGACTCTACCATTCTACTTGGTACTTGGTGCTGGAGAGCAGAGAGACCTCTGACCAGTCACTCATTTAATAAACACCAACTAGCTAACATTTAAGTTCTGTGACAAGCTGCTGCTGCTGCTGCATCGCTTCAGTCATGTCCAACTCCTGCGACGCCATAGACGGCAGCCCGCCAGGCTCCCCCATCCCTGGGATTCTCTAGGCAAGAACACTGGAGTGGGTTGCCATTTCCTTCTCCAATGCATGAAAGTGAAAAGTGAAAGTGAAGTCGCTCAGTCGTGTCTGACTCTTAGCGACCCCATGGACTGCAGCCTACCAGGCTCCTCTGTCCATGGGATTCTCCAGGCAAGAGTACCGGAGTGGGGTGCCATTGCAGATCTTACTTAAAAACCTGGGGTGCAGCAGGGAATAGAAATTGCCTTCATCAATAATTTCCAGTCATTCTTTAGCTTGGAAACATTTCATTCCAACTAAATCTTACCCCTGCTGAAGGATGAGAGGCCAGCTCTCTTACCAATTTCATCCTTAAAATTTTTCCCAAGTGCAAAAATGCGTCTTATCATCACATAGATTATGAATTCCTCAACGAAAAATTGCTATATGGTGTTAATTCCAAAAATAAATCTGTGTCCTCTATATAACTGATTTGTTTCAGCTAATGGGCACAATATATTGGGTATATATATTCACACTGGCTACTGGAAAGCTGAGACAAATGTATGGCTCAATGTGATTTTTTGTTTAACTTTGTATCTAGCTTCATTTCCATAACCCAGTTTTTTTTCTTGATTTATTCCTCCCATAATAAATATTAATGTTTTGTTGAAATTTATGTATCTTTTTCCCTCCTTTAATACATTTTGGCATGAAAATATTTCCCTACGTTTTGGAATAGCTGCAGAAATTCTGAGGGTGGGAGGTTGGAGAAAAGTCTAGAGGACTCTGAGGTATGTCCCCTTTCTATGAATTGTGTCCAAAATTGTTCGCATGGATGTATAGCTGACTGGATCTCATCTTTGTAGCCAATCTACAGCATTTTACATTTTGTAGAATCAAGATTTCTGAATGTGTGACAAACTCAGAAATGTAGACAATCTTGAGGACACCTTGAATATTCTGCAGCTCTTTGTAAGCTCAGAACAGGCCCTCAATTCAGTTCAGTCTCTCAGTCATGTCTGACTCTTTGCAACCCCATGGACTGCAGCACGCCAGGCCTCCCTGTCCCTCAACAACTCCCCAAGCTTGTTCAAACTCCTGTCCATCTAGTCGGTGATATCATCCAACCATCTCATTCTCTGTCATCCCCTTCTCCTCCTGCCCTCAATCTTTCCCAGCATCGGGGTCTTTTCCAATGAGTCAGTTCTTCACATCAGATGGCCAGAGTATTGGAATTTCAGCTTCAGCATCAGTCCTTCCAAAGAATATTCAGGACTGATTTCCTTTAGGATTGACTGGTTTGATCTCCTTGCAGTCCAAGGGACTCTCAAGAGTCTTCTCCAATACCACAGTTCAAAAGCATCAATTCTTTAGCACTCAGCTTTCTTTATAGTCCAACTCTCACATCCCTACATGACCACTGGAAAAACCATAACTTTGACAAGTTGGACCTTTGTTGGCAAAGTAATGTTTCTGCTTTATAATATGTTGTGTCGGTTTGTATAGCTTTTCTTCCAAGGGGCATTGTACATTGTTGTTGTGTTAGTCACTCAGTCATATCCAATCCCTTGCAACGCCATGGACTGTAGCCCATCAGGCTCCTCTGTCCGTAAAATTCTCCAGGAAAGAATACAGGAGTAGCCATTGCCTTTTCCAGGGGATCTTCCCAACCCAGGAATCCAGGTCTCCTGCACTGCAAATAGATTCGTTACCATCTGAGCCACCAGGGAAGCCCTGTAGATTGCCAAACTCCTTCCAAAAGTGATTCAAAATATTTTAAAGTGATGATAAGGAAAAAGATGACATAATGAGACTATTTCTCAAATATCATGCATGCTTGTAGGAGAATATTCAAAACAAAGAATCTGAACCTAACTAAACAGAATTTTAACAAAAATTAAGATATCAACAGTGGCATTGGAACTGTGCTCCTTGGAGAGCTTTGATAATTAAATTCATCATATTGATAATAATAACTTTGGGGAAAGACTGGTGAGATTTCAGTTGGATAGCTTTTTAACTCTAAAAACAATCACTTATAACAGAAATTTAAAATACAGAGAGCTGGGGTGGGGGAGGAGGGCAGAATTACTCCTCTTTCTATAGGCTGTCCCCTGCAAGGAAAGGACAGAGAAAGGAGAGTGGGATGGAAAGAAATTCTCCCCCCAAGTTTTTAAATGCTTTATAGGCATTCCTGCAATCACCTGAGATATGTATTTTTTAAAAAACAAAAAACTTCACATTCTGAAATATTATGCATTAAAAATAACAAACTTAAGGAAAAATTAGGTTAGATAGACCATCATAATGTATGTAATTTTGTAACCAAGAGCACTAACACTAATTCTATTAAAAATATTAGCAGTTTAGAAAGATGTTAACCATAATGAATGAACATTGCAGTAAATAAGATAGCTTGATGAAAGAGCATGAGGAAGCGACAGAGACAAAGTGAAATGCACAGAGATAGGCAGAAGGCTTAATAAACATTTCTAGGACATAGAACATGTGACTGAACAGAGCCAAAAGCAATTATATTCCATGTGATACATTCCTCTCTGACTAGCTGCATTTGGTTGGTCTGTGTACTTTGTGTTAGGTGGTTGCTACCTGGTGGTAAATATTAATGATGGGAAAGATCACAAATGAATCAGTCGATTTCCACATTATATTTTGACATTGTTCTTCTACCTACCAATCTCATTCAAGTTCATTATTTTATAGAAACATGTACTGTAGCATAACATTTGATCCTTTGTTCAGTTTCCAGAAATTATAAAGTACTTCAAAATTCCATTGGATTTACAGATATTTTCAATGCAGTTTTTCTTAAAGGAAAATGGAACAGAGTGGGGGGCTTACGAGTGACTATAACCACCCTTTAGCACGAATCTATTTATTTTATTATTTTGGTCACCAGGAAAGATCAATCACAAGGGGAAATAGAAAATTCTGGCCTGTGTAGAGTGGAAGGAAAATAACTGAGTATTCAGAAGGTGATTAGATAGTGGGATTTGAGAACAACAGGTGTTTTTCCTGAGCCAAAGGTCAACATACATATCATCTTGGGGTCAAAGAGACCTGAAAGTTAGTGAAAGAAGTGCATAAGTAAAGGTTAGGCTCCTCACGTATACACTTTGCCTGCATTACAGTATCCTTAAGCATTTCTGAAGTCATGGGCTCAGAACATAACCAACATTATTTTGATCTGTTACAAATTATTGCTTGTTTTGATACTTGTCCCTAATCGCTCTTTTCAGCTTAGATTCTAATCCTATTCAAAGACTCTTCTCAAATTTATGAACAAACCCTTCCAACCTCCATTATCTCAAGTGATGTGCATCTTAGTAATGGGCGGTATGGGGTGGGCTGATATTCAGTTCAGTTCAGTTCAGTTGCTCAGTCGTGTCCAGCTCTTTGTGAACCCATGAATTGCAGCACGCCAGGCCTCCCTGTCCATCACCAACTCCCAGAGTTCACCGGAACTCATGTCCATGGAGTCGATGATGCCATCCAGCCATCTCATCCTCTGTCGTCCCCTTCTCCTCGTGCCCCCAATCCCTCCCAGCATCAGAGTCTTTTCCAATGAGTCAGCTCTTTGCATGAGGTAGCCAAAGTACTGGAGTTTCAGCTTTAGCATC
>NW_011495072.1:13612136-13638233 GCF_000754665.1 Bison bison bison | reverse complement strand
CTCGCAAGAGTCAGACACAACTGTTTAGATTAACTGTGATGCTAAAGAAAGAATTAAGAATCCCAAATGTAAAAAAAAAAAAAAAATTCACTGTATGCATTCATTGAAGCCAGACCTCCACCAGAAATTTTCCTAAAATAACAAGCTCCTTATTTTAATGTGAACTCATTCTACCATTATTTATCACCTGATGAATTATAAAAATAGGAAATATTTAAATGGTTAGATATGTACAGTAAAAGAATTAAAAAGAGAGGATTTGGAAAATCCACAGATTAAATACATGGTCCCTGAATAATTGAGAATTTAGTCAGAATAATTAAGAGAAAACATAGAGAGAATGACAGTAATTACAACAAGGGGATTTTAGTATGAAATGAAATTGGAAACTATCAGGAATGTTCAGTTTGTAATAAATAGAATTCAATATTAGCTAACTTTGCTTTAATCCCAACCAGGGGAATTTTATAGAGTCCAGACATTATTATAAAATAGGTTCACAATAAATTAATTCCATGGTATTGGGTCCAAGAAAAAATAGGCCTCAGAATGGTGTTCTGTGTATATGGAAGATAGAACTGTTGAGTTATTCTAAGCAATAAGACAAGATTCTTAAAGTAAAACTAGATCAATAAAAGATATGGTCATTGCACTACTCCCATAAGAGTGATGTTATTTAAGACATTAAAATGATATATTATTCAGTGCTAAAATATGTGATATGGTTGTTAGGGAGATATAGTTTTTCATTTTTTGATTCATTATCTGATTTATTTTATACCAGATGATAATGTATTCATAGGGACATATAGTAAAAATAGCATATGCTGAAAACTTTATGCCAAATGATATTCTAATACACCAGCTACTACTTCTCAGCATGTAGAATGCTTTTATGAAATAATTGCATATTAATCATGCTGTGCAAAGTCCTGTTAAAATCAATGATGTATTGACTTTGTTTATTTCACATGAGTTATACATAATAAAATAATGTTCTGTAAAGAGTGGCTTTCATCCTGAGGAAAACTTCGTATCATTAATTTTCATGTAAAAGAAACTCCTTCTTTTGTCAGACTTGCCACAGCATACATAGAGATAAACAGTCATGATACTTACATAAAGATTCTTTATTAATTTTTAAATCATTTTTGAGTGCCTAACATGTGCTAGATGCACTTTAAGTACATTATTTTATTTACTCCTTGAAATAGTTCTGTTAAGTGCTTCTATTATCAGTCCCATCTTACAGATCAGAAAACAAAGGCCTAGAGTTGGATGAATTGCCCAAGGCCATATGGAAACTACTGGCCAAGCGTGGGACTCATCACCTAAGCTCTGAGTACCACCTATACTACTACACACACAGCCTGTCCACGATGCCTGAGTCCTCGAGTGAAGGTAACTTCAGTAGGCACTTAAAATATAGACTGATTGTTGTCTTAGGCTGGGGTCTCCAAAAGCACACTTTGAGTCAAGGATGTATGTAAACATGTTTATCAGGAAGTATTCCCAGAAAATGCTAGAAAGTATTCCCAGAAAATTCTAGAAGGGCAGCAGGACTAGGAAGGGAAGAGATCTGGCTGGACTGTGATATTAAGCCAAGTCCCAAGAGTAAGAACTTTGTTCCAATCCTGCAGAAATGCTCTGGAGACAGCATGAATCACACATATGAAAGTGAAAGTATTTGTTGCTCAGTCCTGTCTGACTCTTTGGGAGCCCGTGGACTGTAGCCCACCAGGCTCCTCTGTCCATGGAATTCTCCAAGTAAGAATACTGGAGTGGGTTGCCATTCCCTTCCCCAGGGTATCTTTCTGACCCAGGGATTGAACCCAGGTCTCCTGCATGGCAGGCAAATTCTTTACTGTCTTAGCCACCAGGAAAGATCACACATACTGCTCACTGTATAGGGACATGTGTGATCTATGCTGCCTCCAGAGCAACTCTGCACCATTCAAATCTTCTCACCCATCAGACATTGGCTAATGATTGCCTCTGTTGTTCAGTTGCTAAGTTGTGTCTGACTCTTTTTCACCCCACGGACTACAGCATGCCAGGCTTCCCTCTCCTTCACTATTTCCCAGAGTTTGCTCAAACTCATGTCCATTGAGTTTCTGATACCATCCTACCATCTATCTCATCCTCTGCCAGCCCCTTCTCCTCCTGCCCTCAGTCTTTCCTAGCATCAGTGTCTTTTCCATTGAGTCAGCTCTTGGCATCAGGTGGCCAAAATATTGGAGCTTCAGCAGCAGTCCTCCCATGAATATTCAAGGTTGATTTCCTTTAGGAAATGACTGCCCCTAGAGAGACATAAATTCTTAGGCATCTCCCAACTCTCATGTGGGTGGGCATAACGGTATCCACAGCCTAAGGGCAGTTCCCCAGCTAAGGGTTGCCAGTGCAGCAAATTGAGTCAAGGTTCTACAGGAGCAGATGTACAAAAAGAAAGGGAAAGATACAAAATGACATAAGTAGAATAAATGGATTGTTGATAGGATATTGATACTGTCATAAATATATTTTCTAAGATTCCTTTACATTCTAAATAAATAGTTACATATTTGCTTTATGTCTATATTTATCATCAGATCTTTTAAAACTGCATGAAGAAGGAAAAAGTTGATATCCCATTCCCCACAGTTTAGAATGTATCCTTCTACTACATAGACTCATGTATATATATTTATGTAGTTTTTTACAAATATGTAGACATATTATTCATATTACTCTGAAAATTATATTTAGGTTAAAATATATATCCTAAATATTTCTTGAAGTCAATACATGTGTAAATAACTTATTAAGAGTAATATGAAAATATATGGTATACATAATTTATAATTTATTCAACCTATTGAATTCTCTGTTGATAAGCAATAGTTGTTTGCAATTCTTTGCCACTACAAATTATACTTACCCTTCTTTCTATTCTCTGCCTAGTTAATCTCATCCAGTCCCATTACTTTAAATAGTGTGCCATCTATGCTGATGACTCCTGAATTTATATTGTTATCCCCTGACATCTTTACTGAGTTTGTACTCATATATACAGCTGCCCAATTGTCATCTCCACTTGGACATAGCAGGCATAACCTAAGTGAACTATTTTATATATACTATGTATGTATATTGGAGAAGGCAGTGGCACCCCACTCCAGTATTCTTGCCTGGAGAATCCCAGGGACGGGGGAGCCTATATATATTAATTACATATATAATTTTACCATATGTAAGCATGTTCTTACATTATGCTTATTTTTTTTCAGAACCAGTATATGTTTATTGGACATATTTTGTTTAATAACCAGAACCTCTCACTACCCTCTGTACAACTTTATCTTTACTCAAGTTTATATGCTCCTTGAAAACATGACAACAGCTAAGTCATCATATCAGATCATGATCACCAGTGAGTGTTTATTGAATGCTCATTGTATGAGAGTACCATTTTTGATTGGGGTATATCAAGGAGCATAGGAAAAGGTCCCTGGTCTGAGGAGCTGAGTCTGAAGTGGAGAGCAAGCATCTCAACTTCCTAAAGACAACTAGTATGACAATGCAATCTACTTTCAATAACAAATGAAACACACAGACAATTGCTGTTATAAGAGTATGGTCACTGCACGATGGGAAAATCAGAGCTTCTCACTGAAAACAGGCATAGAATCAGAGGAATGTCGATCTTGCAGATTCACAATTACGTCAAGATCCTTCCTGAGGGACCTTCTACCCAGAACGTTCTTTCATTAAATTGCATGTTCCACTCTCTCTCTCAGTTCTCTGCACAAATGTAACCTCTTAAGAGGCTTTCCTTGGCCACTGTGAGGTTAAGAGTCCTCTTCTCTACCGTAGGTAACACTTCCCCTTGTTACTGAAATTCAGTTGTTTACTTGTGTATTGTCTTTCTCACAACATGAGATTCGTGAGCAATGTAATCTTGTCTCTCCTGTTCATCACTGTCTATCCACTGCCTAAAACATTTTCTGGCACAAAGCAGGTATTCGATAAATATTTGTTGAGTAAATGGGCCTTGTAAACCAAATGGAACTTACCAAAAAATGGCAGAGTAGTCATTCTAGGCAGGGACAATGGCATGAGAAACAAGTGCTCCTTAGAGAGTTATCTTCAATTATGATACATAAATGGCTTTCTACTCTCTACATGGAAACTTCAGTAATACCTGAGATACCAGTAATATCACTGGTAGACAGTGAAAATAATTGAGCTTGCCACTGTTATAATAATTCATAGTCAGTTTATAGCCTTGGGCCTTCTCCTAGGTCTGCCAATTTCCCATGACCTCACAGAATAAAAGTTGTCAAAGAGGAGTTGACTGGAGTCCCTAGAAATAAAATTTTGCAAGGCATTAGACAAATAAATATGTTGATGAGATTTTCAAAATGATTGGCTTGTTTTTTTAGAGTTTCTGTGAACAAAAGAGAGAGACTGAAGTTTATGACAAAGGATAAAAACAAAACCAAGGTTTAATTTGTTAAAGATGATAACAACTTTTGTTTTTTTCTTCAAAACTGTATTTTGATGACCAGTTTAGTCAGATTTCTCCCCAACTACTGTTTGAGGAGTGTCTGCCAGTCTTCTCCTCCCCGACCAGACCTGACTGGACAAGATCCTACAAAACTGCCAGAAGCCCACTGAAGGAGCTACAAGCTCTTCATTTACTGTCATCATCATTGCTGTTGAGTCTATGCTGTGAGATCATCCCTGATCTAGGCCATTTGCATTAACAGGAGACTGCACTTCTTCGTTTGATGAAGAAAGCAAGCAGGATCTTCTCAATTAGTGCTCTGAGTGGTTAAAGCTCACTGAAGACATGCTTTATGATAGACTACAGTAAGAGTCAGCTACCACAGAGTGAGGCCACATACCAAGACATTTTGACAGGATTTTACTAACCATTTTGGAAAAAAAAAAGTTCATCTATTTTACATTATTTTTTTACATTAAGTATTTTTACAGTATTTTTTTACATTAAGAAAGCAATGCAGGCTGACTATGGCAAATTTCCAACTGCAGGAATCATAAGAGAAAAATAATATATTACCCATAGTTTCACCCCCTAGAGTATTTTCCATTCCGACTTTTATGTATGCCTGTTTTTGAACTTTATAAGAATAACATCATGCTATCTAATACAACTCTTAATTTACTTGTCACACCACCACGTTTTATCTTCCAAATACCACTATTACTACCTGAAATTATTTTATTGATTTCTTTACTGCTATATTGACTTTCTCCAGATAAAATCTACATTTTATAGACAGAATTCTTTTCTCCCTTATGCACTCAAGAAATGAATTAATGAACAAATGTCCAATTAATATCTTTGTAAATATGACCTCAAATACTTGTGTTTTCACATCTTTAAGATTGTACTCATGCTCGGTTACTCAGTCATATCCAACTCTTTGCATGCTGCACCTTACCTAGGTATAGTATTGGATTGTTTTTATTCTATAACACTCTGTTTCTTCTCGTTCTTCATAAGGGAAGAGTGTTTTTGTACTTTAAGACAGAGTTCCTGGTGAACTGATTTTACAAAGGCCTTAGATCAACTTGGCATCCCATATGTTAGAAAATTCTATTACTAAAAGGAAATCAAAATACTGTATCCCCAAAAGAAGACGGAATATTATTAATTAAACAATAACTTTGAGACTAAGTTCTATTTTGCAAAATAATAAAATATCTATGTATAAAATAAAATTGAACATATTATTGTTCCTCAGAAAATCTTAACCAATTTATAGCACGTTTTATTGGGAAGAAATTCATCCAAAACTGCAATGCATATGCCAAGTTTGGCTCTAATGTGTTAAAACTGCTTCAGTATAATGTTTGTGGTCCATCCACATCTAATCTATCCATATGAAATGTGATATTATTATAAAGTGTAATTATTTCCAGAAACCTTAAAATAAGTGTTTCTAATTAAACATTTGTCTCACAATATATTAACTGTAGGTCACTTTATCTGAGAAAAATTAGGCAATATTTTAACTAGATCTTGACAAAAATGCATTAAATCTATTTTTTAAAGTGTTTTATTACCTGTAAGTTTCAGCCTATTTATGATTTTAAAATAGCCAAGTTATAAACCCCTGAAAATTGGAGTTTATAATGGAAATACTGACAGACCCTTAACTTTTAGGATGAATGTGCAGCTGTAATAACATTTGCTGTTGCTGCCTCAGATGTGCTTATTTCAAATATAAAACTGGCTGACCACTTGCTGAAGTATTTTCCCATTTCTAAAATCTTAGAAAATTCATTTCTTGTTTTGGGATCCCCTTTTATCTCAAAAGTTATTATAATAAACAAGATGGAGGCCCTATCCTTCTACTTTCTATTTATACATTATCTCCTTGGTTATCTTGTCTTCTCCCATGGCTGGTTATCACAAAGCTTTCCTGTATATGGCATCTCTACCCACCAGTTAGTTATTCAAGCCAGAAAATTAGAGGTCAGTTTTAACTCATACTACATCTTCACCACATCTAATTGATTGCAAATACTGAGGGTTTTACTGCTAAAATGTGTTTTGAAACCATTTATTTTTAATCCCCAGGGCCATCACTTTAGTTAATGCTACTAAAACCTCAGGCCAAGCTGATTACAATAGCCTCCTAACTTGCATTTCAGGATAATTGATAGTTGGTGGAAGAAAGTTCTTAATATTTATAGAATTTCAGCAAATAAAGCAGTAGAAATGATAAAATTAGAAAATCACCATTTCCCAACCCACAATAAAATAACAGATCTCTGCAATGATTATCTATAGTTGCTAAAACAAGGAGGGAGTGGTTAACAGAATTTTATATTGAAGGAATGAGGCTGACATGATCAGAACTATCAGTTGTACTAATCATTAAAAGTGGGAAAACCAGTTGCTATGTGTCTTAAAACATGATAAAAGCAACAGGAAACATGCTTGCCTAAAATGTTGAATCTGAATCTAGTTAGCCCTCTAGATTTATGGAAAATAAAGGGAATGAAGGAATAAGTTAGCACTGTGAAGAAACAGTCAGACAAATCCTGAATCTAAGAAGTCTACAGAAAAACAACCGCCTGATTTCTCCAACAAATCAATGTCGTATGTAAGGCACTGATGATGGGATGGAGGTGGGGTTGGGATTGTTATGAAATAAGAGTCTTAAAATACATAACAACTGAACACAATATAAGTATTTAACTGGATCTGATTCAAACAAACCATTTTCAAAAATCACATTTGAGGCAATGGGGAAATTCAAATAAGAACTGTATCAAAAATATTAAGAAATTATTATTAACTCCCTAGGTATGAAAATGGTAATGAGGTTATTTCCAAGAAAAGTTCTTACCAGAGAGACATAATGAATATGGGTGAAATGACATGATATATATATATATATTTTTAATACTCAGGAAAATGAAAGGAGAAGCAAAAGAAGAAAGAAGATTGGCGTATTCTGATAAGGGATTTAGCAGGATAATGAGTATATAGGTTTCATTATACTATTTCCTTTATTTTGTGTATATTTGAAATTTTCCCTGAAAGGTCATTTTTACAAAGTCATTTAGGTTCTATAAAAAAGAAAGGTGATGATTCAGCAAAGGTGATCATGATAAAATATACAGATTTGAGATATATTTAAATTAATACGCATTGTTAATTCATTGGAGGAAGAGGTGAAAAATAAAGAGAAATCAATGGTGACTCCTTGGTTTTTGATTTGAGCAACTGGATAAATAATGGTACCAGATCCTGTGGATGAAGGCATGGCAACCCACTCTAGCATTCTTGCCTGGAGAATCCCCATGAACAGAGGAGCCTGGCAGGCTACAGTCCATGGGGTTGCAAAGAGCCAGACACAACTGAGCAATTAAGCACAGCACATAGCACGTAGAGGAGCAAATTTGGGTATGGATTAAAAACCTAATTTAATTTCAGACACTGAGACTTGTAATGGTTTTCTACAGATGCTGTAACAAATTACCACATACTAATACTTAGCATGTTAAAGCAACACAAATGTATCTTCTTACAGTTCTGAAGGTCAGAAGTTCAAAATCAGTCTCACTAAGCTAAAGTCCAGGGCTTCCCTGGTGGTTCAGATGACAAAGAATCTGCTTGCAATGCAGGAGACCCAGGTTCAATCCCTAGGTCCAGAAGATCCCCTAGAGAAGGAAATGGCAACCTTCTCCAGTATTCTTGCCTGGAGAACCCCAAGGACAGAGAAGACTGGCAGGCTACAGTCCATGGGGTCACAAAGAGTTAGACATTTCTAAACGGCTAACATACATAAGCTCAAGTCCGGCCTTCCGAGGTGGCGCTAGTGGTAAAGAACCTGCCTGCTGATGCAGGAGACATAAGACATATGGGTTCGATCCCTGGGCCAGGAAGATACCCTGGAGAAGGAAATGACAACCCACTCCAGTATTCTTGCCTGGAAATCCCACGGACAGAGTAGCCTGATGGGCTACAATTCATGAGGTCACAAAAAAGTCGGACACCCCTGAAGCGACTTAGCAGGCAATCTGAAGTCAAAGGGTCAACAGGACTGGTTCCTCCTCCTCTTCCACACCACCCCCTTTCTCCTCCTCCCCCTCCCTTGTCCTTTTCCTCCTTTTCTTCCTCTCCCTCCCCCCACCCCACCCCTTTCTCCTCCCTCCTCCCCCTCCTCCTGAGTCTTAAGATTAATGTTTCCTGTGTTTGTTTGGCTCATGTGTCAATACCCAAATATTTTCTTTTTAAATCCTAACAACCTTAAATTCAAATATCTACATATCAGGTGCTCAGTTTCTCAGTCATGTCAGACTCTGACCCTATGGACTGTAGCCTCCCAGGCTCCTCTCTCTCCATGGGATTGTTCAGGCAAGAATATTGGAGTCGGTTGCCATTCCCTACACCAGGGGATCTTCCTGACCCAGGGATCCTATTGGGAGATTTCCTTAAAAATCTGGAATTTTGACTTGAATGATCTGGAAATACTGGCCTGTAATTCTCCTTGCTAGCAATCATTTCGGGTGAAGATGAGTAGCAGGTATTTCTGTCTCCAGATCAGACCTCTTTTGTAAGCTATCGACCAAACCTTCAACCGTTTACTAACGTTAATCCATCCATAAAGATTGCTTTTCTGGTTTCCACTATTGCTAAGGAGAAGTCAGAACAAACACTTCTTAATCTTTTGCAGGCAACCTTCTTGCCTTTCTTGAATACTTGGAGGAATTTTTCTTTGCAGGGCATACATGCTGAGCACTAAATCCAGTGACACTCAATTTGTAATGAAAAGATGTATCATCTTTGTCATGATCAGAAAAGATTTCCTGTATCATGATCTCTTTATCATCCCTACCATCAGACTTGTTTCCAAAATAGGAAATATTGTTGGAATTTTTCCAGATTTACTTCACTAACTTTCTAAAACACTGAATCACTCCCTTTGGAAGAATTTTTTAATGTCAACGTATAATGTCTACTTTCAATTTTATTCAGTTTATACTGTTTCTGAAAAATGTTCCATATAGTTTGTGTAATAAGTTTGAAACGAATCCCTAGTCTCAAGTTTCTTGCCTGTTTTATTCACTATGGTATATTTCAGTGGCCTGGACTCTAAGTCTCTTCTTATTCCTACATCTTTCCTGGAAATGTCTTCACTTCATGTTTGATGTATATGTTACATAGTGCATGGTTTATTAAACATCTTAATATTACTTTACAATAAGTTGCTTTATTTACTTCAGATATTCCATTTTCAAAGATAGGGAATATGCCACCTATAAACATTCAATAAAACTAATTATATAGGGAATTTATGAGCAATTTATGGATGGGGTTGTTACCTGAATAAGTACTTGGTGTTAGCAGCCATATAACAGTTGTCTTGTTCCTTTCTCTCTTCTTTAACCTACTAGTCAACAAACAAGAAGATACTTTTAATCCTGTATTTATCCTTAACATTCTAAGAACTCCCAGTTAAATTTTTTTCTTTAATAGGTAGAGTGACTTTTCTAAGGCAATTGTAAGGTATATCAGTCACAGATATCTAGAGAAACAGAACCAACAAGATATGTACTTATAGATCTATCTCTAACTCATCTATCTATTTATCATTTATAGAGAAAGAAAGAGGGAGGGATTCATTTTAAGGAGTTGGCTTAAGCAATTGTGGAGGCTTGGCAAGTCCAAAATCTAATGCGGTAAGCAGATGGGTTGGAGATTCAGGCCAGAGTTGCAGTTCAAATGCAAAGTTAATCCACTGGCAGAATTCCTTCTTGCTAAGGGGGATGTCAATCTTTGTTCTGTTAAGGGTTGCAGGTGATTGGATGAAGCCCGTTCACTTTACAGAAGGTATTTGACTTTAAAAGTCCACCAACTTAAATGTTGTCTTCGTCCAAAGAGCACCTTCACAGAAAACATCCAGAATAAGGTTTAATCAGATATCTGGCCTCTGTGGCCTAGCCAAGATGACACACAAAATTAGCTGTCACAGAAGATACTTTTTATAGGTGTTCATATTTATAAAAGTAGGTGGCATATTTGGGTTATTGGAAAAGAAGATCTATCCTTTGGTGAGTCGTCTGTTTGTTTACTGTTAATGTGAACTGACTGGAATCACAGCTATTTTAAACCAGCATTATCACAACAAATTACAGGAACTGCATATGCTGGAAAAAAAAAAAGTGGGCAGTAAAACATATTGATGAATAGTTATTGACAGCTTTTATCCAGACAAGCATTTGCAAAAACAGCGAGTCCATATTTTTGCAAGAGGCTTTCTTATTGCAAGCCTGCATAGGCCATAGTGTAAGTATCATCTAAGCTCAGGAGAAACATGAGCTGAATATGCAAGTGTTTCTCCAGTGTTCACAGATAGCATCTGGATATTTAAATATCCATATTTTGATACACATATACAGAAAGGGGGATGTATAATTTTGCAGAAAGCATTTGCTTAGGGCACCATAATATTTTTTTATTAAACGCTTACTTTACTTGCTTGGTTTTTTTCCCCAAAAGAATGGAGGAGAATACGTATTTTTCTTCTAGAACTATTTAACTACTACATATTTCTACCTTTATAATGATTTGTTTTCAGTTTTGTTTTGTTTGGGGAGTCACTCCACAGATAATAGAATGTTTGTTAACCATATAACATTCTGCATTTAGCAGCAATACCTTGAAATATTCTAAATTTATTTCATAAATCTACACTCAGGGAGGGATGAACAGTGCTATAACTTGGCACTGCAGAAGTTAAATCACTAATTTCCCATCTATGCAATATAATTATCCTCTAATTGACTGATATAATTTTCTAGTTACTACCAATAGAACCACTACTGGTTCAGACTTATTCACCATTTTTTGCAAAATAACTACCATTTAAAAAATTCATTTCTGTGCACATGCCACTTCACTACTGGTTCAGACTTAGTCACCATTTTTTGCAAAATAACTACCATTAAAAAAAATTCATTTCTGTGCACATGCCACTTTTTGTCCTGAGAAGGTACTCATCCCTCTTTTAAACTCTGTTTAAAACTATCCCTCTTTCCAGAAAGAGAAATCGTGGAGTGATTCTGCCTCTAATAGTTGCAGCTCAGGACCGCTCCTGTAAGCTTACAGGTATGCTATGACATTGTATATGTGTGCAATGGTTATGCACAGAGGTTGGCATGACCACATGCAGCTTTGTGTCCTGAATGAGCATTACTCTTGCTGGGCATTCAGAGTGAAGGTGGGTGTGTCATAAATTTTTTCTTTAAGGCTCAGGAGATTCAACTAATGTAGCCCCTGGGTGCTAAACCTGAGATGCTCTTGTTTGACTGAAAGCTGAGTGGATGGCAGACAAGGACTCAGTCCTTGGGAGGTCCTTGGACATCTTATTCAGTGGTTCTTCATTATGTCCACCCATCAAGTTCTTACTTTTCTTTTCACTTCTTGAGAATTTTACTGTAATTAGTTCCTAAACCTTAAGCATCTCATGTACTGACCACCCCATCTCCAAAACCACAAATGTGTTTCTCACCTCTGAAGTTCCTTCTATGGCCCATGCCCCACGTATTCTGCCCTTCAGTTCAGTTCAGTTCAGTCGCTCAGTCTTGTCCGACTCTTTGCAACCCCATGAATTACAGCACGCCAGGCCTCCCTGTCCATCACCAAACCCCAGAGTTCATTCAAACTCATGTCCATCGAGTCGGGGATGCCATCCAGCCATTTCATCCTCTGTCGTCCCCTTCTCCTCCTGCCCCTAATCCCTCCCAGCATCAGGGTCTTTTCCAATGAGTCAACTCTGTGCATGAGGTGGCCAAAGTATTAGAGTTTCAGCTTCAGCATCAGTCCTTCCAATGAACACCCAGGAGTGATCTCCTTTAGGATGGACTGGTTGGATCTCCTTGCAGTCCAAGTTACTCTCAAGAGTCTACCATTTTAAATAGAAGTACAAGCTTACCTGAAACAGTCCCAGGATAGCAAAGAAAAGGAGGAAAAACTAAAATGTTAACTTTTCATCTTAAAAGAGATTAAGTATTCTTGTTCTCTTACAATGTCTATGTAGGGAAATAAAATGATTTATTAAATGGTGTTTTCTCTGGAATAATCATAAACAAATGCTTCTCCTAAAATGATTTCTTAGAATTCTCCTTGCAGTGCTTAGCTATGATCAGCTTCCTTGGTGCCCTCTTAAATAGAACAGGTTATCTTTTCCTCCTCATCTTTTACCTGGTCAGGCAATGAGATTCTTGCAGAGTTGCTTGTTCTGAGCTCTGGAAGAGACAGTTTCTCTGAGAAAACTGTTTGGGCTGGAGGAAAAGGATGGCATCTCTCACTACAATGATGGAGGAGAGAGATGCAGTCTGCTTTCAATTCCTATTAGACTTACATGCCATTATGAAGGGGCTTCCCAGGTGGTGCTAGTGGTAAAGAACCCGCCTACCAATGCAGGAGACGTAAGAGACACTGGTGGATCCCTGGGCTGGGAAGATCCCCTGGAGAAGGGTATGGCAACCCACTCCACCATTCTTGCCTGGAGAATCCCCACAGACAGAAGAGCCTGGCAGGCTACAGTCCATGCTGTGGCAGAGTCAGATACAACTGAAGCAACTGAGCATGCATGCCATTATGAACGCCAGAGAGACAGAGGGAACGGGAAGTGGGTAGGTACAAATGGAATGAAGGGAGGGAAGAAGAGAGAAAAGAAAGAAAGCAGAATAAAATAAATAATATAAAAACAGGGTAAAATGCTATGTGTTTCAGATTGAAGAATCCCTTCTTTTTCTTTGTGTCAGGAGATCTTATACACTCTGAAGACCTCAGCCACTGCCACTATTCTGATAATTCTCAAATCTCCATTACCAGCCTGTCCAGGACTATGAAGAGCTTGTGGTTTTAACCTGTTTGCAAGATCACAAGTTAGGATACTATTTTCATGGATGCTGGCAGAAGACTTTTGGATCAGAAACAAAAGACCTTATTGCTCACAGCACAGCAAGGTGAGTAAGCTTCATGTTCATGCCAGTCCTCTTTTCCCCCTGAAAATCCATGGGACATTGTTTCAAAGTCTAGATAGATGCTGCAGATGCAGTGGGCTTGCACTACAGCTAAGAGACACAAACTTAGGAAACCCCAAACATTTATAATGAGATGCAAGCAAACCTGACTGACCAAATTGTGCTCCAGGGGGAGATATTTTCTTTATCACACTCTGAAGTAAAAAAGGGAACATTTCATGCAAAGATGGGCTCAATAAAGGACAGAAACAGCATGGACCTAACAGAAGTAGAAATTATCTTAAAGAGGTGGCAAGAATACACAGAAGAATTGTACAAAAAAGATCTTCAAGATCCAGATAACCACGATGCTGTGATCACTCACCTAGAGCCAGACATCCTGGAATGTGAGTCAAGTGGGCCTTAGGAAGCATCACTACCAGCAAAGCTAGTGGAGGTGATGAAATTCCAGGTGAGCTATTTCAAATCCTAAAAGATGATGCTTTTAGGAATCATCCAGTATGCTAGGAAATTTGGAAAACTCAGCAGTGGCCACAGGACTGGAAAAGGTCAGTTTTCATTCCAATCCCAAAGAAAGGCAATGCCAAAGATGTTCAAACTACTGCCCAATTGCATTCAACTCACACGTTAGCAAAGTAATCCTCAAAATTATTTAAGCCAGGCTTCAACAGTATGTGAACCAAGAACTTCCAGATGTTCAATTGGATTTTGAAAAGGTAGAGGAAACAGAGATCGAATCACCAACATCCATTGGATCATAGAAAAAGCAAGAGAATGCCAGAAAAACATCTACTTCTGCTTCATTGACTACACTAAAGCCTTTCATTGTGTGGATCACAACAAACTGTGGAAAATTCTTAAAGAGATGGGAATACCAGACCACCTTACCTGCCTCCTGAGAGAAATCTGTATGCAGGTCAAGAAGCAACAGTTAGAACTGGACATGAAAAAGCAGACTGATTCAAAATTGGGAAGGGAATACGTCCAGGCTGTATATTGTCACCTTACTTATTTAAATTATATGCAGAGTACATCATGTGAAATGCTGGGCTGGATGAAGCACAAGCTGGAATCAAGATTGCCGGGAGAAATATCAATAATCTCAGATATGCAGATGACACCACCGTTACGGCAGAAAGTGAAAAGGAACTAAAAAGCATCTTGATGAAAGTAAAAGAAGAGAGTGAAAAAGTTGGCTTAAAACTCAACATTCAAAAACTGAAGATTATGGCATCTGGTCCCATCACTTCATGGCAAATACATGGGAAAACAATGGAAACTAACAGACTCTATTTTCCTGGGCTCCAAAATCACTGCAGATGGTGACTGCAGCCTTGAAATTAAGTGACACTTGCTCCTTGGAAGACAAGCTATGACCAAACTAGAGACCATACTAAAAAGCAGAGACATTACTTTGCCAACAAAGATCCGTCTAGTCAAAGCTATGGTTTTTCCAGTAGTCATGTATGGATGTGAGAGTTGGACCATAAAGAAAGCTGATGACAAAGAATTGATGCTTTTGAACTGCGGTGTTGGAGAAGAGTCTTAAGAGTCCCTTGGACTACAAAGATATCCAACCAGTCAATCCTAAAGGAAATCAGTCCTGAATATTCATTGGAAGGACTGATGCTGAAGCTGAAACTCCAATCCTTTGGCCACCTGATGTGAAGAACTGACTCATTGGAAAAGACCCTGATGCTGGGAAAGACTGAAGGCAGGATGAGAAAGGGACGACACAAGATGAGATGGTTGGATGGCATCACCAACTCGACGGAGATGAGTTTGAGTAAGCTCCAGGAGTTGGTGATGGACAGAGAAGCCTGGCATGCTGCAGTCCATGTTGTCGCAAAGTCAGAGACAACTGGGAGTGACTGAACTGATACACAAAGTTGAATAAAAATATGCTTTTTATTTCTGGTGTTTTTATATTTCGCTTACATTTACAGACAAAATTTTGGAGAGACTAAACACATATATTCAGACCAGCTATTTTATTAAAACTTTCAAGGGAAGAGGTCATTTATTTTTCAACACCTCCCTTGCCAAAGGGGATATTCTATAAATAATGTTTACTAGCCAACCAGTTACTTTAGTAGCAAACTGACTGCATATATATACATATATATATATGTATATATATGAATTGTGTCGCTGTTTTTAAATTTAGAGCAGGATTACTCAGTCTTGGCACTATTCACATATCCTTGGCTGCATAATTCCTTGTTGTGGGGGGCCATCCTAAACACTGTAGGATTTTTAGCCACAGTTCTGGTTTCTACCACTAGGTCTCATTAGTATCTCCCCAATCCAGTTTTGACAACCAACATTGCCTCCAGATATTGCCAAATTCCCCTGAGAGACAAAAATCCCCCTGGTTTGTGATTCACTGATTTAGTGCCAGTGCTTGACACTTTTTATCTCAAAAAAAGAATTCAAATGGAGTGAAAGTTGTGCACAAATTTCTCTAAAGCTAATATTTAAGAATTACTAGAAAAGTACATTCCAGCAAGAAAACAGGCCACTGTAGTAAAAATGGGATAAGATGCCTCACAGAACATACATATTAATGAATGAAATATTATTTGTTATATAGAACAAAACCAGTGAACAGTATGATGCTTCAAAAACTGTTCTGTGGTAAACCGCATGAACCATATCAACCTTGATTGTGTTTCTTGAACCCATAGAAAAGATTTATACCTTCTCCCCTTTTATAGAGTAATCTAGGCATATATCTAGAATATTGTTTTTTCCTTATTTAGAAGATTGTTTTTTCTAGCTCTTAAAATTCTTATGGCATTTTTATTGCCATAATCAATGTTTATTTATTGTAATGCTAATAAATGTTTGTGAGTTCGGTTGATCTTTTCCAGCAGGATGGTTCAAAAATAATTTTAACAATTGAAGTTTGCAAAGAGATTGTCATCATATTGTCCATTTTTTCTTGGTATTTTGAAAAAATGTTTTTAAATTTGCTGTGATATTACACCCTAGAAAGTGACTTGAGTGTTCTGCAATAGCAGCTTTTCATTTGGGTTATGAGTATTAGTATTCACTTACAGCATTAACTCTAGTAGTTTCAAATATGCCATTATGAGCCATTTGGAATTTTAAAAGCATTCATAAATAAATGCATGGTAGAGAGTTCCAATTGGTTGGATAAGTAATGTACACTTAAAAAATTAAAATGATATCAAAATGCATATACACATTGATTAAATAGAGTAAGTGTATTTTGAGTCATTGAAATACATTCTTCATCATACTGAGTGAAGCTTTCAGAATTGTTGCTTTTACATTGTAACAAATAGCAAATAGTACCCTAGAATAGCAAATGCCAGTAATAAAAGTGAAGATTTTAAATAGAAAAAAAATGTTAGTTTACTAATTTCATGAAGAGTGGAAATCTAAAACCTATTGCCATTTGGTTCTTAAGAAGCCTTATTGGACATTGAAGCAAAAATTATACAAAGGAATCAGAAATTTTTATTACTTTTTATTCATCATGCATAATATGTGAAAAGAATTAAATTAGGCCACATAGACTGAAAATTAATTTAGTATGGCTACTATGGCTCCTATATTTTAAATTTCTTATATATTAAGAGACATTATAAAAGAAGAAATAGCAAATACATATATTTTCCAAAAAATTTCAACCCACCTCCCCTCCTCCCACAATTCAACAACCCTGAAGTCTGTGACAATCACTCTGCTACCTCTCCTTGCCAAGATTTCCATTGTCCCTTTCAGAGTATGTAAATGCTTTACTTCTGTGCCAAGTGTGACCATGGAAATCTGTGTCAGGCCTCCTAACCTCCTAGGCACACATGCAGCCTCCATCATTTGAGCTCCTGCCTGGCTCTGGTGTACTAGTGAAAATGAAAAACAGAACTCCTTTAAGGTATAGCGATTCCTGTGCTCTCCTAGGCTCAGAGTCTAGCCTCCTTCACCATCCTTTTACATGCTCACTTCCATTTCCTCCCCTTCCAGAGCAGCCCCATCTCGTTCTCTAACAAAAGTTTTAAGATGACTTCAGATAAGAGTAGCTATTAATTATCACCAAGACAAGAGAAGGAAGAACCAGGAGGTTTAACTCCTCTTCCATTCTTTCTATTCTCTTCTAACAGTGAGAATAAATCAATATTTTAAGCTTATAAATTATATACATTTCCTCTACCCATATTTCTTTGTTCCTCACAAAACCCTGTAATACATGCTGCCATTTCACAGATATAGAATGACACTGAGAAAGTCTAGTTATCTTGCCCAAGGTCACAAAACTAGAAGAGGCAGAATTGAGACTGAAGCCCAACTCTGTGTGACTCAAGGCCCCCAAACTCTATAAGTGGAGAAGTCAAAGAAAAACAAGGTGCTATTACTGGGTTTAACTGCAGATAACTATAGAACAATGATTTCAATCTAGTGTTTGGTGTCTATGGTAGGTAGACTCATAGCCCCACGAAGATGCCTACATCCTAATTTCCTGAGCCTGTCAATATGTTAGGTGACAGGGCAAAAGGGAATTAAGGTTGCCAAGAGAATTAAGGTTACTAAGCAGCTCACCTGAGATAGGAAGATTATCCTGGGTTATCCAAGAAGGCCCCCTGAAATTGTAATAAGAGTCCTTAAACAAAGGAGACAGAAAAGTGAGCATCAATCATGTGATGTGAGAAGAATTTAACTGGCCACTGCTGGCTCTGATGATGGGGTAATAGTAATGTTAGTCGCGTCCAGCTCTTTGCATCCCCATGGACTGTAGCCCACCAGGCTCCACTGTCCATGGGATTCTCCAGGCAAGAATACTGGAGTGGGTTGCCATTCCCTTCACCAGGGCATCTTCTTGACCCAGGGATCAAACCTGGATCTCCTGCATTGCAGGCAGATTCTTTACTGTATGAGCTACAGGGAAGTCCCATGATGGTGGAAGGGGCCAACAAACCAAGAAATTCAGGTAACCTTTGTGCTCAGTCGTTCAGTTGTGTCTGACTCTGTGACCCCATGGACTGTAGCCCACCAGGCTCTTCTGTCCGTGGGATTTACCAGGCAAGAGTACTGGAGTGGGTTTCCATTTTCTCCTCCAGGAGATCTTCTGGACCCAGGGATTGAACCTGCATATCTTGGGGCTCCAACATTGGCAGGCATATTCTTTACCACTGAGCCAGTTGGGAAGCCTTTAGAATCTAGAAAAGACAAGAAAACAGAAGCTCCATCAGTTTCTAGAAAGGAATTCAGTTACGCCGAATCTTTTATTTTGGCCTAGTGAAATCTACACTTCTAAACTCTGAAACTGGAATTTAATGCATTTATGCTGTTTTTAACCACTAAGTTTGTAATATCTTGTTATAGCAGTCATAGAAAGATATTATAAGATCTGTATCAATTTTATATTTTTAAAACATTCAACCAGTCCATTCTGAAGATCAGCCCTGGGATTTCTTTGGAAGGAATGATGCTAAAGCTGAAACTCCAGTACTTTGGCCACCTCATGCAAAGAGTTGACTCATTGGAAAAGACTCTGATGCTGGGAGGGATTTGGGGCAGGAGGAGAAGGGGACGACAGAGGATGAGATAGCTGGATGGCATCACTGACTCGATGGACGTGAGTCTGAGTGAACTCTGGGAGTTGGTGATGGACAGGGACGCCTGGTGTGCTGCGATTCATGGGGTCGCAAAGAGTTGGACATGACTGAATGACTGAACTGAACTGAACTGAACCACAATTAAACAATAAACCAGAAAAAGATCAAAGAAATCAGCATTCCATTATTACTAAGAAAGTCTCAGCCCAAAGATATATTGAAAACCATAAATTCAAAGTTTCCAAAGGTTTTTTTTCCCTTATAGTTACCAGGCATATAATTATTCAGTAAACATTTACAGGGCAGCTGTTATTAACTTGGTGTTGAAGAGATGGTGGGAGGCAAAATAGACCAAGTTTCTGTCCCTCATAGATTTATGAACAGAATAGACTCAAGAACTGATTCATTGGGTGTTCACTTTATATCCAAATTGGTCAAGTAGAGTTACAAGAAGTTCACAGTCAAGTCAACAGTGGATCAAGGCTAGATGATGGGGAGTCAGGGTCAGCCAGAGCCTCTCTTCTGCTTCACCCCTGTTGACTGCAGAGCACAGCCATGCTCTTGTTTTCTCTTTTCCTGAATCATTGTCCAGTCTCTCCGTTCATTCTCAAAACTCACCGTACAGGGGATTTGGCCCTGACAGCCTCTCCTTTTCCTTACTGCCTCAATTTTATTTAAATATTTTTACCAATAATCACTGAGGGGAAAAAAAGGCATTTGCAATAGCATCAACAACAAAAGTTAGAGATAAATTTTCAAGTTTACAATGTTCTTACCTCAGAGGCTTTGACTCATTTTCTGTAACTGAAAGCATTCCCCTGCTTTTTTCTGAGAGATGTCCAGACAGTAACTGGAGGTATAATTAAGGCCTAAATATGGATTTGAGGTAGAACAAAAGCTACCCCCTTGACCTCAAGTGGGCATTTGCGTTTCTGAGGTTGTCCCATAAGATGACACCCAACTCACTAGGGTGCCCAATAATTACATCCTTTGGGCATTTCCCCTGTACCACACATCAATTAAAGGGCAATTCTAGGAGACCTATGTCAATAAAACTGTTTTTCAAATTTATTTTGATGACAATCAGAGGATGAGGTAGATTTCAATTTGTGATCATGGGCACTCATAGTTGAAACACGAGTTTCATAAAAAAAATGTATCTTTTATACTGAACTATGAACTCTGATTCTTTTTAAATTCTATCTCTTCTTCTTTTTTGAATGCTGTCTGAATCACAACCTGAAGTTTTCAAAATGCTGCAATGAGCTATCATGGGGAATTTGTTACACAATGTGACGGGCATAGCTATCACAATCAGAAACTCTGGAAATGAGTCTTGGCTCCAACTCCTTCATAGCTGGGTGAGTTCATTCTAGTTACTTAATGTCTCTGATTGTGCTTCCTGTTATCTAGTTTGTGGCAGTTAATATTTCAGAAGAGAGTGGCTGTGTCCCAAGGATTAAATCATGTAATGTACAATATTAGCTCCATGATGGCACAGTTGCCATGTACTTTGTTCACCGATGTGTACAGTGGTGTACTCAAGTCAGCTCTCAGAAGTTCACAAGAGATAATTCTGTACTTTCTCCCCAACTCTTCATTCAGTGACATCCTGTGGCTAATTTGAAATCAGCCATCATGGGAGAATTTATACAGAGAAAGTGGTGAATACTACACCTCAACCCGTTCTCCACCCCAGCCATTATTAAACATATACTAGCACACTCCTCCGTGTATTCTGAGCACCTAAAATAGTGCCTGACCCAGTGGCTCTTAGTAAATATTCATCAAATGATGAAACAGATAGATGAATATAAAACATTTCATAACAACAACTAATAGCACAATCAGGAAAGTG
This sequence comes from Bison bison bison, assembly GCF_000754665.1. Classification (NCBI taxonomy): domain Eukaryota; kingdom Metazoa; phylum Chordata; class Mammalia; order Artiodactyla; family Bovidae; genus Bison; species Bison bison. Next base: position 13,617,278 of record NW_011495072.1, on the reverse strand, counting down.
AAAGTGTTGGCCGCTCGGTCATGTCCCACTCTATGGGACCCCATGGACTGTAGCCTGCCAGGCTCCTCTGTCCATGGAACCCAAGGATCAAACCCAGGTCTCCCAAATGGCAGGCAGATTCTTTACTGTCTGAGTCACCAGGGAAGTCCCAAAGCACATGTTAACAGAATGTGCCTCAGGGACTGCTTTGTTGAAAGCAGAGATACCTAAGGATTTGCCTTTAAGGAAGATCTTGCCAATAAAAGAAATTGTGTGGAAGGGTCTTATTCCCTGCTCTGTCATAGTATAACCAACGAGTTGAATGGTTAAGACATTATGATTTCCTTTAGAGCTTTCCCCTCCATTCTCACCTTTATCTCAGCTGCAAGTGACTGATTTCTAAAATGTCAAAAATCAAATTATGATGCATAGCAGACAAATTCTATATATAATTTGTATACGTTTTCTTCCAATAGTGATGATGAAGAGGTGGGAAGTTTGCCACCCAGTGTTAACACTTTGAGAATGATGGAGAAATAAAGACCATTTCCTTTAAGCAATGTACATTTTATGATTAAAAAATAAAACAGAAAATAACAACAAAGCATATTATCACCTTCTCCAAGAACTTCTATAAATCTCCAGGAAAAGAGTGGGTATCCCTCTCTTACAGACTTCCATGGTATAATGTATGGGCTCAAGTGTATATTCTGTATATTTATCATATACAGCATAGTATGCTGCTGCTGCTGCTGCTGCAGCTAAGTCGCATCAGTCATGTCCGACTCTTCATGACCCCATGGACTGCAGCCTACCAGACTTCTCCGTCCATGGGATTTTCCAGGCAAGAGTACTGGAGTGGGGTGCCATTGCCTTCTCCGACAGCATAGTATAATTGCCTATAATTATTTGTCTTCCCCAACTTGAGTAACTGAAGTTTAATGACTTTTTTTGTTTATAATCTGACACCCAGAATAATTATTCTGCCTTCCAGAATGTATGGCAAAAAATATAAGTTAATAATGTTTAATATATACATTCATGGGTTAATGAATAGTTTTTTATATCGCTTAGTTTTTTTTCTCTTAAAGATAAACTCAAGATTTTGGAAAAATTAAGCAACTAACGACAACAACAACAAAAAGATAATGAATGAAGCTTAATTTTTGAGACCAAACCAGTGTTCACTGCTCTTCAGATGTAATGATGAGATGCCTAATGGACACTCACTATTCAGTGTTTGTTCCAAGGTGGGAGGGAGGACAGGATTCCACGTGTAAGCTAACTCTGGGAGAAAATTCAAAGCCAAATGAGTAGAAATGGTAATCTCTTCAATATTTATTTCATAGCCAGTACTTCTACTAAACAGACACTTCGTTGAGTTGCTTTAGACTCTACTGAAGCACTGGTCTTCCCTGGTGGCTCAGTCAGTGAAGAATCCACCTGCAATGCAGGAGACCCTGCTTCGATTCCTGGGTGGAGAAGATCCCCTGGAGAAGGAAATGGCAACCCACTCCAGTTTTCTTGCCTGGTAAATCCCATGGACAGAGGAACTTGGAGGGCTACAGTCCATGGGGCTGCAGAGAGTCGGACAAGACTTAGCGACTAAACCACCACACCATGACCACTGAAGAATTATGTCTACTACTTAAATCTCAAGGAACCAGTAATATTTGACTATATCTCATTTGGGAACCAGTTATACCTATCTTTATTGTTTGAATACATTTCATTCAAGGATTGTTTATACCCATTTATATTTAAACATGATTGGATATGATCAATAGAAAGTTCAACCATGTATATTCTCACCAACATATAGTTGAAATGATACATTCAGAGATCAAAATGCAAAACGAATAACTAAACAAAACATAACACTAAATTTCACACAGCTGAACTGGTTTACTTGCCCCAGCATTTGCTTGAATAGATGTTTAAAAAAAGGCATAATTTTCTGTGCCCCTTGGTTTCTGCCAAATCATAGCAGCCAATAGTCACAGTAAATCAATGCATATTCTTTCCCTAAGTCCCTTAGGTGCTGTTGAATTGTAATAAATGCAACTCTCCACTTCAGTGAGCTGGGCTGTGGTCCAAGAGAAAAGAAAATCTTGAATTTAGAATCTTGGCTTATCCACTGCTTAGCAAGACGTTCCAAATTTTAATGAAGATTCAACTAACCAATACATGTAAATAATGAAACCTAACTTGTTTTCACTGGACAAGATACACCATACTAAGTTTGGGAAAGAATTGTTTTTTGTCTTGTTAGAGCTCAGGCTGTTGTGCCATGACGTGGACACGCCTTTTATCATTCATCACAATACTATGTGTCTTTGAATAGGTATTTCCTATTGCTGCTATGGTGATTTTTAAATGTTTAAATTCCAGATTCAGTAATATTTGTGTAATAATTATGAACTTAGGAAATATAATATACTCTCTGGTACAGTTATATCCCCATCAGATAGCAGAATCTATAGATCACTTGGGAACATGGACAGGGCATTCCATAAATAGGCACAAGGTTTCTTTTTTGCTGCTATTATTGTTCTAAGAGTTTTGTTTTTTTTTTTAATACACTAACAATTTTTATCAGAGATTTTTATAGAAATCGATTTTTAGTTTTCATTCATTTGAAATAATACTTTTGGACTTAAGAAATATTTTATGAGACTTAGAAGTTTAATTATTATCTTAAAATTATAGTTCACATTCATAGAGATAATTAAACAGTAAATGCTTCATCATAAAGCTCCCTATAATTTTTCCTATAAAAAAGGATTTTATCTCTTTGTGTTGAATGAGTAAGACAACTGATACAAAATTTAATTAAATTTTAAAACATGCTAGATATGTAGGGGTGGGAATGGTTGCAAGGGAAGGTAAGAACTGGATGTCAGTCCATGAAACTAGACTCTTTTCCAGTTTCATAACACTATGCACTGAGATTTATTTTAGCAGATAAAAAGAAAAAAGAATGGAGCCCATTTATTCAGTGATTGTCTCTGAGTCTTAGCAGCTATCACGGACAGAGTTAAAATATTCTAAAGAGCAAGAATTGGGGGTTATTTTTTTCTTCCCCTAGAATCTCTCATTTACCCATTTTTTGAATATTGATTGGGTGTCTGCCACTCTTTTCAACACTGACAAGGCTCTGATGGACTGTGTTTTCCGGCAATGGCAGCAGCACTCTCCCATTGCACAGGTGCTCCTCCAAAGTGACCTGACCATTGCTCTATCAGCAGGTGGAGTCTAATTCTTCCCTTCAGTTGGGCTGGTCTTAGAACTCATAACCAACAGAAGGCAGTTGAAATGAAATTGCATGGATTTGAGGCCAATTCACCTCATATGTCTTCAGCCTAGTTCCCTTGAAATTCTTGCTCTCAGGGAAGCCAGCCAATGTGTAAGAAGTCTGACTACCTTGAGGAACCTGGTGGTGACACTGTGCATAGGCCCTCACTCAATGGAGTTCAGTTTCCTGCCATTCTCACCAAAACAGCAGATGGTAAATGAAGCTGTTTGAGTTCTCCAGACCAGCTGTTCTTAGTCAATGCTACAAGGAGTAGAAAACCATCCAGACATATCCTGCTTAGATTTCTGACCTACACAATTATAACATAATAAAATGGTTGTTAGTGTAAGCCACTAGGTTTAGGGACTGCTATGCACCAATATTTTATATAACTAAAATAATAATAATAATGGCTAACATCTACTGAGTTCTTCTTGGGCCTTAGGCACTTCTTTAATCCTCAGGTAAGTATTAACATTATCTCCATTTTCTACAGAAGCCAAAATAAACCAGCTTAAGATCAGAGATCTTGGAAGAGATGAATCTGCAATTAAAATGTGAGGCCTTCATTGTGAGCTGCATCCCCTGCCCTCAGTTCAGTTCAGTCGCTCAGTCGTGTCCTACTCTTTGCGACCCCATGAATTGCAGCACATCAGGCCTCCCTGTCCATCACCAACTCCCGGAGTTCACCCAAACCCATGTCCATTGAGTTAGTGATGCCATCCAACCATTTCATCCTCCGTCGTCCCCTTCTCCTCCTGCCCTCAATTTTTCCCAGCATCAGGGTCTTTTCAAATGAGTCAGCTCTTTGAATCAGGTGGCCAAAGTATTAGAGTTTCAGCTTCAGCATCAGTCCTTCCAATGAACACCCAGGACTGATCTCCTTTAAGATGGACTGGTTGGATCTCCTTGCAGTCCAAGGGACTCTCAAGAGTCTTCTCCAACACCACAGTTCAAAAGCATCAATTCTTTGGTGCTCCGCTTTCTTTCTAGTCCAACTCTCACATCCATACATGACTACTGGAAAAACCATAGCCTTGACTAGACGGACCTTTGTTGACAAAGTAACGTCTCTGGTTTTTAATATGCTGTCTAGATTGGTCATAACTTTCCTTGCAAGGAGTAAGTGTCTTTTAATTTCATAGCCTGCCTTCAAGGAGCTCATAATTCAGTGGAGAAATAGACTTATGAAAAATTACAGTAAAATATGACAAGTATCATAATATAGGCTTTATGAGATGCCATGAGAATTTAGAAGAGAGAGAATATAATTTTTTTTAAGAGTGAGGAAGAGATGAGGAAGAAGGGAAAGGATTCACAAACACTTTTAAGAGGAAGCAGAATTTGATCATGTACAGATCTGGTGTTTGTGAGAGAAGAACCCTGGGTTTCTTTTCTTCTTTCTTCTCTCCCTCTCTCTTTCTCTCTCTCTATGGCAGATAAATACAGCTGAAATAAGAAAAAGTAAAGGTATATAATAAAAAATTTGAGGAGGCAAGTCGAGAGTTAACATAGGCTATTTCATTCCATGCTAAAGCTTTTGTATTTTTTTCCTATATATGATAAGGAATCATTGGAGAAATTTTTATGAGGGAAGTAGCAAAAGTAAACTTGCATTTTACAGTATAATTCTTTTTTTAAATTAAAAAATTTTTAAATTGAAGGATAATTGCTTTATAGAATTTTGTTGCTGTCAAACTTCAACATGAATCAGCCATCAGATCAGATCAGATCAGTCACTCAGTCGTGTCCGACTCTTTGCAACCCCATGAATTGCAGCACGCCAGGCCTCCCTGTCCATCACCAACTCCTGGAGTTCACTCAGACTCACGTCCATCGAGTCAGTGATGCCATCCAGCCATCTCATC
>NW_011495072.1:13598695-13612036 GCF_000754665.1 Bison bison bison | reverse complement strand
GAGTTCACTCAGACTCACGTCCATCGAGTCAGTGATGCCATCCAGCCATCTCATCCTCTGTCGTCCCCTTCTCCTCCTGCCCCCAATCCCTCCCAGCATCAGAGTCTTTTCCAATGAGTCAACTCTTCTCATGAGGTGGCCAAAGTACTGGAGTTTCAGCTTTAGCATCATTCCTTCCAAAGAAATCCCAGGGCTGATCTCCTTCAGAATGGACTGGTTGGATCTCCTTGTAGTCCAAGGGACTCTCAAGAGTCTTCTCCAACACCACAGTTCAAAAGCATCAATTCTTCGGTGCTCAGCCTTCTTCACAGTCCAACTCTCACATCCATACATGACCACAGGAAAAACCATAGCCTTGACTAGATGGACCTTTGTTGGCAAAGTAATGTCTCTGCTTTTGAACATGCTATCTAGGTTGGTCATAACTTTCCTTCCATAGGTATACATATATCCCCTCCTTTTTGAACCTTCCACTTCCCTACCCATCCCACCCCACTAGGTTGATACAGAGCCCCTGTTTGAGTTTCCTGAGCCATACAGAAATTCCCATTGGCTGTCTCTTTTATATATGGTAATGTAAGTTTCCTTGTTACTCTTCCCATACGTCTCACCCTCTCCTCCTCTCTCCCCATGTCCATAAGTCTATTCTCTATGTCTGTTTCTCCATTGCTGCCCTGTAAATAAAGTCTTCAGTACCGTTTTTCAAGATTCCATATATGTGCATTAGAATATGATATTTATCTTTCTCTTTCTGACTCACTTCACTCTGTATACTAGGTTCTAGGTTCATCCACCTCATCAGAACTGACTCAAATGCATTTCTTCTTGTGGCTGATAATATTCTATTGTGTATTTGTACCATAACGTCTTGATCCATTCATCTGTTGATGGACATCTGGGTGGTTTCCATGTCCTAGCTATTGTAAATAGTGACGCAGTGAACAATGGGATACATGTGTCTATCAATTTTGGTTTCCTCAGGGTATATGCCTAGGAGTGGGGTTGCTGGGATATATGGTGGTTTTATTCCTAGTTTTTTAAGGAATCTCCATACCATTTTCCATAATGGCTGTGTCAATTTACATTCCCACCAAAAGTGCAAGAGCATTGCCTTTTCTCCACACCCTCTGCAGCATTTACTGTTTGTAGACTCTTTGATGATGGTCATTCTGACCAGTGTGTGGTGACGTCTCATTATGGTTTTGATTTAAATTTCTCTAATAATGAGCAATGTTGAGCATCTTTTCATGTGTTTGTTAGCTGTCTGTATGTCTTCTTTGGAGAACTGTCTGTTTAGGTCTTTTCCCCACTTTTTGATTGGGTTGTTTTTCTTGTATTGAGTTGTATGAGCTGCTTGTCTATTTTGGAAATTAATCCTTTGTCAGTTGTTTCATTTGCTATTATTTTCTCCCATTCTGTGGCTTGTCTTTTCACCTTGCTTATAGTTTCCTTTGCTGTGCCAAAGCTTTTAAGTTTAATCAGGTCCCACTTGTTTACTTTTGTTTTCATTTCCGTTACTCTTGGAGGTAGGTCATAGAGGATCTTACTTTGATTTATATCATCAAGTGTTCTGCCTATGTTTTCCTCTAAGAGTTTTATAGTTTCTGGTCTTAAATTTAGGTCTTTAATCCATTTTGAGTTTATCTTTGTGTATGGAGTTAGGAAGTGTTCTAATTTCATTCTTTTACATGTAGCTGTCCAGTTTTCCCAGCGCCATTTATTGAAAAGGCTGTCTTTTCCCCATTACAGTATAATTATGGTTGCAGTGTGAAAGATGAATTGGATGGAATTTAGAAGTAGGTACTCAAATATATATTTTATATGAAATAATAATGGATTAATTTATTTTTAAGAATTTTTATTGGAGCTGAGTAGCTTTACAATGTTGTGTTAGAAAGAGAAAACAAATATTGTATATTGTGGCATATATGTGAATCTAGAAAAATGGTGTAGATGATCTTATTTGCAAAACAGAATTAGAGATACAGATGTAAAGAACAAATGTGTGGACACCAAGTGGGGAAAGGGGGCTAGGATGAATTGGGAGATTAGGATCAACATATGTGTACTGTTGATACTATGTATAAATTGATTAATTTAAATTATAACTTTGTTTTCCCCTTTCTTTCTCTACTTTCTTAGGCAGTTTGCCTTATTATTTACAACAAAACAATGCAGAATATGCAAGATAAAACATAACAGTCACTAATAGTTATTGAACATTTATTATGCATGTTATCGTTTAACCCTAACAATAAACTACCACGGAAGTACTACTATTATCTCCTTTTTATGGAGGAAGGAACTGAAGCAGAGCTTGTCCAGACTATAGGCCTATTTGATAGCAAATCTGGAATTCAAACTAAGGCAGTCCTGTTCCCACTGATCTACAAGTTCTGAAGCAGAGTTCAGTGATGGCAGATCCTGAAGCAGAGATTTTCACCCTAATTTAGTAATAGATGAATATGGAGTCATTGATAGTGCACAAAAACACAAAGGGAAGGGAACTTAGCCGAAACAGAAGTTAAGGAAAGGCTTTCTGGAGATTATTATACATGAATGAGTTTCAGAAGATGAATTTCTTTCTTCAGTCATTCATTTGTTCATCAAATATTTTAGAGTGCTTATAGTGCCAGACAGCCTGCCAAGAAAAGATAATTATTTTTCCTCCTTGCAAAACAGGTTGAAACATGGAGAGTTCGCAACAAACAATGACAAGTGTAACGAGTGTTATGAAAGGAGAAGCACAAGGTTCTATGTAAACACCTCAAAAAGGGATCTTTACCTAATCTGGGAAGGTTAAGTTTAACCAAGTGCCAAAGGGCACATAAGAGTTGTTCAAGTGAAGTGGGAGAACATTACATAGGAAAAGTATTCCAGGCAGACCCGAAACCATGATGGCAGGCAGACAGGTGGGAGAGCACAAGGACTGAAAGCCACTGAGCCTGACAACACGGAGAGTGATGAGCATGTAGGCAGGGCTCAATCCACGAAGTTTCTTGGTATTATGGAGACCTTGATACCATTCGAAGGCATTTAAACATTTGAACTGGGACTCATGAAATTCACTGTGGCCATGGTGTGCAGACTGAATTAAAAGATGGCAAGAATAGAAGAATTGATGCTTTTGAACTGTGGTGTTGGAGAAGACTCTTGAGAGTCCCTTGGACTGCAAGGAGATCCAACTAGTTCATCCTAAAGGAGATCAGTCCTGAATATTCATTGGAAGGACTGATGCTGAAGCTGAAACTCCAGTACTTTGGCCACTTGATGGGAAGAATTGACTCACTGGAAAAGACCCTGATGCTGGGAAAGATTGAAGGCAGGAGGGGAAGGGGACGACAGAGGATGAGATGGTCAGATGGCGTCACCGACTCAATGGACATGAGTTTGAGTAAACTCTAGGAGTTGCTGATGGACAGGGAGTCCTGGTGTGCTGCAGTCCATGGGGTTGCAAAGAGTCAGACATGACTGAACAACTGAACTGACCTAAATTGAAGAATAGAAGTGTTCAAAGAGCGGAGAACGTGGATATATTTAAATATACCTTGGAAATATAATTGGTAAGTGTGATGATTAATTACATATCAAGATTGGAAAAGGAAAGAGTGATTTAAAGGACAGCTCATTCATTTACAGATTGTATGTATGATTGGAGACATGGTTGTACCAACTTGGAACATCACAGAAAATGAAAACTAGTGGTAAGGGAGAGGGATTTGTGGGTAAGAGTAGGGGACTGGAGAGATCTGGTTCAACCTGGACCAGCTGAGTTTGAGGTTTCCGTGTACTAGCTAAGGTGAGAGCTAATATTTAGTTGGATATATGGAGTTAGATATCATCACCAACTCAATGGACATGAATCTGAGCAAACTCCGGGAGATAGTGACGGACAGGGGCTGCAGTCCACAAGGTCACAAAGAGTCAGACGGGACTTTGTGACTGAACAACAAGAACAATGGAGTTAGGGATGATGTCTGGAATGAAGATATAGATTTGAAAATTTCTGGCAAATAGATATGTGGTAAATGAATCCATGAAATTAAATAGGGAGGGAAAGTAGAATGACAAGAGAAGAATAGAACATTGCCAAGTTGAATGTTATCAGAAAAAGGAGACAGAGGAATTTCTCTGAGAGTTAGAAACTGAACTAGATAGTATTATAGAGTGTTTTGAGCTGAAAGAAGTGGTTCATAATGCCATTTTGCTGACTTGAGAAAATGTAGAGCTAAGAATTAAAAGTTTTTAAATTGGCCGTATAGTGTGACATTCCTTTCAGGTGGAATATTAAGGTGGAATGTTCCCACAGTCGGAAGAGAATCTCTGAAGAGATTTGGCTGTGAAGTATATGACAGTAATTAAGGTGAGATATGGCTTTAAGGAGGTATTTTATTGTTTATTGTTTGCTTTTATTTTCTTTTTTTTTGTTTTCCAGTGGCAGATTCCAGGTGGTATCTAGGCAAGTGTCAGAGTTCACAGAGTAGAGAAAAGTGAGCACTCGTGTGTCAAGTTCTGTCCCCTTCACCAACACCAAAAGGGAGTTGTTTCAAAGTGTGAGATCAAAGAGATAAAAGAGATCACAAAGATCAAAATTTACTTAGAAAGTAAGAACATGACCAGAAAATATATTGCTGCAATAATTTTGAGAACTCTTTCCCTGAGTTACTTTTTTTTTCATTACTTCAAATAAATCTGTGGTCATTTTGTACAACCATTAATTCTTTCTGTGAGAGCTGTGGTTCTTAATGTGGTTAATAGCTCTAATTTTTGTTTTGAGTAGATGTCAGTTCAACAGTATGTACATTAAGTGTCCCCAATGAAAGTACATTTTCAAGTCTGTATCTCCCACATGTCTAAGTTCATGTCCACATTGTAAATAAGAATTTGACTTCTAAAAATAATGACGGACTACTGCTCCCTAAAAATACTAAGAACACAGGCTGCCTGCTCCCTATATTGAAATTCAATGCTTGATATATCCTAGAAGAGATATAAGGTTTCTCACTGGAAAATTAATAACAAAAAGTAGTCCCTAGGTAGATCATTATTGGCCCCTTCCTAACTGTGAAACAGGGGAAAGTATCTGTGGCCAACACCAAGAATGACAGAGGCAAAACAGAGTTCAAACCCACACGTGGTTTTGGAGGACATGACAACAAATGTAGGCAGATTTTCTATTTCCTGGGCATTTCTTTCATCCACAGTTTTTCCCTTCTTTTACCCCTACAAAATCAGAGGGGTTCTGGTAAGGTTGGTGCAAACATTAGGCAACATTTGTCCATTTGTTGAAAGAATGGATCCTTAAATATGATATACTTACACTATGAAATACCATGCAACAGTCAGAAGCAATGAATTAGAAATACATTCATAAACTGAATGGATGTAAGCATATTTCTTCCTTTTAAGAAGTGTGAGAAACCTCAAAAGAATGATAATCTATAATACAGTATTATTTACACAAAATTCTTTTTCAAAAATTCAAAATAATATTCCATCAGATAACTGCTGCTGCTGCTGCGGCTAAGTCGCTTCAGTCATGTTCGACTCTGTGCAACCCCACAGACGGCAGCCCACCAGGCTCCTCCGTCCCTAGGATTCTCCAGGCAACTAAAATATACAAATGTACATACTTTAAACAAAATAGAATGCTTTGGGTATAGGAGGGGACAAGAGAGGAAAAAGACTAGTGATTGTTGAAGAAAGGGATAAGTGATTAAAATAAAATGAGGACCAAGGATAGTGTGCCATGAACCTAGACCTGTGATTAAAACAATTTTCTGTACCACTATCCAAAAAAGATTATAGACAGTATAGCTGAAAACAAATGTAGCAGTAGTATTATAAAATGCAAGTGGGTTTATAATTCATGTGATTTGCAGAGTGAAAATGACCCAAATATAAATTTATAAGGAGGTAGGCTTTTTGCTATTGAGTGATTTCAGATGAAGAACAAAATCAGCAGCCATTTCCCCAGGCTACTATCAATTCATCAAACTCTTTCCAGTAGTTCCAAAGGCACATAGTGAAAAGGATCATCGAGGGTACAATATAAGATATTGAATGAAATGACCCTTTGGTGAAAGAACAGGAAATGCGGGAGAAGGGTTAAAAAAATCTCAGTAGGCTAGTAAAAACCTCAAGAGATTGATCAGTTTTGTCAAGCTAGTTTTGAGGTTGCTTTCATATATTGTAAAATATTTTTGAGAGAAAAAGACCTAAAGACAGTGCCAATTAATAAATACAGAAAATCTATATACTGGAAAATCTTACTAAATTAATATTTTATGCTTTGTTAAATGTCAATCTTGACCCAAATGATGCCATGACTTTGAGTAGAACAAAAGAAGGTTAAAAACGCCTTTCACATGAAAGTTTTATATTCTGACAGCACAAAGGAATGAAATACTTTCTCATCTGAAATAGCAGTTGTCTGGGAGGTTCTTTTATTCTTTCATTGGCACATAGTAAATTGAGTCTTTTCAACAGTAATGCAATTGGGAACTTTAAAGATAATTAAGAAACATAAAATATGTCAGTCTTCTCAAACATAGTTAGAATATGAGTTTTAATCTCTCTCCTTCAAGAGCCTTAGTATAAGTTTAAGTCTACACTCTCATAATTTTTTAAAAAGTGTATCATTTCAATATGTACCAAGAAAAAATGTCTAATAACTCTGTAAGGAAAAATAAAATATTTGTGTTTTTTATAAATATTTAATAGAAGCTATATTTGCAATATATTGCTGATCCCATATGAGCAAAAATATTTCTTAAATGGTGATGTAGCAAAAAATATAAATGTACAGAAATGAAATCCTTTAATGGAAATTAGGCTGATGACTGGCCCTGGAATAAATGTAGCGATTCAGTTCTCTCCTGAATATCTTGGAGGTCACAGGCAACACAAAAGGACAAGTGTGTTCTATCTGTCCCTTTCTTAAAATCTCAGCTAAATTGACTTCAGTACAGTATGACTGGTACCTGAACCAGAAATCCTTGTAGTATATGCAGTATCCATGAGGTTCCCCCGGTCCTATCCAGTTCATACAATTTCAGAAAGAATCTTGTGATTCATAGCAGCAGCTTGAGACTACATAATGCATGCCTCAACTTCAGTTGAAAAGAGTACATTTTCATGAAGATTTATATAGGTAATCTGCATATTGCTACATCTCGATTATAATTCACTCTCAGATTAGCTTTTTCTCATCTGCTCTGTGATCTGCCTCCACACTCCATAATCTCCATTCTGTTATCGGAAAGGTATTACTCTGTTTCAGAGGTGTTGATCCTCAGAAATACATTTCTTCCCCTTTAAAGGTTCTTGATCCATTAAGGACATAGATTCTCAAGCAATCAGCGTCTGACAATGCCCACCTGTACCAAAGCACTATCAATCTCTTATTATCAGGGTTCCTACTCAGCCAAAATTGTCTTCCTCAGTATTCACTATCATTCCAAAAGTTGAACACCAAGATTACAAGGATCCTACATAATACACATGGAAATAAAACAGATTCCCAACTATAAATATAGTCTAAACCACAAAGACAATTATACAATGCTCTAAAAGAAAATACAGAATCTCACCAAGAAGACTGACTGATCAAACCTGTGAGTCACATTTGAAACATCCAAAACAGACCCATAATTACAACTTAAATAACTTATTTTTACACAGAAAAGGAGTTTTTGTATGGCAATTTAAATATTTCAAACACAAAATAGAGAAAAGATGAAACCATTGAACATTTAAACTCCTTTTCATTTGACTTTGGTCAACACTTGCGGTGGCAGGTGACAAAAACCCAACTTGAATAATCTTATGTGAGAGCAGAAATGCTGCTCGACCTCAGAGGCAGTGGGCAGAGCACCAGAGTCTTCCCACATTCTCAGAATTGCCAGTCTTGGCTTCATTCTTAGTCTGACTTCTTCCATTTGGCAGAAACTATGGCTGCCAGAAACTCTCAGTATATCCCCCTCCTCTTCCTATCACTAGTACCACTAATTTTTCTTCCTCAGGTTCTGTCTTAGCTTTTCTTTTGGAAAAGACAAACTACTGACTTGGATCACGTGCTCCTCATTAGGACAATCAACTGAGATTGGGAGGAAAGGTATTGTCGTTGGATCGGTTTGGTGCCAGGAATCACCATAGAACAAGCACTGTTACAGGTGAGAAGGTAATATAAGAGCATGTCTGGGTCACATTTATTGACTCTGTGATTTTGGAAAAGTTAATTAACTTCTCAAAGTCTCCATTTCCTCATCTGTCACCTAAAAGAAATACTAGTTCCCAACTCACAGAGTTCTTTGAAATTAGATGAAGTGCATAAAGCAATTAGCACGGTATCTGGAACATGTTGTTAAATGCTCAGTTAAATAGTAAATATTATTTTAAAATAATTATTATCATCATCATTATGGAAGCTCCCCTTAGAATCACATCATTGGACAGGGGAAAGGTGCATTCCAGAAGGATAGAAAGTACTGGACAAGTCAAATTGTTATCATGTGTACTGCTGCTAGAACGTCTTATTCTGAAAATTATTTTGGAACAAGGATACAAAAAAATAGTTAAATGAAAAAAATTAAAGAAATAAACATATATCTAAGGTAGGGAAAAAACCAAGGGTAACTAGAACAAACTTACAGATAACTTAAAAAAAAAACTTGTCTTTTTTATATTGTGGCTGTTGAAGAAACATCATTGTATTTTTTTCCTTTGATAATTTAAATGTATGAGGGTCACACATTTTCTCATAGTACAATTCAAATATCTTCCTCTAGGGCCATTCCCACTGATGCAGGGTCAGGAAAGGGTGGAGGAAAATAAATATTCACTTCAGTTTGGAGCTTTGTCCAGTTACATAATTCACATATAATTTACATATTATGGGGCTTCCTGGTGGCTCAGTGGTGAAGAATCTGTCTGCCATGTACGAGACTTGCAGGAGACATGGATTCAATCCTGGGGTCAGGAAGATTCCCCTGGAGGAGGAAATGGCAATCCACTCTAATATTTTTGCCTGGAAAATCATATGGATAGAGGAGCCTGTTGGGCTACAATCTATGGGGTCACAAAGAGTTGGACATGCCTGAGCACACCTGGCAAACATCTTCTGGGGCCACTCCCACTGGTGTAGGGTAGAGAAAGAATGAACGTGAAAGTGAAAGTCACTTAGTCCTTTAGAGAAAGGATGGAGGAAAATAAATATTCACTTCAGTTTAGAGCTTTGTCCAATTACACAGTTCATATATAATTTACATATTATAAATTACATTATTTTTGTATGTGCGCATGATGAGTCATGTTGGTTTTAGGTAGACAAATGTGTCCGTTTTATCTTGGATAAAAATATTCAGTGATTCAGACTCCTTTCAGATTCTCTTCCTTAAATGTTGTCTGGGTACCTGGTTGGAGTTGGAGAAAGGAGAAGGGTTGTATGGCTTTTATGTCCTGTGGACTTGGCAGGGAGATAAGACAGTGCCTGAATGTGGGTCCAGTTTGGGATCTTCTCACAGGGACATACTGGCCCTAATGATGTTCTGGGACTCAGTTTCTGACTGCTGTGCATGACTTGGTCTCTCTGGCTTGCCTGGAGCCCTGGAAGTCCTGCCTACCTATATCAGCATCAGTGTGGTTTTTACCATCTGAAGACATTTTGGTGTCCACCAGACCCTTCTTCTACTCCAGACTGGCAGTTCCTCTGCAGCCCGTGCCTCTGCCCCTGAGACGGTGGTCTTCTGGTAAGGCAGCTGGCTCTCAAGTCAGTATCCACACCAATGGGGAATGCTACATCTCAAACCTTCCGGTGGTGTGCTCCCACCTCTCCTTCAGGTTTTTACTCAAATGTTCATTTTCAAGGAGGCCTCTATGATATCACAACCCCACGACACTTCCTATGCTCTTTCCTGCTTAGCATTCATTGTAATCTTACACATATTATATTTTACTTATATTTTATTGAACGTGTGTCTTTCTCCCACTAGAATATAAGTTCTGTGGAGGTAGGGATTTTTGTCTTTGTTTAATATTGTATATTCAGTGTCTAGAACATAGCCTAGCATAACATTTAAAAAATGAATGAACAAATAGAAACTAAAAAATGCTTCACAGTTTCAACACTCTCTTTCTGTACTGTACTGTTTTATTCTCTGGACTAGTCTGGTCTGGTGATGGACAGGGAGGCCTGACATGCTGCAGTCCATGGGGTCACAAAGAGTCGGACACGACTGAGCGACTGAACTGAACTGAGTCTGGCTCCTGGCACATAGTAGATGAATAAATAAGTGGACTTATCATCAGTTTTTCCCTTAGTCATTGTATGGCTCTACTCATATGGTTCCTCAGCTTGCCCCTGGTCCTTTTCTAATGTTTGCTTTCATGCCTTAACTATCACTTGATGATTCTTCTCCCAGGCTTCTAATTCTGATTTAATTATCTGTGACCTGATGTGGCAGCCTTCCTTGTATTATGCCCTTGAAAATTCTGTATTTGTCTTTCACCGGTACCCTAGTTCAATGACCCTTGATTCCTTGCCTTCCCAAAAGAGGAATTACACATCTAAACAGCTCTTCACTATTCTTTCCTGGTTTCATGCTGTTAGATTATCAGCTGATTATCTTTATACTTAATTCTTAGTGTCCCTGTTCATCTCATTTGGACCTTCAGGGAATAATGAACTCATTTGACCCAATCTGAAATTTCTTTATGTACCTAAAATTGTGGGTCCTTGCTCCATTAAAAGATGAACCTATTATGGATCTAAATTCTGTAAGCATATTGTGAATATTGCAAGGTTATTTAAGCTTGCGACTTTAAAAATAGCAAACATTTATTGAACTTTTATTATGTTCCAGTCACTGTGCTAAGCATTTTCTATATATTACTTTATTTTATATTCACATAATTATATAAAGAGACTATTGTTTTGGCCCCATTTTATTAAAGAAACGAAGATTCAGAGAACTAACATCATGGCATCTGGTCCCATCATTTCATGGGAAATAGATGGGAAAACAGTGGAAACAGTGTCAGACTTCATTTTTTTGGGCTCCAAAATCACTGCAGATGGTGATTGCAGCCATGAAATTAAAAGATGCTTACTCCTTGGAAGGAAAGTTATGACCAAGTTAGCATATTCAAAAGCAGAGACATTACTTTGCCAACAAAGGTCCGTCTAGTCAAGGCTATGGTTTTTCCAGTGGTCATGTATGGATGCGAGAGTTGGACTGTGAAGAAAGCTGAGCACCGAAGAACTGATGCTTTTGAGCTGTGGTGTTGGAGAAGACTCTTGAGAGTCCCTTGGACTACAAGGAGATTCAACCAGTCCATCCTAAAGGGGGTCAGTCCTGGGTGTTCGTTAGAAGGACTGATGCTGAAACTCCAATACTTTGGCCACCTCATGAGAAGAGTTGACTCATTGGAAAAGACTCTGATGCTAGGAGGGATTGGGGGCAGGAGGAAAAGGGGACGACAGAGGATGAGATGGTTGGATGACATCACCAACTCGATGGACATGAGTTTGAGTGAACTCCGGGAGTTGCCGATGGACAGGGAGGCCTGGTGTTCTGTGATTCATGGGGTCACAAAGAGTCAGACACGACTGAGTGACTGAACTGAACTGAACTGAAGATTCAGAGAAGCAAAGCTATCTTCCCAAATTAAACATCCATTAATAGTAAGTAACAAAAGTGAAGTTCATGGCCAGTTGTGTTTGTCATCAAGTCTTCCGTTCTGAAGAATCACACCAAATAGCCTTTATGATTCATGGCTTTTTTTGTTATTTAGTCACTAAGTCATGTCTGAGTTTTTTACAACCCCATGGCCTGTAACCACTAGGCTCCTCTGACCATGGGATTTCCCCAGCAAGAATACTGGAGTGGGTTGCCATTTCCTTCTTTAGGGGATCTTTCTGACCCAGGGTCTGAACCTGTGTCTCCTACATTGGACTGCATTCTTGGAGAAGGCAATGGCACCCCACTCCAGTACTCTTGCCTGGAAAATCCCATGAACAGAGGAGCCTGGTAAGCTGCAGTCCGTGGGGTTGCAAAGAGTCGGACACGACTCAGCAACTTCACAACTTCATTTTCACCTGGGAAGCCCATGATTCATGGCTACTAAACTACTAAAGAGGAATTTTACCACAAATGATTTATCAAGTAAGTGAAATATTATTTGATAAATAATTGAACCAAGCATTAATTTACAACAAATTACCAAAAGAAAAAAAAAAAAAAACCACAAAGCAAAACAAAAACACTTTTTGTCACTCAGAAATATCTTTTGATTTGGTATTCCAAGGTGAATACTGAGATCATAAACAAACCACCCCCCAAAAAAAATGGATTTCAATGAGGCAGAAATCTTTTTTTCCCTTTTATCCAATAACATCTTTACTCATTTTTATGCTAATTTGTGTTCATATTCCACTGATTAGAAAAGCAAGCAACACAAACCTGTTTCTCTAACACCCCTTTTTATACCCCTTTATATAATGACCAGCTATTAAGCTACCAGGCTACATGTATTTTATTTGGCAATGGTTAAAATTCTCACTGGTAGCTTAGATATATGTGGTGGCAATTGACTGATAATAATGTGCTGGTCCACATTAGTGCTTGCAATCCACCCTCAAGTTGTTTACTAATCATAATATTCTAATTACCAACATGGTCAGGGATAAAGTGCTGTTTTTGTTGTATTTTCTTTCCCTTTTTACATGGCTCAGCATGGATCAGCAGTGAAATGTATTAGAAAACAATGTTTCTAATGATTTTATTTCAAAATATGTTTCAGATTTTTCATGCTGAGAAAGTTACCCTATGAATTCTTAAAACTGCTGAGATGAACTGAATACTTGGAATTCACCAGTAATCTTTTCTGTAATCACTGAAATGAGGCGAAATCTTCAGAACAGAAATTGCTTTATGACTCAGACCCGTCCCTTACTTAGTGATTATGTTACCAACCCTCTGGAGTTGGTCCCCAACAAGGCATGCATGTTTAAGGATTGGGCGGGGGGGCTTCCCTGGTGGCACTAGTGGTAAAGAACCTGCCTGCCAGTCTAGGAGATGTAAGAGACACAGGTTTGATCCCTGGGTCGGGAAGGTCCCTGGAGAAGAGCAAGGCAACCCACTCCAGTATTCTTGCCTCGAGAATCTTATGGACAGAGGAGCCTGGTTGGCTATAGTCCATGGGGTCGCAAAAAGTCAGACATGACTGAAGTGACTTAGCACGCACTCACTGGAGGGTCCTTCTGGCCTGTGTTACTCTCATCAAGGGACTGGAATCCAATTCAGTTCAAAAGCAAAAGAAAGTTTACTTGTTAATCAAAGA
>NW_011495072.1:13584238-13598595 GCF_000754665.1 Bison bison bison | reverse complement strand
AGTGCCAGTCGCATTGTAACAGATACAGGTTCTTCTGAAAGGCCTTGGGCGGGGCTGTTTTATCAGCCGGAAAGGGAGTGGAGTTCACACGGTTCTGGCGGTTCTGGCGTAGCTCACATGGGTCGGGTGCAGTTCTGCCACTCCCAAGTGCTGTACATAGCAGCCCCCGCCACCTTCACTTGAGATGTTGTGCGCAGCGCTTCTGCACACGACTCACCCAAGCTGAAGTGCCAGGCACAGCCTTTCTGCACGCAGTGCGCCACCACGATCTTGAACTGAGGCATTACACGCAGCTCCTCTCCACACAGTCTCCACCAAGCTCATCAAGCTGAGGTGAAGGGCACAGGGTTCTGTGCTGGGTGATTAATCTGAGGTATGAGGTGCAAGACCTCTGCACACGGCCCCCTTAAGGCAAGTGAAACTAGACCACCTGCGAAACAAGAGCTTAGACCTTATCATCTAGGTTCCATCTTTTTCCTCGGAACCTCCGTGGACTTTGCTGGTGACATTTACAAGGGACATAATTTCTGTGGCCTCACAAGTGAATGCTTTATTCCTAAAATAGGCTAGGCCGAGAATATGGTCAATGGAAGATAAAAGGTAGAGGAATAAATTATGGCTGCCCCAGGGACTCCAGCCACTGCAGTTTACATCTAAATTTCCTCCATATCAAGTCGCTCAGGCATTGTTAGGAAGTCTACACACACTCTTGTTTTCTTTTTCAGCAAATAGGGTGTTTCATGCTTCTTTCAGAGCTGCCTCAACAACCAAAGCAGCTCACCACTGTGAAAATAACTTGGAGTAAAAACCAACCAACCAAATAAAAAAATATATTTGTTCCTCAAAATTGAAGTGGGAAGGAAAAATATCCTGGGGGATATTATATTTTAAAAATTATGGTAAGGAGAGTGGCAAAATAATGCTATTAGCCTTGATGGAAATATCCTTCTGGAGTTTGAAACTCCTTCAGGAGGGAGGCCATTCTGATATCCTTTGATGATAAATATTTGAATGACTATTTCAGAAACTTGTTTTTTGATGTTTGTTGAGGCAAGAAGAAAGTAAGGAGAAGGGGGCTGAATGTTTTATTTTGCAATTCTAAGTATAAATATTTCTCAAGCTACATGTTTTCTGGCATCCAACATACAACTGGTAATTCATGAGATTATCTTAATCATACTTAGGCTATTACTGATTGAAATGATTAAAAGAATCTGTTAGTGAAAAGAGGTGAAATGAGGAATACACCTTCTGGTTTGAGAACAGAAAGCCCTAGAAATGCATAAAATAAGGTATCTGAAATTTGAACATGAAAGTATTAAGTAACAAAAATAAGTTGTTTTCATGAATTCTGAGATAAAATTAGAATATTTGTGAAGTGACTGTGAAGCTGAGATACATTAGGTGGCCTCATTTATTTATCATAATCACAGATAAAGTTCTGAAACGAGGGCTACAAGGCATGTTAAAAGTATATGTCATCCTCTGTGCATAAGACTGTCACACTGCCATTGCTAGGCTAGCTCTGTATGTCTCAGTATTTACTGACATGGCAAAATGTACATGAATATTCATTTTATTATCAAGATTTTTCAGAAGTATTATCTATCTCATCAGAGTAATTACATGATATCGCAAAGTAGGTCACATCCTTATTACTGCGTACAGATCTAAAAATTTCGTCTTAAACAGTTCCTGGGAAAACAGTCTCTTAAACAACTTCTCCAAGGCCAAAGGATACTACCAAACATTTGATCAGAGAGAGACATTCTCCAAAAATTTCAATTTTGTGTTTTTCCCTTCTATTGAATGATCATCTTTTCTGGTTCCTTCCATAGTTTACCTCACCCAAGCAATCCTCAATATAAAGCAGATTGTTCTAGAGGTCTTATCACAGACATTTGTCTGAGACACAGAAATTATTTTCCTAAGACTTGGTGCTACTGAACTAATTAGACCCACTCAAGCTACATGCTATTTAGTAAAGTAGCAGGACTGTTTGGGTAAATGTACACTGTTTCATTGAAAAGCACATACTAGCTCCTACAGAGAAAACATCTTTTCCAACCTTAGTGATAATTAGTCAAAAAGTCCTTTTCTAAAAGCACTTCTCATCTTCTTGAGTGGCTTAAGGATTTGATTTTTATTAGAAAGTAACACTTTAACTTCTTTGTAGTCATTTACATGGACACTTTGTATTAAAGACCCAATTAAAAAAAAAAAGCAGACTATCAGAAAACTATAATAGAGGTAGATGGATAAACAGATATATAGTTTTAAGATTTGACCTTACAAATATGAAAGCTTAAGCTGGTTAAGGAGTCTCTACAAGGCAGTTGACTTTTGCATCTGGTGCTATAACACTGTATGGTAGTGGTCTAGTTCTTCTTAACAGTCAGGATCAAACACGCTAGCCAATAGCATAATCCTCATCTTTCCCTGCTGAGTCAGAGGCGTAAGGAAAGCAAAGAGTCCAGGCATCAGTCTCAGCTACCAGGTGAATGGAATCATTTCTGCGTGCCCAGAAGAACCTAGAGTCAAGATGAGATGCTGGGGAACAAAGAAATGTTTTACTAGTAGAGTAATAAGGGTAATAGTGAACGGAATCTCTTCCATTTCTACCATTTCATTCATGGACCCAGGAATCTTAGTAACAGGACAACAGTATGGTTGGATGTGGGTTTAGAGCATATACCACATCCAAGGAGACATCTCACTAGTCTCTCAAGGTGTTGCCACCCCTTTAGCACAAGTTTACAAATAGCTATTACATCAGTCAAGCCACATGCTTCATGATAGAAAGGAATTCCATGAACGTGAACCCACTGCTGTACTTCCCTTTTTATGAAATAAATTCCTTGGTCAAAAGTGACGCTGTATGGGATGCCATTAAAGTGGGTAAGACATCCTGAAGTCCATAGCTGAGTTTTGGCAGGTGCATTAGGGAAGGCAAATCCATACCCAGAGGAAGGACCTGTTTTAAAAGAGATAAGTGCTGCCCTTTTCATGATGGCAGTATCCCAATGTAAATAACTCTCTGTAGCTGGATGGTTCCACCTTTGGAATAGTATCATTTTCAAGGGCTCACATTGGTCTCTGCTGCAGTTCTTTGCTAGAATTGGGCACACAGCAGTAAGTTTAGTCAGATCAGCCTTTTTGAGAGGAAGTCCACAATGCTGAGCACATGTATCACCTCCATTTCTGTTGTCACAGCTATTAATTCATGAGCCCACGAAGCAACGATGGGAGTGGTTAGAGAAGTATGGGTTCCTGTATAGAAGTAGGGGTCTCATACCTGATTACAAAAATTATTCTCTGCTAGAGTCACTCTTTGACAAGCATTTACATGGGACACAAATCATCAGACTCTGCCTGTTTGGAATGGTCTCCTATATACCTTTTCCTTAGACTTTCTAACAACCAGTTTTCCAATCATGTACCTTTGAAGTCTCGACCATCCAGTCAAACCATTGGCTGAAGTTCATAAATTGCATAGATTTATACACTGTATCATCCCTTCTTCCAGAAAAAAATGAACAGTGGATTTTTTTAGTGGATTTTCTTCCTCTACAGTTTTTTAGGGCCCTCCCTGGGGCTGTAGTGCTGTTTTCTTTTGGATTGTACCTGCATATCATGTGGAAGTGTGAAAGTGAAAGTGTTGGTCACTCAATCAAGTCCAACTCTTTGGGACCACATGGACTCTAGCCCAGTGGGCACCTCTTCTCTTGGAATTTTCTAGGCAAGAATACTGGAGTGTAGCCATTCCCTTCTCCAGAGGATCTTCCCCAGAACCATCTATAAAACAAGCTCAAGATTTTTCTTCCTCAGTCAAGTGGTCAGGTGAAACTTCCTATGAGGCCATCACTCGTGTAGAGAGAGAGAAGGTAATGCAGGAGTAGAGAGAATGGGCATTCGTATCATTAGGAATAGTAGGGACAGCAGGGATCTGGGTTCATGCAACTTTCCTGTGCCTTCAAGACTTTCTTGGACAAGATCTTGCATGTATTATCTTCATTTGATGAAGGAATATAGTTTGCACACACCCAGATTCAAGGTTTGGTGAACCAGCCAGTTCACGAACTGCATGCAGTTCATGATGGACAGTTCATGTCACATGGTAAGTTGATGGTCCATGGTCAAATGGCCAATCTCTACTAAAGACCTATAGTAATCAAAAACATGTTTCTTAAAAGAGACGACATCACCAGAGAAGAGCATGGCTTTGTTCTGAAGTTCTAAGAATATATAGTGTGATAAAGTTCTGCCAATAGCTTTAAATAGCATTCCTATACACATCAAGTACCATTGGATCTGTTGGACCATATGTCCTAAGTGGCAGGGCAGCTTCCATGGTAGCCTGGACCTGTTGCAGAGCTTTTGCTTGTTTTGTGCTTCACTCAAAACGGGTAGCTTTTTGGATCACTCAATAAAGGAGTCAGAATATTATGCCTAAATGATATATATAGTGCTTCAAAATCTTCCCTGGTGGCTCAGAGGCTAAAGTGTCTGCCTTCAATGTAGGGGACCTGGGTTCGATCCCTGGGTTGGGAAGACCCCCTGGAGAAGGAAATGGCAACCCACTCCAGTATTCTTACCTGGAGAATCCCATGGACAGAGGAGCCTGGTAGACTACAGTCCACTTGGTCACAAAGAGTCAGACACGACTGAGCGACTTCACTTTCTTTCACTTTCAAAATCCAAAGTGATATGGCAAAATCACTGGGTGATATGGCACATTTTTAGAGGCTAGACGCAGCAAATTTCTTTCGCTTTGCAAGGGATTGTTTGACATGCCCCAAGCCATTGCACCTTTAGAAATTTCATCAAGATGACAGTCCTCTGATTTTTATTTCATTCCCCACCCTCCAACATGCAAGTGTCTTACCAACTTGTCTAGATGGATGCTATTTTCTCCTTACAAGAATATAATATCTTTAAAAAAAAAAAAAAAAAAAAAGAATATAATATCTTTGATGTAATAGACCAAACCAATATCCTATGAAAGGGAAAGGTGGTCAAATTCCCGTAGATTAAATTATGACATAGACTGAAATACCGGTGTATCACTCAGATAGAACAGTGAGGGTATATTGCTGACCTTGTCCATTGCAAGGAAACTGCTTCTTTATTGGTCTTTACTACCAGGGAATAGAGGGGTGAAAAAAGAATATTTACCAAATCAATAGCTGGATACGAGGTGCCAGGAGGTACTGGCTTGCTCCAGAAAAAGAAGAGAAAAAAAATCTGCCACAGCAGCTATAATTGGAGTCACTACCTGATTAAGTTTATAGTAATCCACTATCATTCTCCAAAATCCATCTGTTCTACACAGGCTGAAAAGGCAAGTTGAATGAAAGTCACTATCCCTATGTCTTTCTAGTCTTCACTTGTGGCAACATGTCTTCAAAGTGTCCCCAGAAATGCAGCATTACCTTTGTTTTACCATTTTCATAAGTAGAGGCATTGTAATGGCTTCCATTGGGCCTTTCCTATCATAATAGCTCTAACTCCATGAGTCAGGGAAACACTGTGGGGATTCTTCCCATCAGTCACTAAGTATATACATTCTACTTGTGCATTCTAGAACAAAAATAATAATCACAGAGTTGGTTTGAAGACCTCCTAAGTCCTACTGTGAAAAGGTCCTGAGCCAAACTTTATTGACTACATGACCTCCATAATATCCAATACCATTTGGTGGACCACAGTGGTCATTTAAATCTATCGGAATCAGTATTAGTTCTGAGCCAGTTTCCATTAATATCCAAAAAGTCTGATTTTTTTTTCACTTCATAATTTATCAGATCAGATCAGTTGTTCAGTCGTGTCCAACTCTTTGTGACCCCATGAATCGCAACACGCCAGGCCTCCCTGTCCATCACCAACTCCCAGAGTTCACTCAGACTCAGGTCCATCAAGTCAGTAATGCCATCCAGCCATCTCATCCTCTGTCATCCCCTTCTCCTCCTGCCCTCAATCCCTCCCAGCATCAGAGTCTTTTCCAATGAGTCAACTCTTCGCATGAGGTGGCCAAAGTACTGGAGTTTCAGCTTTAGCATCATTCCTTCCAAAGAAATCCCAGGGCTGATCTCCTTCAGAATGGACTGGTTGGATCTCCTTGCAGTCCAAGGGACTCTCAAGAGTCTTCTCCAACACCACAGTTCAAAAGCATCAATTCTTCGGTGCTCAGCCTTCTTCACAGTCCAACTCTCACATCCATACATGACCACAGGAAAAACCATAGCCTTGACTAGACTAACCTTTTTTGGCAACGTAATGTCTCTGCTTTTGAATATGCTATCTAGGTTGGTCATAACTTTCCTTCCAAGGAGTAAGGGTCTTTTAATTTCATGGCTGCAGTCACCATCTGCAGTGATTTTGGAGCCCAGAAAAATAAAGTCTGACACTGTTTCCACTGTTTCCCCATTGTAGTCACATTGAAAAATGGCCACAGATCCCTTTGGCGGAATTCTGAAGAAAAGTGTATACAACTTTGGCAGTGTATCAGTCTTTTCTCCAAGGGACTGTGCCTCCCCTTCATTCAAAAGGCTCTCATTGTGTAAACTGCCTGGGAATTGATGGAGGATTTATTACTGTTGGTTTTTTTTTTTTCCTTGTAATTCAAGGCAGATTTCTGTCCATTAGATCTAGGACTATTCCACTTGTAAAGATTAAGTATCTTGGCCAATGCTAAAGTCTCCGTGAATCAGTCTATTCTGGTGACTGCATTGGCTCCAGTGTCCATTGTAGTAACCATGCTACCTTTCATTTTTGGAAATCAGTGTTGTAACTTGGTTCCAGAAATACTGTTATCCCCGTTGTATTTAAGAAACCCACTTTTATGGGAGTCAGTAGCCCTAACTGTATGGAGAAGGGCTACCATAAAGCTCTTCAAGGATGCCAGAGAGCCCATTACTAATTTATTTCTTATAATTACATGAAAAGGATGTCTTCTGAACACTCTAAGCAGATTCTTGATTAAAAAAAAAAACAAAACACTTCAGTATTCTAATTACCCTTGGACAGCAAGGAGATCAAACCAGTCAATCCTAAAAGAAATCAATCCTGAGTATTCATTGGAAGAACTGATGTTGAAGCTGCAATACTTCAGCCTCCTGATGCAAAGAGCCAATTCATTGGAAAAGACCCTGATGCTGGGAAAGATTGAGGACAGGAGTAAAAGGGGGCGACATAAGATGAGATAGTTGGATGGCATCATCAACTCAATGGACATAAGTTTCAGCAAACTCCGGGAGATGGTGAAGGACAGGGAAGCCTGACATGCTGCAGTCTGTGGGGTCACAAAAAGTCGGACACAACTAAACAACAACAGATCTGGAAGGGCAGCAAGGGTAGGTCCCAAGGACAATCAGCGGTGCCTTGAAAGGCAACTCTATTTGAAGAAGCTATCATAGATGCCTCAAGAAAAGGAAGACTAACCCACCCAGCATTTTCCTTGCTAGTGAAAGCATCCCTTCCACCTCTCAGCACTGCTTTATATCCTTTCCTTCCTATCAAAAGTCTTTTCTGAAATTTTCTGATGGAACAGTTCTCCTCAGGATGCATGGGGGTTTTATGATGTGTCAAGTTGGTTAGCTTTAACTATATTTCTCAAGATTCTCTTCCTATACATTCTCAATTACAACAGGCTCGAGAAAGACATTTCTGTGAGATTTGGAGGACAGATGTAGGTGAGACAGCAGCCATTTCATAGATCACAGGAATCATCAATGTGCTGATCCACCATGGGACATGAGGAAGCAGCTGTGCCTGAAAGTGCTCTATCTTGGGACCTTTCTTCTGCTCCTCTGACTCCTGGAGCAAGGTGTATGTGTCAGGCTTCAGAGTTAACTGTTCGGGTTTCTGCAGGACACCCTCACTACAAATCAGAGGCAACAAGAACCAGTCATGAAACTTCTCATGAATTCTGCTCATGTTTATAGGTTCCAGTTTGTTCTTCCTCATGTTATATTCATTTTTCTGTCCTGATTCTACCTGGCCTGTGGACTTAAGGTTCTTCCACCAAATGTGAAGAATAAGCTTCCCAGAGATTGTTTAACTAGCTCCAGCTCCCACAATTGCATGAGATCAATTCCCTGTAACAAATTCTCTACCTATCTATGTCTCTCTGTCTGTCTATTCTGTCTATTGCCTATTTTTATTTCCTAGTGATTCTGTTTCTTTGATAATATCCTTACTGATACATAATTTGACACTGGAACTGGGAGGGTTCCATAGAAACCAAATCTTAAAGATGAGTTCCTTATGTTGGTTCTGGAATTTTCTGGATTTTATGGAATTGGTCCTCTGATGTGATTAAATTTAAAGACATTAATGATCCTGTAGCCCGTGATAAAGTGGGCCCTGGTGATCTATGGCATGCATAGGCATGTAGGCAACACAGTGACTCAATTTATAATGTCTGTATGTCTGAGTCCCCTTGCTGTCCAACTGAAACTATCACAACATTTTTAATCAATTGGCTATACTGCAATACAAAATTAAAAGTTTAATTAACATTTCATAATGTTTAAATATTTGTAATCAAGTGTATTTAGAAGGGAAGGGTCTTTGTGAACTAGTATTTTCAGCCTTAAAATATTACAATAAAAATACCGAGTATAATGGGGTTGGGTAATTGCTTGTAACGGTGCTGGGGAACTTGAAACAAGAAGATGATACACTCGCGGTGCTTTAAATTGTCATCTCAGCCCTCAGAAAGGACGTGAAAGCTTGTATGACTACTGTGAGGAGAACCCTTATTTCCTATAAAGGTGGGATCGGGATATCTGAAAACCATACCCAAAGTCTAATCCTGTAGGTGGTTGAACTGTAATACAAACTGAATTCCCAACCATGAAGAGTCTCTTTTCTAAAGTTATGACATTGACTGAGAAGGAATGAAATCCTGAAAATTAAAATGGGACATATGGGCAGACTCTGATGACCCAGTCTCCTAAAATCTTTTGAGATTTCTTTGCTAGTGGAAGCAGCCTTTCCACCCCTCAGCACTGTTATAGATCCTTAACTGGGATATAATTGACTAAGAGGATATAATAATAAACAGCAAATATCCTTAACAGAAAAACTAATCAGCATAAGAAGCTCTGTAGAAATTTATCTACCTTATTCTACAATATTGGCTTCTGATTTCCTTTATTGATATCTTACCAAAAATGATGCTATTTGTTTATTTCCCATGGATTTTGATAAAGATTTCTTTTTTTTTTCCCATGGAAAGTAGGTGTAGATGGCCTATATGATTCCAATGGTTAAAAATTTAGAGTCTGACTTCCACCTCTTTCACTTCTTTGAGATATTCCTACATAACTTTTTCTTCATTTGCAAAAGCAATAATAGGCTTATCTATATATCATAGAATTTCTAAGTTTATTAAACATATAATGGTTACAAAATGTTATGTCAATCCTTAAAGGTTGAATCAATCATTAAGTATAACTAAATAATAACTGAAAAGTAAATTAATAATAATTATAGCCAGATTATTATGTTCCTATAGAATTATTTATGGTTTTCATTTCCATGGTAGATTATAAAATTGAAATATTTTTATGCTACTAATATCTTTACTAATAGTATTAGATCAAAAATTTTTGTTTGCAGAGATTAATTTGCTAAATCATCTGCATTTCTGGTAGAGAAAATAACCATGGTACTGTCTCAGTTATGAACTTTCTACTTAGAAACTGCCAGTTTCATGTCCCATTTTCTTTCCCCTCACTCACATGAACTTTTGTTCCCTCCAACTCTAACTAAAATACTAACTAGCATTTATTGAATAATGCTTATATGGCAAACACATGGCTTATTGATTTAATCCTCCAAAATTTGAAAGTGAGGAGTTTTAATATGTACCTATTGTTTTAGTATGACTATTTTCAAACACCATATCCATCTTGCTGAAGAAAAGAACAGAAAAATAGAGAGGCTGTTAACTGTAGTAAAATCAGGAAAAACATAGGGAGTCAGGAAAGCACATAGTAAGAACTTCTAGCCATCCTCAATGAATCAGAAAAGGTTTCCAGAGGAAGTGAGATGTGAAGAATGTTTTAAAATTGGGAAAAGGCAAATTGGGAGATAAGAGAACATTCCATAGTGGGACTAGTTTATACAGAGCCTGACAGTGAAAAACAAAAGTTTGCAGAAGCTACAAATAATTAAGTGGTCCAGGATATAGACCATGAAGATATAAGTGGCAATATGTGACAATGGAAAGGTAAGCAGAGTTCTTCTAAAGGGCAGAAGAAAACTTTGATGAGTATATTCTCTCCTGAAAACAAGGAGGAGCCACCAAAATCTACTCTACACAAGTCCTAAGTTATTTTAGGAAAATTACTCTGGATGCCTTTATAGGATGAAATGGAAGGAAAGACTAGTTTCATACGGACCAGTTCAGAGATGAAAGGTGTTGTGACCTCAACTAAAGCATTGTACAATGACCTTAAAAAGAAGGGACTGGCTCAAAGGACATTGAACTGGCAGATTTTCCAAGTCTTTTCTTTTTTTCCCAAGTCTTAGTACACTGATTAGATGAGAAGAAGAGATAAAATTCAAGGTGTGTGTGTATGTGTTAGTCACTTAGTCATATCCGACTCTGTGTGGCTCTCAATATTCTTACTTCAGCATCTTGGTTGGATGGTGGTGCCCTCACTGAGGTAGGGCAAAATGGAACAACACCCCTTGAATTAGGTGCTACTACACCCAGTCCAGAAACAAAGCCTGAAGAAGTGGGATAAATCCCAAAGTCACAAATCTAATAAGTGGTAGAGTCTGTAGGATTATACTCCCGATGCCTGTGTCCTTGCTGTTAGAAGGTGCTTTGACATGTTTCCCAAATCCCCTTTTGGGATTGAAAATTTTATTTTAAACCAGCAGTATCAGCATCACTTGGGAACTTGTTAGATATGTAAGTTTGCAGGCCACATTCTAGACTTAATCAGAAACTTTGGCAGTAGGGCCCAAGAATCTGTTTCATTAAGCTCTCCTGGGCTCTGATTCTGATAGTTGCTAAAGTCTGAGAGACACTGACTTATGTTAATGAGAATTGCCTTGACAAACTTTTACTCTTTTGCCCAAACTTGGAACAACTCTGAAGGACTATCTCGGTCTCAGTCAGTACTCCCCATGCATCAGCTGAAGCCTTTCGTGAGACTGTACTACATTGCAGGCTAATTTCTCCCTGTGTCCCTTCACATTGCTTTCCTTTTGCCATGGGTGTTTTGCCTCCTCACTTCATATTTTGCCTCCTTAGGAACCTGGACTGAAATAGTTGATACCAGAAGTATTCAAAGATTGCAGACACTGACATGGGATATTGGAGTTTGACCACCTGCCAGTTTCCTGACCACGAACACCCTATTACTGATGGTGGATGGAGGTCCTGGAAAAAGTAACAGTGAAATTGCTAAAATTCTCACAGGTGGAAAACGGAGTTGTGTAAAGGAAGAAGTAAATGCACTAATGGTGCAGTATACCAAGTGTGTGAGAGATATTATTATAATTACAGGAATAACAGAATTATTTGGTTATTGATAGGGGCAATGATATTTTGGAAAAAGGCTGAGCAATTAAGGGATAGCTATGAAAGCCGGAAATCATCTTTGACAGAATGTAAAGAAACTCTTGTCTCTTGGACCTAGATGACTGAAAACACTGAGGACAAGCTCCACATTTAATTTTTAAAAGTAGCAGAACTCCAAAGGAGGCTGGATTCTCAGCCTAAGCAGGTGTGTAATGTCAAAGTGAGGACCTTAACTAGAAAAGAATGCTGAGATGTCAGATGCATTTGACAAATTTAAACCCCCAGTTTCCAGTGAACTCTTGGGATCTGCAGAAATTGCCACTTTCCTATGCTGGAGGATAGTACATTCACACTGCTTGATGGTGATATAGAAGCCCAGGCATTTCAGAACAACACATGTTCCCTCCGGATATACCTTGGCCTCCAGCACAATTAAGTGAAAATCACACATAATCAAATATAACCTGGCTAGGGAAGTTCTGGGTCTAAATGATAAAGGATAAAAAGGACTGTCAAAGGAGATACACAACCTAGTTCAACATGTGCCAGAGGGACTAGGAGAGTGTATTTGGAAGCAGATGTTAGGAGTGCTGGATCAAGAGAAACAGAATATAAGGTTAAATAAGGAAGATTGTCTTGATGTTGGATCATTCTCCTGGGATACAGGATTTAACATCTGGGTAAGGACCCTCTGGAAAAATGCTAACATGCTTGGAGAATGCAATGGTTGGCTCATAGTAAAGTGAAGTAGAAAGATGAGAGTTGGCATGGTGGTTGGTAGAGGAAGGAAACAAGGCTCAAAGAAGTGAGCATACAGGAATGCATGTATTACAAAATCTGAAAATCTACCCACCACCAACATTCTGAGATACTCCAGAAGGAATACACCTGTGAGAGAGCCGATAGCATTATGAGAAGTTCAATAGAGGCTCTCCTTTATAAGCCCGGGCTAGAGATGTTGGTCTGACAGAATGTGGTCCACTGGAGAAGGGAATGGCAAAACACTTCAGGATTCTTGCCTTGAGAACCCCATGAATAGTGTGAAAATGCAAA
This sequence comes from Bison bison bison, assembly GCF_000754665.1. NCBI lineage: Eukaryota > Metazoa > Chordata > Mammalia > Artiodactyla > Bovidae > Bison > Bison bison. Next base: position 13,586,000 of record NW_011495072.1, on the reverse strand, counting down.
AAGATAGGACACTGAAAGATGAACTCCCCAGGCTGGTAGGTGCCCAATGGCTACAGGAGGTCAGTGGAGAAATACCTCCAGAAAGAATGAAGGGATGGAGCCAAAGCAAAAACAATGCCCAGTTATGGGTGTGACTGGTGATAGAAGCAACGTCTGATTCTGTAAAGAGCAATATTGCACAGGAACCTGGAATGTCAGGTCCATGAATCAAGGCAAATTGGAAGTGGTCAAACAGGAGATGGCAAGAGTGAATGTTGACATTCTAGGAATCAGCAAACTAAAATGGACTGGAATGGGTGACTTTAACTCAGATGACCATTATATCTACTACTGTGGGCAGGAATCCCTTAGAAGAAATGGAGTAGCCATCATGGTCAACAAAAGAATCTGAAATGCAGTACTTGGATGCAATCTCAAAAGCGACAGAATGATCTCTGTTCATTTCCAAGGCAAACCATTCAATATCACAGTAATCCAAGTATATGCCCCAACCAGCAACGCTGAAGAAGCTGAAGTTGAACAGTTCTATGAAGACCTACAAGATCTTTTAGAACTAACACCCCCAAAAAATGTCCTTTTCATTATAGGGGTCTGGAATGCAAAAGTAGGAAGTCAAGAAACACCTGGAGTAACAGGCAAATTTGGCCTTGGGGTACAGAATGAAGCAGGGCAAAGGCTAATAGAGTTTTCCCAAGAGAACGCACTGGTCATAGCAAATACCCTCTTCCAACAACACAAGAGAAGACTCTACACATGGACATCACCAGATAGTCAACACCGAAATCAGATTGATTATATTCTTTGCAGCCAAAGATGGAGAAGCTCTATACAGTCAGCAAAAACAAGACTGGGATCTGACTGTGGCTCAGCTCATGTACTCCTTATTGCCAAATTCAGACTTAAATTTAAGAAAGTGGGGAAAACCACTAGACCATTCAGGTAGGAACTAAATCAAATCCCTTATGATTATACAGTGGAAGTGAGAAATAGATTTAAGGGACTAGATCTGATAGACAGAGTGCTTGATGAACTATGGATGGACGTTCATGATGTTGTACAGGAGACAGGGATCAAGACCATCCCCATGGAAAAGAAATGCAAAAAAGCAAAATGGCTATCTGAGGAGGCCATACAAATAGCTGTGAAAAGAAGAGAAGTGAAAAGCAAAGGAGAAAAGGAAAGATATACTCATTTGAATACAGAGTTCCAAAGAATAGCAAGGAGAGATAAGAAAGCTTTCCTCAGTGATCAATGCAAAGAAAGAGAGGAAAACAACAGAATGAGAAAGACTAGAGATCTCTTCAAGAAAATTAGAGATACCAAGGGAACATTTCAGGCAAAGATGGGCTCAATCAAGGACAGAAATGGTATGGACCTAACAGAAGCAGAAGATATTAAGAAGAGGTGGCAAGAATACACAGAAGAACTGTACAAAAAAGATCTTCATGACCCAGATAACCACGATGGTGTGATCACTCACCTAGAGCCAGATATCCTGGAATGTGAAGTCAAGTGGGCCTTAGAAAGCATCACTATGAACAAAGCTAGTGGAGGTGATGGAATTCCAGTTGAGCTATTTAAAATCCTGAAAGATGATGCTGTGAAAGTGCTGCACTTAATATGCCAGCAAAATTGGAAAACTCAGCAGTGGCTACAGGACTGGAAAAGGTCAGTTTTCATTCCAATCCCAAAGAAAGGCAATGCCAAAGAATGCTCAAACTACCACACAATTGCACTCATCTCACACGCTAGTAAAATAATG
>NW_011495072.1:13570866-13584138 GCF_000754665.1 Bison bison bison | reverse complement strand
AAACTACCACACAATTGCACTCATCTCACACGCTAGTAAAATAATGCTCAAAATTCTCCAAGCCAGGCTTCAGCAATACGTGAACTGTGAACTTCCAGATGTTCAAGATGGTTTTAGAAAAGGCAGAGGAACCAGAGATCAAATTGCCAACATCTGCTGGATCATGGAAAAAGCAAGAGAGTTCCAGGAAAACATCTATTTCTGCTTTATTGACTATGCCAAAGCCTTTGACTGTGTGGATCACAATAAACTGTGGAAAATTCTGAAAGAGATGGGAATACCAGACCACCTGACCTGCTTCTTGAGAAACCTATATGCAGGTCAGGAAGCAACAGTTAGAGCTTAACATGGAACAACAGACTGGTTCCAAATAGGAAAAGGAGTACTCAAGGCTGTATATTGTCACCCTGCTTATTTAACTTATATGCAGAGTACATCATGAGAAACACTGGGCTGGATGAAGCACAAGCTGGAATCAAGATTGCCAGGAGAAACATCAATAACCTCAGATATGCAGATGACACCACCCTTATGGCAGAAATTGAAGAAGAACTAAAGAGCCTCTTGATGAAAGTGAAAGAGGAGAGTGAAAAAGTTGGCTTAAAGATCAACATTCAGAAAATAGATCATGGCATCTGGTCCCATCACTTCATGGCAAATAGATGGGGAAACAGTGGAAAGAGTGAGTTACTTTATTTTGAGGGGCTCCAAAATCACTGCAGATGGTGATTGCAATCATGAAATTAAAAGATGCTTACTCCTAGGAAGGAAAGTTATGATCAACCTCAACAGCATATTAAAAAGCATAGATATTACTTTGTCAACAAAGGTCCATCTAGTCAAGGCTATGGTTTTTCCAGGGGTCATGTATGGTTGTGAGAGTTGGACTGTGAAGAAAGCTGAGTGCCAAAGAATTGATGCTTTTGAACTGTGGTGTTGGAGAAGACTCTTGAGAGTCCCTTGGACTGCAAAGAGATCCAACCAGTCCATCCTAAAGGAGATCAGTCCTGGGTGTTCATTGGAAGGACTGATGTTGATGCTGAAACTCCAATATTTTGGCCACCTGGTGCAAAGAGCTGACTCATTTGAAAAGACCCTGATGCTGGGAAAGATTGAGGGCGGGAGGAAAAGGGGACAGCATAGGATGAGATGCTTGGATGGCATCACCGACTTAATGGACATGAGTTTGGGTAAATTCCAGGAGTTGATGATGGACAGGGAGGCCTGGCCTGCTGCAGTTCATGGGGTTGCAAAGAGTTGGACATGACTGAGATACTGAACTGACTCAGTAGGAGATGTTTTTACAGTAGTAGGCTCTTTAATAGCAATGCAAAGATAGGATCTTAAATACAAACAAAATACAAAGTGGTGGTTTTCCTAGGCTTCATGTTATTAGCCCATTCTGAGGTCAAGCCTTTCATAAGTCAGTATTCATAACTATAGATTTTGGTAATTTAGAATTCAATTAGTTGAGTAATTAAAATACTTCTGTGCTAGCTGTACATAGCCTTTGTAGTAAGCACCCTGAAACTCTCAACTGCTAATGTCCATCTCCACACAGGTAAAGGCTTATCTGTTGGCACAGCACCAAATAGGAGCCCATGTTCATTATGGCTGGTAAAGGCCATACTGCTTGTTTAGCATTTTGATATTTTGAAGGGTCTTAATCCATTAATCCCATTATGAAAATCTGAAGAAAATGCTTAAATATTCCTTTTTCTGCATATACTGTGTTTGTTTATATGTATCAACTCTTTTAAAAATTACATAACACTTTTTTTGGTATTATGATATATTTACAATATTTATTTGAAGGAAAGTATACTAGGATGGAATGGAACCATACTGTTGAGAAAGTGGGGCAGAGGACAGAATGAAAAAAAGAGACAACATGTTCTTTCATTACAATCTATATTGAGAGTATCAAATACATGAGCAATATTTGACTATCTACCTTGTGCTTGCATGCTTGTTAAGTCCTGTCCAACTCTTTGGCGACCCCATGGACCATACTCTGCCATGCCCATCTGTCCATGGGATTTCCTAAGGAAGAATACCGGAGTGGGTTGCCATTCCCAGGGGATCTTCCCAACCCAGGGATCGGATTCATATCTCCTGCGTCTCCTGCATTGGCAGGCAGATTCTTACCATTGCACCATCTGACAGCTAAGAAACAATTGTGTTTTTGCAAAACCTTACGTTTTATATTAGGGCATTCCTTTGAATCTAACATGTTTTTTAAGCCTTCAATAAAACATGTACTTAAATCCCTTCATTTGCTGACCTATTACTGACAGTCATTGTAGGAAAAAAAAAACACTATTTAATAATTCTCCCAAATCAAACAAACCCTAGCCACATGTTCCCTAAAGTATGAAACAACAAAGACAATAGATGAAAATTAATTAGTGATGCTGTCTGGAGTTTTAGGTTAATTTTTTGTCGTTGCTCAAATATTAATAACTTGAGATCTGATCTTTTTAAACATTCAGAATCTACTTAAGCCTTTAAAAAATAAATAAAAATTCAAAAAAAAAAACTAAACAAAGACTTAGCCCCCACATTCTAGGGAACAAGCCCAGTTTGGCAGCGGAAGGGACTAGACAATTGCAAGACATTTTAGAATTGTTGTTTCTGTGTGTCCCTGGAGAGTATCTCCTAAGTGGGGTTATTAAGGAAACTGTCTCTGCATGGATCCTGGAGTGCATGTGAGCTGTTTAATAACCTAGTCAGACACTAACAGAAACTGTCGAGTGAGCGAATCAAGATGGTGGGTCTCTTACCACAGGTTTGAAAGATCAGCTAAAAGCAGGGACTGTTTTATTGTCAGTTATAGGAGAATTTTAAACAGCTGAGAAACGAGCCTTGAATTCTTAATTAGAAAATGACCAATTTTTTACTTTTCAAAGTTAGAAATAGGGAGCAAAAACATCCTCAAAAACTAAGCTTGGTGATTAAAACTTAAGGTGCTATCCTGCCATTAGAAGTTTGAATAAGACATATGCAAATACTGTTTTTAAAATAAAAAGTATGGTTGTAGTTTACCTCGGCTTGACTATTTTCCTAGCTGTGTGCCTTATTTCCTTTAAATGTAGGATGGGGATTATAACAGGAACTACCTTATAAATTTGGGGGGAGCTAATAAATGTCAAATGCATAAATTATCACCTGGTAGTTTGTAAGTGCTAAATAAATAATAGCTAATGTTGTTATGTTAAATATTGTTATTTTGTCAAATGGGAAGCTATAGTGCTTTCAGCAGATTAGCTTTCCTACCTTGTGGGCATAAAAGGCATTTATATCTTAGAATTTAACTAATTTTTATAACACTGACTCTTTGGGGAAATGTATTATTTGTCCCAAGCAACTATTTGTAACAATGGGGGCATATATCCGCATTTTAGTTGGAAATAGTCTGAATCAAGCAGTATGTGATGAGTGCCCAAGGAAAGCTGAATATATCTAATATTTTCTATTTAATATAGAATTATAATATATATTATAATATATCTAATATAATCTATTTCTATATTGGGCCTTATCCTTGGAAAGTGACTCAGATGGCAAGATGCCCACACTTTTTACCTTTCTTAACTCAGTAAGGAGGACAAGAGGCAAAGTGTTGTGAGCTCAGTCTGGACAGGTGTGATGGTGTAGATCTTATCTTTTTTCCTTTGGCTGCCCTGGGTCTTAGATGTAGCATGTGGGATCTAGTTCCCCAAGCAGGGCCTGAACCCAGGCCCCTCACACTGGGAACATAGAGTCTTAGCCACTGGACCACTAGGGACGTCCCTGTAGATCATATCTTTGTTTACAGGTCATATTCAGATTTTTTTTTCATGCCCCCCAAAAAACTGAAACCCTCCAAAAGTGTTAAGCAGAACATGACTGGATATGTTTATAAGAAGATCACTCTGGCTGCCATACAGACAATGAGTTGGTGGGAGACAAGGAGTTTGGGCAAATGAGAATACAAAAGACTGGTAAGTATTCAACAGTTATTGCAGTGGTTTGGTAAAATAGTTGTTTGAGCCAGCTGTGATTGTAGTAGAGATAGAGAGCGGACAAAATAATGCATGAGATTATTTCAGACAAGCAAATTCAAATCCAGGCTATTATACTATCACCTTTGACACTGTTTCTACATTTGTAAGGTAGACAAATTATAGTTACCACACACAGTAGCTGTGAAGATTAGAAGTAACTTTGACACAGAGAAGCAACAAGGCCACACAGCTAGACAGTTACGGTGCCAAGGTTAAACTCAAGCTGTCTAACCCTGACAGCTTCTCCCTGCATGGACTGCCATAAGGATTAAATGAAAGTGAAAGTGAAAGTCGCTCAGTCGTGTCCGGCTCTTTGAGACCCCATGGACTGTCCATGGAATTCTCCAGGCCAGAATACTGGAGTGGGTAGCCTTTCCCTTCTCCAAGGGATCTTCCCAACTCAGGGATTGAACCCAGGTCTCCTACATTGCAGGCGGGTTCTTTACCAGCTGAGCCACAAGGGAAGCCCAAGAATTAAATAAGACTCTTACCAAAAATCTGGAACCGCCCTTGGTCCACTGAATGTTACCTTTTGTTGTGATTGTTAAGTTTAAAAAATGCTTTGTACACTTTAAAGCACAATGACAACCAAGTAATTATGTGACCCATTAAACAAGTCATAGGCCTGAGCATCAGTCACACTTATAACAGGATAGCCTTTAAAGTTCAGTTCGCAACTATTTGACCATGGTTTTGAAGAGAAAGGGCAAAGAGACAGCGGCCTGTATGTTAGGGGTTTTCCTCCTCAGACTATTGTGCATGTTCCCCTTTGCTGGTTTCAGTGGTGGTTTTGACAGGGGATGTGAAGAAGGATGAATTTCAAAGCCCTTACCTGAACAAATGAGATGTTAATGGCAGCAGGTCCCTCCTGGTTAGGATCCACCCTTGTGTAAAAGTCTAACATCCTCACTCATCCACTGAGAAGGAAACAGAGCCCCAGAAACTCACTACTTTGCAATATCCTTGTTACAGGGTTAACTTAAAACAGTAGCTCTTTGCAGTTGAGAACTCAGCCCTAGTTAGGGTTGGGGCCACTGTAGGGTACTTTTATCTGGTTCAGACCATGCTTCGAGATCAAGTGTTCCTCTTTTGACTGCCATAAAAAATAAACAAAGCAAATGCATTTTGGAGCCCAGAACCAATGTTAGAGCACAAGGAGATCATTAACATCACTTGTTTTGCTCTCCACAGCCACCTGGAGACATCTCAATGGCTGGACTGAGAGAGCCCTTCATAATGGAGGCTGGGATGGCAGATTAGGGGAAGAACGGTTGATGCCTCTTCTATCTTTTCCTTTCTGTTCACACACTTTTTAAATGAAACTTCCTTTTTTAAGCACCAAGTGTTAAATGTGTTTAATTAGGTCAAAACGTGGGGGTTGGTACGGCTAGGGAGAATTGAAGTAGGCTGTCAGTAAATCAGGTAGCTTGAATTCATTCTGCAGTATTTATGCCCTCAAACAGAGAACACACCCAGACATATTTGTGGGACTGGTTAATTGCAAAATTTGGAAGAGGTATTAGGGCCCCCACATTTACACTTCCACTGGAGAGTTAAGTCATATCTCCTTGCCTGAAGTTCACAATGCACAAGACACTGGTGGAAACCTCTTGTGTGTGAAAATCGTGCCTTGTACCGTGGACATTCAGGTGGCAGTCAATCCTGGAATGCAGAATCAAGACAATGAATTTTACATCGGCAAACAAACGGTCCTCAAAGTGAGTCAGCTACAGTATAACATAAACAGTACTATTAAAGACACTGCAGTGAAATGGGCCAGTTTACATTTTCATGGGGCATCTGCTTCAGAAATTGAAACCTTACACCTCTGCCACTTCACTTAATGCCCTTTTCATCATGTATCTGCTTCTTGTTCCTATTGTTTAGTTGCTAACTCACGTCCGACTCTTTTGCCACCCCATGGATTGTAGCCCACCAGTTTCTTCTGTCTGTGGGATTTCCCAGGCAAGGATACTGGAGTGGATTGCCATTTCCTTCTCCTGGGGATCTTCCCAACCCAGGTATCGAACCTGGGTCTCCTGCATTGCAGGCAGATTCTTTACCGCTGAGCCACCAGGAAACCCTGGAATCTTCCTCTACAGCTTATTGAATCATTGAGAAAATGTGCTCTGCCTCTCTTTTAAATACTTTTAATCCCCAGCAGCTTGTGATATTACTATATTATGAAAAGCAAAATGCAAATTCTAATGTGTTCCACAAAAGCACAGACTTGACTATAATAAAAGGAAAGAAAAGAGTAGCCTCCTCCTATTATTCAAATAGATACAGAAAGACTAATGAATAGAAATAATAAGTCCCAACCAAATGCAACATTTCTTGTGACCCAGAAGGAAGCTTATGGATTACGACTAAGGCAGATGTATCCATTAAATATAAAACTGAATTTGCCACTCGAAGAGTTGTCGAGTTTCAGCACAGCCCTGCAAAACGTCTCTAGAAATGGCCTTGCTATTCAATAGAGAAAAGAAACAAAACATTATATGAAAAAAAGGAAGGAACTCTTTTTTTTTTAAGTCAGTATGAGACCTTTATCTTCAAACTTAAAATGTGTGTGACAAATGAAGGAAGCTGTGTGTTAGATATTGCTGTGTTGATTGCCTAGCTAACCCAGGAAGACTAAGATAGAGTTAAGCTAATAATGTGGGGGCTTTTCAACATAATCTTTTGTACTCCTGGCTCCTTCAGCCATAGCATGTCTGTAACTGCATCTCCTATTGGGCTCAATTGTGCTTGTTGAATCCCTTTCTTCTTTCAGTACAGCATGGATTCTGAATTATTTTATTTGTGTTCTGTTGTATAATCAGAATTTTTAAAAAAACAAAATGATAAGAGTATTTAGATTTTAAATAGCAGTCTCCTGAAAAATGATGCCTACGAAAAGTGATAAGTATCTAATTCTTTACTCCTTACCCCCAATTATATGCATTTATGTGTTCTATCTCTTCCATATTTAAATGTGCCAACTGTACTGAGTCATACATAGTGCAAACACTTACCGGAGGGAGACTTATTAAGTCTTTAAAAAGCTTAGTAAGTTTTGTTTCTGCATTTAGAGTAAAGAGGATGGAATTATAGGATTTGAAAATATAAGGAACCTTAGAGGGTATCCATCCCACAGCATTTTGCTGAGAAAAGAAAGGCTCAGTTAGGTCAAAGGCAGCATTATATAGCAAAATAAGCAAGGCTTTGAGGCCAGAGAGTGTTGAGTTCAATTTGTGACTCAATAATTTTTAAGCAGGTTACTAAGTGCAGAGAAGCCTGAAAAGGGTGTAAGAATGCCCAGTTCACAGACCTCTTTTAAGGATGAAATTAAGTAATGACCCTAAGTATCAAGCACATGAGAAGGTACATTATAAACACTCAGTATATATTCTTTGTCCCACATACCTAGCTCTGGGTCATACCGTAGTCAGTGGCAGAATGTAAGTGATAATACAGATCTCTGGATTTCCACTTACACAACATCTCATCTTCAATTCACTAGGTGAGATGTGGCTAATCTACTCAAAGACATCCTCATCACAGAAGCCCAAAGAGCCTAGGAAGTTTGTCTTAAATCCACCAAGAGATAATAAGGTGTGTGGGGGTGGCACAGGGGGAGGGGGGTAGGGAGGTTATGTTACCTAAAGGTGTTTCTGGGGTCCAGCTGCTCATCATTCAAAAGTCAATAAACAGGCCAGGTTGGTGGAAAGGAAAGTTTGCTTTATTTTAGATGCCAGCAACTGGGTGAGGTTGCGGGGCACGGGGAGGGTGGTGGATATCTGTCCAAAGGCCGATTCCCTCCCCACTCTGACAAGCAGGGGTTGCACGAGCTTTTACAGACAGAAGTAGGGGGGTGGCTACATGCAGAAACAGCATAGTCATCTCTAGCAGTAATCTTCAAATTGGTCATCAGTGGTCTGGCCAGAATCACCTTGATTGTTTTATGTACAGTTAATTTTCAGTTCCAGGGTCCATTTGTTTCCATTTCTTTGAGGCCAAGTCTCAGAATTGTGGCAGCTCATGTCGTGGTTATTGTCTGATCATCATGTAGTTAACTTCTCCACCTGGTGTATTAGTATCTGTAAGACAGCACACAGGATATGGCTCAGAATATTAACTATATCCCTTGAGAACTAAAGGTTCTTGACTGTACTTAATGACTCCATTATTATTCAGTCTCATTTGACTGTTTTCCTTTGTTTCCACATTTCTCACTTCTCTGATTAAACTCATACTTTGACTAAGTTTTCCACAGACAAAAGGCAGGCAGAGGACATGGGGGGGAAGGTGGGTAAGGACCATAGGGTCCTGCTCTGTTTCAGGGGGGGCACATCTGTAGCTCACCTGAAAGGGCAGAGTTGCTCTTTTTCCATTACCCCATGCATTTCATTCTAATTCAGCTTTAGCCAGCTTCAACAGGAGCTGAGTTCTCCAACTGCAGAAGCAGCGGCTGATCAAGACCAGCAAAAGGTAAATACAAGGAATAAGTCCTAAGAAACAGGGGTCAAAATGTTCATGCTCACATGGTCATTATGTCAGAACACTCGAGCAGAGGGAAGGGGTTAACAAATATTTAGCACCCACCAGGAATGAAGCACTGTTGTCAACCCGACTGTGAAATAGCTGTTACCCCCATTTACAGACATGGTCTCAGAGAAGTCAAGGAAATAACCCAGAGGAAATAGGGTAGTAAGTGTCAATGCCAGGATTTACAGCTGGGTATATCTGACTTTAAAACTCAAGATGGTTTCACTGCACTTGCAGCCCCCCAGAATTGTTCACTTTAACCCACATTGGCTAAGCCTGCTCAAATGACTATTTAAGTATGAATAGTTGGCATTATAGAAATCTGATCATATCCATGAGAATGGACACTGTATTTAAAGATGTGCTGTTTAGACTGTATTCCATAACCTATTACGTAGCTACAGTACTAACCAGAAGATTCCTTAGCTAGGGAAGAGCACACTAGCAAGTTGATGAGTCAGACTATGGTAGGAAGCATTTAGTAATTATGTTTTATAGGAAAACATGCTTTTTAACAGTTTTTGAAAAACCACTGGTCAGAGAGTCTAGAATATGTTCACTATGGAAAGATATAACATTAGTTTCCCCTTAATTCTTTATCATGTGAAACTAAATAGTTTTAAAAAGTGAGAAACTAAACTTTTTAAAAAGTGAGAAACTCAGGGCAGGAAAAAAAATTAAATATTTGAAAAGAAAGAAAACGAATTAGATTGACATGCAAGTGAGAAGATCCAAACAGTAGAAACAATCTAAAATTTTTTAAACAAATTGCATTTATTTAAAAAATAATTTCACTATTATAATTGATATATGATTTGATGTAGTTCAGGTAAGTGGTGATTCTTCTGCTTGGCTACGAAATATGCAGTTTCTGTGCTGATGTCATAAAAGGTACTGTTTGGCCACTGAAACAAGACCCAAAATAATCTCATATAATTAATGAGCACAGCATTCCAGAGTTCATACAGTGGTCTATTATATCAGAGAGCCAAGACCATTTATCTGCCTTCTCTGCAGCCCTCAACACTGTCTTCCACATCAGGGTTCATGGTGGTTACTCTAGCTCCTACCTTCACATCTTCATTCCAAAAGGAAGGAGAAAAGGGGAAAATAGGACAGAGGTTCCTTCCCTTTAAAGCTATTTCCTGAAAGTTTTACATACTGTTTAAGTGAGACTAGGAAATGTCCTTAGCTTAAATTCTATTACGGGGATAGAAAAGAAGACAGGTAATGGGGACAACGAGCTACAGAAGCTTGACCTGCTGTCCATGATGTGGATCTTAATGGGGCAATTTGAAAATTACTCTGTCAGAGGCTATTTCAAGTTGTAAAATATTCACAAATGTTATAGGACATACTCATTTACTACTGAGCAGGACACACTCCAGATGTGCACACTGACAGAGAAATGTGATAAGACTAGTCAGACTTAGAACAAAGAGATGACCCTCGTGGGTCCTTGCAAATGAGCTATGGCATCAGCCTTTTGCTTTGTTTCTCTGTGACCTGTAAAAACTAATAAGCTGTAAAGATCAACAAAGATTTTCTAATAAGTAAGACTGTCACTTATTTTTTAAACTTACTACATGATGCTTTTTTAAGAAGAAAACAAGTACTCATCTCAAATCTTTATTTTGATTTGAATGCAATGGTAAATGCAATACTGATTTTTGCGTAGCACATACTAAAGGTTTATACAGTCTTATTACACTTTATAAATGATCCATTATGAGCATAAATATTACACTTACAAATGTTCCACATATCTTTAAACAATCCAAAGCAACTAAATGTTATATAATATATTCTCTGATTGATTTGCCTCAAATATTTATGTTAAAAAACAACATTGTTATCAGCACAGGCTATTTAACTTAATCCTTTCCGTAAGGATTGTGGTATGAGTTGTATATTATCTTCATTATATCCATAAAGAATAGGATGAAGTCACTTGTCAAGATCACACAGGTCTTAAGTAGAAGAGTTGGGGATCAGATCACAGATGCCTCCAAAGACTGTGATGTCCCCTATAAGAGCCCCAAATCTAAACCTATCTCCTAAAGGCTATCCTGGAATATTTTAAGGCCATTAAAAGTCTTCATATCATGCTTATAACCAGTGAAAGAAAATTAAAATGAGATGTGGCTCTAACTACAGAACTGTCACCTCCTCCTTTCCCTCTCTTGACACCTCTTAATCACTTAGGATAAACACCACCCCTCCCCCCTACCTTTTAACATATTGTGGTGACAAATTAACTTAATCAGAAAGCTCTGGCAAAGTGTAAAACCTGTTGCAAGGTTTTTTTCACTTTTCTTGTACACATTATTAATCTAGGGCTAGAGAACATTAGTTCAGGTCCTGAACGGATATCTGAAAAAGAATTTATTGAATTTAGAACTATATTAGTTGATGTTCCATTGAATGCAATTCCTCTTTTATTTTCAATTTTAAATCAATAAAGTCTTTGGATGTTTATGCTATTCTGTAATATATTTCTGGATGGCAGAGTTGAGGGTGAGAAAATATTTCATTTACGTGTTCCTAGAATAGATGCAGAAAAACCTTTAATTTCTGCTTCTAAGTTCTGTAAGAACCAACTGATTCTGAAATGACAAATGGTCAAGTTAATTATACATTTTATTTTTGTGTTAAGATTATATTGTTTAAAGCTAGCCTATCAGAATTACTAGAGTAATATAATTAATTTGTAGCAAATACCTTTGCATATAACAAAGTCAATGATTTTTATTTATGAATTGAAATAACAAGTAGGCTTTATTGTTTACATTACAAAACCGTTGACTGTTGCTGCCCTTTACTGGTTTGCAGTGGGACCACAAATCATAACTCATGGTTTGTTGTCAAAGGTTTAAAGGTCTCCACATGTTATGCATCATTCCAAAATCACATGTTTGTGAAGAACAGCCAGGAAGTCATCTGAAATAACTTTTCTTTGACCCCAGGGCTCATAGAAGTGGTTCAGTACTTACCGAGTATTGTCATTTCCCACTTGAAGGTAGATTTATCAGAATTTCCTGTGTCTTCTTTCAATATTACCTTACATATACAAGTGATCATCTGTGTCCTCAGTGAGTAGAGATCAATGAGGAGAGATTTTCACTGATTTTCATATAACTCTAATAAATGACATATAATTAAGAGATGAGAGTGAAGCAAACATTATAAATCATGATAAATATGTAATGGCACCACATCAAATGCATACTATAATGACACTGAAAAAATTTCCCACTGTCTCAAAACAACTTTTAAGAGCATTACCAGTTGGTATGTGTGTATCTGCATTCTCAATCGTGTCCGACTCTTTGTGAAGCCAGGAACTGTAGCCCACCAGGCTCCTCTGTCCATGGAATTTTCCAGGCAAGAATACTAGAGTGGGTAGCCATTTCCTCCTCCAGGGGGTTATTCCAACCCAGGAATCAAACACATGTCTTCTGCATTGGCAAGAGGATTCTTTACCACTGCATCACCTGGGAAGCATCTTAATTTGTGTTTTTGATCATAATGTTGCTTTGCAGCACCTCTACAGCTACTGATTATTTATTTGCTAGTTATTCAGAAGTTGTTCATTCTTGGCCACATATACAAATGATATTTAGTGTTTCCCACCACCCCAAATTTTACAATTTTGGTACAACTGGACTAGGGACAATTAAGGCTTCCAATTTGACCTTAGTTAATTCCAAAGAAAGGCAATGCCAAAGAATGCTCAAACTACCGCACAATTGCACTCATCTCACATGCTAGTAAAGTAATGCTCAAAATTCTCCAAGTCAGGCTTCAGCAATATGTGAACCATGAACTTCCAGATGTTCAAGCTGGTTTTAGAAAAGGCAGAGGAACCAGAGATCAAATTGCCAACATCCTCTGGATCATGGAAAAAGCAAGAGAGTTCCAAAAAAACATCTATTTCTGCTTTATTGACTATGCCAACGCCTTTGACTGTGTGGATCACAATAAACTGTGGAAAATTCTGAAAAAGATGGGAATACCAGACCACCTGATCTGCCTCTTGAGAAATTTGTATGCAGGTCAGGAAGCAACAGTTAGAACTGGACATGGAACAACAGACTGGTTCCAAATAGGAAAAGGAGTTCATCAAGTCTGTATATTGTCACCCTGTTTATTTAACCTATATGCAGAGTACATCATGAGAAACGCTGGACTGGAAGAAACACAAGCTGGAATCAAGATTGCCAGGAGAAATATCAATAACCTCAGATATGCAGATGACACCACCCTTATGGCAGAAAGTGAAGAGGACTAAAAAGCCTCTTGATGAAAGTGAAAGTGGAGAGTGAAAAAGTTGGCTTAAAGCTCAACATTCAGAAAACGAAGATCATGGCATCCGGTCCCACCACTTCATGGGAAATAGATGGGATGTGGAAATAGATGTTTAGTGGAAACAGTGTCAGACTTTATTTTTCTGGGATCCAAAATCACTGCAGATGGTGAATGCAGCCATGAAGTTAAAAGACCCTTACTCCTTGGAAGGAAAGTTATGACCAACCTAGATAGCATATTCAAAAGCAGAGACATTACTTTGCCAACAAAGGTCCATCTAGTCAAGGCTATGGCTTTTCCTGTGGTCATGTATGGATGTGAGAGCTGGACTGTGAAGAAGGCTGAGCGCCGAAGAATTGATGCTTTTGAGCTGTGGTGTTGGAGAAGG
>NW_011495072.1:13556319-13570766 GCF_000754665.1 Bison bison bison | reverse complement strand
AAGGAGATCAGCCCTGGGATTTCTTTGGAAGGAATGATGCTAAAGCTGAAACTCCAGTACTTTGGCCACCTCATGTGAAGAGTTGACTCACTGGAAAAGACTCTGATGCTGGGAGGGATTGGGGACAAGAGGAGAAGGGGACGACAGAGGATGAGATGGCTAGATGGCATCACTGACTCAACGGACGTGAGTCTCAGTGAACTCCGGGATTTGGTGATGGACAGGGAGGCCTGGCGTGCTGCAATTCATGGGGTCACAAAGAGTTGGTCACAACTGGGCAACTGATCTGATCTGATTTGATAATGTTGTGGCTTCCAGGCTCTGTGGTACTCAGGCTCAGCAGCTTGCCAGCACCAAAGTGTTCCAGTCTCATTCTTTAGCATTTTTATAAAGATGTGCAACAAAACCAAGAATCTCATCCAAATTCCCGTGGTTTGAATTCTGTACTGAACAAGGGACAGAAATGTAGTTTGTAGAGTTTGCAAATAAGTGGTTATGTGACATCCTAAGTGAGAAAATGAGATTCATTTTTGCTAAAACAAATACAATTGCACTGTATCCCACGCCTTTCCCAGAGGTGCTCAAGATAATCAATTGAAGTCTTGAATTAAAGTGCTTTTTCCGTGAAACATTTTTTCCTCACTATTCATATCTTTGGCAAAGATGTTGCAAAAAAAAAAAAATGTTATTTAATTACATCATAGTGTCTTTTGAGGACTCTCAGGAAAAATCCATGCTGGTCTTATTACAAAGAACAGTTATACTTTTCCTATATACCTAGTTTGTTTTTTTTTAATCTAGTAGATATTATTAATTAAACTGTAAGTTTTTTTTCTTTTTTATTGTCCACTAGTAAGCTTTGGGAGAAATGTGTGGTTCATGGACATTATGATGGGCATCTTAAGCCTTATTTCTCATTACATTTGGTCTCTGCTCCCTTTTCAGGGTCATATTTTATATATTCTTGTAAGTGATCTGAAACCCTTTCTGAAATACAGTGGCAGCACAATTAAAAAAGAAGCAAAGGAGTTTTGAAGAAAATTCCCATAAAAATATAGAAATGAAATTTCCATACAAAAATCAATGCTATTAATAAAAAATAATAATACTGGCTGACATCAAGTGTCAAGAAGATTGTTTTCCATGTCGAAAAATATATAACATTTTCCCCTAAAGACTTAAACAGTACAAATGCATTAAGCCTTGAAGAGTTACACAAACATAAATTAATGTGATTTGCTATAAGTTTCCATAAGATTTTAAAAGCAATATCTTAAATCTCTAGCCATGCAGGGTATCTTTCAATATGTCAAGGAGGCTAGTTGTTTGCTCTTCCCACAAATATCTCCTTCCTCCTTAACTCTCTGCTCAATGTCATCTTCTCTGTGAGGTCTATACTGACCACTCTATTTTGGAATGCAACTTGCCCTTAGCGTATCACTCTTAATCCCTAATACTCTGTTCTACATTTTCTTGTTTCCATATATTATCCTCTTTCAAACAGGTGGATATTTTACTTGTTCATTATGTTCGTTGGTATATCCTTTATCCTTCAACTAGAATGTAAAGTTCATGAATTCTGTCTTTTTTTGTTTACCACTGAATCCCAAGCTCCTAGAACAATGCCCATATTATGCACTCAATAAGGTTTTTTTTGAATGAAGAAAAGGTAAGTGCATTTTGAACACTTAAAGAATGTTGAAATTATAAATGTTTTATAGGACTTCTCATTCTCATCTAATTTAAAAGAATTATTTAACTTAAAATTATGTTTTTATAAATAAATTCTGTCAGAAAGTTCACCATTTCCTCACGTATCTATTTTTTTTTCATGTCAACAAGTACCAGTTCAATCGCTCAGTCATGTCCAACTCTTTGCAACCCTGTAGACTATAGCATGCCAGGCTTCCCTGTCCATCACCAATTCCCAGAGCCTGCTCAAACTCATGTCCATGAAGTCAGTGATGCCATCCAACCATCTCATCCTTGTCGTCCGCTTCTCTTCCAGCCCTCAATCTTTCCCAGCATCAGGTCTTTTTCCAATGAGTCAGTTCTTCACATCAGGTGGCCAAAGTATTGGAGCTTCAGCTTCAGCATCAGTCCTTCCAATGAATACTCAGGACTGATTTCCTTTAGGATTGACTGGTTTGATCTCCTTTGAGTCCAAGGCACTTTCGAAAGTCTTCTACGCCACAGTTCAAAAGCATCAATTCTTTGCCGTCAGCTTTCTTTATGGTCCAACTCTCACATCAATACATGACTACTAGAAAAACAATACCTTTGACTAGATGGGCCTTTGTTGGCAAAGTAATGTTTCTGCTTTTTAATATGCTGTCTAGGTTGGTCGTAGCTTTTCTTCCAAGGAGCAAGCGTCTTTTAATTTCATGGTTGCAGTCACCATCTGCAGTGATTCTGGAGCCCAGGAAAATAGAGTCTGTCACTGTTTCCATTGTTTCCCCATCTATTTATCATGAAGTGATGGGGCCAGAGGAGAAGGCAATGGCACCCCACTCCAGTACTGTTGCCTGGAAAATCCCATGGATGGAGGAGCCTGGTAGGCTGCAGTCCATGGGGTGGCTAAAAGTCGGACACGACTGAGCAACTTCACTTTCACTTTCCACTTTCATGCATTGGAGAAGGAAATGGCAACCCACTCCAGTGTTCTTGCCTGGAGAATCCCATGGATGGAGAAGCCTGGTAGGCTGCAATCCATGGGGTCGCACAGAGTCGGACACGACTGAAGTGACTTAGCAGCAGCAGCAGATGGGGCCAGATGCCATGATCTTAGTTTTCTGAATGCTGAGTTTTAAAACAGCTTTTTCACTCTCCTCTTTCACCTTCATTAAGAGGCTCTTTAGTTCCTCTTCACTTTCTGTTATAAGGTGTTATCTGCATATTTGAAGTTATTGATATTTTTCCTGGAGATCTTAATTCCAGCTTGTGCTTCCTCCAGCTCACCATTTCTCATGATGTACTCTGCATATAAGTTAAATAAACAGGGTGACAATATACTGCCTTGACGTACTCCTTTCCCAATTTGGAACCAGTCTGTTGTTCCATGTCCAGTTCTAACTGGTACTTCTTGACCCGCATACAGATTTCTCAGGAGGCAGGTAAGGTGGCCTGGTATTCAACAAGTACCATTTTAGTATAAGTCCCTGTCATTGAGGAGGGCATGACAACCCACTCCAGTATTCTTGCCTGGAGAATCCCACGGACAGAGGAGCCTGGTGAGCTACAGTCCATGGGGTCACAAAGAGCCAGATACAACTCTACGTTGCCTAACTGGCTTCATGCAGTAGCCTCCCATTTTCTTTCTCTGCTTCTAATAATCTTTGAACTTGGGTTTGTTATGAATATAACTTTGAGAAAAATTAATTAAAAAAATACCACATTATTCATGAAATTCCTTTGCTCAGAACTCTTCATTATTCCACATTTCTTAGATAAATTTCAAATTCTTCACTTTGAAATTCAAGGAGCAATGGCCTTATTTCTATTGATATACTTTTCCAAACGTATGCCCACAGTTTCCTAGCATGATACCTTAACTTGAGTGGCTTTGCATCCCCACAGTATCCTGAAAGTGAATTGACTTCTGGGCTCCCCTGCCTTTGTTCTCTTTCCTGCTGAAACTCTCTCCATCACTTATCTACTCAAACCCTAAAAGGTCTTCCTTCCTTCTCCCTCCTCCTTCAGGGGGACACTCCCTCATCTTTGAAGACCCATTGTATTCATTTTCCAGTCAGTTGTAAAAATTTGTTTTTCGGTTTTAAACCTTACACGGTGTTATATTGTTATAAAATCCTTAAGTAAAAATTGTCTTAAGCATAAAAATTATAGCTTATATGCCTATATATTCCAAAGTATTTAGCACAGTATTAGAAGTGGTATAAATGGTCCCCAAAATACTTATTTACTGAGTAAATTTAAGAATTTATGCTGACATACTAACAATGGAAGGGTCAATACTATAATATGGGAAGTAAGTAATTAATATTTGAAAGTGTTTTTTAAACCCAATATCATATTTATTCTTCACAGCAATGCTATAAGATACTCAGCATTATTCCCATTTTTTACAGCTGAGGAAAGAGAGGCTCAGAAAGATTAAGCCTAAGGTCAAGCAATGAATTCTGAGCTTTGAGGATTTACCAGTGTATCACATTACATTTCATAATGACTTTAACTTGAACACACAGAAAATACACGAATATATATAAAATGTACACATTCTTATGTATAGTTTGATAAGCTTTTAATATAAATTGTTTTGGAAGTTTTACCTTTATGGAAGTCTGATTATAATAATTCACAAGGGCATTTTATATAGATATATTAGTGAGTTCTGGTAAAGAAAACCCAATACAGAGATGACCCAGAGGGATGGTACAGGGAGGGAGGTGGGAGGGGGGTTCAGGATGGGGAACACGTGTACACCCATAGTGGTTTCATTTTGATGTATGGCAAAACCAATACA
Source organism: Bison bison bison (assembly GCF_000754665.1). Classification (NCBI taxonomy): domain Eukaryota; kingdom Metazoa; phylum Chordata; class Mammalia; order Artiodactyla; family Bovidae; genus Bison; species Bison bison. The sequence continues at coordinate 13,566,286 of NW_011495072.1, read as the reverse complement.
ATATTGTAAAATAATTGGCCTCCAATTAAAATAAATAAATTTAAATTAAAAAAAAAGAAAACCCAATAGTCACTGACTAATTCTGAAAAAACTCAGCCAGAATATAAAGTTTAAATGCTTTTAACACCTCATGACTAGACCTTATGGTAGATCTCAGAGAAATGGTGTTTACAAATCAAATAATTCACTTTTAGGGGAGATTTATGATAGCTTATAGTTAATACGTATGTTCCAGAAGTTGGGCCTTAGCACATTTACAAATTAACTGTATTATGTGGCAAATGCTTGATTTCTTCCTTTCTTAAAAATGCTATTTCAAGTTCCCAGACCTTCATTCTATCTGATCTTTTAGGGAATCAAACATATATCCCACTTAATTCTAATATACAGAAATTTATATACAACTTTGAGAAATCAGAGATCCTTTTCTGTTATCCAAGAAGGTGATGAGTACACTTCTTTTTGTATCAGCTTTCATTTAAATTAATCCCAACCTCAAAGCAAGACTCAAAATTCAAAAGCTAGAAGAAACCTCAAAATGTAATATACTTAAATAAGAATCGCTTGTGGAGGTGCTGATTCAGAAACCTGCTTTTTAGTCAGCCCCCAAAGCCATGGATGTCCATAAACCCCAATCTGAGAATTTAAATTCATCTAACTCAACTTCCTTATTTTACAATTAGGTAGTTAAGGCCTAGAGAAGTGAGATCACTTATGCAAAATCACCTAGCAGGAAAGTGTCTTAATGAGGTCTCAGTTGGCTCATAGTCAGTACACTATCACTAGATTTTCTTAAAAAAAAAAAAAAATTATCTGAAGGATCCAAACATATAATGATTTTAAACTAAATCTGTATTTAAGTCAGTCTCAGATTTTCTGTTGCTGAAAGTCTGGGGGTTCTGCTTTTCATTGCTTAAAAGAGCTATGAGCATTCAGCTCTCCTTGACTATCAATCAATTCTTAATATGAGGACAATTGCAACATCTTAACAGTAATATATATACCATGATATATGCTAACTGACAGTCTAGCTCTCTCTTTATTGCAAACTCAGCCTTCAGACAAGTGGGGGCAGATATAGTTTCAGGGAAACAGCTAAGGAGAGAAGTAGTTTCCCAAGTCTCATTTTACATAGATATCAAGAAAACTAAGGTTTATAAATGCAGAAGGCAGCTGGGAGTGTGTGGGGAGGAGAGCAGGTGAAAGACAAAACCAGATCATTATTTTTCCCTTATCACAATACATCTCTTGACGTTTTGACCATAAACAGTTAAAAAGCTTCACCATCTTCATGTCCCCATCTTCACCGAACAATTAACAAAAAATCTGAATTTTGCTTTGATTTAGAGAAGTACTGGTTACTAGAAACATCAATTTTTTTCTGTTCCTTTCTATTATGCATACTGCTTTTAAATCTCTGGAATTTTTGCAACTTTTTCTGCCTTGTTTTATTTTGTTCTCCGCTTCTTTTTGACAAGTAGTTATTCTCCAATGAAAACCTGAAGCACACTTATCAGACATTAAAGAATCTGCTTGCAATGTCGGAGACCTGAGTTTGATCCCTGGGTTGGGAAGATCCCCTGGAGAAGGGGATGTCTACACACTCCAGTGTTCTTGCCTGGAAAAGTCCATGGACAGAGGAGCCTAGAGGGCTACACAGTCCATGGGGTTGCAAATAGTCAGACATGACTGAGCGACTAACACTTTCATTTTTCTTCCTCCACTTATATAGCAAAAATGTAAACCATGGTGGAATGATCGAAGACTGGGTCTTTTATCTAATGCTTAATTGGTGTCTATAATTACTAATTACTCAACGCTTCATTATTCATGTGTGGCTTATCCCTGGTTAAACGTTTAACCTTGGGTTTCCTGGTCACCAGTCTGCTCTGCAACCACATTCTCCTGCTGTCTGTGCTTACTCAGGGAAATCCAACTAATTTTAATACCACCTAAGCACAAAAGCTCATTAGGAAGGTATAGCTCCTGCCGAAATAAGGCTTATAATGTATTCAAAAACAAATATGTAAGTTCTACAAATTATTTGCTGTTTTCAGTTACTTAACACAGATTACTTAGAACTGAATGGGCAGCATCTGATCCTATTAGGCTGAGACCTAAAGCTGCCATTTTTGTAGGTCAATAATGGTAAATTTTTAACATGTTCATATGTCTCAACCTAAATAGCATAGGATATGTTCTTTCTCTTGATTTTCTCTTGTATTGCTCTCAATTCTTATTATAGATTTTCCATGTCAAAAGCTCATAAGCATTCACTACAAAGGCCATCCATATGGAGCTGTGAGCTGCACTCATACCAAACTACTTGGAAGTGCCAAAACATGCCCGATAGTATTAGGCCTCTGACTTTGTTCCCCCTGCTTCCTGGTCAGAAGGCCTTTTGCTCCTTTGTCTGCTGGATGAATGCCTACTCATCTTTTGAGATGTAGGTCATGTACCCCTTCATTAGCTTTTCCCAGGATTCACCAAGGAATATCAGACACTGTTTCCTTTGGGGTTTACCTGCTCGCTGTGAGTTTTAATCTCAGCTCCCATGGTAGTATTACACTGTTTGTTTACAAGTCCGTCTTCTCTAACAGAATATAAACTATAGGAAAGAACTGCCTTATTCATCTTGTTATTTCTAATGTCGTTCCTAATATAGAGGAGTTGTTCAATTCTTGTTTAAGAATAAGGAAAAAGGAAGGGGGAGGGGAACAAGAAATAATTTCTATGATATCATAAGAATCTTATGACTGTGCTATTTTCTATGGGATTTCAAAGTCTGGAGAACTGACTATTGAGTTTCTTTCTGGCTTATTGAAGTAAGAAGAGAATTCACAATACCTCTGATTTCATTCTTCTCTATTACACACTGAGGCAGGATTTAAGAGAATTAGTCATCTACCTTACGGGAGACAGTGTTCTTGCCAAAGGAGATGTCAGCCCACTGGGACATAAAGGCCGCCTGGCACAAACCCATCTTCCTCACTGGAAACTAACCCAGCTTATCTCCATTGCCTCTGTTCAGCATAGATGCTAACCTATGAAAGCCATTGAGCCAATAAAAACAGCAGTCAAGACCATCATTTCAGAACAGTAAACCTCAAACTAAACTCAAAAGCAGAAGTTAAGAAAAGCAGGGAGAAACATATGGGTAGAATACAACTCAAACCAATGGTGCCCTGTAATCTTAGACTTCTCTTCTGTGTCTGCTATTTTTCTGTTCTTGGACAATGTTTTATCATGGATATTCTCATTGCAGTGGTTAATTCACCAGATTTTAGCTCAGCCCCTATTGCAACATACCTCACATTTACAGTATAAGAACCTCTTACAGAGACTCTTAAACAAGAGCCTGGGCTCTATTGTAGTATTGGCCAATGGCCTGACAGAGATCTTGGAAACCCTGTACCATCATCTTAAATGTATGCATCTTTGCCCCATCCTGGATATAAAACAAATGCCCAGACTTGACCATTATTACTATATTTCTCTTAAGCAACCTCTAGTGCAATATTCAGTCAGTCAGTTCGATCGCTCAGTTGAGTCCGACTCTTTGCGACCCCATGAATCGCAGCACTCCAGGACCCCCTGTCCATCACCAACTCCTGGAGTTCACTCAAACTCATGTGCATTGAGTCGATGATGCCATCCAGCCATCTCATCCTCTGTCGTCCCCTCCTCTTCCTGCCTCCAATCCCTCCCAGCATCAGGGTCTTTTCAAATGAGTCAAGAGATGGCATGAGATGGCCAAAGTATTGGAGTTTCAGCCTTAGCATCGGTCCTTCCAATGAACACCCAGGACTGATCCCCTTTAGGATGGACTGGTTGGATCTCCTTGCAGTCCAAGGGACTCTCAAGAGTCTTTTCCAACACCACAATTCAAAAGCATCAATTCTTCGGCGCTCAGCTTTCTTCACAGTCCAATTCTCATATCCATACATGACCACTGGAAAAAGTGTAATATTAAAGATGCACATTACAGCTAGTCTAACTCTCTTATCCCACATAATAGTAAAGCATGAGAGACAGTATGAGAGTTTTACACTTCCTCTAGCACCTAGCAGGTTGTGTGGCTTCCATTAACATTTATTAAATTTAAAGAAAGAACCACCAGAAAGATCTTTAAATTAGGCAAGGGGTATTACTCAGTCTGGGCTTCCCAGGAGGCTCTAGTAGTAAAGAACACACCTGTCAATGCAAGAGACAGAAGGTTTGGATCCCTGGGTAGGAAGGATCCCCTGGAGGAGGACATGGCAACCCACTTCAGTATTCTTGCCTGAAGAATCCCATGAACAGAGGAGCCTGGCAGGCTACAGTCCATGGGGTTGTGAAGAGTTGGACATGACTGAAGCGACTCAGCATGCACACACACAGTCTTCCTTCATATATTTTTCTTCTCCATTTGAAAAGGCTGCTGCTTTTGCTCTTGGAGAATAACTGAAAACATAAAAATTATATTTGAGGAAATTGACACAGCTGTTAACTTTTTAGAGTGAACCTTTTCAGCCGACACACTAGATTAATTGTGGGATCTCCTTTTCTCAAAAAATAAGTTAATGATCTTAGACAAACCAGGCACGCGCGCACACACACACACACACTACAAGTTTATGGATGCTTACTGAGTTTGTTCAGACCATAACATTATCCAAACCCATTGCTCAGATCCCTCTTTATGTAGCCTTGGAAAAAAAGATAAACTGTTAAACAAATATTGACTATGTGTTTTGAGTCTCAAAAAGAAAAATTAAATAGGTCAAAAAAGAGCCAGGTGTCATGATCTTGACAGATTTTACTGGTTGGATAAAAAAACCTAGTGTCACCGTGCTCTAAAAGCATAAAAATCAAGACGTGATTTCTATTGGCTTCTTATGGGTGAGGTAGGTTAAATTAAGAACGCTATTCACAGGTCATAAAGTTGGAATAGAAAAGATATATGAAATGTTTATTTGACAAAAAAAAATTTTGTGCTTTCTTTCGGAAAAAATACCAAAACCCACATTTTGTTAAATTTTTTCATGTTAATCACAGAAGCTAATTTTTATTATTTTCAAACTATTTTACACAGTGCCATATATTAGAAAGCACATGGATGCTAAGGGTCCTGTTCTTTGTATCAGTCATTGACTATCAGTGGCTTGTACAATCTGCTCTTCTTCATGTTCTAGAATCAGTAACACAGTCAGTATATGTATTTTCTTATATTAAAGCCATATGTCCTTTGGTCTGCTATCAGTCTTCAGAAGAACAAAATGAGGTTATTGATCTACCAGTGTTGGGTATGCTTGATATTTGGATAATTTGGGCTTGTAAGTTTAAAATTTCCAGAAAAGTGTGCTTGATACACCTATAACAGCAGGAAAATGCCAATATAGTCAGTGATGGAGCCCATACCAGATGCTTAGGACTTATGAGAGGTTTAAATGTCAAAATATTTAAGCAGTAAAAAATCATGTTAGGTAAGGAACTTCAAAACCTGTCAAAACGACACTGCTAATGACTCTGTAATAAAGCATGTCCCTGAGCACAGAGTGGAGACAAGAAAGAGCTAAAGGTTTTATAACTACTAGGAAGGATGTTTCTACTGGAACACAAGCAGCAGTTAAGAAAGCATCTATCACACAGTACACAGTTGGCCAAATAGGACTTGTCCCTTATTTGGATATTTCAGACATCTAAATTTTATTTTAATATGCTGCTAAGTCATGTCAGCCATGTCGGACGATGTGCGACCCCATAGACAACAGCCCACCAGGCTCCTGTCCCTGGGATTCTCCAGGCAACAACACTGGAGTGGGTTGCCATTTTCTTCTCCAGTGCATCAAAGTGAAAAGTGAAAGTGAAGTCACTCAGTCGTGTCCGACTCCTAGCAACCCCATGGACTGTAGCCTACCAGGCTCCTCCGTCCATGGGATTTCCCAGGCAAGAGTACTGGAGTGGGTTGCCATTGCCTTCTACTTTAGTTTAATATAGTAGGAATTAATTCTTGTTACCAAGAAGACTATTACTGAGTTCTGGGAATGGAAAAAAATTATTTGCACCTGCGAGAAACATTTCTCTGGTACCTACTTTATGTCAATTACTTTATTTATAGAAAGACACATATCTTTTTGGACCAGATACATTGCAAAAAGCTTCAATACTTTGGCCACCTGAGGTGAAGAGCCAACTCATTGGAAAAGACCCTGATGCTGGGAAAGATTGAGGGCAGAAGGAGAAGGGGCAACAGAGAATGAGATGGTTGGATGGCATCACCAACTCAATGGACATGAGTTTGAGCAAACTCTGGGAGACAGTGAAGGACATGGAAGCCTGGCGTGCTGCAGTCCATGGGGTTACAAAGAGCTGGACACGACTGAATGACTGAACAATGAACAACATCGCAATTATGCTGCCACTGCCAGTTTGTCATGTTGATGCTGCAAGTATTTAAACAACCCCGTTAAATCTCTAAAAAGAAGGTTTTCAAGCAGGTTTTAATAACCTAGAAAAATGAACAATAGAGACCCAACAGAATTACAAATAGATGAAAATCTAAGTTGAAGAAGAATGAGGAATGCATGGAAACCAGCCAGAGATCTGAAGTCAGAGAATTGAAAGATCAAATAATTCTCCTCTAAAGGGAGTGAAAGAAGAGTTGAAAGTTTAAGTAAAAAAATAAATAAATAAAAAATCATTCTTTCAAAGAAAGTTAAATACATATATATTTAATGTATATAGACATATATGTGTATATATATGCATGCATACACACGTACAAGTGGAAGAAGCAAAGGATGCTGGAGAAAAGATGCCAAGAAAATAGCTAGGTAAATTTCTGATTGCTCTTTATTTAATTATGTAAATAAATATGCATAGGTATGTTCAGGAAAGCTGGTTTAAAATATAAATTCACAGTATCTCATTTTAAGAAGGTATTTCAAATCCACCCAAAACTTTTTTTTTTTTTGGAGAAAATGTCCTTCCCCCCAATCCCTACTAGAGGAGGGATCACGATCTGGAGGAGAAAGGGTTTTAATATTGAAAGTCTCCTTGAGGATTCAAATTTCCTGCTCAGAGTTTATTTGACTTGTTTAGTTGGTGATTTACTGAATCTGAGAAGATCAGAGCAGATGTTTGAGAGAAAAATTCACCTCTGGAAGACCATTACTCTTGGAGTGGGAGAAGCTATACTTACCTGGAGAGGGTCCCCCGTTCCCATACTGGACTTATTTGGGACTGATGTCTTCCTCCAAGTCAAAGAGACCCTGGAAATGTGGAAAGATATAGTATAGGAAGAGGGGGAAGGAGGTTAGTTCTGAGTCTTTGACAGCTGAAAAAGGAGCTTTCTCCAGGTTGGGAGCCAATATCACAAAGATCTTGGTATATCCTAGAAGAGAATCTCCTAATCTCTGGACAGATTTCTTTTCTTTATTTTTACTGGAGAAACACCTAAAATGATCAAACAAAACTGAGAATGGAAACTCAGAAGGAGTTTTTTTTTTTTGGCTTGAGAGAAAAGGGCGGGGGGAAAATGTAAGGATGAGAGCTGTGCGTATCTCAGTGCTCAGGCCAGAAGGCCACTGAGACTTGAGAGAGCTCCTGTGGGTGCTATTTCTCAGGGTGTACTGGCTTCTCAGAAGGGTCGAGGCTCTGGTAGCCCAAGAGGGAGGGTTAGGTGGTGAGTGGCATCTCCCTATAATCAGTATATTTAGATTCTGGAGAAGCTTGGGTAGAGAGCTGGCAAAGGGTCACTGTCTAAGAATGCCTTTGAGGAGTTCACCCCTGCAGTAACTCCTTTCTTCAGTGCTTGAAAGTGGAAGTGGGAAGGAGGGAAGCAAGGAAGTCACAGATTCCTGAACTGGAGGGAGTCAGCTGAGAGAGGATTCACCTCTCAGGATGGCCTCTCAGGTGTTAGAGGGTCTAGGGTAAGGGTGCTTGGAATTCCTGCCTCCTTTCTGGCTTCTCAGGGCCAAGAAGGATCCTTTACAGGCTCAGTTCAACAAGCTTCTCCCCTGTGCACCCTTCTGCCACACCACCCCTAGTCAGCACTCTCTGCCCTCAGCTCCGTGCTTCCATTGTGAGGCATGAAGCCAGTGACCAAGTGTTCACAACCGCCATTTCTTATCCTCTGCTTTGTCTTTAACAAACTTGAGTTCAACTTCTCTCCCGCCCACTGAACTTGGCCCAAAACTGAAGCAAACACTAAAATGCAGAACATGCTTTTTTGTCAGTTTATCCCCCAAATCGGTGTACCACAAAGACACAATTCTTATCAAACCAGCTGGTTTCACCTCTCATCTGACCAGCTTTCCCTACTGCTTATTCCCTTTACCACACAGAAGCCCGTTTCTGTTTGATTTTGAGATGCTTACAGATTTGTGAGATCAGAGCTTTCCCCCCGCCCTGTTGCAATAGTCTTTTTAATTAAAGTCTCTCCCTATGTAAGTAAGTGGATCCCCACCCTCCCCCTTGACGTTAACGTTTAGCTATGAATGAGATCCCGGGTAAGTCTGAGCCCCCACTGGCGAGGGAAAGAAGGCTTGGAGCGGGGGCATTTGTCTTTCTCTTCAGAGTGTTGAAGAGGCCAGCAAAGCACAGCTCTGTCTTCAACTTTCCGAAGAAGAATGAATTTCTAAATAAAGAAGTTCGAGGCTTGCGCTGCAGGGGCCGCTGGCTGGGCAAGGGAATAGGTGGTTGAAAACCACCACTGAGATCACAGCTAGGAGTGAGGGGTGTGCTTAGGGAAGGTTTTCTAGAGAAGAGCCAGGAGTGAGGGATGGGACGGGCGCGGGCATGAGTGGAAGGTACGTGAAGAGATACTGGAAATCGCGCTCGGGTGGGCGAGCTAAGGGTGGGGGAGGTGAAGGGTGGTCGCTGAGCCTCAGTACTCCGAGGTCCTGGAGCGGCGGCAGCGGCGGTTAGAGCGAGCGGGACGGAGTTAGGACCGCTCGGAGCGCCCAGGTCTCGAGGTAGTATAAGGTTTGCAATCCTTCCACTTGCTGGCAGTTGCAGAAGATCTGCTTTTAAGTGAAACGTACATGCCACCCCTCCAAGGGCTGCAGTTTCCCCCGGCTTGCTTCTTTCTTTCTCTTCTCCGGCCCTTGAGCTCACTCTTTAATTTGTACGCGCCCCTAAGTTTGCAGAGAGCTCGCTGCCGGCTCGGAGCAGGGTCCGGCCAGGCGCCGCGGGCGGGGGCGGGGAGCCCGGGAACCGCAATCCAGAAGCATCGCGGGCCATGTATATTTCATCAAATGGACTTTGGGTGCGTCGCGTCTCGCAGCCATCAACGCTATGTGCAGTGACATTTCTGACTTGAGTGGAGGAATGCGCGAAGGAAGCCCGGACGAAATTGGTACTAGAGGATCTTCTTGGCGCCAATGCTAATTGTCCTGATTTATGTCCCTTCTGAGTAAGCTCAACGTCTTCGTCTGAAATAAAATGAAAGCTGTGCCAAGCGGAGCAGAACCACCGGACCGCTGGTTCTGATCCCCGGGAAATCAGGAAGTCGTCCTGCAGCTTAAAAAAAAAAAAAAAATAGGGAAAAAAAAGAAAGAAAGAAAGAAAGAAAAAAAAAACAACCCTCAGTAAAGTTTAAGGCGAGAAGTGGCAGAGGCACTGGCGCGAGGAGGCGCGGAGGAGACCCGGCAAGCAGAGGACTGGGCTGGCAAGACCTCCCGAAGGCTGCGATTTCATTATTAATATCACTATATTTTTGGAGGGAGAGGCACCTTTCTCATCTTCCCTTCCTCTCCGCCCACCCCTATTCCCTCCCCCTCATCTACCTGTCAAAGTCACTGATCTTTTGCATTTCGGAAGAGGACGTCAACGGGAAGGAATTCCCCCTCTCGGCTAGGGCTCCGAGAGGGGGCGACGTGCAGGAGGCTGCACCCCCCGCCCTCCTCCGGGGCCAGAGGCGAAGGTAATTAAGCGGCGGGGACTGGCGGGCGGGCGCGGGGTTCTGCGTCCGTGGGGTCCTCTC
>NW_011495072.1:13536246-13556219 GCF_000754665.1 Bison bison bison | reverse complement strand
TTCGCCCGCGCCTCGGAGATGGCTCGGCGGTAAGAGCCGCCGCCCGCCCAGCGCCGCCCGGGGTTCCGCTGCTGCGGCCGCCGCCCGAGGCGCACCAGGCTGGGCTCGGCCGCCGCCCCGCGCCGTCGGCTGGGCTCCAGCCCGGCGCCTAGCGAACGGGCCCCACGGTGAGTGCCGCTGGCTTCCCGCTCCTGCAGCGACCCGCGCGTCTTCCCTTTGCCCCTCTCCCCCTGGTTTCCTCCTTCCCTCCCCTCGACTCCCCCTCCCCGCCACCCCCGCCCCACACAGCGCAGTCCACAGGCGGGAGGGAAGGCTCCGGGTGGGCGAGGAACTTTGTGAAGCGCCTTGAGGAGGCAGCGCGCAGAACCTCTGAGCGCACACAGCCCGCACACTCTCACACCCACACACGTCTTCCTGGTGTGCGCCCCGGGCAGGTTACGAGTCTGTGTGTTGTACTCAGTGCCTGGGCGCGGGGTCGGTGCTTCCATCGACGGACTCACAGACACACAGCTCGCTCCCCACTGTCTGTCTGTCGCTCGCTGTCTCTCTCTCTCTCTCTCACACACACACACACACACCTGACCACACATAAAGCATCGGAGGGTTCTTTTTTCTTTATTTTCTTTCTTTATTTGCCAGTTGTCCTTGCTTGGGGGAAAAAACTTGCCCTCTTGACGGCCCTGTGAAGCTGGTGGCCACACTGAGCTTTTGAAGTTCCTTTCTTTTAATCTCCTTTATTGGTGCGAGATTAAAGCATTACTATCCCATGTTGTGCAGCTGGGGAGAAGGGAAAATTGATAGAGGGAAAGACTTGGTATAGGAATGTTGTTTGGAATATTTTCTCAGATTCTTTACTGGCATTGCATTAATCAGTTGATGGATTCGGCTAGGGACATTGAATTGCTCTCCTGTATGGATCTGTGGATGTCTATATATAATACAAATAATACTGAGTATTATTGGGCCCAAAATAACCAATTAAGTGATTCATACACAGGAAAACTTAGATAAAAAAAGAAACTGCGCCCTCTGCTGTTTGTTTTAGTAACATCACTTTAGAGACTCCTCCCCCCACCTTTTTCTTTTCTTTTTTCTTTTCGAGAAATCCACTTAGGAGGCTGTCATTTTACAGGGGAGGGGAGGAAAATTCCTAGTGGAGATTTTAAGCAACTTTGTTTTGAAAAGTTGGAGATTGCGTTTCCACCCTCACATCAGGTACAGATTCCCAGAGTGTAGAGGCTTTTGTTTTCCACCTCCCCCCCCATTCTTCCCAGGGAATGGTAATGGAACCACTCGTTATCATAACAGTTTGTCAGTCTTTGGAATGGAAAATTCTGAGTAAGATTCAGAATTCCACTAAACATATGGTGTATCTGGCCGTGGATTTGCTTTAGAAATAAGGCCCTATTTTATGTCTGAAAATACTGAAAGTTTTATTTTACAGAATTGGGGAGGAAATAGAAAAATCTTGTAACAAAATCATTTATTCAGATATAGCTAATGGTTCAGCTTGTTAGAAAAAAGTTATCCAGAAATTCCCTTTTTCACAGTAGGGGCAACCTTTTTCTGATTTGTCTAGTCCTTGAGGTCATCTCTAAGCTTTGGGGAATTAACAATTGCAGGTTTCATAAAAGTATTTTGAACTGCCACTTTGAATGCCTTAAATTCCCCTCACCCCCTTTCTCTTTGGCAAAGGAAGATCAGCTCAATAACTGTTTCAAGAATCTTTTGGAAGACAAGTAACTTTTAAGTTTTTCTTTAGGATGAAATTTGGTTCTTTGCGTGTGGATTAGCATGCAAAGAAAAAAAATGCAAGTGTTCATACATAAGGGATATATCTCCTATTTTTTTCCGGGTGCCATGAAATAAGATCTCTTTCACCACTGAAGACCAACATAAGGGAATTCAAAATTCCATATAGTTGGCTATTAATTTGGCGATACTTCCTATTGTGAAAATTTAAAAAGGTGATCCTAACATTTTGTAAGAAAACAGTTGATGTTGATTTTATGTGCACATAAAGCTGTTTTTCCTAGTGATATTTTTGTTTTGTCAGCTTTCACTGGATGTATGTGTTTCAGGTTAGCTTTTTAGAAGGAGGCTAATATATTTTTTCTGTTTCCTTTTGTATGTTTGTAAGTGGTGCATTTGCCTGTCTTTGCCTCTGTTATTATTCTGAAAAACAAACAAACAAATCATATACTAATTTGAAAAAATTAAACCATTACACACTTAGTTGATAAATTTTCTAACTGTAGTAAAGATTTGGAGAGTTTTAGAAGTTACAAAAACAACAAGTCAATTGGAAAGAAAATTTTGTACAACTCAGAAAATTAATTATATGTTAACAGAAAAATGTGTGTGTATGAATTATAAGTCAGTAAGAGATTTAGTGTACTTTTAAAAACAATTTTATCTTCAGAATCCAGATTTTTGTTTCAAAACTTTAGGTGGGTGTAGACTTTCTCAAATGTGTACTTGAAACCTTGGATTTCTGAACTTCCCTACAAGACAATGAAAGATTTGTTGTTCTACATTAATAAAACAGCATATTTATTCTAGACTTAACTGATTATGAAATAATTTTATGTATTATTCCATCCCTAAACATCCTGAAAAATATATGCTTTCTAATTTCCCTAATCATTATTCTCTTGGTGAAAGCAGAGATCTTTCAAATACTAAGGTGTGCTATTTAGTTTTATTAAGAATCTCTTGATAGGCAGTTGCTCATAATACCCAATCAAGTATGAGTAAAATATGCCAATGATGTTGCAGTACATGTAAAATTTCTCTATCTTGAAAGACAGTTAACAAAAGGATAGAAGCAAATGTCTCCCATTAAGATGACTAGAATATGCTTTCTTCACAACACATAAATAAATGCAGAGAGCATTTAATATATGTTAAATATCCCATTTAGTCAGTCTCATTATGACAGTGTTGGAAGCTGCTAATTTTGATATGTTATGGAATTTGGGTATGTCTTTATCTCCTTGTATGTTTCACTCAATGGAATATGATTATAGTCAATGTTCTTTTTGTTCCTTCCCATTCAGAAACATGCATATTTATAAAATTCCTAATGTCTATGAGGAATGAGTCAATAGCTGTCTATTTCAGGTGCCCCTGAGAGCTGAGTATTTATGGAATAAATAGCTTACTATCACCACCCCCACCTCCTCGTGAGATTATGTAATAGAATGGATACTGAGAGCCAGCTAGAGTTAGTGGATTTACTGTCAATGTTTTCCTCTTTGTTGATGAAATTGGCAGTTGTTTTTAGAGTATAATTGTCTGTAGTTTTGATAATTATTACTTCCATGTAATATTTAGGAGGCTTCTTTTCTAATGAAAGAAAAGACCTGTGAAATGACTTCTACAAGGTGGAAGGGAATTAGCTACAGAATCCTGGGAAAAGATGTGTTCCTTGTATGCAAAGCCATTTTATAGCTCATTTTAGTCCAGATCAGTAACATCTATCAACTTGAGGGCATGACATAACTTTATATTTTCATATTGGCTTTGCAAATTTATATACCAGTCAGAGGTCTGTGGAGTACTCATGGCATATTAATGGGTATTTCTATCAAAGAGGACTTCCTAATGTTTTAGTGCACAGGTAGAGATGATGGCACTGTTCGATTACAGTGAGTTCCCAGGGTTCACAAAGTTAAGAACTAGAAATGGGACTGTGCAGAGCTCTTCTGAAGCTGCTCACATTTAGGTGAGCACTTGAGACACATTCAAAGTCCACGTTACTTGGCAATTAGTTCAGTTATGGGCAAGAAGGAATTGGTTTGGTATATTAAATCCCCAGATATGTCATTGACTGTCCTCATAATCGTTTTGCCTGGCTATTTGCTGTAATGACCTAGCTTTGAAGATGCTATTGGTGATTTTAACCTAGTTGAAAGCACAGCCAGATGGGAACTGGTGCCGTTAGGTAATAGAGGTTAAGAGGTAAATCATGTTCTATTTTAAAATCATTTTATTTTCTTTGAAAACTCCTTAATTATACTTTAATAGAAAATTCCTGATTTTGACAGGGGCTTCTTTTCCATTGTGTGGCATGGAAGTTCATAGATTTATTAGTTTCTTACTGATTTTAAAGTAAGAGGATTTTCTTTGAAGTGTATGGCAATGAAAAGTAGATCCTAATGTGAAGGATACATATTAAGTAATGCTACAAACATAAAAGTTGGAATGAAATCAAATAATTATGTTAAAGAACAGCTTAGTGACCCTCTGCTCCTGATCTGTAATATGCTGTGGTCAATATCTTTTCCTGTGTCAATGGGAGCTCATTAAGTGTAAATTCTGCAGACTGACTGAGCCATGCCATATTAGTGCTTGCCAAAGCTTGACATTTTTAATACATTAATAATATGTCTGTAATGTAATGGAAAACTATTAATCACAACTGGTTATGTGCCAGAAATTTAAGCTATAATTGGCTGCTTCTTGTCAAGAATGTCTGTCGCACAGTCCTGCAACTGCCTAATATTCAAATGTCTTGCACTCCTCTGCATTTTTCTTTGTCAGTTTTCTAAATTCGATCAATGGTGTAGTCCATAATTCTGTGTAATGACCATCATTATAATTCTGGTGTACTTTAATGAGAATTCGTTGCACTGGGATTGCTCTTGTGTCAGGAAATAGTACCAGGTTCCCATATGTTTCCTTAGTCACCAAATTTTTAACATAAATTTATATGGTCATCCTTCATTTTGTGATTCAACTGAGGCAAAAAAGTGGATGAAGACAGTAGTGAAGAATAAGCAGATAAGGGGGAATAATATTTATTGATTAAAATGTTATTAATCTCAGAATTCAAATATATACTTAAGGTATATTTTTAATATATTAAAAATTAGCTTGTTGTGCTCACTCATTTTAAACTCAAAGCAGTTCATCTCAGGTCTTTAAGAGTATATGGTGCTGATTAACATGTTGTTATGTATTTGAAACTAAGAATTTAAGTTAATAATTTCTGGTGTAGTAGATTTTACACTGCTTCAGTTATAATGCCTACTTTTCTCTCCCTTCCATTTCCCCCTCCATGAAAGTGTTTGTTCTTATTATAATAAAGTAGTAAATGCAGTTGAAAATGCATCTAGAAAATGCAAATTTGTATTATTTTAATACCTTTTCAGATTATTAATTGTCAAAATGTCAGCTGCTTCTGAAAGTATCAACTTAAAATTACTAATGAATCTGAAAAAAAGCAGAAGGCTATAGTAGCCACATTTACTTCTCTGTGATTTTTTTTTCTTTTTGGTTTAAGATTTCAAAATGTACTGAGCACAATAGTCTTTACATTACAAAAAGAGGCAGATTCAAATCTGTAGTTTATACATGTTTAGACAAACTGCTAATTATTGCTTCATAGGAACTCAAATATTCAACATTTTTCCTAATAGAAAATATCACAAATTGCAGCAGTATGATAACATTTTATGAATTGAATATAATGAAAATTGCACTTGCATCCATAAAGCAATTATTATAAATTACTTTGCTATGGAAACACAATTCAACCATCTGTTGGCATTTCATAGTCTTTGTGGCTTAGTTCATTTTAAGATGGTATATTATTTAAATATAGTAGATTCCTTCTATTAGATTCTGTGAGGACAGTGAACTTCCATATTTAAACTGCTTAGTGTGAATTGAAGTGTCTATATGGTATTTCCTAAAATTGTAGGCTTGTCTTTTCACATTAAAAAATACTTAATTATTGGGACTGTGACGATATAAATCAGCTAATTAAGCAAATGCACTCTTCTTACATCTGGATTCCAAATATTATTGTTTGTTTCGATTTAGACAGTAATCTCTAAAGAGAAAAGTTGCCAGTTAAACTCACCAATGACTTGTACTCAGTATGTAGGCTGTATTATCAGTTAGCCAAAAGTACTTTTAAACAGTAATTTTTATTTTCTCTTAGAATTAGTGCCATATTATTCTGCTTCATGGCCTGTTAACTCACCCTCAGCTATTTTTATATGTGCATTTTAAATTGTGCGTTTTACTACAGAGCTTTTAGTTTTAAAGCAGTGTATTATATTTGCCTTTGGGACAAATTCCCTTCTTCTGTTACAGAGAGTAACTGCAAATGCAGATGTAATGGCTATAAAAAGATGTAAGAAAATAGAAAATTCTTATGAAAGGACAATTTGCTGCTTTGGTTTTATTTTTGAATATTTTTTTCAGAGAGCCAAGTTATCTTTATCACTAAATGCAACTAAACAGAAGATGCTAAATTCTTCTAATATAATGAGCAAATCCAAAGGGACAGGCTTGTGCCAACAATGCTGTTTTTTCACTCCAGTTAACAAAAGCTAAGAAATGTACAAGGAATTTGTAGATTTTTAGGGTCTCTTTGCCAAGAGACAAAAGGCATAGAAGTAGTTGTCACTTCTTTACCATTGTTATAAAAGCACTCATTTCCCCCATTGTTCCTCTGGAAGATTTTCCAGCACTACAATATATGAAGAGATGTTTAAATCTAGCTGCTTGCTTTCAGTTTTGTCAAGATGGGAATATAGTTTTTGAAGTGAAAACCTGTGAGTCACCTGGAACACAAACATCTGTCTTTGTTATGGAAGAGTTAAATCCTTCATATCAAAATTCTTCCTAATGTGAATGATTTCTGTGGTTTGGTCATTCTAGCAAAGCAGCTGAGTAAAGGTTATCCACATTACACCAATTTGCTTCATATTGCGTCTAACCTCCCAAATGTCAACATATCATATATTTTGTAATGCATTGATTGTGGGACAATAACTCTTATTCTTATTGTTTCTAGAAGGGTGTTGGTGCCAGAAGAGAAGAATGATTGATGGGAAGCAGACACCGAGCGATAGACACTCGTCCTGTTGCTGGAGCTACTGATACCTCAGTGCGCCTGAGCATCCCTTGTGAACTTGAGCATCAAGCACCCAGGGTTATTGGATGTACAATAGGAGAGCCATCGTTTTGATAAATCCTTATCTGCTACTGGACATCTCTTATAAAAAAACCAAGCTAGACCCAAGGCTAATAGATACGTTCTAGGACAATGAAAAAGCTGCAAGTCGTTGCTAATGCCTAGTGCACAAGTATGCTAGGCTTCCACCAAAGTCCTCAATATACCTGAACATGTGCAATATATGAACCCTTCACTTTTAATTTTGGAATCTACGTTGAAGTCTCATCTTCTTTTTCTTTTTTTTTTCTTTTTTTAATATACAAACCTACCTACGTACAGACATAGATAAGCTGCTTTAGTTACCACGAAGATTGCCAAGAATTTAGAGATGTATTTGTCAAGATTTCTGTCAATTCATGCCCTTTGGGTTACAGTGTCCTCAGTGATGCAGCCCTACCCTTTAGTGTGGGGACATTATGATGTGTGTAAGACTCAGATTTATACCGAAGAAGGGAAAGTGTGGGATTACATGGCCTGTCAGCCGGAATCCACAGACATGACAAAATATCTGAAAGTGAAACTGGATCCTCCAGACATTACCTGTGGAGACCCTCCGGAGACGTTCTGTGCAATGGTGAGACAACCTTTTTGAATTGCTTATTTCATGTTAAGTGCGGGCATGTTGTATGTGCATACAAATGTGGTGCGTGCGAAGACTCAACTCAGGCAATGAGCTGAATCTGCAGGTGGCAGATTTGTGCTAACAGGCTAGTTGCATTCTCAGTGGAGGCCTGCACCACCTGGAATTACAGTTTGCACAGTATGATTGACACACTTCCTGCGAACCAAAGGTTTCACTGAGACAAATGCACTGAATATAAATGATAAAGCAAAAAGTCCAACTGAAGTTTAAATTTCAGATTGGAGACTGGGAATATGATTAGACCACATGTGATAGGTGAAGGATAAAATCCGTTGGTAAGCCAACTTTACAAACATAAAGGTTTCTTCACATACATCTTTAAATGAAGGCTAGTCCTGCGTTCTCCAGTTCAAGGCTTGAGTAGATGTCATGGTTTTGCTCATCGGGAAACTGCTGTGGTTTGGAAATTCTTGGTTAGGAGACAGGAGCCAAAGCCTCATGAGAAGCTTTTCTGAAAGAGTCTTGTCAACTTGTTCAGCCTCTTGTTTGTAAGGGTTATGGTTTTCCAGAGAAAAGGCTGGAATATTGAAAATGTTTCCTAAAAAAGTAGTGACATGGAGCATGCAAATTCAAATACTGTCCTTTTGATAAGCAAAGTTAGATAATTCATTGTTTTCATAGTATAGAAAAGGCTTTTTCTGGGTGGTAAGGTAAATGCTATGTGACACATTGAAATTTTTACTAGAGACATTGCTGAAAATATGCCCATAAGGTGTTAAGTAAAGACTTTGATCATTAAAATGATGTAAATCAGTGTGCTAAAGAATTCAAACAGTGTGTTCATTTGGTGTATGTTATTTTATTATTATTATACATAGGGTTTATTTGATACATGAACTGGGATCTCATTTTTCTCTATATAACAGATATAATGGTATGGCAGATTTTAATAGTATCCATACCTGACTTTATTATCTTGAACCTGGCCTGGCATTTTCAGGATAGTGAAACTATTAATCAAAGTAGCATCTGTTCACAGTCCCTAGTGAGTTAAATTAGCATAAGATCATCTTAGACCTAGCACTGCAGAAAAGGTTTTGTAACAGGAAACAATTTTGAGCACTAAAGAGTCTTTTCGCCTAAAAGCTAAGGGCTTGCCATTTTTCAGAAGTGCCTTTGGGGACTGGTTTGAATTATAGTCTAAACCTGATTTTGTGGAGAGTGAGAAAAAGAGCTTGGCTATTAGGTGTCACTATGACTAAAGTGCTCTGAAAGACTAAATATTTCAAAGAGAGGACCGTCTCTGGGAAGCAGGTATGTGCTTTGCAAAAAAGTTGCCTTTTAGAAACCAGAGACTCGCAGAAGAGGAATTTATTTAAACACATTAGGAAAACTGTAATAAATCTGTAAAAAAGAGCAGAGGCATTTGTTGGCTTTATATAAGGTTTCTAATAATTTCTCATAAAAGGTCAAATTTAAGATCTTATTGCAAATCTAGGGGTGAAATGGCTGTTCAGGTGACAGGTGGTGCAATCTTCTAGTCCTTAGCAGAAGATAGTTCTGGGCCAAGTCTTAATATTATAAAGACACTCTATGTATTGGCTTGCATGCACTGCTAGCAATATGCCTCTTCTGGAATTGTTTAATAATTTACAGATCTAAGTAAAACAGCAGAGATCCTTTTTCAGAGTGCTGTTTGTACTTGCACAGGTTCTGTATGATGTGCTCAACATGTGATTTGAATGTGCAGCTTCCCTCATGTCAGCCTCTGGCAAGAGAATGCTTGCTCAGCACTGCTCCTGTCCATCGTGTTGAAGGGTTTACCTGGTGTCTTCAGCATACCTCTCTCTCCCATCTTGAGTGGGAAAGGGCACGTTATAGAACTTCTCATGCCTGCTTTTTACAGTCACATTGTCTAAGGTTCTTAAGCCAATTCCTAGCAGTTCAGTGGCTAAGTGATGTTAGAGACCAAAAGAGATGAAAATGATATTCCTCAACTTTCTCAAGTGCAGTAATATATGTAATTTACATGTTTATATGAAACTCCATAAGGCAGTGTTTTAAAATACTGCATGTTACTATGATGCAAATATTCAGAAGCCTTGGTGGGTTTAAGTTGTCATTAAACAGAATTGTTTTTCAAGAGAGAGTGTGAGATTTGTGAGATATTACCTATAATGCGTAATTTGGGCTCCTTAATGTACATTTGATTGGCATAACAGATTTAATAATCTACCCTTTAAATACAAAGTTTGGGACTGCTTGTATGCATATTATATACCAAGTCAAAGATAGTGACCTAATATAGCAACACATCCTCTCTCCAGTTTTGTATTTTCCATAAAATTCTTTAGTATAAGGGTTCCTGACACAAGGCTGTAAAGCTGTTTCAGGATGCTGTCGTATCAGACCTGTTTGGGTGCTCCTTAGCCCAAGGTCTAATGGGAATCCATAAAGTCATTTGTGTTATGACTTTCACGTTCTCCCCTCCTTGACACAGGCATCCATACCTGCTCCCTCAGAGTCGTTATGGCCTATTACATCAGGGAAGCTGCCATATAAGCACAATCACTGCTTAGCCCTGATATGTAAATGTTTGCTGCAGAATGGTTTCAGTAATCACTTACTCAGCTAGTGACACCCTTATTAGCTGTGACTAGCAATTCTGAGCACCAAGGGGACATTTGGTCAGAGAAATACCCTATAATTCCCATAGCCAATTTACCTTATATAAAGTTGAATTTCATTGGCAGTGCACTGAGAGCCTGTACTTACTGCCTTTTGCATCACCTCCATCATTATATGCCAGTGACCATCCATGAATGCTGCATTTACTTTAGAGTGAGATTTTAGAGAGAATGGACCGCATGATTCCATTTAGATCTCTGCTTATTAACCTAGGTAACCTGCATAATCCCTCTTTAATGTCCCAGTCATTTTAAGTTTTTGTATAGTAATAGTACCAGCATTTTAAATGTTAGTTTTTTTGGGAGATTTTGCCATTTCTGTTTTATGATAGTAGAATAGGGGAATAGAAATAGATATACACATATACATGTATATGCATGAATTTTGTATATTGAGGCCATACATTTTCTTTTTAATTTAGTTTGATATATTCCTTGTAAGTTGTTGATGGCTAAAAAAAAATCTGTTTTTGTTAAGGGGGAAGAATATGAAGGGTAGAGGAGAGTTAAGCATTTAAAACATTTTTTTAGTCTGCGATAATATTCGTATAGATTGTGTCCTTCAGCTGTGTAAAAGCTTCAGGTAGCACAGCTTTGTCAGAAAATACAGATCATCGAGTGACTACAGTTTGTTTCAGCTTGCATAAAGAGCAAATATGATGATCTGAACCTGGGTGTAAAGCTGAAGTGACAACACAAAGCTGTGACTTGTCCTTTGCGTTTAGACAAACTTAGTTGTCATATCTTCATGCAACACCCCAGTAGCTTAAAAATGGCAAAATTATCTGCAATTATCTCCAGCCTGTGGCTAATTTTCTGGATAAGTTAAACACAAACTTTCAGAAGAAGCCTACAGATGGAAGAAGTCATAGGCGTTTGTACAATTTATGACACAGAAGTGCTGATGACGGTAGAAATGTGAGCCCTTGAGTGCAGCTATGGATTTCAGAGCCAATCAAAACTAAATTAGGAAACAAAGATTATTAAAATGTCTTCTGTGCATGTAATTTTGGCATAATATTATGAGGTGGACATTAAATGCTTCCCTTGGAGACCTTCAGCATCATTAATGCAGCACGCCTTTAATTACATGTAGACTCATATTACTAAAAAATGGAGAAAATAAAGTACTCTGAGGTGTAGTTAGCAATACCCTCATTATGTTTACTGAAATAATTAAAAGGAACGGTATAATTTTTCTAAATAAAATGTCAGAATTTGAAATGAAAATGGATTTTCTTTAGGAAATTTACTAATGTGTGCCTGTGCTCTTGATAGGCATTTATTCAAGCACCAAAGCAGATCTATTAATGATCATTCCATATTGCGCTATTTCCAAATGGAATCCTATTAAGAAAAAAAAAATGTAATTATTGTAAGCATTGTGGATAGAGCATATTTCATTATGTTCAAATGGAATTTTAAAAGTAGTACAAAAGCCTTCCTGTTTTATTATTTTAAAGGAACCCAGAAGGATGAGTGAGTGGTGATGGATGCAGTCTCAGGGCTACCCATAACTTACATTTCTGACTTGACATCAGCTCAGGTTGCCATCTGGTGGCTATCAGGTAGCCTTTGAGAAATTAATTTGATAGGTTTCATTATGTTTTTAATGACAAGGCATTAATACCAATTTTCCAAAAACCGGAAATAACATTGACTTATATTATAATCAAAAATCTTAAAAATTCACTCTGTTCACATGAAACATAAGTTAATAAATGAATGAAGTTTTAATAACAGTGACATCTTTCATTTGAATTGATTTATCCCTGAATTATGCCAGAATGAAATTTTTAAAAATCTTCAGTTCCTTCATTGTTAACACTTCATTGTTTAGTTCATTGTTTAGACTTATTTCTAAGTAAAACTTAATTTATGTTTGCAGTGAATTAAGTTCCATGGAGATCGGTCTCCTGATATAGCACTATATCAAGTATTCCCTTGTTAAGGAGCCAGCAGTAGCTCCCTGTTACCTATGTATCAAGTCTAAAGTACTCTACATGGTTTTTAAATCCAAGTGTTTACAACCTTATTTCCAATTACTTTCCATCAGGACCCAGTGGCATTTCCAAGCGATTTAGGACTGGCAGTCTCATTGGAAGGGACACTGGATTTGGGTTGAGACTGCACTGGCATAGCATGCATGGTTTATGTGGGAGGCCTTGAGAGGGAGCTGATAAAGATTACGTGGGGCTAGCTAAACCTAAAACCCGCCTCATGTCATTCATTGTTCCCAGACAGTGTTCTCTGTGTGCTCAAGTGCCCTTGCCTCTGTTGGACTAATGCGCAGATATAACTCCAGACTACTGTATGTGGGATGAAGTGAACAGAACGTAGAGCACAGCAGAACCTGGTGGTGGTGCTGGTGGTGAGAATCAAAATAAAATGACATATGGTCCCTCCTTTGAAAGGAAGACAAAAAAAAAAAAAAAAAGAGTCCTAAGCAAAATTAATATATAGGGGCATGTAGCCAGAATCTGGGGACAGAGGCATAGAAGTAAGACCAGCACTCAGAGTTTAAATGTGAATTACTTTGCTGCATATTAAAGGGCCACTTGGAAAATGCTTCTGGTAGCCAAGTTCCTGATATTAAACTGTGTCTAAAGAAGATGATAGGAAAAAAGGCTGGGTGCAGCAGATGCTGCTGCTGCTGCTAAGTCGCTTCAGTTGTGTCCGACTCTGTGCGACCCCTTAGTCGGCAGCCCACCAGGCTCCCCTGTCCCTGGGATTCTCTAGGCAAGAACACTGGAGTGGGTTGCAGCAGGTGAAGGCACAGCAGTTAAATCACACCCTAGTGGCCTGGTTAATGGTAGATTGACACCTTATATGTGGCAGAATGGAAGAGGAGCAAAAATTCATAGGACTAATAAGTTAGATCTGTGTGTGCATATGTGTGTATGTGTGTGTGTATTTCATATATCTAGCACTCCAGCTGTACACAGAGATGAAGAGGGGCATTTAACTGAATGCGCATATGCAAGATTTTAAAGGTGAAACATGAAACTTCAGCATAATTACTGCCTTGTAGCAGACAACTTTGAATTGCCTCCTTCAGTTCCTCCAAGATTTCTGCTCTAGAGAAATACCACTTTAAAAGTGTTGAACTCGTGTCCTTAAAAACCCCCATAGTCTGTCTGGATTGTTTCGAGGTCTCTCAGGTATATTCTGTAGACTTTTGGTGCTGGGGCTAGTTCTACTTAGCTCTGGAACTGTGCCTGGGTCTTAGGCTGGCATCTGGATCCTCTGACGTTAGTGACTAGTGTCATCACACAAGAAGTCCCTCATCTCATGTGTTTTTCTACCAGGACAAACAGAAGACATTCCTTTTGCTTGGAATAGCCTCCTTTTATCCATATTCCACCCATCCTTCAAGGTCTATATCAAGTTGGTTTCTCCGTATACTTACTGCCAATTTGATAATTCAGTTGGTAAAGAATCTGTCTGCAATGAGGGAGACCTGGGTTTGATCCCTGGGTTGGGAAGATCCCCTGGAGAAGGGAAAGGCTACCCACTCCAGTATTCTGGCCTGGAGAATTCCATGGACTGTATAGTCCATAGGGTCCCAAAGAGTTAGACATGACTGAGTGACTTTCACTTTCAACATCAGCTCAAGTCAATCTCTTGACCTTTTAACTATGTAATTAAAATATATGCCCATCTATCTACTCTACTATTCTGTGACATTTAGCAATTCATTCATCTTATTGATTTATATACCCACATACACATATGTTTCCTGCGTTTACTGTATCTTGACTCTTGATCTGGACCACTGTATCCTTTAAGTGAGATAATACGTAAGACAGTCTCCCATACTCTCTTGATGCAGAGTAGGAGCTCAATAGAGACTGTATATTGTACTGCTTTTCTATCTCATAGCATTTACCATAAATCTAGGTCAATTCAATTCAATTCAGTCACTCAGTTGTGTCCGACTCTTTGCGACCCCATGAATCGCAGCATGCCAGGCCTCCCTGTCCATCACCAACTCCAGGAGTTCACTCAAACTCCGGTCCGTTGAGTCGGTGATGCCATCCAGCCATCTCATCCTCTGTCGTCCCCTTTTTCTCCTGCCCCCAATCCCTCCCAGCATCAGAGTCTTTTCCAATGAGTCAACTCTTCGCATGAGGTGGCCAAAGTACTGGAGTTTCAGCTTTAGCATCATTCCTTCCAAAGAAATCCCAGGGCTGATCTCCTTCAGAATGGACTGGTTGGATCTCCTTGCAGTCCAAGGGACTCTCAAGAGTCTTCTCCAACACCACAGTTCAAAAGCATCAATTCTTTGGCGCTCAGCTTTCTTCACAGTCCAACTCTCACATCCATACGTGACCACTGGAAAAACCATAGCCTTGACTAGACAGATCTTTGTTGGCAAAGTAATGTCTCTGCTTTTCAATATGCTATCTAGGTTGGTCGTAACTTTTCTTCCAAGGAGTAAGCATCTTTTATTTTCATGGCTGCAGTCACCATCTGCAGTGATTTTGGAGCCCCCAAAAATAAAGTCTGCCAGGTAACAAATACATAATAACATGTTTTTAACTAATTAATCAATTGATTGAATATAGTATTTGATTTTCTGAAATGTTTTCTGTTTTGTGAGGATTTTTATCATGAATCGTTTTTTCCCTCAGTAAATTAAGAGACAAAAAATTTAGCTACTGCATTTGGGCAGCTTATAATGATCTCAAAAGAGAGATGAGAGAGAAAAATCTACTTTGAGTTTCAGCACTGAAAGTATGTATGAAGAATTTTTTCCATTTATATTGAAAATATTTTTAAAATGTTATTCCAATAAAACATTTGGAAAAGATGAAAAACCTCACACTCAACATTGAAATCGTTTTGTCATTTTTCTTATGTCTTCCTCCCTAAATATAATATACATTTTGTTTTACAAAGTTGGAATCATGGAATAATGTCACATATAATTTTTCATCTTTTTTTATTTGCTAATATAGCTTTATTATTTACTTATATCATTGATATATTATTAGAGAATATGATTTGATAGTTATAAATATCCTATTATAAATATATAATATTTAATCATCCTCGTACCTTGATGACTTGATGTTATTTTCATTTTTTTTTTTTTTTGGCTATAATGCTTTGATGAACATATATCAGTATAGTTTTCTTTATTAAACCTACTCTTCTTCTCCCATATTAAATGCACTTGTTTTTTGATGGTGAGTTCATTGTTTTGTGTTTAGTTGAGGCTAAAAGGTTGGGCTGTATTCTTTTGTTCTCAAGAGTGGAATCCTACTGAATGGAAAGGACAGAGCATTCTCTAGTGAATCTTGAGGAAAGATATGTGTGTGTTAGTTGCTAAGTTGTGTCTGACTC
Source organism: Bison bison bison (assembly GCF_000754665.1). NCBI lineage: Eukaryota > Metazoa > Chordata > Mammalia > Artiodactyla > Bovidae > Bison > Bison bison. Next base: position 13,540,627 of record NW_011495072.1, on the reverse strand, counting down.
TTTGTGACCCCATAGACTGTAGCCTGCCAGGCTCCTCCGTCCATGGACTTCTCCAGGCAAGAAGACTTGAGTGGGTTGCCATTCTCTTCTTCACGGGATCTTCCTGACTGAGGGATTGAATCTACATCTCCTGAATTGCAGGCAAATTCTTTACCATCTGAGCCACCAGGGGAAAGAGGTGTTAGACTTATATCAAGAGACTCAGGCAGGCCCCTCTCTCTGGGCCTTGCTCTCTTTTCTCTGGACATGAGAGAGAGCTTCTAGAGGTATAAAGAAGATAGTTTCTGCCACATGGGAGAGAGCAAAAGTCGGGAGACCTGTTTGGGAACAATAAGCTGAAGATGAGCAAGTTACACCTTGTGAACTATACTTATGGCTTTAAAACTTGGGTTTAAATTGATCCACAGTGAGAAATGCATTTTATATTGCAATGCAGTAAACATTATCCTAATCAGTTCAGTTCAGTTCAGTTGCTCAGTCGTGTCCGACTCTTTGCGACCCCATGAATCGCAGCACACTAGGCCTCCCTCTCCATCACCAACTCCCGGAGTTCACTCAGACTCATGTCCATTGAGTCAGTGATGCCATCCAGCCATTATCCTCATACACACAACCAAAACAAAAACTGGGAAATGATCCTTATTCTTTAATGTGTGCTATACCCTCTGACATTTTATCTTCTTTTATATTCTTTTTCCTTTAGCAATAATCGAAAATTACATATTGATGGTTACCTGCAAATTACAAATAGTATTGTTTTTGAACCTTACATAAATGGAGAAATTGGATACACATTATTGTATAGCTTCCTTTTTTAAAATTTAACATTATATTTCTGAGATATTCTGTATATAGTATTCTACCATATGAATATCTGGGTATTTCTTTAATCAATCTTCTATTTGTAGACATTTAGTTTATTTTTTATATTTTAAGGCTATTAACTGGGGTCAATTTTAACTTCTGTCAGTTTTCCAGAAAGATAGTTAATTTTTATTTCCTCTAACATTTTATGAAATGTCCTAGTCATTAGACCCTCATCAGTACTGGGCCTCTAGTCTTAAATTTTCTTCTAATATAGAGTCTTAGCAGATAAATTATGTAGTTTACCAGAAAGAATACTGATGAAATTATCCTTATTACAGGCACCTTTTCTGCCATGAAAATAGTTTTTAAAATTTGGCACTGATATACAAACATATTGGAAGGTGAAAATGACATTTTATTTTTTAAAAATATATTTGTTTGCTTATTGAACAGATTGATTTCTTTAATACATTTATTGGCCGTTTAAACTTTCTTGTTCCTGATTGTAGTAGTTTTATTCCTTTGTACTTTTTCCCCTTTTCTAACTTTTCTATTGAAGTCAACAATTAAAAGATATATATTTGGGCCTTTTAAACAGATACCACCCATTTATCAGTTGATTGAGTTCAAAAGTGAATATCCTTTCTGCCAGAAAAGTAGGTCTTGTTTCAGAGAATTTTCCATACCCTTTATTTGTGGAAATTTTATGTAATCTTGCCCTGGGCTTTGATATCAGGGGGGCTGTCATCTCACAGCGAGGAAATATTCATCTGAGTGCTCTCTTGAGTCTTTTGTTTCTAATGTTAAAACTTTGAGAAGTTGTCATTCACTCACAGTAAAGTGTTCCTGTCCACTTAGAATCGGTGCTTTTGGAGACAGTTGCATAGTTAAACAATTCCTTGTATAAAGATGGCTGGTGTGAAATCTGTTTTGGTTTTAGTTCCCCAGACCAATGAGCAGACTAACTTTCTTTTTCTTTTTTCCTTTCTCAGACTAGCTTTTCATGTACCATTTTTAGATTTCAGAATTTCTTTCCTTACAAAAGGGGAAAAGGATGAAAGTTGTTTTTCGCACACATCATAATGGAAAAGAACTTATACTGAGATTGGCAGGTTGTAGGTTTCTTCTCATCTTTCTGGGAGTAGATTCTCATAGTATCAGTTCCATGAAAATTAAAGACATGAGCCGAGGAAGAAACCAGAATTGGTTTTCATTCTTTGACCTACTTTGGAATTGACTTCTAAAATATTAAATGAAGAATTGAGCTAGATGCTGTTTTAGTGCAAAGAAATAGCCCTTTTGGTCCAGAGGGTTGATGTCCATTGAGAAGTCCAGCAGCTGACACTATCATCAGGTCATGTCTGAACAGTGGTTTTTTACCATTCTGTATAACTTTTTTTGTTTGTTTCCTGTTGTTCTTTCCTTCTTGGAAGTGATAAAATGAAGTCGAGTATGCTTCTAAGCAACTCTCTCAAGGGAGAGGAGAATCCAGTGTATGTGGTCAGTACAGGTTACAGAAGAGGCTCTGTGCATGACAAAGAAAATCTGCGGATGACCACTCTGAGGTTGACTGTGATACTTGGACCATGCCATGTGGATTTTTATTCCAAAATTTAGGAAAACTAATCTTACATGTGGTGTTAGGAAACACTGTCACCAATGCATCTACAGTTTGACAGGATAATGTTCTATTTAGTCATAATTAGATCACTTTAGTTGGAGAAGGCAATGGCACCCCACTCCAGTACTCTCTCCTGGAAAATCCCATGGATGGAGGAGCCTGGTAGGCTGCAGTCAATAGGTCGTTAAGAGTCGGACATGACTGAGCGACTTCACTTTCACTTTTCACTTTCATGTATTGGAGAAGGAAATGGCAACCCACTCCAGTGTTCTTGCCTGGAGAATCCCAGGGACGAGGGAGCCTGGTGGGCTTCTGTCTATGGGGTCGCACAGAGTCGGACACGACTGAAGCGACTTAGCAGCAGCAGTGGCAGCAGCAGATCACTTTAATAAGTGCCTAGCATAGCTCTTACCTGGAAAATCCCATGGAAAGAGGATCCTGGTGGGCTACAGTCCATAGGGTTGCGAAGAGTCAGACACAGCTGAGGTAACGTAGCCACACACGCACAGCACAATGTGAATACATAGGAGTTCTTCATGCATGCTTGATGCATTTAACTTGCGGAATGATTTTACAAATAACGTTATTTATCAAGAACTTCCCTGATGTCATGCAGTGCCCTAAACACTTTGTTAGTTCATGTAATTCTCAGTTTTATCATTATTCTTATTCAATGAGTGAAGTAATTAAGACAGGATGTTAAGAAACTTTTCCAATTAAGTAGTGGGAACAGATTATGTATTGTACTGCTGTGCTCAGATGCTCAGTTGTGTATGACTCTTTGCAGCCGCACAGACCATAGCCCACCAGGTTCATCTGTCCATGGGATTCTTCAGGCAAGAATCCTGATCCAGGGCTCAAACCTGTGTCTCTTATGTCTCCTGTATGGGCAAGTGGATTCTTTACCACTAGTACTACCTGAGATGCACAGATATAAATCCAGGCAATCTAACATGCACGTCCTACTTTTAAACTATACTATAAATTACCTGCTAATTTTATTTGTAGTATGTGAGATAAAATCATCACAAAAACCTTTTTAAAATCACATTTATAACTGGGACTGTAAGCTACAATACTATGATTTTGAATTTAAAAAGCCTTTTATCTAAAATAAACTCAGAAATTTGGATTCTGTAAACAGAGTGTATGGAATGTTGGAAATACACATTATGTAATGAGTGTCTTCATTCGGGGATACGAGAACCAATCAACAGTGTTTGTTTCCATTGCTGCTTCTTTTCCATTAATGTGTTCATATAAATGGAAATAAGCTGTGAGAAATCATAGACAGCAGAGTACATGTTGTATTTACCGTCTAAAAACCAGAATAATAAGTTAGCAACTTTTGGCTAGTTAACAAAATTGTGTTCTTGTGGGTGAAGTGTTGAGAAAGTAGTTAACGTGATACTTTTGAGTTTTTTTTTTTTTTTTACACTATCAGTAACAACTGTTATATAGCCAGCTGCCTCCATGCTGTCTCCACTTGGATGTCTAGTAGGCATTTTTAAATTTCACATGTTTATTATAGAACTCTTTATTTCTTCTTCCCAAATCAATTCTGCTTCTGGTCTTTCCCATATCTATAAATGGAAACTTATATTTATCTAGTTACTCAAGATGGAAAATCTAGGAATCCTCCTAAACTCCTTTATGTCTCTAACAACACATATATATTGATTCTATTAGCTAAGCTTCAAATGTATCCCAAATCAGACCACTTTTCGTCATCTCCATTACTAACAACCAAGTTCTAATCAGCTATATCTCTAGGCTGCACTTCTGCAGTATCTACTAATTGGTCACCTTGCTTCCCACTTTTTTCCTATTATTAAATTCACATATGTTTTATAATATATATATATTATATGCTTTCTAATTATTGCATATGTTTTATAATATATATAATATAGACAATGAAATTATAACAAAACATAAAATATATAATACATA